>NC_140947.1:94216388-95416388 GCF_014529385.1 Adiantum capillus-veneris | reverse complement strand
CCACATATATACCTACGACATGTACCTCCACCTTACTGCTTGCTAGCTGGTCTGCCTCTTGGTTGTGCTCTCTCTTCACATGCTTGAATTGGATTTCTCTAAAGAAATTCAACAACTTCTTGATGGCAAAGAACCAATGCTTTAAGGAATCTCATTTTACCTGCCATTGGCCTAGCAGTTTCTTGATGACCAATAACGCATCACCTTTGATCACCAACCTGGAAATTCCGAACTCGACGCATTGTTTCAAACCTAGATGGAGGGCGAGATATTCTGCTTCATTATTGGTATGAACATCCTCCAAATCGTAGGCTTTTGAGAAGATTACCTTGCAGTGTGGATCATGTATCACCACACCTCCACCAGCTTTCTTTATCACCCTCCTATATGCACCATCAAACCACATGGTAAAAGCTCCAATCAGGTCAGGATCCTCTTTGGCTTCATCTCGTACTACTCTTGGATAAATTGGCAAATCCACTGCTTTGCTGACCAAAATGTCTTCCAAATGGGACCGACTTGTGTGGTCAATTTTGAACTCAAACTCGAATTCTTGCAACTCTATCACCCACTTCATGATCCGCTTTCCTGGCTTTAAGTGTAACACCACTTCAGGCAACAGATTGTTAGCCGTCAACACATAAAACTTACGTACAATGAGGTGCACTTTGAAATTTCTACAAGCAAAAACCAATGCCATAACCCACTGCTCCGCTTCAATGTAATCCACTTCTCCAGGACTTATCACCCTGCTTTCAAAGTAGATAGGCTTATAGCTCCTTCCTACCTTCTGCAATAATACCGCCCCAATAGCCACGGTACCTACCGTCATTGACACATAGAAATCATCCTCTTGGCTTGGAGGGCACACAGCTAGCAGCTAACACAAAATTTCTTTCACTCTGTCAAAAGCTTCTTGAGCATCTTCATCCCATTCAAAACCACGTAATGTTACTTCGCAAGTTACGCATTTTCCTGTTTCTAATTCGCTTTTCCCTAGCCCAGTTGTAACATCTTTCTTTTCTCTTCTTTTGGGGCCTGTTGGGCCCTCTTTTGGAGAGGATACACATACTGTGACAGCATCCAAAAAAGACGCGACAAGTACTTTAGCTTATGTACAAAGGACGCCAAGCCTTGCTCACTAGAGGGAGGCTCCATTAAGACTAGCGCCTTGACCTTTTCCGGATCTGCCTGAATTCCATTTTGCGACACCACATGACCTAGAAACTGCGCTCGAGGTTGCGCCAGCTTGCAGTTCTTAGGGTTTAATTGACCCCTTTCTTCGTCCAGCCTTTGAAAACATAGCCGGAGCTTTGAAAAATGATCCGTCCTTGAGCTATAGCACCCAATGTCATCCATGAAAACCCTAATGAATCTGCCCAAGTAGGGACCAAACACCCTATTCATCCGTCTTGGAAGGTGGTGTAGGCATTCACTAAACCAAACGGCATCCTGCGATAGGCAAAGCATCCCCATGGAGAGATAAATGTCGTCTTCAGCTGATCTTCAAGAGCAATTCCTATTTGAAAACATAGCCGGAGCTTTGACAAATGATCCGTCCTTGAGCTATAGCACCCAATGTCATCCATGAAAACCCTAATGAATATGCCCAAGTAGGGACCAAACACCCTATTCATCCGTCTTGGAAGGTGGTGTAGGCATTCACTAAACCAAACGGCATCCTGCGATAGGCAAAGCATCCCCATGGAGAGATAAATGTCGTCTTCAGCTGATCTTCAAGAGCAATTCCTATTTGAAAGTACCCTGAAAATCCATCCATAATAGAGTACCTCTCATGACCGGCCACCTGATTTAAGATTTCATCTTGGAACGGCAGCGGGTAGTGGTTTCTCTTGGTTGCCGCATTCAATGGCTTGTAATCGACACACACCCGCCATTTTCCATTCTTCTTAGGGGTGATAACCACTGGAGAAACCCACTTCGACTCCCTCACGGGGTATATGATACGTGCATCTAACAATTGGTTAATCTCCTGCCAAAGGGCCTCTTTCTGAATCTCCCCTAACCTCCTTAGCTTCTGCCCCTTTGTTTTGCACCCTTCTTTAAGAACTATCTTATGCTCTGCACCCTTTGCTCCTCGTAGATCCTCGTACTTCGTCGCAAATAAATTCGGAAAAGAGGCACATAACTCAACATAGTCTTCTCTCTTTTCCTTGGTCAAATCTTTGCTTAGCATAGCAGTTACCTCCTCTACACCTATGCCACCAACCTGCGGTTGCACCTCCCCTTTTGCATGGGAGCCTTCAATAGTGACCCCAAACAAGTCGGCCTCTATCTTTAGCATATCATCTTCACTTTCCTCTTCCTCAATACCTGTGTAGCCCTCATCATATCCTGTCTCAGTCTCATACTCATAGCTTGTCGTATCATCTTTGTCTTTTTCTACCACAGGGTGAAAGCGGCTCTCTTTGGTCTTCAAATCAAGCACCACATGTCACCCTCTCTCCTTGTCAAGCAAGGTGAACACCCTACTCCCCCAATCGTGCTTAGCCCCTATTGCAAGTAGCCATGGCCTACCCAAGATGATTGGATAAGCATTGTCACCCGCTTTCATCACAAAGAAATTGATCAAGCACTCAATGCCCATCACTTTCACATTTACGTCTTGAGCCACGCCCAAACTCAAGCACTCAATGCCCATCACTTTCACATTTACGTCTTGAGCCACGCCCAAACACTTGGCTTTGGTATGGTTAGCCATCCTCATGCGTACATTTGATTTAGCTACTGCTTTGACCCCTGTTTCCTTCATTGTAGCTTTCGTCATGATGCAAACTTGTGCTCCACCGTCTATATAGGCCTGAACCTGCATCCTCTTCTCAATGACCGCATCCACTAGAGGAAGGACATCCGTCGGGCTACCCACTCTTAATACCATGTTTTGTATTGCATGCACATTCCCCTTAGCCTTTGGCAGCCTCGTGCTGACACTTGTAGACCAGTGTCTTCGTAGCTTGGGATTTAAAGCCAACAACTGACCAAAGGTTATGTTAGCCTTTTGATTTTGAACATCGCTTACCAAGTCATATTCCGGGTAGCCACGCCCTAGCTGAAAGTCTGCTTGCTTGATTTTGCGACGCCTCCTCTTCTTGCTAGTTTCCGGCTGCTCCTTGCCTTCATACACTTTCTCCTTACCTTTACGTGCCCTCGTCTCCCGCTCGGTTTTTGTCTCAATTTCCCTCCTTGCTCTTTTGTTGGCCAAAACTTCAACATCCTGCTTATCCACTCCGATGATATTCACCCTAGAGACTTCACCACCATCCTAAGGAGCTGGCGGCACGTGATTCTCGACTACCTGCTCCCTCGGGCCATCGAGCTGTGCTTGGCCTCTACCTCTGCCAAACAGTGGATAAATACCGCCTCTTTCTCTCAGCAGATGAGGGCAATCTGGCGCATAGTGTCCTTCTTCACCGCAATTGTAACACCGGCCAGGCAGTGGCCTTGCCCTGCCCCTTGCTCCTCTAGGTTGACCTTTATCCATCACGCTTAGCCGCAATTCTTGCATCTGCTCAGAAAAATCCTGCACGGTTCGCACCCAATTTTGTGGCACAACGGCTACACCTCGATTTGCCTGGTTTTCATCACGAAAAACATCCCTCGGACCACCCTGAGGTTGGACCACTGCTTCATAACCCGACACGCCTTGTTCAATCTTCTTTTTGATTTTCTTGCTTTTTGCCTTTGCGATGGCCACTGCACCATTATAGTTTTCTAGGCTCTCAAAATCCACCTTCTCCCTTACTTTAGGATGCAGGCATGCCATGAATTTATCAAGCTTGAAGTAGTCGCCATTGGCCAATTGCATGGCACTCGCTATCTCTGCCCAGCACACTTGAAAACGATCCAAAAACAAACCGAACTCTTCACTTACATCCTGTTTGAGTGCCTTCAGTTTGACATCCACCTCGACCGGGGACGCCTCTTTGCGGAAGTCATGTAGAAAGCGCGCCCGAAGAGTCGACCAAGCATGCCTCGGCTCACCTTCCAGAGATTCGTACCATATCTTTGCCTTTCCGCGCATCAACAAAAGAAATGTCTGCATCTTGCTGTCCTCGTTCGGCATGCACAGCGACAACATATACAACTCAAAGTCTGCAACCCACTCATCAGGATTTTCTTCACCTGTAAAAATTGGCCCATAGCTTCGAGACGCCATGTCGACCAACACCAAAAACTGCTTTTCTTCACTTAACTGGGAGCAATCAGTGTGCTCCTCCGTGGGGGCACCAGAAGATGGAGAGAGGGATTGGGGAACACACCCGACACACACGCAATGGCCCCTATATAGCTATGAGTATTCACAGCACCCCTGTCCTCTCGAAAACACCTTCAAAAAACACACTTCACACCAGCAAGGCCTCGCCTGCACTTCGCCCAACGCACACACGCCTACACAATACTCGAACAGCGATCACACCGATTTGGTCCACTTTCCACATTTCCACAACTCAACACCTCTCTCTCTTTCTCTCTCACACACACAGGGGGCCCGGGGGACGCACACGCTCACGCACACCGGCACCACTCACCCTGGAGACGAGCAAAGAAGAAAGGGGGGAAGGGGGGAGAGACGACGCCAAAAAAAGGCAATGATAGCTTCCCTTCAAACACAAAACACATGTACATGACCCATGTAGTCCGCTCTTCGATGCACCATGGACATCACCACAAAATACATAGGGGCACACGCCTCCCTCCAAATTCGACTACGTCAACACACACTTTGACGAAAAAATCCACCACCTGCTTCGCATTGACGACAACTTCACGTCTTGATGGCCCTCGCTAGCCACCTTCTCCGCAAAGCCTTCGCTCTTTCAAGTCGCGTCACGGACCAAGCATACCTGCTTCGACTGCCAAACAGGAGCGCATGAAGAACTCTTTCCACTTCTCTTCCTTTTTCTTCTTCCCCTCAAGCCCAAAAGAAAAAAGGGAAAAACCTCCTTCTGTCAAAAATGCTCCCTTCACTTTTCTTTTCTCCCACTTTCTTAAAAAAACCCACTTAGCAATAGCGCCCGGCCCTATTGCTCCTTGAGGCTCCTTCAAAACCTTTTTTTTTTCATTAGCTCTTGAATTCCCTTCTCTTTCTTTTTTCTAATTCCAGCCACCCTTTGCTTCTTTTATTTATAACCAAGGAGGCTCTTGTGTTCGTTTCGCATATGGTCGGTGCTCCCATGTGCACGGATTCGCCAAATAAATTTTCCAGCCATGTCACATGGGAACTTCTCCGACTAATTTTCAATTCTAGCTCTCGCCCACCACCCAATGTCACGCTAGCCTCGGACAACACATCCAAAATTGGGAAAAAAATTGGGTTTTCCCTTGCCGCACTATCCTACTGCCAAGCCCGCAAAGCCTAGATGGAAGTTTGCATCGCCGACTTGCTTCAACACAATCACCATCGCTTCTTGACTCTTCCAGGCTCGCAATCCGAGGCAACCCAAAACGGAAAAAATCATCTGTGGCCTTTTACTGTCCACAACTTCCAACTTCATCTCGCTGTATTTGACCGACCGAGTATTCGATGGTCATGCGGTCGACTCGTGTTGACTCCACATAGCGCACACTATTACCGAGAATCTTGGCGAGGCCCAAAATATGCAAGATGGCACATCCTTCAATGCGGCCAAGTGGGCTCCGACCCGGCCCCCGGAAAATCTTCGAACGGCCATAACTTTCTATCCATAGCTCCGAGAAGACATGCATGCTCCGTAACTCGTGCTTTGCACATATATGCAATGACATCAGTCCGGGCCACTTGTCCCCAGCTACCTTGTCCGTCGGGGATCTGCTACACACTCGAGCTTTAAATCGCAATATCTTGCACACCGGGGCTCCGTTTAACGAGCCGTCTGGACGAGCTTCTAGAGAATCTCGAATACCACTGTTCGGGGCACATTCCACACATCTCGGACACTTTGACCTGCCGTCCCAATTAGCCCACTTCGGAGTCTCCCTGGTCTTAAAAAAACACTTTAAGCCTGCATTTTCATTGCCACTGTCCTGCCCAGGGCCTTTATTCTTGCTTTAGCCCTTTGCCATGCGCCTGGTAGCACCCTTTTCATGGCATAACACACTTTATAGGGCGGACCAACTTTGGCTGTACCAACGGCATTGTAACGTGCCAAGTTGGGAACTCTCGGCACTCTAAAGTTAAGATAACTAAACAAATAACACCACAAAGAGACATAATAATACCAGGTCAAGAGACTTGGTGTACTGCGCAGACAATAACCAAGCTATTCTAAAATACCAAGATTGATGCTATGGGTACTATACAAGTCTAAGTTTTAAAGGGTCATTAGATAAGGTACCAAAGTTCCTCATCATTTGGTTCTATCTTTTGACACGTACCCATGTGAGAAACTTCTGGCATTGTGAGTTGAAGGTCTTTTTGAAATATCAATTAGGCATGGTATGTAACGAACAATACCTAGACCTTTGTAAAGCTTTGGAATTATTACTACCTTCCTTGGCCTCAAAGCATATTTCCATAAGAGGTAGAATTACTCCCCTTGAAACTATGTACATGGCTGCATGATGCCAAATATAAACCTATTAAAACTATACATAACCCAAGTGAGAGGCAAAATTATAAGCACAGTTTGTGAGAGATGTAGTGTCTAGAATGCTTATGCTTGGAGTAGTATCCATTTCGTGTTCAATTGTTGGCTCATAGGCATCAAAGGGCGGTAAGCTCTCTAAAATTGGTATCTCCAGGTGTGTGCAAAACTGTGTGGAGCTCACGCGAGAGAGAGAGAGAGAGAGAGAGAGAGAGAGAGAGAGAGAGTATGGGTTTTTCTTGCTCCCTGCACTTCCCCGCCCTCCCCCTCCAGAAAAGCAGCCCACGTCTGCAATGACCCCACCCGACAGTTTTCTTGTTGCCATAAACTAAAAGATCGTCACTTGTGAATATACATACAAGACATATAAAATAAAACGAACTTGATTACATAATACTTCATTTTTTTTCAACAGCAGATTCAACAAGGTTTGTTGTGTCAAGGACACCACATTTTGTACCAGCAATACCTACTGGCAACCAACTATACTAGCCTCCACTCTGTTTGACAGAGTAGCTGATGTTCTAGAATAAGCGTAAACCATGCTTTAGTGGAATGATCCACAATATTGGCATGACATACATGCATATCAAGAAATAGTGTGATAAGCCTTTGGCTTCAATGATGGTGTCTACTATGTGAGTAGATGCCAGACATACCTTGCACGATGCATACTAGCATGGATGTATCATAGTTGGTCATTGCAAAACTGAGCTTATATCCTCTTATTGCCAACCTGTGTGCTAGTATCCTTGATCCTAAGTCAATGGATAGTATTGTGGCATGAAAGAGAAGCCTTGCTTCGTAGTATGTTAGCCAAAGCACTTTGCTTTGCACAACAGAGAAATCTTATTTGAATGAAAATTGAAAAATTGAAATACAAGTAGAACGTGAAAATGTGTAACCTCATCGCCCATCTTAGAGCAGTTGTCTTTGCTAGAATGCGGCTCTTAGCCATGTATACTGAGAAATTTAGAGTTGTTGCAATGTACCTTGTATGCCCTCGGGGCTTTGTTTGTACTGACATCCAGTGAAAAATAGGTAGACAAGTTGCCAAAAATTTCCAAGTTTGTATGCTTATAGCATATTTCAAACTTTGGAAGTTGACATGCAATATGCCCTAAACTAAGTGGTGCTTTTCATAAGTCCATTAAAAAGATGAGACACAAGCTAATAAGTGCTCCAAATGACACCCAAATGCCAAAAACAAAAGAGAATCGACCTTGTTGAGTTCCATAAGGAATTGGCCTTGCCTAAGCATACAGCTTATTAAGAATCGTGAGATTGGTCAATATTGTGAAGGTAAATAACGTAGGAAACATAGCTATCACACTTCCCTTGAATGTCAAACTTAGCTTGATGGGAGCAACATTTGCTTTTCAAATTGGCATGGCAGACAACCTTGTCGATGTGGACACACTTCGATACTATGGCATGCAAAGAGGGTAACCCAAAAGGGCACTGTGATTGTTTTTTTTTACTACACATGTGGTGTTGCTTGCCATTGCTATGTAAGCCATGTGGCTTGGTGGTGGACAAGAAGTCGTTCCCACTACAAGGGTTGCAGCTCGAGAATAAGACTCCTTCATAAGGACATCAATCATCACAAGGGAAACGACCGCGAGAGCAATCCCTGCCAGGGAGCTTTCTACAACCGGTACAAAGGTGAGGTGAAGCCATCAAAGAAGATGATTGGTCACCCAAGATTTTGAGATGCTTCAAGAGGTAAACCAAAAGCCACCACAAAGACATAAGGGTCAAGCAGAGGTTCCAAGAATGAAAATGGATGTGATTAATTAAGAAGTCAAGCATGGTTATCGAGTAGTATGGCGAATCGAATACAACAAGTCAGGTTTTGAGTGTTAGAGAAACTTCGACACATGTATGGAATTAACTGTTTACAGAAGTCGACAAGGTCATGGGCTACGAGTCAAGAGTTGGGAATGAGTTCTCTTGGAAATTGTTAAAGACTCTTGAAGCTTCAACACTTCGACAGACACAAGCTTTCATGGAAAAACATGATACAAGCGAGCAAGGGACTATCAAGCAAAGGTATTTGCTAAAAGGAAATTTCTCTAGAACCGGAGAAGCCTCCAAGGTCCTATGCCAAAATCTTGCACCATTACAATCACAAAGTGCCATCTTTTGTTCCAAAAGGAAAGAGCCATTGCTCAAAAAAATAACTACTCTTCAAAATTTATACATTCATCCAAGGTTCATGCAAATGTGGAGGTGCAAGAGGTTGCATTAGAACCATGGATACTATCGGAGCCTAGAAGAGCTAAAATTTAGAAGCTTCTGTTGTTATTTAAACACCATTTACTTACAACTTGATGTGTGTATTGGCCAATTTGGAGTTCAATGTGAGCATCCCAACTTCTTCATATCACTTCACTCGAATATGTTAGATGGTCCAAGCTATGTTTTCATTTGTTTTAGCACACTTCTCTAAGGCGTATGAGTAAAGAGCCATTGCAGAAAGCTCATGTTGAATGTCACAAAAAATATTGCGTCCTAATCGCAAAGGCACAAACCCTATAGACATTCCTTGTGTAGACGCTTGCATTAGACCATCGACGCCTATGTCAAAATATTTGCCATAGGCTTTGGAAGTGTCATTGTGTTGACGTCAAGAAACCCTATGATATAAAAGATATTCATCTTTTTCTCCCTATGGAAGAAGGTGTGGTATGCGGTTGAGCATGCCTAGTGTGAATCTACCTTTGTAACCAACTCTTGTTAATATAAATGGTGTGGTGTGTGGGCCGGGCATGCTTAGTGTGAATCTACATTTGTAACCAACTCTTGGTAATATAAGGAGCTTTTTTGTTTATTGGGGGGGGGGTGGGGGGGGGGGGGGGTGGGGTTGGTTGTTTTGGGTTATTTGGGTCATTCTTGCTTTTACACATAGTACACCAACAAGGTAGTCACATTGGCATTCTAAGACAAAGAAAGCAAAAGTAAGTCAACATGAAGGGACTCACTCACAAACTCAAGAAAGGCATGTAATAGCATGTATAAAAGTTTGTAACCCTATGCCAAAAACTAACACCATAACAATCACCATAACACCGTAGCAATCATAACAATCATAACAACATCATAAAAACTAACACCGTAACACCATAACAATCACGAAAGAGCCATACTTTGCCCCAAAATGAATGAACCATTGTTCAAAAAATAATTACTCTTTGGAATTGCGTTAGTACGCTCTCCGACCGGGAATAACGCTCAATCTCTTCTCTGAGTTCCACCTGTTCCAAATTTTGCATGGCTAACGAGACGTTTGTAAACAGATGGAACGGTCCGTCGGCAGCAAAGATATCCTCAACTTGGACGTCGTCGATGTCGTCAACGGGGACGGCTCCTTGCTCATTCAGAAACAGATGGAACGGTCCGTCGGCATCAACGATATCCTCAACAGGAACATCGTCGATGTCGTCAACGGGGACGGCTCCTTGCTCATTCAGAATTAGTGGCATCCCGGCATCCACCATATCCACAGGGACGTTTGGAACGTACAGCTCATGCAGATCGTCCACCATATCCACAGGGGTCACGTTTGCAAACAGCTGGTTCTGTCCATCGGCATTAAACAAATCCTCCACTACCACGTCAATATCGTCATCCGGCACGCCACGCGGCCGCCTATAAGCTCCGAGGGCAAAGTCTTCCACAGTTCTGTCAGGCTCATTCAAAATCGGTGGCATGCCAGCAGGTCGAGCCCGGCGGATGCTTGAACGGGGAGGAATCTCCTCTTCATCCACCAATATAGAGCCAGCGGGGCCAGCTGCCTCTTGATTGTTGACGACATTGTGGTTGCAGCAGTAGCTGGGCGTGAAACTAGCCTCCAAAGACAGCGGCCGCTGGCAGGTTGGACAAGAGCCACATCTCCAACAGAATGGGTGTCCGCACTCTGCCAACGCTGGGCTTTCCGCCTGCCCCAGGCATATAATGCAGTCCAACATCTTTAATTCTCTCTCTCTCTCTCTCTCTCTCTCTCTCTCTCTCTCTCTGCGCACACACACTACTCCTGCATTCGCTTGCTTATGTGTGCGCGGTCGCGCCGTCGGTCATTGAATCACGATTGTCACTTCTTCACTCCATGGAATAAGCAGTAGTGGACGGACGGATTTAGATTAATTTTGGATGTTATCATGATGCACTATGACTCGAGTCTTGCGTGGTACATGATTTGATAGATTTTGGACTGTAGCCTGGTTACTTGCTTAGTTGGTTGTGATTGTTGTCTCTTCCGGATTTGTTGTGAAACATGAGCACATGAGTAACCAATTGATAGGCACCAATAATAGATGAGCTTGAGAATTGATGAGCATTGGGAGGAAGCAAGTTGTCCCATAGCGCTCCCTTTACATCAAAGGGCTATTAAAGAGGGTAATTGAATCGAGAAAAAGGATTGAAGACTAACCTACTCCTTAGCTTACTTTGGTAGTTGTTTGCAGATTTTCATTTAGCCTGACCATTTAGTCTCTAGACCGTGGACCTATGTTTGAGATACCCATCTTATTCTCAATCAAGCATAGTCAATTATCATGTATTTCTCGTACAACATGCACTACAACACGTCACGCAGAAATCAACGCAGATACCGACGAGATAAAATTAGTTTTAAAACTAAAAAGTGTTGAAATAGGTCTCGAAAAAGACGCCGGTTTCGTATCGTCGGTATAAGCATCGGTATTCTTTGCGTCGAAATCAGCTTAGAAATAAGCGTTGAAATCAGCTATGATATACACGCCGATCATTGTAAAGTATATTCGGACATATCCTCTGAAGTTTATACCGACGTCTGTACTGTACTCTGTAGCGACGACCAAACCTGTAAATTTTTTTGGATAGAGAAGGCTGGTAACTTATGTTGCATGTACTGTAGCAAAAGAAAACAGCCCTCTCTGGCCAAAGGAAGAGTGCAGAAGCAACCGCACTCCACCTACAAGCTGACACTGAAGAGCGAGTGTATGACAATTAGCAAAATTATAATAATAACATAATCACAAAATCAAAAGCTTGATCATGACATAACGGCATAAAGATTTTATAAACCATAACCTTAACTTGACTGCCAAACCTTAACCGTAACATCTGTGCCATACCATAAACATAATCATAAACCATAAATATAAGCACTACAAAACTGTACATATGCAAACAATCACTGAGTGAGACTGTATAAAGAAGACCACAATTACAAAAAAGATTGTACCAAGAAGACTGTATAAAGATGAATGGGTAAAAATGTATCACGAAGACCCTCATGGTAATTCCTTTTAGTCGACGTCCTCTCTCTCCTCTTGCAGTGGGACAAAAGGGCCACAAGTCCATGCTTGTACCCATACTTCTCCTCTCGGCGTGTCGGAGGGCGCTTCACGACAACTTCCAGCAAAATTATGATCTAATCATTAGATAAATCTTTAAATAACATATATATTTTTAATAATTTAAAACATATGTATAATACTGATAAACTCATGTCGAAAAGTGTCATAGCCTCCACTCCCAAGATGTGACGCTCCAATAGACTCCAAATGTGCTCTGGATGCATCTCTGTGCTGATTAAATCTCTCAGGATTGTCTTGTGTCTTTCGTGCAATCCCCGTCCACTTCTCTACGTCCAACCATGCCGGCTTTGGACTGCCGACATTGTACCTGTTTCTTGTCTCTGACCGACAATGTGACATTGTGACCTTCACTACGCTCAAAATCCAAGGATTGGAGACTGTATCGTATCCCTTTGCCAACCTCTACTCTCAGTGAATGGCCTCGACGATGCAATTCTTTCTTTCAAGATCAAGATTATCCCAAACCTCCATCACAAAGTGACCAAGCTGAATTTTATAGAGCTTCCAAATCCTCTATCGCATGGCCTTTTCGATCCTATCCGCCACAACAGCCCCATCACTGCTCTTGTACACCTTGCTAATATCATGCTCGTGTGATCCCCAAGGTTTCAAGGTGTGTCACTCGATGAACTATCTATTGAAGAGAGTGGTGGATGTAAGAACTAGGGAACTAGGCTCTGAGATCCTCCTCTCAACCTCCCTTTATATAGGCGGGGTCCTAGTCCCTTGCCCTAGACGGATCCCCTGTCCACACTGCCTAGCCCGGCCCCTGGTCGTAGTCCGTGACTAACCTAGTTCTTAGGGTACAGGACCCTTGTCCTGACATTACTTCCCCCTTAAGAAAGAGTTTTCTTCCTCGAAAACACAAGTAGTGCTATTGTCTTAAGAATACCGATGTTTTCTTTATTGACGTCCCATAAGTGAGCGAGTTGTCTGTATGACCAATAATTGGTGCAGTGAGGAGGCTCAGTGAAACCAAGAGCAACATCTTGATTTTCAACATTGTTGTCCGTTTGCAACCACTTGGGTCTAAATGGCAACTCCAGTTATAACTCACTTGAGTACTATAAAGGAGCCACAACTAAGAGTCACTTGGGTCTAATTGGTAACTCCATTTATAACTCACTTGAGTACTGTAAAGGAGAAACCATAACGAATAGTTTCTGAAAGGCATAACCACATTCAGATCTTCTTAAGGTACTGGAATAATTCAAGGAAACCTTGACGCAACTGTCCCTGAAGTTGAGAGCAAGATTTCCAACTCCCCACCACAAGAGGTGTTCAAAGTCGAAAAATCGTACTTAAGCAAATTCTAAAATAGGGAGAAAATCATCTATTCAGAAATGCTTTGTTTTAAAGTATGCTCTTAGCATATCCTTTAGCTCAATATTACTCTTTGTAATCTGCCTATCCCCTTGGATAACTGATAGTACTGAGGTGTGTTTTCCTCACAGTTTACAGACAATCGTCCCGGATGACTGGTAAATGGGGAATCATAGTATTGTACAATCATCGTGGTTAACTTGAGAAAATCTATAAACTCCCAAACCGAGCCATGACCTCTATTGGTGATTAGTAGACCCAATAGTTATCTCATAGAGATAGTGCACATAGAGTGTAGAATGCTTCATAAGAAACAGCCTTAGGAATATGCATGTCGTTCGAAATCAGCCTTTGCTAAACACTAGGGCCCATCATGCCCAGTGTGTATGCATTGAGCAAAAACTAACCCGAACCTGTATATCCATACTAGTCCTTGCCAATACTCATGGCCAAAATGTGATGCGCCCAGCACACATTAAAAGGAATGTAAATAGTTCTGAAAAGAAACTAAATACTTGTAGTTGCAATCTTTTGCAAGCCTTGCTGAAACGTCTGAGTCACAGTAGAAGGTGAAACATTGATCACTTCTAGGTACAGACAATGAAACTTTTTCATTAACAACTTATAGCTTTTCTATATGTATAAACAACCATCTGTAATGTTGTTTGGCGGTACTTGTACCTTAATAAGTCATTCTAAGTATCTGACAATTTCTGGCCACGAAATTGCTCTTGATACGCCGTGCTAAAACTGGTTTATAAAATAGATGTGACGAGCACCTAGGGACTTTGTCGTGACACATAATTGAAATAATGACGTCAGTGTCAGTCCAGAGACTCATATTCTCCACATGTGGAATATGTCTCATGGAAGGATGTGTAAAAAAGAACATCCTTCAAGTACAAGATGTACTTGAGTGTGGAGGTAACTGCAAACACTCTACGACGGGAGTGAGAGGGACCCTCATTAGTCTTGCTCCATTGGCTAAACCGAACTCCTTGAGTTCCTAGACCATGTTGTATCCCATGTGACAACATGTGCCAAATTGAACCCTACAAGTAGGTTCGTAACCGCATGAGGCAGGAAGACAGATTGGACACTTGGCCCAAAATACTTTGTGCCGGCATGCCCTTGGCATGGGTCTGTAATATTCAAACGTACTTAGACGTCTTAAAACACCAAGCAAAGCATAATAAACATGGAATTGACACCAAATCAGTACACTTACCTGTATGCAAATGCAATAACATATTGTACACTACATGTATGCAAAATGCAATAACATAATGTACACTTACCTGTATGCAAATGGAAAGGAGCACTTCCCCTACCTGAAAAACAAATAGTATTGCACTGGGAACCCTGGTTGTTGCCTTTGCAACCCAAGCCCTTGAATTAGAATCTACGTAGTCAAATCCCTTGATAAGACTTCTTTGTAGAAAATGCTCAACTAGGAGATAACGGTAACCAACATAGTTATCCATGTACAGATTGAGTGGAATTAACTTAAAAAGTGTGTTCGTCTACTACCGCGTGGTAGATTGCTGAATTCTTTCCTTGAAAGTAGAACTGGGAGAGATCAACTGTGATGCTCAATGTAGATCAAACTGGGATCCTTAATGCCCATGGGATCACTCGCTAGGTCTTACCCCAAAACCGTATGTCCATATGCACTTCGTAGTGCTATAGAGAGAGCAGGAGACCCACACGAGTGAACTACCGATCCCTTACAACTATGTTGTCACCCCTGATTGCTACGTCTATAATTCGTGGTAGAGATCAGCCAGTGTGAGGTTAAGATCATCAAGAAACGCACATGAGCGTTTGCACTGAAAACATGTAGTGAAAAAATGACACCCTAAACATCCATAATGATATCTGTAATGACAAGAAGCTTGCTTGTCAATTAACGTTAATGTGTACTCCACTGGGTAGAGCTGTTCGATCTTGAGAACAATCATCCAAGGAATACCAACCAGTGGATCTTATCCTAGATTTAGCAATGGCCCGTAGCGAGTGTGTGTGATTCATAGCCCATATGGAAACGAGTGTTCAATCGATAAACCAATGACAATAAATGTGAATGACACCTTGGCCAATTTGTAGTTGAGAATTGTAGAGCATCTTGGCTTAGAAGAACTCAGTAGTGAACCATGAAACAAACTTCGTAGGAAATTTTTATTTTGTTTGTTAGAGAAACAGATGAAGAACGAACATAAGAGCATGCTGGGCTGAGGAAATTTCCTTACATTGCTAGTGTGTGTGTGCCCAGAATGTGTGCTCTTAGACATCTTATGCCTGACTGCCAGCTTATCATATAAGCATGCAACCTCTGACTGTATGGTTCGCATCGCGAGAGGGAACACAAGTCACATCTTGACCATCTATCGTGTATGGGTTGTGAATCCAGTAGAAGTTTTAGGTTTTTTTGTGTGCCTTGATAGCAACCGAAAATTATGGCAAACAATGCATAAGTAATAGTGTCCTTGACAGAGTGATTTGTGAGAGCGTACTTTATACCATTTGGGTAGCATGCCTTGCATACAAAAACAGAAGCCCGTGGCTACTGTGACAACCGTTGAAGTCAACACTCTAAGTGCCTTGCACTGGTTAGACTGGTAGGGATTCAATGAGATGATATCCTGAATAATGTAGGTGCCCCAAACTTGGTTGCCAACTACTCTTGTCGCCGATGTAATCGGAGTACAAATTAAGAAGCCTTATGTCATGTGAAATGGGCCAAGCATTTGGCTTTCCATAATACTGTCCAAAGTAAATGTGAAATGTAAAGTTGTAGGACCCGTGTATCATATACACCCTAATTCGGTGATCTTGCATGCATCGCAGAATGTTTTCAGCAGATCGTGTAAGCCGAGATGATGTGTCTGGTCGTACCAAAAATGACTATGGTAGAAAAAACAATTGGGGCGTAACAGTACCCAATTCAAAAAAACGTACAATACGTTGAAAATCCATATTGAAGAATGAGAAAATGGCTAAGATAACATGTTCAAAATCCATATAACTACTATGCCGTGCACCAAAACTAGAGTTTATGTCAAATCACGAACTCATGCATCATGCTTAAGTTGTCCGACATGTGGGCACTGCTTTTTCTTATGTGTTCCTAAGCAAATAAATCATAATTGTTTACTTTTTGCACGTTGAAATTCAGATGAAGAGCAGCGTTCTCAGAACTGCGAGACCGAAGATGATGAAGGGGTGGCTAGTCGAGGCCGGTTATGGCCGAGTTTTCCTTGCTTGTTTTGCTCTGGCTTGATTCACCGGTTTTAACTTGCTGAATTTCTTGTGGGAAAGGCTTCTTGCAGTGACCAAGGCCTAAATTTAATGGCCAAAGGCCTCACAAGTGTGAAAATCACAAGTTATGAAGCAAAAAAAACCCAGTAGTAGCGTTCTCAAAACTGCTAGGCCGAAGATGATGAAGGGGTGGCTAGTCGAGGCCGGTTATGACCGAGTTTTCCTTGCTTGTTTTGCTCTGGCTTGCTTCACCGGTTTTAACTTGCTGAATTTCCTATGGGAAAGGCTTCTTGCCACACTGCCTAGCCCAGCCCTTGGCCGTAGTCTGTGACTAACCTAGTTCTTAGGGTACAGGACCCTTTTCTTGACAGTGGATGCTCTCTCGATGGTGTGGACGCATCGGTAGAACCGCTACCACAACAACCACCGCCTCCAGAACGACACCTACCTCGTCTCGAGGATGAACCACACATCGGTGTAGGGGGCACACGAGTCCTAGTCTTAGGGGACACACTTGACTGAGGTGTGGGTCCGCTCGGTGTAGGGACCACACTAGTCCCGGGCGTAGGGTCGACCGTAGTAGGTCTAGAGCGACCTACTACCCAAAGGTGCTATGCCATCGTGATCTGCTCTAGTGTGAACTTAGATAAAAATGAGCCCATCTGCTTGGATGAAATGCCAGCCGAAGTGACAGGAAAAC
The DNA here is from genome assembly GCF_014529385.1 of Adiantum capillus-veneris. Classification (NCBI taxonomy): domain Eukaryota; kingdom Viridiplantae; phylum Streptophyta; class Polypodiopsida; order Polypodiales; family Pteridaceae; genus Adiantum; species Adiantum capillus-veneris. The sequence continues at coordinate 95,399,160 of NC_140947.1, read as the reverse complement.
TAAAACTAGGAGAGTATGGCTCATCGTCATCGGCCATGGGTAATCATACACAAATAGCACCCACAAAATACGTTAGTTTATAGAAAAAATGCTTAATCAATACAAATAACAAATAAACAAAGCTGCAACACAGATGAATGAATCTAAAGTGTATTGTAGACTAATAAAAAGAGTTCCTAGCAAAAATCATTAGTGAATCTCTCATCTTCTATGAAATGTAATGCACCAAAGGTGTCTCTCTCAATCTGTACTTCTGCATCTTTGTCATCGAGCTCTACTTCTTCGTCGCTCTCCGCATCGGCTTCAGTATTTGACACCTCATCTCTAGGTTCAAACAATGGCTCACTGCTGACATCCACCTCAAAATCTGAACTTAAAGTTTCCGTCGGTCCTGTGCTTTGTTCATGAATCACCTCTTCAACCTCAACGACCAATCCTTCACACACTTGCTTGCTCCGTGGAGAAACTTGAACGACAGAGAACCAATAGGGTTTAGACAAATCATTCTCATCATTTTCTATCCATAGTGGATCGTTTGTGAATAGAACTTGTTCACAATGCTGGGAAAGTACGAATGTTGGACGTCGCTATGAGCGTCGCTAGTTTATTTGTAACATAGCGACGGTGACAGGGGTAAAAAATAAACCAAGAGCACCCGAAAACTCAGATCTCAGATCTGAGTTTTTGGCGCTCAAGCAAGAAGAGAGATAACCTGCGCTCTCCCTCTCTCTCTCTCTTTCTTCTCCACACACACACACACACACACACATATATATACGAGGAGAGGAAGGAGAGCAAGGTATGCTCCTTCCCTCTCCTCTCTCTCTCTCTCATGTTCCTCTCCCCTCTCTCTCTCTCTCACACACACACACATACATTGTGTTTTTGAGAGAGAGAGAGAGAGAGAGAGAGAGAGAGAGAGAGAGCACATGCATAAACAAAAAAAATCACACACACACATGCATAAACAAAGAATGCATACACACACACACATTGAGAGAGGAAGAGAGAGAGAGAGAGAGAGAGAGAGAGAGAGAGAGAGAGAGAGAGAGAGAGAGAGAAATATATAAAACAAAGAGAGAGAGAGAGAGAGAGAGAGAGAGAGAGAGAAGAAGAAGAAGAAGAAGAAGAAGAGAGTTTTAACATCATGGGAAACTATCCCAAGAGACCTTAAAGATCTAATCGACGAGGAGTTGAACTCAAGAGCTATTATTCATGAGGGAAATAGCATAACCAATCTACCACACTTGGGTGATAGAAAGGTTATACCATTTTCCAATTTTTATTGGCACACACACACACACCCAAGAAGAAGAGGAAAATATCCCAAGAGACCTTAAAAGATCTAGCCGGCGAGGAGTTGAACTCAAGACCTGCTATTCAAGAGGGAAATGGCATAACCAATCTACCACTTGGGTGATAGAAAGGTTATACCATTTTCCTCTTTTTATTGGCAGACACGCCGGAGAAGAAGAGAGTTTTAACATCGTAGGAAACAATCCCAAGATAGCTTAAAGATCTAGCGGACGAGGAGTTGAACTCAAGACCTATTATTCAAGAGGGAAATGGCATAACCAATCTACCACACTTGGGTGATAGAAAGGTTATACCATTTTCCTCTTTTTATTGGCACACACATACACACCACACACACACACTCGACAAGAAGAGAGTTTTAACGTCATAGGAAACTATCCCAAGAAACTTAAAGATCTAGCCGACAAGGATTTGAACTCAAGACCTTTTGAACAAAGACAAAGAGAGAGAGAATAAAAAACCAAAGAGAGAGAGAGAGGGGGGAGAAGACAAAAGAGAGAGATAAGGGGAGAAAACAAAGAGAGAAAGAGATTATGTTAAAATTTAAATTAGATTATGTTAGATACATTTAGATTTATGTTTATGTTGAGTTTAAGATTAGGTTAGATTTAAATTTACGCTAGATTAGATTTAGGTTTATTTAAGTTAGATTAGATTAGATTTAGGTTTATTTAGTTTATATTAGATTAGATTTATGTTTATTTTGAGTTAGATTTACGTTATATTAGATTTAGATTTATTTACGTTAGATTATATTAGATTTAGGTTTATTTTGAGTTTAAGATTAAATTAGATCTAGATTTATGTTTGATGGACTAGCTTTTTTTAGATTTAGGTTAGATTTTAGTGCATATTAATGAAGGTGCGCTCATGATGTGAGAAACACTTGCTCATATGAAAAACACTGAAAAAGACTCCGTTTTCCTACATGAGAAAATTTCCTGCACTCACAGCCTCGACAGTCCATGCGAACCAGCAATTCCACCTGGATGTTCGACTGCTGCTGCCATACAATAGGCCATCATGATCAGCCAATGGAAGAGCAAATTGAGCCTACACAGAAATTAGTGATGCAAGATGATGATTCCAAGGGTCACACACACACACACACACACACCACAACCCATCAAATCTAGAGTAAGAACTAAGTGATTTGAGCATGCATCAACTACATTGCAAGAATGGCATACCTGCATGCTACAGACAAAGATCTATTGTGAAAAGATATTAAGATGTTGTGAAATGCTACAGCTAGAGAAGAGGCAAAGGGGTTTTGTCCACTACATGCACTATCATGTAGACGTGGGTGTGTAGATTTCTTGTACCCATAAATATAAGCATTGACCAATAAAGACGAGATTATAACCCGGTGGTTCTTATCTCCGTGCACCACTAGACCGAGGTGTGCGGGGATTGGACATGACTACAGAATGTGAGGTAGTTTACAGTGTGAACAAAGAGAGAGAGAGAGAGAGAGAGAGAGAGAGAGAGAGAGAAGACGGAGGATTCCAATAGAAGATTAAAATTTAAAGAGAGAGAGAGAGAGAGAGCATGCGCGAGAGCAAACGATGATTTTGAAATTTAAAATTGTGTTATGAAGTGAGGCCCATTCACATCTACGCAGCTAGTAGCCCCAATTGGTATGTCTTTTACTCTTCAATGGAGCGAATCACCACATATTCCATTAGGTTAGATTTTGGATTGAGTTTTTATATTAGAGTCTACCTTCGAGATTACGGTAAAAAATTAGAGTTAGATGAACTGTGATCCCTCTCTTCCTCTCTACGGATGCAACCTTAAGCTGGAAAGCTTTCAACGGCATGATACTCAGATTGGAGGCCAACATGTAATGTGTTAAGTAATCCCTCAAACAAAGGTCTACTGTGAAAAGATGTTAAGATGCTGTGAAATGCTACAGCTAGAGAAGACGCAAAAGGGTTTTGTCCACTACATGCACTATCATGTAGACGTGGGTATGCAGATTTCTTGTACCCACAAATATAGGCATTGACCAATAAAGACGAGATTATAACCCGGTGGTTCTAATCTCCGTGTACCTCTAGACCGAGATGTGCGGGGATTGAGCATGACTAGAGAATGTGAGGTAGTTTACTGTGTGAACAAAGAGAGAGAGAGAGAGAGAGAGAGAGAGAGAGAGAGAGAGAGAGAGAGAGAGAGAGAGAGAGAGAGAGAGAGAGGAGGAATAATGCCAATAGAAGATTAAATTTTTTGTCCAGGTTATAAGGTTTTTACCCTCATTATGATTAGTGATGAGGATGTGGGGCCATCCAACCGAAACACCTATCTCTCAACGAGGATCTTATGTCCTTGTAATCAATTCAAGCATGCTATGCAACGGACAAGACATATTTCTTTATAGCACGCTCACGAATTTGGCGAGTTCGATCCATCTATTATAGATCGAGTTTTTGACAATTATAACTCGTCAGACTCTGACGCTGGCAGCAATCTTGCAACCCAATAGACGTGTTCGCAGGCGCTTTGGTCAAGAAACATATGTGAGGCCACAAGATGTAGCCTCTGACAGCTCGGGGGATGATCATGCAGACCACATTCCCAACGAGGTAATGTTTGAGCCCAAGAGCAATGATATGATCGAAACGATCATGGATTCAGAAAGGCTTATCTATGATGATATGCAAAGTGAATCCGATACCGTATATGCCATTGTATGATGGAGCACATGTGTCTAGATTGAAGGCGCTCTTGGTTGTTCTAAACATGCAGACAAAGTTTGGATGGAGTGACACTAGTGTCACAACTCTTTTTAAGTGGTCTATTACAATGTGTTTACTATAATAAAAACTCTAGATGTATAATGATCTGATAGATTTTTACACAATTGTACCATATTTTTTTCATTGTGTAGATTTCTCAAAGAGCACGTACCGCGAGCTGATAATGTGATGCCAGATTCTAGAGAGGAAGCAAGAAAGACCTTGCAAAACTTGGGAATGGATTATAATTTGATCCATGATTATCCTAACGACCGCATTCTTTTCAGAGGGGAATACATAGACAAGGAGAAGTGTCCGAAATGTGATTCGAAGAGATATCGAGTAGATCTCCACAGAACAAAAATTCCGCAAAAGGTTTTGCGATATTTTCCTCTGCTTCCTCGCATCAAGAATTTCTTCGAATGTAAGTCCATGGCCGCCCTAGTATCATGGCATGAGGAGAATAAATCTTCGGATGGTGTGCTACGGATTCCTGCAGATTGTGCATCCTGGAAATATATAGATGAAACATGGTCAGATTTTGCCAAGGAAGTTCGAAATTTGCACCTAGGCCTGGCTATGGATGGCATAAATCCATTTGGTCAAAGATCAACATCTTACAGTGTATGGCCCGTTGTCATCGTCAACTATAACATTCCCCCGTGGTTGACTATGAAGAACGGGCACCTATGGCTATGCGGATATCTATTTAAACGGAGAGCTCTATATAGATATAGGAAGTTATGCTGAGATTTGCAAGGATGAGAGAGAGACCTCTTAAAGCCATAAATATTGTATTTAAACAATTTTGCTCCGTTTTATAATATATATTGTATGCACGTGGCTTTTTGTCCATTTTTGTATATACGCGTCATTGTATTTAATGGTCTTTTCGTCCACTCCAAGTATGTATGCTCTAGGTATGTTCTCACAAGCACGGACGGTGAGCATTGTGCTCCGAGTGTGATGGAGACTGAAGGTGATGGAGACTGAAGGTGCAAGCGCAAAGGTATGCTCAATATAGATACTGCTCGTCCCACCGCTAGATCTAGTTGATCGGGTGAAAGAGACACTAAAAAGCACGACTACTGCTTCTCAGCGTCTCTTTCACCCGATCAATTAGATTTAGTAATGGGGCAAGCAACTTCTATAAGCAGACCTTCATGATGCAACTTCAGTCTCCATCGCACCCGAAGCGCAATGATTTTACAAATTCATAGAAATTCAACGAAATCTGTCTACACAGGCATCCCTCCCCCTTTATGACTCCTCTCTCTCTCTTTCCCTCTCTCTCTCTTCTTGTCCATGTTTTCTTATCCATTCATTCAATATTAAGATTAAATGTTCGTATGTTTAATGCAGGTATGGATGATGATGAGTTTCTTTCTTCTTTGTCACCGAGAAGTGGTACGTGGAGCGTCATCGCTTTGGAGAACCATCACACATTCCTACTCCTTTAGCGTCTCCCTCTATTTCAGATCATTCAGAGCGCTCCAAAGATTTGGTGTCGACAAGACGATCTTCACACTCGTCTAGGCACCGGTGCTCTAATGGTGGCGGCGACGGTTGTTGTGGGGATGCCGCTGCCAATGCCTCGGTACCCCCTTGTGTCCAATGAGGCTCTTTACCCTCCCCTTTTTTGCTTGCCCCCACACCAGCCACGGCATTGCCATCTACACCAGGTTTTGCGTGGCTGAGGCCGTTCCAAGCAACCACACACCACTAGCTACTTCTCCAGGAGTCACTTCAATTGACACTCCTTGCTTCCGGGCCCAGACTCCAGTGGAGACACCTGACGTCCGTACCCCCATGGACACGCCGCTAGAGACCCCTGTCGGGACACCTAGGTTCACACATCACCGGTGAGAGGGCTTGCCTTACTCCGTCGACTTTAGCTGCGGTATCATCTTGGATGATGAAGGCAAGAAGGTGATCTTGCGCATGTGCGGTCTTTGCTCTTAGGTGTTTAGACACTACATACTAAACACTTGGAGTGAAGTACCAAGTGATTTAAAAGATAGAGTCATCAACATGCTGCATGACGAGTTTCCAGTTTCAACGCGGGATGACCGCTTCAATGAAGACCTCATGAAGGTTCGAATGCGCAAATACTACAAGCACAAGCGTTTCAAAGTGCAAAGAAATAAAGCATGGGTGGAGCAGACCAGATCATTGACTCGCAAAAGAAGATTGGAAGAATGCGAAGAAAGCAGCGCGCGAGAATCGCGACAAGTGGAAGCAACAAAAGGAGGCAGCCAGAGCGCGAGTAGAGGCAGGGAGCTAGCACCACTTGGGGAGCAGCAGGTGGGCATCATTTGAGGCCGATTTTGTAAGTGTTTTCGTATTGCTCTTTAGGTTTGATAGTTTAGGGTTTAGGGGTTTTTAAGTTCTAACATAATGGATTCTTTGTATGTTTTGATAGTGGCCAGTGACAGGATGTGACCCCACATCGTACGAGCGCGAGTACGCAGGCAGGAAGGGCTTAAACTCCATGATGGACATTATGAGTTATCAGGGCGGCATGGTTAGTATTAGGGTTTACTCTTTTCTGTTTGTTGTATTGTTTTATAAATTATATGATTATACTTAGAGAAATTTGTCTTATTGTTTTTTTTTGGACACGATGAGAAGTTTGATTAGACAACGTTAGTCTAGCCGTAGCTAGATAGAATTAGTTTCCTTTTGTCATAGCATATGTATCATGAGATGACGTTTATACGTTCTTTTGTAACTATTGGAAAACCATGTATATTTTCCAATAATGACAATGGTGTTGTAACTATTACATTTGCAAAGTTTAACAATCAAGTGATTTTTCCTATGATGTGTACAATTGTCATTGATTTACTTTTGTCAGTTTTGTATCTTTATTCTGCAAACAATACTATGGATGATGGAGTTAATGGTTATATTGTCTTGTGGGTGACTACTTTGGGTCTATATCTAAGCTTGCATTTTCTTTCAAAGGTGAATCTGGGCTTATCTTGGATTCATTTAGGTTTACTCAACTATTGCAACATTCAATATGGTTGATGGGTGAATGCCCTGCCGCCAATTTTTTCTTCTCTCGGACGTCGCTATGAACATCGCTATTTAACACTAGAATGGTAACAGGACACTTTTATGTCCTTGGACACTTTTGTGTTCTGCTAAGTGACCATTTTACTTGAATTATTTGAAGAGTATGAAAATGAATTTCTAGGTGCTATATATCCACAAAGTTGCCTTATGAGCTGAAAAAAACTTAGCATTTTTTTTTGAGTATCGATCTCACCATTAACCTTACTCTTGCACAACATTTTTGAACCTAAACTGTGTGAAAAAACGGGTCCTGTTTTTGGCTTTTTTTTTCAATTTTTGGCAACTATACTACTCTAAACTTCATGTTTGTGAGGTTTAGATGGCTAGAGGTTAGGCCTTCATAGTTCTCAACATGTTTTGATGCTTGTAGGGAGAGCTAAGTGTTAAAATTGAAAGTTATGACCAATTTACAAGAATTGCATAATCCTGTTTTTCTGGCCAAAATAAGCACTTTTATGATTTTTTTGGTGGCTTTCTTGATATCCAAATTCAATTTTGATTGTGTAAGTGTAATGTCTAACATAAAGCTAATCTTCCTTGAGTTTTGGGGAACCTAATATGCTATATAGCATAGTATATGATGATGGTTGAGTTTTTTGATTGCTGAAGAATATGATACATTTTAGAGTAGCAAGTATAACTTTCTGAATATTGCTAGTTTCTTAGGCCAATTGTGTGTATTTTGTAGGTAGTGACCATATCTAATCATAGACTACAAACTTGGCTAGATATTGAGTAGTTTCTATGGGTTTCTAGAGGTCACAATGCTAAACCCAGTTTTTTCATGTTTGCTGTATTTAGCACTTTATCATTGCCCCCAAGGTTCCAATTGTAAGAGATCCATTATCCTTTTGACATGCTCCATGGCTCCTTTTGAATTCAGAGGCCCAAAGGGAACTAAGAAAACATGTATATAGTATCTGTATTGAGCGTGACTATAGAAACTTTCATGATAGGTCCGCAGAATGGAAAAAATGTAACCTTTTTGTACCTATTTTCTTTTGCCCAAAACATTAGTGAGGTAAAAGCAACCATATGTTTTGGTCACCAACCCATTGAAGTTAACGGGGCATTTTATCCCATGTCCTACAAAAATCTCCACTCTTATTTATTTGCAATCAGCCGTAAGAAATTGTTGTTTTGGTCAAAATGCACTGCTCCATCAACTTTGGAGGCTTGTGGTGACCAAGGGATGCGAAAAACTACACGTTTCTCATTTTTTCCATGTGTAGTAGTTATTGAACTATAAGCTCATGAAAGTATTTTTCAAAATGAGTGGATCTACTATGGTTTTGGAATTGTTTTCCAAAACCCTGAAAGGACACTTTTATGTCCTGTTAGGTTACCATTCTAGTGTTAAGGCTCTGTAGCGTTGTCGGAATGTGTGCGGTCTGGGAAGGTGCAAAACTTTGGTTGTGAGAGTTTTTGATGAGAGTCACAAATACTTTGCGAAAAAGCGTTTGTGGAGAATCACCAACCCTCTTTCTAAGGGTGATAGAGAATCTAAGAGCGTTCGTGACAGCAAAGTCACAAACCCTCTTTCCTATTGTGCTTGGAAATTGCTTGTTTTTGTAGTTGAGATTATGATAAGAAGATCATCAAATCACATTCAATTTCACTTTAAAAGAGCATTTGAAAACATTAAAGTTTCATCCATGAAATCTCAATGCTCATAGAAGCACAATTCTCAATCAAAACCCAAACCTCTTTCATGGTATCATGTAGCCTCGCCCCCAATTACATAGTCGTAGCATCAAACAGTTGAAAGGAATGCTCGAGCTTCCACCTTCACGACGACAATTTTTGGTTTTTGCAGAGATTTATGAGCTTCTAAAGTGAAGCCCACGCACCATTTTGATAAGGGGAAACCCTTATTCACTCCCTCACAAGCTCAGATACAAGATTGCGAAGAGGCGGGATTGCCCTACACATAGATTGAGCAACCATAGAATCCATTACCCAGTAGTGATAAATTGCAGGTTTTTCTGTAAAAAAATTCCTTCTCTCTCTTCCCCATGGAAATATGAGCTGATGTGTCAAATTTTGGGTCATTTTGCCACTTTGGACCAAAACTAGGTCATTTTCAGCTCATTTTTTACCCAAAAAATGTCATTTCTGATGCAAAAAATTCCAAACGGAGTCAGGAATATCCTTAAATTTTTGGAATCACTTGAATGAGCATAAAAGTCATAGATAAGCATCATTTTTTATAAATATACCATTTTGGGTCACTTTCCATGCAATTCTGCAAGAAATATGAACCTTGCATGGGCCTTGTAAGGAATCCTAATTTTTAGGGATTAAGGCTAATGTTGTGTGGGGTTTAGGGGGCAAGGGCATTGAAGAAGGTAGTTTTGAGTAGGCTTTTCTAGCCTTTTTTAAAGACAAATGTAGGATGTGGACCTAAAAGGTTGCTTTCTCTCTCTAGCTTTTTTTAAAGTGAAGGAAGCATAGGGGTGTGTCCACATCAGCAATTCCGTGGGTCAAAAAGAGTCAAAATTTGACTTTTTTAAAAAAAAATCATTTTTATTTGTTTTTTACTTAAAACTCCCTCCCAACATATATACATATCCAAAAATCATTTTTTGACCCATTTTTTAACCCACAAGCTTAGAAAGTCCATTTTTTCAAAAATCTTTTCCCCCAAAAAGAAATAAACATTTTGTTCTCTCATCCTCCTCCCTCCTCCCTCCTCTCTCCCTCTCCCTCTCTGCCCCTACCTTCCTCATCCTCCCCAATCTCTCCCTCCCCTCCCTCCCTCCTTCTCTCCTCCCATCCTGCTCGGCCTCTCTACCCTTCCCCCTCTATCTTTTCATCATTTGCTTCCTCACGCAATAGCTTCCATGGTGCTCACGGACATCACAAATGGTTTGCTTCCACCACCACGTACTCCGCACACCAAAAGCATACATATTCGCTTACCCACGGCATTTGCACCGAAGACCACTAGTGAAGGTGATCAAAGGTCATCACAGGAACGTCGCACCGCTTGTGAGACCAATGTTGACATTTGGGTGGATGGCCATTTGTACCCTTACGATCCTATAAGCCGCTTCCATCCACCGTTTAATAGCCTTTCCACGTTTCTTCAATTTCTTGGGAGGGGAGAAGGAGGCTTGTTAGGCTATTGCAAGCGGCTGTGTATGGGTGCAGGTGCTTCTTAGCATATGTGGATGCACGAATGTCAAGCTCTTCACCTCAAGACGATGGCATTACAAGAGAGTGTTGCCTCTTCGGAGAAGGTAGTTAAAAGTCTTGAACAACAAATGCAAGAAAAGGAGTCCCACATCCCGAAGCTTCCCAACACCATCACATACTTGAAAGAAACACCCCTTGGTGCAAGGGAACGCAAACGCCCGTATTCATCCATTGAAACTCTTGCACATTCCGGAGGAGCACGCAAACGACGAGTTACAACCACAAGGTCATTTGGTCTTTACTTGCATGCTGCATTCTTACTTCACACTATTTTCTAACATTTATGTTTATTTGTTGCTAGAAACTTCATCCAGGAGGCATGTGGTGGAACAAGCCAAGATAATCGAGTCAACCTTCTCACTAGTTGTCTCAATACCGAGGACGTTATTTCTATCTTACAATCACCTGGAGGTAAGCACATTAAGGATGCAGTCACCAAGGAACTTATGCGTAAATTAAGAAATGTGGTTAATGATGATGACGTTCAACAAGCTTGTGATGAGGCTGGAATCAGCACCAAAGCCTATCAAGCTATTTTTCAACTCCTAAAGGATGCCCTCAAAGAACATGGCATTGTGGAAAACCTATTTCCCGTTCCTCACAAGGTCAAGCTCGCAAAGAAGGCCACAAACGAAGATGTGTTCTCCCGCATTGGGACATACCTACACATTGAGGACACAATGCCAACTTCCCTTTATGCTTCGTGCGCAACAAAGACAAGGGGAAAAGGTAAGAAACAATCCATAAGACCTTCGAATAAGGGCTTTCCTTACACAATGTGGAACAATATTTTCGTGGATCCTAGAAGGCTTCAAGAAGCCATGCTTAGATTTTACGAGCTACCTGAAGAAGGTGACACACTTTACTTTTTTCTTTGGTATTATTCTTTTCATAGAAGCTGAAGTTTAAGGTCTTAGCACTATTTATTTTGTAGTGCTTGGCACAAAAGTCGCTTTTGTGCTGAAACTCAATGAGTGTCAAATAGTGAAAGGCCGAAGGTTAGAGAGGCTAAGTGTCACTCTAATGAATGAGGCCCTTCTGCAAACCAAGCGAAGGGATTCAGTCGAGCCATATCCCACCCTATCTTTTAGCGTGCAATCAGAGAAAGACATTTGGTGTTTGGGTGCTATTGAGGTGCCCAAAGAGACCAATGGAGTACTTTCGTGGATTTTTGAGAGAACTCCATGGATCACAGAAGTAATACACTCCCAAATTGCAGGTCAGAAGTTGGAGATTGAGGGCTTTGGTAGTTATGATGTGGAGTGGCACTTAGGTGGGGATTTGAAGACCATAAAGTGTTTGCTTGGCTGCAAACAAGGGGCTTCTTCTCTCATGGCTTGTCCATTTTGCACTCGAGGGTACAAACCTAATGGAAAAAAATCACATAAGAGCACTGCAAAGGCCAGTTGCATGCTTCCATGGCAAGGTCATGGAGAACAAGGGTTAGACTGTCATGATGTCGGAGATGAAGGTAGAGAATGGGAAGCGTCTATTCTGAGATGTCCCATGCTCAATGCCCCAGACCGTGATCAAAAGGACCACACTTGGAATCCAATTTTTGTACATTATACGCATTCATGCGTATTTTTGATAGGCTATTGAAGCTCCACATTGACTATGCTTTCACAATGAAACCGTTGGAAAAGTCCCAGGAAGCGATCGAAAGAGTGGAGGTACTCTTGAATTCCATTGGCTGTCATGGTGGAAATGTGTCTATAGTTGCTGCAAAGAACATAGGGGAGGCCCATGAAATTGCTCAACAAGTGTCAATGAGTGGAAAAAAAGCTAGACACTTTTTGAAGAAAGTTTCCCAAGGAAAGCCAAGTCGATATGATGCTCAAAGCAGCTCCAACCAGCAGGCAGGTAACCTTTGGGAGCTTTGGAAGGAGTTATGCAAAGCTACTACTGACAATGATTCAAATGGCGAGCTTGCAAACAAGCGCAAGTAAGTTTGGGCCCATTTTGATAAAATGGTCAAGCTTATGAGCCTTAACAGCACAACAGAAGAACAACGGCAATCATTTCAAGAAGCTTTGGCAGATTTTACCAAGGTCTTCACCCTTTCTTGGGGTGAAAATAACATCACACATTACATGGTAAGTCATTCATGGTGTATTCATTACAAGGGATTGTTTTTATTTACTAATGTGGATCGTTTGCTCATGTGAACGGCATATCTTGTTTGCGCATGGTGCATTTTTTATGCACAAGTATGGATCGCTTGAAATTTTTAGCACTCAAGGCATGGAGAAGTCCCATTATCGAGCAAGGGGAGTGTACTTCAAAAATACTCGACATGGTGGTGGAATGGTGCAATCCAATTATTTGGAGGAGATGTTCAACTGGTTTTTTTGCACAACATTTGCTCGTAAGCTCACAATGGAGCGTGCGCGACAATCCAAGATTGCTATTGAAGTGTGCAAATGGAGTCGTCAAGAGCATAGCAACAAGTGGCAAATGTCGCAAGGTCCCACCAAGCATGCTGCATGGCGGCGATGCAGAGTGCGATAAGGATCAAAGTGGATACTGCGCGAGTCACTAAACGTGAACGCAGGGTCCAACTCTTAGCGACATGTTTATTTAAAAAATAATACTTCTTTTAAAAAAATTAGTGTGAACAGGGCCCTTTTTAAATGGGCCCTTATAAATATTGCATGCTCTCATAAATCACTCATTTCTTAAGAACAGGTGAGCTCTTACCAACAAAATGGCGCGCACCAAACAAACCGCAAAAGAGCATCCGCCTGCCAACAAAAACACCCTCCAAGGATGTGAGAAGCCGTCATGGCTTAAAGGCACAAGAAAACGGCCACGAACACCTGGCCGTTCCAGGAACTCTTCTGGTAGTGGGCATGGTGGTAGGGCACGAGAGTCATCAAGGACTGTTGAATCTCCACCTCCTCAAGATATAACACCTAGAGAGAGAATGAAGCAACGTGCCCAGCGCTGGAGAGAAGCAGAGGGCCAGCAAACATCAGAGTCCAATAGGGAGCAGCCGTCGCGTCCCCAATCACAAGCAGGACCATCCAGGACTCGGGTGGTCAATACAGACACCGAATCAGAGAGTGAGCCACCATGGATGCTAGAAAACATACCGCGCACACACCGGGTGTCCGTTGGGGGGAAGACATTGCCTCAAGGCAAGGGAGCTCTCCCCACACGACAAGATCGGCAACCAAGGGAAGAGGAAGAATCAGAACAGGCTGCAGAACCAGCCCTAAGCATGTAAACAGACGCAAGTCTAAGTTTTTCAAGAAGCCTTCACGCCGCCCACCAGAAAATGTGCAAGTGCCCCCAAGACAACCGCAGCGGCGCCGAAAAATAGCAAGGGCATTTGCAGAAATCCGCCACTACCAGAAGACGACGGAGCTCTTGATTCGACGCGCCCCCTTTGCTCGCACTGTGAAGGAAGTGCTTCAAAGCTATGGAAATCAGTATAGAATGCAAGCAATAGTGCTAGAGGCTATTCAAGAAGCTGCAGAGGCCCACATCATTTCAGTGTTGGAAGATACCAACCTATGTGCCATTCATGCAAAGTGAGTGACAATACAGCCAAAAGATATGCAGCTTGCAGGACGATTGCGATGAGACTTCGAGCATTAGCCGAAGTTACCCCTCTTTTTGTATTGCACACCCTTATCTTTGTAATGATTTGACTTTCCAATGACAATATGATCAACAGTTGTGTCTACTCTGTCTATTATCTTTGTAATTTCAAGTTCTGTATGTAATTGTAGTCAATTTCAGTGGGCCATTTGCGCGCCCTTGTGGCCAAGCCTTTTTTTGCTCCTTGTAGGCTTATCTACCCCCAAGGGTACTTAAAATAACCAAATTTACTAAAACCTATTGGTTTTGCATCAATATTTTATATGGATCCTTATGGATATCTTTTTTTGGTCATTTCAAGCTTTAAATTCCTTATAGGATATCAAAACTAATAACATATTGTGAAACCAAGTGTCCAATGTAATTTGACTTTTTGGTGCAAGGGTGTAGTAGGTAGAGCTAAAGAAAGTGATAGTTTGCTGGAAACTTCATTTCATAATTGATTTGAGCTTTTCAAGTGTCCTTGAGTGTGAACATATACTGGAATTGCCATAAAAAGGTTGCATTTAAATGAATGATGCAAAAATAATCCATTGCAATAAATTTGTGCTTTTTAAGTACCCTAGGGGGTAGATTGGCCTATAAGGGGCAAAAAAAGGCCTGGCCACAAGGGCGCGCAAATGGCCCATCCATTTTTTGCCCCTTATAGGCCAATCTACCCCCTAGGGTACTTAAAAAGCACAAATTTATTGCAATGGATTGGTTTTGCATCAATATTTTATATGGATCCTTATGGACACCTTTTTTTTGGTCATTTCAAGCTTTGAATTCCTTAGAGGATATCAAAACAAATAACATATTGGGAAACCAAGTGTCCAATGTAATTTGACTTTTTGGTGCAAGGGTGTAGTAGGTAGAACTAAAGCAAGTGATAGTTTGCTGGAAACTTCATTTCATAATTGATTTGAGCTTTTCTAGTGTCCTTGAGTGTGAACATATACTGGAATTGCCATAAAAAGGTTGCATTTAAATGAATGCTGCAAAACCAATCCATTGCAATAAATTTGTGCTTTTTAAGTACCCTAGGGGGTAGATTGGCCTATAAGGGGCAAAAAAATGCCTGGCCACAAGGACGCGCAAATGGACCATCCAAAACTGATGGATGGGCCATTTGTGCGCCCTTGTGGCCAGGCATTTTTTGCAGCTTATAGGCTAATCTAACCCCCTAGGGTACTTAAAAATCACAATTATACTCAAATTGACTGCAGTTACATACCTTGAAATAACAAAGTCAAAAAACAATTCATATCACCAATTGAAACAATTTTCAAGATTGACAAATCAGATTGAAAAGAATTTGCAATATAGAGAGACAATTCAAATATTTTTTATTCCTTCTAGCACGGTGATTTTACATCATGTATTTGAGGAGTTCAGAATTTTTTTGACCATTTCCTGGCGCCTATTTTGCGCGTAAGGCAACTCCCCAGTCAAGAGGGACTGCGCTATGGCATTTGGGTCAGTTGAGCCAATGGAAGCATGTATCCCTATCTGGGCAAGCACTTTACCACGAAAGCCAGTGCCAAACGCTGTGCATACAAGGGATCTACGCACTAGGAACACTTGATGCGCAGTTTGAGCAATGGTACTCAAACACAAAAACTTGCTCAAAGCTTTTAACGACCAAGTCATAAAATGGGCTTGGGGAGTAAATTCATTATGGATAATGGCCACATCTCCAGGGGGGAGTTGTCCGAGGTAATGCGCAAGGGAAGCTTGAGGTCCAAAGCCCGTCCGCTTGCCACCCGTCTTTGCAGAAAAATCATCAACCTCCACAACATCCTGTTATAAACCGATGAAGGTTGAGAAAAAAGACAACGAAGGATAAAATAGTAACATGAAAATTAGGATACAGTTTACCTCCTGCTCCTTGTCATCCTCCTCCCTGTTGCCCTTTGCATCCAAGTCAATGGTCCCATGCACCACAGATACAAGCTTTGGATCATCAGATGGGAGGTTGCATAATGGCATAGGCATCCTAGCAGCCTCAACCTTGGCTTGCGTGGCTTGGAAATCTTCATCAGCCACGTGCAACTGCTCTGTTGCCAGGACCTCCGCACATACAACTGCAATAGTGTCAGCAACAGAGTCCCCATCTGGCAAGAGCTTGCTTTCTAGGACATCTGGCGTATTGTCTAAGGGACATTTGCTGCTGTTGCATAGCACGCTCAAGCATTCATCCATGCGCAGGCCAAATGCTTTTTCCAAATCATGTAGGAACACAAACTCCTCCCCATCCACTAACACTGAGGAGAAGCGGCTAATTTCTACCTCTGGGATAGCCACATCCGTCAGTGGTAGTGGCACTGGAGTGTCACTGGAGTGTCACTAGGGCCATCCACAACTATGGATTTCTCAACCACTTCCTCAAGACCCCTAGGGTACTCCAGTTGGTGTGCTTTTCCTTCCGCTGCAGGGTTCATGGGGATAACCTGCTGCTCCTTGGTGTCCTTGATAAAGGACCCAACTTGAAGGTGTGGTAAGCGGAGCTCCTCCAAATCAGGTTCCTCGCTCACCAAGAAGATAAATGTTGCAAGCCGAGAAAGGTACTCCACCCCCAACTTGCACTTCTTGAGCGCTGACACCCCAGGGGCTTGCTCGTCCAAGTAATGGCCTGCATTGGTTGCAATTTCTTGGAATCGTTGCAACCGCTTGGCGAATGGGCGATCACCTTTGTGTATATAGCGCAAAAGATCGCAAGGCACCCAGATCCCTGCATGTGGGGGGATAGATATAGAATATTTTATGATGTGCTCCTCCATGAAAGGAGAAATCTCCTCAAATGCATCCATGTGAAGGGCAACTGTGGCATCAAGGTCAGGGAGACGAGTAAAAAAGGTGTGGAGGTCCAACTTCCCTTTGTATTTGGTGTCCTCGAGGAAGAGGATGAAGCGTGACAAAGGGGTGGATGTGGGTACAGATGCAGAGGCTGTGGCAGCATCCATGTTTAGCCTGGGGTGTGGATAGAGAGTGGAGGAGCTCAGGAGTTGCAAAAGTGAAAATAGTGAATGAGTTAGGTGGCCCCTCTTCTATAATGTACCCTTTTTTTAAGACATTAAAAAAAAGGCACTTTCACCAAAAAATGATTTCTCATCCCAATGCAAAAAATTATATTCAAAGGCATGATTTGCCGAAGCAAATCATGTTGATTACAGCGGGGATCAATATGAAAATTGCAAGAGTTACAAAGTTATAAGATCGATAGCATGGTTCCATCTATCCCCCAGTCCTCCTCGACCTTCAATTTGTCTTCCATTCTCTTCCCAATCTGCGGACATTCATTACAATAAGCATCTAATGATCGACAAACCATGATGTATTGAAAATGTGGTGGAAGGATTCTCACCTTGTGACCTTGTAAACGAAATTGTGCTTGTTGAAGGGCCTCAAAACCCATAATAACGAAATGTTCTCGAACATTATTGAGAGTCCAATGCTTGTTCGCTTGGACTTCCTCCAAAGCATCGTTGGGCATCTTCACTGCAATGTCAAAGCTTGCAATAGCGCCGTCTACACTCTGTAAGGGAGTCCACACTCCAAGCTTGCACATCCAACGATCATAGTGAAATCGTATGTACAAGGAGGTGCGGGATTTCAAATAGCGCATTCCAATACCTGAAGCTCCAACCTTACAATGGTACCGGTCCCCGTTGTGCATGCCCTCCACAAAACCCCAGTCCTCTTCTAAAAGCCTTCCTAATTCCTCGTAATGCGCATCTTTACGTACAAGCATTGTGGTAGTCTCCACAAATCCAAACTCTTTAAAAATGTGCACAAAACAATGAATAGGCAAACACCAGCTCAAGTCCACAGACCTAGAAGCTTTAGAGTATTTTAAAGAGTTTTGGACATCCATTATCATCTTTTGCTTGAAAGATGCTACCGACCACAAATCTGGGACCGGCCACTCCATACTTAATAAGGAAGTTACTTTGATGGGTTCAAGCGTTCCAAATGATTGTGTAGAAGTAGGGACAATATAGGAGTGAGAATAGAAGAAAATCCTTCTTTGAACCAATTTGGTTGGGCAAAGATGCGGGAACATTATTGCTCCAATATCCGCATGTATAGCATTGAATGTGCCGGAGAGACTATGTAGTGGCTGCTCCTCCACCAACGTGGATGGAAATATGACTATAAATGCATGACAAATGTTAAGTATGAATCCTTAATAACATTACACTGTGATTTCATACCTAGCTTTGTATTCTCAAAACATGTACTTACAATGTGTTCGAAATCGAGGTGGTTGTTGTAAGTGCATGGTTGACATTGAGAAAACATGTTGCACAATGGCTATGGTCCCCTTGTCTTTGCGGTTCTTGAAGCCAAGGAGCTTTCCTTTCCAATGAAGATCCAAGTTTGCACGATTTCACACACGATGAGGGCCAACAGCAGATGGTTTCATGTATACCCAAGCACCTTTGGTGAACTCTTGTGGCACCCACTCATCATCTACACCTCTAGTGTTGTGGCATGCAAGTGCTGTGACCTCATCCTTTGGTCGCCTTTGCGAAGTAGAGTTGGCCATGGTTGAGCAAAGCAAACTAGGAGGAGGAGAAGAACCTTGCTTGTTTCTACAATGTAGGTGTGATAAAGTGATATGAGAAAATGGTCAACCCTTGTGGCAATGGGAGGAGAAGGTGGACAACCCTTGCTTGGTGTGGCACTGGGAGGAGAAGGTGGATAAGCCTTGCTTGGTGTGGCAATGGAAGGTGGTAGGGGAGGAGAGAGGAGCTTCCTTGCTGCAGCAATGGAGATGGTATAAAGAGAGAAAGTGTTGGAGTAGAGGATGAGTGTGATGGTTGCAACCAAGGAGGGGTTGGAAAAGGGGTTCTAGAGAGAGAAAATCCCTTTTTGCCTAATAACTAATTTTGTGGGAGTTGTGGATAGCAAAAAAATATTTTTTAAAAGTTTTTTAAAAATTTTGAATTTTAGGGTTTTTAGATGCACGTTTTGACTTTTTGAGATCAAAAAATGCTTTTTTGACCATCAAATAGTTTTAGGGGGGTTTTTCAGAAGATGAAATTTGAGTTTTGAAATTTTTGAAAAATTTCAAATTTTTGGGATTTTTTCAAAACCGGATCAAAAAGGAGGGAAGTTGGAGGTTCCATATGGCCCACCCCTCCCCCCCTACCCACCCCACCTTCTCACTAGGTAAGAGCCCATTTAAAAAGTGTAAGACTACTTTGTCCCCCTACATTTTTGAGGGCATAGAGTGTGTCCACCACCCTCTTCTCATTGGCTGGCCTCTAATTAACCTTAATCCCAAAGGGCCCCTAGAGGGTACATATTTTTCCTAATGGTTAGTTGCTATTTTTGGCATTTTTTGCCCGCGTTAGTCTTTGTAGGCGATCTGAGTGTGCCACCATGAAACACTTGGACTATGTACATTGTCAAACCAAATTAGGCATCTTATCAAGTGAAAAAGAACGCAAATGAGCCACATCCAGGGCCACGACTCCCCTGGATAGGTATGTACATGATAGCGACGCAATAGCCGCTTTAGCATATTTCACGATATGTACATTATTGCTTTTCTTTCCATGCATCGAGAAGTGTCAAAAGTGAGGTGAGTTTTTTTATCTCACATTGTGTACATGCCACATCACGACATCCACCCCCTCTGAACTTGCACATCCTCCGGCATGTGCCAACATTTTTCCTATATAGGTTTAATCTTCATTAAGATCCACATATATTTGGATGTCATTTTTATTTTTTGCAAAGTCTGGAAAATCATCCTCTGCTTCTTCATCCTCATCTGCAACAATTTCATTAGGTTCTTCATCATCATCTTGTTGTGAATCAAAAGGATCATTATCATGTCTCCTCTTGAACATCTTGATTCTTTTGCCCGCTATGGGAATTTTAAGTTTTGTTCCATTGAGCTCCCTCAAAGTATATGTAGCATTTCCATACACATGTTTGACAACATAGGGATCAAACCACATTTTTGCAAGTTTTCTTTGTGTGGTGTGTTGGATTTCAAGGCTACTATCGTACATTAGGACCCAATCACCCTCTTCAATAGGCTTTGGTCGAAGTCAAACCTATCTTTATTCTTGCATCCTTCAATCGAGCTTTAGCAATGTCTATGTATTCATGTCTTCTTTCCAATTTCCTTATGTGCAAAGCAAGTAGATTTTGCCTATTTACACCATCTTCCCAAGTAACATGTTCCACTTGTAGGAACTACATCCTCAATTGGCATGACTGGCTTCTGACCATATATTAATTTAGTAGGCATGTAACCAGTCACTGAGCTATGAGTTGTACGATCAGCCCACAAAGCATATGGTAGAAACCTTGGCCACTAACGCATTCTACCATTGCATGCCTTAGCCAAAGCTTTGACAATAGGAGGATGTCCTCTTTCACTTTTCCCATTTCCCTCTGGATTATAAGAATAAGTCAAGGATAGCTTGATACCAATTCTTGTAAAGAAATCCCTTGCTTCATCTGCATCTAAATCACCTCTATCCCTTGCTTCATCTGCATCTAACTCACCTCTATCAGCAACTATCTTTCCCACATAGCCATAGTGGCAAATTACATCTTCAAGAAAAAAATTACAAACAGCTTATGTAGTTTTTGTCCTCAATGCACGCCCTTCCACTTGGTTTGTCAATCCTTCTCATGCAAGTACCAAGTATCTCATTTGCCAAAGTCCTAAAGGCATTGTGACTAGATAAACAACCCATTTATAGTGCATGGCTAATGGGTATGTAGGATGCAATCCATCACGATGACGTACATATATTGGAATACATTTGGCATGTGACACAAGACTCCACAAAATCTGCTACATCCTTATACATGCGTTTCCACCAATATCTCTCTTTCACTTTGAAAAACGTAGCCCATACACCTCGATGCCCAACATATAGGCTTTCATGAAGCTCTTTGATAACTTTGAACTGAGTAGGCTTATCACATACTACTTGTAATGGAGTCCCATATCTTCTTTTAGGATGTTTCCATAAGTAGCCATCCCTCAAGAAGAATCAATATGCTTTCTTTCTGATCCTTTTGAATTCTGACTCACTCCAATCATCTTGCTTTTGTAAAGTACTCAGGTAGCGACCTATGAGCAACCATTCATTCTCATAGAACTCCTCTAAAAAGGATTCAAGTGAAGATACAATGCATATATCATCACACTTTGCATGAGAAATTGTGTAGAATTTTGTGTCCACATCTTCTTCCTCATCAATCATATCATCCTCATCTTCATAACTTGCCCTTGAAAGCATATCTGCCATTGCATTATCTTTTCGTGCAATGTGATTCAATTCTGGGTTCAAGGACTTTATATAAGAAATCCACCTAAGCATAACAATATCAGGAGTAGAGAAGCTTGCAATCATCCCCAGAAGTGGTAAGCAATCAGTCTCCACAACTACAGATGCTCCGATGAAGTACTCTTTGTCACACTTTAATGCTGTAACCACCCCCCATAACTCCCTTTTTACTTTGTGGATATGCTCTTTGGCGAGAGCTTAGAACCTTGGCCCCAAACCTCACCACATACCTGTGTTTCTCTTCATCGTCTTGTCCTACTACCCATCCAA
Source organism: Adiantum capillus-veneris (assembly GCF_014529385.1). Lineage (NCBI taxonomy): Eukaryota > Viridiplantae > Streptophyta > Polypodiopsida > Polypodiales > Pteridaceae > Adiantum > Adiantum capillus-veneris. The sequence goes on along the minus strand of NC_140947.1, from coordinate 95,377,646 downwards.
TTCCCGTTGAACTAGTTTCCACTGTCACAATCACTGGTCTTCCACACTCATAGTCAATCTTCCTCAAAGTTGATGAAGACAACAACAATTGATTCAACTTCCTCATAGATTTTACATGTACATCATTCCATTGAAACCTTTGATTCTTCCTTAGCAATTGATAAAGAGGATTTGCAACATGTGCATAATGTGGAATCCATATGAGGTAGAAAACACATGCACCTAGAAACCTTCTCACCTCCATGATATTTACGCATACTTTCTTCATCCTCTGTATTGCATTCACTTTAGTTAGACAAGGTCGGTGGCCATGAGGATTACAAAGATGTCCCGCTATCAATATTTCTTCAACCCCAAACACTGACTTTTGCCCAGATAATGTAAGGTTCACTTCTTCCAGCCTTGTTAAAACAATATCACAATCATAGATGTAGTTTGGTACATATTTACAGCACCCCCTTGAATCCAGAGCCTCATCTTTTTTAGCTAAGTCACATCTTTTGATTGGAACGTCATCAAGAAAAGGCATTGCAATTTGAGTTATGAAGTCACGAAGGACTTTGTTCGTATCGTTCATCATGTCCGCAATCGAGTTGGTTTCTCCCTGCAGGTAAGGTGCACATCCTTACCAAACCCAAGGGTGTTCTCATGGTAGTCAAGTCCTTGCTTTCCATTGCTAGTTGGAAGTGATCATACCCTAAGTACAAATCCCCCATAGAATATATTGTAAAGAAAGAGGATGCAAGAGAGCTACACAAGATAAGCACAAAGCACAAAGAGATGGAAAGCTTCTTCTTCTTCGCACAGAAAAGAGAGTACAAAATGACTAAGTGCTAAAGCTGAAAAGTAGCACATATGTACATACGGTCACTAAGTGTAAGCACGCTAGAAGCGTACTAGGCTGGCACTATAAGTGTAGTACATCTGTAGAATCACTGGTAGAGATCCTCCGTGTTGGTCACCTAACGCGCCAGTGAGTAAATGTCGTAAGCGGCCAAGACCCGTAGTGGATGCCAGCTCAAGATGTAGAGCTCGACATCTCAACACTCCCCCTCGAGCTCTACATGTTGCAGAGTCCAAGCATAGTGCGGAAACGTCGAAGCTTATCAGCTCCGAGGGCCTTGGTAAAGATATCCGCTATCTGCTCCTCTGTGTTGACGTAGACCAAGTCGATGTCGCCCGCCAACAATCGCTCTCGAACGTAGTGGTAATGGACCTCTATGTGCTTGGTCCTGGCATGGAACATTGGGTTCCTAGCTAACTCCATGCTGCTGAGGTTGTCACAATGAATGACAATCTGCTGGTCCACTTGCACTCCCAAGTCCTCAAGTAATGTGCGTAGCCAAGCTACCTCACACGCCGCAACTGCTGCACCTTTGTACTCGGCCTCTGTGCTCGATAAAGAAACCGTAGACTGCTTTTTGCTGCTCCAAGTAATAGCAACACTCCCAAAAGAGAACATGAAGCCACTCATAGATCTCCTATCAACAATGCTACCTGCCCAATCTGCATATGTATACCCATACAATGCTAATGGCACATCTGCTGCATAGAACAATGCGTAGTCAAGAGTCCCTTGCACATACCAAAGTGTGCGTCGTACTCCATCCAAATGTGGCTTCCTCAGAAGCTGCATGAACTAACTCTCCAAGCCTACTATGTAGCTCAAGTCTGTCCTCGTGATAGTCAAATAGATTAGACTACCCACAATCTTCCTGTACATCTTGACATCCTCAACAACATCACCCTTCTCTGCACTCAGCTTTGCATTCACATCCAAGGGAATAGAAATTGGCTTACAATCAGCCATACCATACTTTGACAACAGACATCCATACACCCTCTGGAGTCCGGATCACCTCAATGCCAAGAAAGTAGTGCAACTCGCCCAAATCTTTCATTTCAAACTCCTGTTTGAGAAGACCCTTCACATGGTCAATCTCCATAGCATTGTTTGCTACAAACGGGAGCGTAGAGAGCCCTACAAAATACTCAAAATAACGCAAAGCAAGACTTGAACAAGTAAATCTACATATGTGTCGACTCGCACAAAATCATAATCGAACACCGGCTACAGAGAGAGACAGAGAGGGAGAGAGAGTAAAGAACACATGCAGGCGCCAAGCTGGGTCTAGTCTTTTCCACCTGTCAGTTGCAATAAATAATGAAATATCAATTCTATAACATCGTCACCCACAATAATAAGGTCATCTACATATATGGTAATGACCAAAATCCCCACATCTCTCTCACGTACATAGAGTGAATGATCAGCATGAGCTCTCCTAAACCCAATACTGACAAGATACTTGGCAATCCTATCATACCATGCTCTAGAGCCCTGCTTCAAACATACAAAGCTTTGAGAAGCCTGCATACATAATCTCGGTAACCTGGATCAACATAGCCAGGTGGCTGATTCATATACACTTCCTCTTGCAACTCACCATTCAAGAAGGCATTCTTTACATCCATTTGATGCATAATCCATCCTCTAGATGCAGCCAATGCTATGACAGCTCTCACAGTCGTCATCTTTGCCACTGGAGCAAAGGTCTCCTCATAGTCTATGCCATACGTCTATGCATAACCCTTTGAGACCAGCCTTGCCTTGTGATGCTCAATGTTACCATTAGCCTTATGCTTGGTTTTATACACCCATTTACAGCCAATAGCTTTCTTTCCCCTTGACAATGGCACCAACTCCCATGTGTCGTTTGCTTCCAATGCAGCCATCTCTTCATTCATTGCATCATCCCAATGCACATTTCCAACCGCATCCTCAAAACATGTGGGCTCCACATCCTGTATCACCTTAGCCATGTAGGCTTGGTGATGCGCTAGATACCCATCCTAAATCAATTTCTGACTCTGTTAGATCTGCGCGGTCTTGAGTCACTCCTTTGGCCTCTAGCATCTTCTTGTACTTTCCTTACACCAGGTGTCTTGACAGCCGAAATTCCAAATTCCTCATCAAGGCTTTGTTCAGAACCATCTGAATCCATGTCTACATGTGAAAAACCTAATGATACATCAGCCATAAAGGGAGGTTCATCAACCTTTTCCTTTCCTTTCCGTGATACATTCCCTGTACCTGCTGGTGGAGTAACCTGCGTACGTAGTCTACCATTCCATGGATTCTCAACAGAGCCACGAGAAGAGGACTCTTGTGGTCCACTCAAAACTTGTGACTGTGGCCTCACATTTTGTACAACGACATCATCTTTTACATCATCCCCAATAATGCCATGTGCATTACTGTACCAACTGCTCATCTCATCAAAGACTACATCTCTGCTCACTCGTAATTCTCGTGTAGTAGGATTGTAGCACTTGTACCCCTTTTGTTCAAGGGAATATCCCACAAGAATACATTTCTCTACTTTACCTTTTGTTCAAGGGAATATCCCACAAGAATACATTTCTCTACTTTAGGATCCAATTTCCTACGCAACTCATTTGGTACATGCACGTAAGCTATTCAGCCAAACACTTTCAAGTGTGCCAAATCAGGCTTTGTACCTGTAAACTTTTCCTTAGGCGTTACATCATGCACCGCAGCTGTAGGTGCCCTGTTCATAATGTACACAGCTGTATTTACAGCTTCAACCCAAAAATGATGAGGCATGTTCTTCTCATTCATCAATGCACGTGCAACCTCTGCAATGTGCCTGCTTTTCCTTTGTGCGACCCCATTCTGCTGTGGAGTATATCTGCATGTAAACTGCCTGCGTATACCATGCATTCGCAAAAAATCTAAAAAATCGTTGGAGAAGTACTCTCCCCCTCCATCTGACCTCAATGTCTTGATTTGCATATTTGTCTCCTTCTCAATCATGACTTTGAAGTCCTGAAAGTGACCAAACACTTCACTTTTGTTACGCATGAAGTAGACCCATACTTTCCTTGTATGGTCATCAATGAAAGAGACATAATACCTGCAACCATGTATACTTGCAGTATCGGTTGGACCCCAAACATCTGTGTGCACCACATCAAGTGGCTTTTTACATACATTGCGCTCATGTGGAAATGAGCCCTTTGACTGTTTTCCAAACTGGCATGCTGCACACACTTTATGCATACCATCCACCTTGAATTTGGGCAAACCTTTTACAATTTGTTTTGATTGCATGCTGCGCAATCTCTGCTCATTGACATGGCCAATCCGTTTGTGCCAAATGTCAACATCAGCCACAACACCTGTGCCCTATGAAAATAATGTAGCTTTTACCTCAGGCATGTCTACATTCAGCGTAAACATTCTGCCCACACATTTGCCCTCTATGATCAGCTTACAGCCATTCTGGAAATCTTCTACATAACAGCCATTTGGATTGAAGCGAACCTGCAAACCCTGCTCAACCATTTGTCTAACAGAAACAAGATTCTTTGTAATGTTTGGGACATGAAGTACATTTGCTAAGTACTTTGATTTCCCACTCTTCGTATTTAGAGGGATGTCCCCTACATGAGCAATGGGGTGAGCTGTGTCATCTCCTATCTGCACATAGCTTGACACATCTAGTTTGCGCATATCTCTAAACCACTCTCCATGAGACGTCATGTGATTAGAGGCACCCGAATCCACATATCAAACATCATCTTGGGTGGAATTCTCTGCAGTCATTGTATTCATTACATGGTGCATGACAAACATCCGCTCGTTTTTGCTGTCATCTGCATCTCTGCTAGTAGATGCATAGTTTCCCTATTCTCTCTTTCCACTTTCTTTTCCCTTTGGACAGTCACGTGACATGTGACCTCTTTCACCACAAGTCCAACATTCTCTGCTATCTGTAGTATGTTGCTGCTTGCTTGATCCTGCACCACGACCTCTTTGACTCCCCCTGCCTTGAGACTAGTTTCCCCTGCCACCTGTATTGTTTTGATTTGATTGACCTTCTTGAAATTGGCCCCTGCAACCCCTTGGACCTCGACCACGACCTCTACCTCTACCTCTGTTGGAGTTAGAATAGAAGGCCTGTTCAGAATTATTTTTGCCATGAGAAGAAGATGTGTCAAGGTTCTTCTCCTCAAGAATAAGCATAGAAATCATATCTTAGAACACGGGGATGTCGTCTCTTGTATTCATGGAAGACCTGAAATGTACATACTCATCTCCTAGACCATCCAAGCATGCACGGACAATGTCATCGTCTTCCACTGAGACTTTAATAGATCCATGAGCCTCAATGATACTTTTGATCTTCAAAGCATAATCATTGATGGAGAGGTTGTTCCTCTTAACCTGATTTAGCTCCGACTTTATTTGAAGCTTCCTGGCCTTGGTGTTCACCTCGAACACTCTGCCTAAGTTTTTCCATGCAATGGCGGGGGTTTCAGCATCCTGTAGATAGCCCATCATGCCATCTCCGATGCTCATAGAAATCCAATACATCACTTTGCTCTGGCCTTGTTGCTAGTCCATCAAAGCTTTTCTTCGTTCTGCTGTAGCATTTGCCTTGGGAATCTCTGGTTCCTTTTCATTGTCCCCTCCTACATAGTCCCAATAACCTTTTTCTTTTAGGAAATTAGTTATTCTGAACTTCCATGTAGGGTAGTTATTTTTCTCAAGCTTCTGAGTAACAATCTCACTGAAACCGTCAGACATCTCGAAGTACTGAGACAAAATAGCTGCAATCTGCAAAAACCTGCAAATCTGCTGAACCTGCTATCGTGGTACCTGTAACGCTTTCTACACTCAATGAGTGTCCACAATCAAGCGTACATACAACCACTCTACTTGTACATTAAATCTCTGTGTACTGCACTTTGGAGACCTGTTCAGAAACTTGTACGAAAAACCCCTAAAATTTGTTTCACAGCGCGGGGCACTTTTGGCATCTGGTCGTGGATTGCGAACGAAGGGATTGTGATGCTCTTGCTCTCTTAGACTCTCTTGCATGCACCAAGCTCTGATACCATGTAAAGAAAGAGGATGCAAGAGAGCTACACAAGATAAGCACAAAGCACAAAGAGATGGAAAGCTTCTTCTTCTTCACACAAAAAAGAGAGTACAAAATGACTAAGTGCTAAAGCTGAAAAGTAGCACATATGTACATGCGGTCACTAAGTGTGAACATGCTAGAAGCATACTAGGCTGGCACTATAAGTGTAGTCCAGCTGTTGAATCACTGGCAGAGACCCTTCGTGTCGGTAACCTAACGCGCCAGTGAGTAAATGCCGTAAGCGGCCAAGACACGTAGTGGATGCTAGCTCAAGATGTAGAGCTCGATGTCTCAACATATATTGCCCTTGTTGCAAGTGCTTCTGCAAACTCATCTACAATTGGCCCTGTACCCATACTCTTGATTGTGAATTTGTTGATAGGCTACATGTCTTGAATGAAACATAGAGCTCCATTTTTCTTTGGAACTGTGAATCATCTGCTTGAGTAAGGGACACATGAAGGTTCCAAAATCCCCATCTTTATCTTTTCATTGAGTAAATCTATAAGCTTTGGCAAGAGTGATTTTGGCACTGGAACTGGTCGTAGATTCCAAGGCACATGAGATACAGTGAATATTACCATTGGTTCGACTATAGATGGACTATAGATGGATCCACACACCCTATCTCATGCCGCTCAAATGCAAAAGCTTTTCCATGTTTGGAGAGTGTCTTTTCAAATAATTTTCTATCAATATTTGTCAAGGAGTCATTGCCTACAACTTTTAACATCTTCAATGACTCTTGCGTAAACTTGTGTCCAATTCTTTTTGGATCTTGGAGACTAGGTTTCAAAGAATCCTGATCCATTGTTTCCTTGCAATCTGTTGGCAAAGGCAATGCCAATAGTTTCACCTTCTTTGCTATAGTTTTTTACTTCGTCTCCACTCGCACTTCTAGATCTTTTTGCACATTGAATAACTCCACATATATGAAAGACTCAATGATTCTATACATGTCCATAGATTCTTGGATCTTGGAGACTAGGTTGCAAAGAAGCCTGATCCATCGTTTCCTTGCAATCTGTAGGCAAAGGCAATGCCACTAGTTTCACCTTCTTTGCTGTAGTTTTGTACTTTGTCTTCACTCGCACTTCTAGATCTTTTTGCACATTGAAGAACTCCTCATCTTTGAAAGACTCAATGATTCTATACATGTCCATAGAAGCTACTTTTACGAGGTCATTTCCTTGATGGAAACTAGAACTTGTTATAGCATTGAGATCACCCATAGTATCTACAAAACAAAACTCCTCAAAAACACCTGAAATGTACTCATTTTCATCTAACAAATTATGGTTTTTGTATTTTCTCTGTACACTATTTACATATTGTTTTTGTCCTTTCTTTAAATCTCCAAGCTTTGTGAAAGATACTGATCCATCCTTTGCTACTAAGGCACCTGTAGAAAAAGCTTTGTCTCCCTTTGGATCAGGCGAGAATATTTTCCTTTCTGTACCACTGCACTCTTGCTTCACAACGGGACTCGGCCAAAACCCCTCATCTCCCTCTGATCTTGAAACTCCTTGTTTGGTTTTGGTAGAGAATGGTCCCTTAAGCTGTCACGTTTTCGCTCATGGTCAACGCAAGCTGTCAAGAATTGAACAACTCGTTTTCCATCTTTCCTTTTGACCGTGGCATAGGCAGATCCATCATCCAATACTTTTGTCTCCATTCGCACTGCGGTGATGTATGGTTGTCCAAGGATTAGAGGATAGCTTGACATCTCTTGAACAAATAAATTTTTCTCACCTTTCACATCCCCTATGGTTACATTAACATTTGGAAAAGCACCATAGAGATCCCTGGATTAGTTGTTTGCAACCCTAATCATCCACCCATGGTCAGTATCAAATGGCCACTTTACCTTCATATAGAGACTCTTGGACATCAGGTTAATCTCTAAATCATGGTATATCAAGGCCACATAAGGCTCCTCAAGATCTCCCACCTTAACCAAGGTTTCTGTTGTAGCCCTTGCCCAATGCTTTCTAGAATAGTGGATCTTATGAGTGGCTTTGTCTTCATCTTCATCTTCAAATTTAACATGCCTATTTATGCTGCCCGAAGAATGGTAAGAGCTTTCAAAATTCTCATCTCCATCTATTTGTTGTACTTGTATCACATGTGTCTTTGAAGCACTCTCTTCAGCCTCTGATTGGATAGACTCCGTTAAAGCTTGTCGCTTCCTTCTTATGATATCAATGATTTCCTCGTGGAACTCTCTTTTTTTCAATGCCAAGGACTTCTCCCAATGTAAACTCTACCCGCTATTTAAGATCATTTCCTCTAAAACTTTGTTTAAATCTGTGGCAGCTTCAATATCCGATTGTAGCTTGTATGATGGGCTTTTTCCCTTGCTCTTTTCTTTATCTTGCTTCTCCTTGGATGCAGCATCTCTCATTTTTACTTCTTGTGATGGAGGCTTCCTTGTCATGGGCTCTTGAGAGGGACTCGGATCCTTTCTCCCTCCACCTCTAGTAGCCCTCTTTGAGGGGCCTTCATCCCCATTTTCTCTCCTGAATTTTTCTTCAACAAGTGCCTTGTTTCCTTAAAACTTTGCAATGTAGGCATGCATTGACAAAGCATCTACAGGTTCATTACACCCAGTCTCTAGACGGATACAATCTCCTGTTTCATGTAATACTTCTTAAGTCAACTTTCCCTTCATAGATAACTCCATCCTCACTCACGTCTTCCATATATTTAGACCCTTTAAGCATGACTTGACGAGCTTTAAGACAAATGCTACTGCTTTAACCATTGAGATAGCATGACTGGTTTCCATGTACTCAACTAGCTTTTTCATCCCTCCTTTGCCAAAGTTGGTCGCCAAGGGCTTCCTTGTTTCACTAAGATGTATCTTCCCTTCTTTGAAGAAGACAACATCTTTACCCAAGGCATCTTTGAATCTTTCACAGTCCCTTCTTGGATGGTCTGGTTCGTCACACCAAATGCACCTATCAACAAATCCCTCTTTGTTTTGAGTTCTTTGACTTGATGACTGTCCAAACATTTTCCCCTTTTCTTCAAGCCTTGCTAGCTTTAATTTTAGCTCGTGTATGCCCTTCAGAAGTTCTACAAGCATAGACCCATCATCCTTAGAAGCTACAATAGTAGGTTTTGGCTGCTTCTCAGTAATAGCAGGAACTGGAGCACCATTGTTCACTACCATCTTGTCTCTTCTGCGTTGTCTTTTTGCCAATAGGGAGACTGCATCTTGTACATCATTCCACCTTGTCTTCAAACCTTGCTCTGCATCTTTGTCTTCCAAGACAAGCTCTAACTTTTCTTCAATTTCTTTGCCCACTGCTTGTAGCAAAATTTCTACCTTCTCCCTATCCAAGTAATCTTGTTCAGTTTGTGATATATGAGCATAACGTCGCTCAAACTCTCTGAGAAGCCTCTAGCAGAAATCCCTTCTTTAGGCTTTGCAACCCAAGCTAAGAAATTTCTTTTGGTCACCCTCTCAGAGTCCTCCATAAAGTAGTCTTCTTTTAGATCAAGCTTGAATTCCTCCCAATTTATTTCATGAGCATTTTGAATTGCCCTAATACGGTCTCTGATCTCTGGGACACAAACTAGCTTAAAACTTCGAACCATGTGTTCTTTACACACTCGGTTCAACTCCATTTCCTTCATATAATCTTGTAGATACTTTCTGATGTCCTTGCCATCAAACTGGTCAATTCTCTTCACAATCGACTGTAGTGCTTTTGTGGTTGAAATATGGCTTCTTTCCGCTGCTTGTTGTTGCTGCATGTACATGGCAAATGCTTGAAACATCTGCATGACTGTAGGATCAAAGTGCATCCCATGTGTCTCTTGATTCTCATCCATGGCTAACAAATTGTCTAGATCAAATCACAAACTCCCACCCCAGCAACTTCGCATCGGGTTCACCAGAAATGTTGAAATGTATGCGGTCTAGCTAGGAAGGTGCAAAAACCTCTGGCTGTGAGAGTTCGTGATGAGAGTCACAAACACTTTGTGAAAAAGCATTTGTCAAGAATCACCAACCCTCTTTCTAAGGGTGATAGAGAATATAAGAACGTTCATGACATCAAAGTCACAAACCCTCTTTCCTATCGTGCTTGGAAATTGCTTGTTTTTGTACTTGAGATTATGATAAGAGGATCATCAAATCACATTGAATTTCACTTTAAAAGACCATTTCAAAACACTAAAGTTTCATCCATGAAACCTCAATGCTCATACAAGCACAATTCTCAATCAAAACCCAAACCTCTTTCATGGTATCATGTAGCCTCGCCCCCAATTACATAGTCGTAGCATCAAACAGTTGAAAGAAATGCTCGAGCTTCCACCTTCACGACGGCAATTTTTGGTTTTTGCAGAGATTTATGAGATTCTAAAGTTAATCCCACACACCATTTTGATAAGGGGAAACCCTAATTCACTCCCTCACAAGCTCAGATACAAGATTGCGAAGAGGCGGGACAACCCTACACATAGATTAAGCAACCATGGAAGCCATTACCCAGTAGTGATAAAGTGAAGTTTTTTTCTGTAAAAATCCCCCTTCTCTCTCTTCCCCACAGAAATATGAGCTGATGTGTCAATTTTTGGACCATTTTTCCACTTTGGACAAAACCTAGGCAATTTTCATCTCATTTTTGACCCAAAAAATGTCATTTTTGATGCCAAAGATCCCAAATGGAGTCAGGAAAATCCCTAAATTTATGGGATCACTTGCATAAGAATAAAATACATAGATAAGCATCATTTTTCATCAATATACCATTTTGGGTCACTTTCCATGCAATTCTGCAACGGTGCTTGTTAGCTGCTATTTTTGGCAGTTTTTGTCCGCATCAGTCTTTGTCGGCCAGATGAGTGTGCCACCATGAAACACTTGGACTATTTACATTGTCAAACCAAATTAGTTATCTTATCAAGTGAAAAAGCACGCAAATGAGCCACATCCAGGGCCACGACTCCCTCGGATAGGTATGTACATGATAGCGACCGCAGTAGCCGCTTTCACGTATATCACGATATGTACATTATTGCTTTTCTTTCCATGCATCGAGAAGTTTCAAAAGTGAGGTGAATGTTTTTATTTCACACTATGTACGTGCCACGTCACAACAGAGTCTCTATAAACGTCGCTCTAGGTGCCCTGTAAACGTCGCTATGATCGTTGCTATAAGGCTCGCTATATAGCGACGCATATAGCGAGGCATAGAGATAATGTTATAGCAATGCTCATAGCGAGGTTCCCGTATCGACCCTTTTAGAGACGGTGTTAGCGACGTCGGGGAGTATAAAAACCCAATGTATTTTCGTCGCTAACAGTGTCACAAGTGCACACAACCTCTTGTAGTGTTTGAATCACTTACATCAAAGATAAGCATATCAAAATTTCTAAAGCTAATCTTCAAAATGTCTTGGATGTAGCCAAAGTATTCAAGTTGGCTACTGTTTGTGTTCTCATCCCTGGCACTACTCCTACTTTCTTGGACGAAGCTTGCCCTAACACCATTTTCGAAAGTGACCCTTTGTTCATCAATCCGTGTGTTTCGCATGCAAGCACAAAGCTCCATGTGTGTGATACTACAGTCACAAAATTGAAACAGACTAATGTGATCATGTGGAGCTCGAAAAGGAAGTTGTGAAAATATACATGCCAATCGCAACCCCTTGACATCTCCTCTTCCTCATCAGTAATCAACACTCCATTCCTCTTTGCCTCCGAGATTGTGCGTCCCAATTGGAAAGTCACAAATTTTTTGAAGATGATCTGGAAAAGGAAGGTTTCTAGTGGCATGGTTACGCTTGAATTGCAGGCGCTCTATCAAGCTTGATTTTTCATATGATCTCCCCCACATTTGTCAAGGTGTGAATTGGGTCAAGCAAATAGTTAATGAGTTGTCACTCTAGTACGAGAGTTCATGGAAAATAGAAAGTCTTTTTATTCCAAGTGACATCCAATCTCCCCTCTCCAGCCACATGTTTTTCCAATCGCTCGCTTTCATGGATGCATGTCATGTTTGCATATGTTTGGTCCACATAGCTCATGTCCTTGAGGCAAAAATCTACCATGCTCCTCGTAAATTGTCTTGCGCAAATGCTCAGAGCGGAGAAAGCCAAGTCGAGGACCACATTTCGGACATGCATGATTACTCGAGTAACTCAAGGCTGAAATGTCACAAAATTAAAATATAAAAGCGTTGGCATTGCCAGGAATCACATGTGTGGGCACTTACCTGATCACTCACTTAAGCCTAACCAATTGTGCATGGTCCACATGAGAATGCCTTGCACGTGTACATTCCATTGTCCAATCGGTTGGAACATATCAACCACATCTATTCCTGTCCACAAGATTTGGAGATCTTCTATAAGTAGTGCCAGATAGACGTCCATGTTCTTTGCTTTGTACTTTCATCGGACAATCAATGACAACAACAAATGACCCTTCTTGATAGCTAGCCATGGTGGAAGATTATAATTAACCAAACAAATAGTCCATGTGATCCATGACGAACTTGGTAGTCCGAATGGGTTTACTCCATCTGTTGCCAGACCAAAACGGACACATCGAGGCTCGTTCTTAAATGTAGACAAACTTTTCTCTATGTGCTTTCATACACGAGAGTCGATAGGTACCTGCATCACATCATCTACCAATCTAGTATCTGAGTGCCATGTCATCAAATCAGCTATGGATTTTCACCTTAATATGCTCTTTATTCTTGGAATGCTAGGAAAGTGTGAAAGGAACTTTGCAGGGATAAATTTTCCTTGTGTGTCCTCCCTGTACGTGTTTGATCCACAATTGGGACATTGTTCCAATTTTGCATACTCATTGCAAAAAAGTATACAATCATTAGGACATGCATGTACATGTATTTTGGGATAATCCTAGCCCAAATTAGTAAGAAGATTTTTAGCGGCTAGACGGGTAGGGTGCATATGATTCCCTTCTGGCAAGATTTTCTCATTGAGCAACCTGTCGTTACATAAACAAGTTATCCCCTTGATCACATTATTGAAATGTAATTTTCACTTTATCATGCTTAGGATAATGTATTTACCTAAAAAGCTCAGTGAGACTGAGGCGTCAAACCAACCGTAGACTACAAATTAAGCATTGCCAACGCGGTACGGAGAACTAAGGTTTTTGCACCACTGTAAAGCGGCATGCGGGCAAGACTTTGCATCATCTCACCCTATTTATTGTTGCTATCATGTAGGAGATATGAACGGATGACTGAGATTGGTACGGTGTATTGCGTTCAATGTGAGACCGTGATTGCGTATGTGTTGGTCGTAAATTTTTTGTTTTCGAAAGATCTGATGCTTGCAATGCGCACAAGGACATGCCATCCTATCATCCATACTTTATCTACTAATGATACAACAAATAATTAAAATGCTCTAGTTGTTATAAGTACACACTACTAAGTACGTGAAAATACAGGATAACCTCATATTCTCTAGCCAGACCCGATCCCCGCACACCTCGGTCTAGAGGTGCACGGAGATTAGGACCATAGGGTAATATTCTTCTCTTTATCGATCAATGACTATATATTAATGTTCTTGAAGTCTATGTGCACTATGGAAGTCTGATTGCATTTTTTCAACTATTTGCTGCTAGCTCTAACAACCTCACATTCTCTAGCCAGGCCCGATCCCCACACAACTCGGTCTAGAGGTGCACGGATATTAGGACCACATGGTAATAATCTCGTCTTTATTATTCAATGACTATATATTAACGTTCTTGAATTATGTGTACACTTTGGAAGTCCGATTACGTTTTCTCGACTATTTGCTGCTAGCTCGAGCTCTAACAATCCACATTCTCTAGCCATATCCGATCCCCACACACCTTGGTCTAGAGGTGCATGGAGATTAGGACCACAGGGTCAATGACTCTATATTAGTGTTTATGAATTTGTGTGCACCTAACCTAAACTATAACCTAACCTATAACCAAATTAAACCTAACCTATAACTTCACCTATACAAAACCTAACCGAGATCCATTTTCTTTTTTTGAAGTATACGAGTCATTCTTGAAGTCCGTTTGTGTTTTTTTACTATTTTCCGCTAGCTCCAACCTAACCTATAACCTAAACCTAACCTAACCTAATGTAACCTAACCTAACCAAATTCCTTTTGCATTTTAATAAGTACACGAGTCATCTTCGAAGTTTGTTTGTGTTTTTTCTACTATTCATTTGCCGCTAGCTCTAACGTAGCCTAGAAACTCACCTAGCCTATAACCTAAACCTAACCTAACCTAACCTAGCATAATCTATAACTTAAACCTAACCTATACGAAAACCTAGCCGAATTCCGTTTACGTGTTTTGAAGTACACAATTCATCTTCGAAGTTCGTTCACTACAAGAGGTTGTGTGCACTTGGGACATTTTTAGAGACGGAAATACATTGGGTTTTTATACTCCCCAACATCGTTAATACCATCGCTAAAAGCATCACTATGGGAACATTGCTATAAGATTCTCTATAATCATTGCTATATGCGTCACTATATTCGTCTCTTATAGCGATGCATATAGTGATGCTTATAGGGATGGTTGCAGCCTACCTATAGCGACGCTCATAGAAACATTGTAGAGCCTTATATAGCGATGCTTATAGAGACGCCCAAGAGTAAAAATTTTTGGGTGGCAAGGCATTCACCCATCAACCATATTGAATGTTTCAATAATAGAGTAAAACTAAATGAATCCGAGATAAGCCCAGACTCACCTTTGAAAGAAATTTCAAGGTATAGACCCAAAGTAGTCCCCCACAAGACAATATAACCATTAGCTCCATCATCCATAGTATTGTTTGCATAATAAAGATACAAAACTCACAAAAGTAAATTGATAAAATTAAATCAATGACAATTGTACACATCATAGGTAAGTGTAATAGTTACAACACCATTGTCATTATTGAGAAAATATATCTGGTTTTCCAATAGTTACAAAAAAGTATATACACACGTCATCTCATTATACATGCTATGACAAAAGGAAACTAGTTCTATCTAGCTACGGCTAAACTGATGTCGTCTAATCAGACATCTCATCGCATCCAAGTGGCGTATCTGTTGGATTCTGCAAAAAGAAAAGACAGCTTTTTGAAAGTATAAACATATAATTTACAAAACAATACATCAAATAGAAAAGAGTAAACCCTAATACTAACCATGCCACCACGAGAACTCAGAATTTATGTCAAGGTGTTTAAGCCCTTTCTACCTGCGTACTCGTGCTCGTACAGTGTGGGGTCACGTCCTCTCAGCGAACACTGTTCAAAACATACAAAGAATCCACTATGTTAGAATTTAAAAGTAAAAATAGACGTAACTAGCAAACCTAAAGAGCAATGCAAAAACACTTACAAAATCGGCCTCAAATAATGCCCACCCGTCGCTCCCCAAGTGGTGCGAGCTCCCTACCTCTATTCGCGCTTTAGCTGCCTCCTTTTGTTGCTTCCACTTGTCAGGATTCTTGCGTGTTGCTTGCTTCGCATTCTTCCAATCTTCTTTGGTCCGTCAATCTGGTCTACTCCACCCATGCTTTATTTATTTTTGCACTTCCGAACACTTGTGCTTGCAGTCTTCGCGCATTCAAACCTTCATCAAGTCTTCATTGAAGCACTCATCCCGTGTTGACACTGGAAACTCGTCATGCAGCATGGTGATGAATCTGTCTTTTAATTCACTTGGTACTTCACTCGAGGTGTTTAGTATGTAGTGTCTAAACACCGGAGAGCAAAGACCACGCATGCGCGTGATCACCTTCTTGCCATCATCATCCAAGATGATGCCGCCGCTGAAGTCAACGGAGTACGGCAAGCCCTCTCGCCTCTGATGCGTGAACTTGGGTGTCCCAAAAAGGGTCTCTAGTGGCGTGTCGATGTGGGGGTATGGACATCAGGTGTCTTCACTGGAGTCTGGGCCCCGAAGAAAAGAGTGTCGACTGGGGTGACTCCCAGAGGAGTAGGTAGTGATGTGTAGCCAGGAACGGCCGATAGCCGCGCAAAACTTGGCGTAGATAGCGATGCCGTGGCTGGTGTGGGGGTGGACAAAGAAGGGAAAGGTAAAGAGCCTTATTGAACACGAGGCAGTGTGGAGGCATCAAGGATTGCATGCCCACAACAACCTCCACCGCCACCACTAGAGCGTCGGTGCCTAGATGAGTGTGAAGATCGTCTCGGCGACACCGAAGCTTCGGTGTGCGTTGAATGCTCTGAAACAAAGGGAGATGCTGAAGTAGTAGAACGAAGTGATGGTGCTCCAGAGCAATGACTCTCCTCGTACCACCTCCGCTGGTGGGGTGACAAAGAAGAAAGAAAATCATCATCATCCATACCTGCATCAAACACACAAACATTTAATCTTAATATTGAATGAATGGAGAAGAAAATATGGACAAGTAGAGCGAGCGAGCGAGAGAGAGAGAGAGAGAGAGAGAGAGAGAGAGAGAGAGAGAGAGAGAGAGAGAGAGAGAGAGAGGACTCATAAAGGGGGAGGGATTCCAGTGTAGAGAGATTTTGTTGAAGTTCTTGTGAATTTGTAAAAGCACTGCACTCCGGGTGCGATGGAGACTGAAGCTGCAATTGTGAAGGAGGTGATCCGTCTCTGCTCATAGATGCTGTCCGCCCCACCGCTAGATCTAGTTGATTGGGTGAAAGAGTCGCTAAGAAGCAGTAGTAGTGCTTCTTAGCGTCCTTTTCACCCGATCAACTAGATCTAGTGGTGGGATGAGCAGCCTCTATGAGCAGAGACAGATCACCTCCTTGACGATTGCAGCTTCAGTCTCCATCGCACTCGGAGTGTAGTGCTTGTCGTCCCTGCTTGTGAGAACATACCTGGAGCATACATACCTGGAGTGGATGCAATGACGATTAAATACAATGATTCAATCTCGCATACAAACAAGAATGGACAAAAAGCCACGTGAATACAATATATATTATAATATGGAGCAAGATTGTTTAAATACAATATTTATGGCTCTAAGAGGTCTCTCTCTCATCCTCGCATAGCTCATCATAACTTCCTATATCTATATAGAGCTCTCCGTTTAGAAAAATCTCCTCCATTTCATTATGTAGATCCTCTACATGCAAACCATAGAGAGTAGCATCTTGATGCTTGTCTGGCACCACCTCAGCAACTTCTGACTGAGCATCTTCTCCATTGATTCCACTGTCTTTGACACATGGTAGCCCTCATACGTCCGTGCACTACGAGGGGCTACCTCTCTGACATAGGACCAGTTTGATGCAGACTTTGTAGGATGAAATATCACCTGCCAGAGCCACACAACTTAAATGAGAGATTCCAAGCACATAAGGGTGAAAGCATGTTAACATGTCGCGCTTTTTGTGCTAGTTAGCAGTTTCAAGTTAGCACATCTTCAAAAAGTTGGGCGTCCGGTAAATTTTTTTTCAAATAATATCAAAATTTTTTGGAGATTGTACATTTGGATTCCTTGTTTCAAGTGCTTTCTATTGATATATCATATGTCATAGATCTTGGAGATGTAGCTCAAGTTATTTTACTAGTTAGCATATGTCAAAATTGTGCTAGTTAGCATTGTCCGGGACATGAAAAAGCATGACAGGTTAACATGCTTTCACCCATAACTTCTAAAATTGGATGTTAACTATTTACATACTTACTTGTTCACAATGCTCGGGTAGAACGAAAGTGTCTCTTAGGTCATTCCATTTCTAGTTGAATCCACCTCAAGGAAACCAGACTCTCCTCTATGCACAGTAGCATTGCAACCCTCCATGATTATCTTGAACCATTGCACATCGAACAAGTCGACAAAAACTCCTCTATAATCGATCCTCAAAATCTTTTGTAGCGTGCCGGAGTAAGTGAGTTCTACCACCACAGAATCTACATCAGAGGACCATCGTCAACTAGACTGTTCAAATTTTTCCATGATTCTATAATCTTAAGTAAAACGCTTTTTGTCGATCCGTTCCACCCTAAACTGTCGACCTCTACACCATGCTACTATGTATGACTTAAACTACAACCAACAAAGATTATGAGTGGTCGTTCAAACATCTAGAAAGTCACTAGTTGTACAATGGTCGCGCATGTTGAGAGAGAAAGAGAGAGCACATAAATAGAACCCCAAAGTGTGTAGAATACACACAGGAGATGATGTATATATAGAAGGAGCCTCGGTGCTATATATAGAGAAGCCATATATTGAGTAGCTTCATATATGAGCTCAACACCCCCACTCAGATAAGGGTCCTTAACTGTGTATGACAAAACCCTTGGGGGATCAAGGAAAAACCCCACAACTCTATATACACCCACCGTTATATTATAAAAATCATTGAATGTATAAATGTTCATGAGGAGCTACATCACTCCTTTTACAATGAATATTTTATGAGGAGCTACATCACTTCGTTTACAATGAATGTTTTATGAGGAGTTACATTACTCGTATCCTATTAAATACAACAATGAATACAAAGGTTCAATAAAGAGGTGTAAAGGCTATCGATTAGCCCGTGATGAGAAGTGTCTCCGTGAATTTGTTGTGTAGCTTGTCATCAATATGACATCACCAAACATTTCTTTATGCTATCATCAATATGGCATCACCAAACATGTCTTCATAAATCCTTTATTTTCACCAAGTTTGTCTTCATAAATCTTTTATTATCACCAAGTTTATCTTCATGAAATCAATTCTTTGATCAATCCTACATAGATCATAGACTCAAAAAACATAGTCATGAATTTTTTTAGCATCGTTAGTGAAATAATTACGTTCACAATGCCATTAGAGATGGTTCGCGATGCCACTCTTTTGACAACATATGTGTACATAAAGTATGAACGTAAAAGTACAAGATGCATGATTATGTGATGCAAATGACATGTGTATGTACTATAAAACAACATTTATCAACGGAGTGATATCAATGAATATCATCAAAGTATTAACCAAATATCATCGTTGTATCAATAGAAATAAATAAATCATCATGGTATTAACGAAAAACATCATGGTATCACCGAGAATAACCATTGTATCAATGAAACAACATCATGGTATCACCGAGAATAACCATGGTATGAATGAAACAACATCATGGTATCACCGAGAATAACCATCTTATCAATGAAACAACAACATGGTATCACCAAGAATAACCATTGTATCAACGAAACAATGTCATCGTGTCACCGAGAGTAACCATGGTATCAACGAAACAACATCATGGTATCACCGAGAATAACCATGGTATAAATGAAATATTATCATGGTATCAATGAAAACTACCATGACCAAAGTACTAACAAAACATCATCATGGTACCATCAAAATCACTATGGTATCAACGAGAGATTATCAATAAAACGAGGTAACTATATCTCTAACAGAATAACTATACCAGAATCAATGAACGAATATATCATATAACAAAAGATCATATACCATCAGTAGCTTGATTAAGTTTGGACGATCATCAACGGCTCGACTGAATCGGAACGATATTCATGACAGATATCCATGAATAGATTATAGACATTTCAGACATGTACGCAGTCTGAGAACGTTAATCTAAAATCGCTGCAGAATTTAGAGAAAGTTTCTTCTGCAAGGTTGTAGAAAACATCGATTCCAGTGGCTCACACAGACTGTTTCTGCAAAATTGTTTTCAATTAGGAGAAAAATCAAAAACAAAAAGTGAAATTTGCTTTTCAAACATGTACGCAGTCCGAGAACGATAACTCAGAATCGGTGCAGGATTTGAAAAACGTTTCTTTTACAAAGTTGTAGACTACATCGCAGGTAGTTCTTGCAAAATTGTTTTCAATTAGGAGAAAAATCAAAAAACACAAAGCAGAAGTTACTTTTTAGACATGTACGCAGTCCGCGAACGATAACTCAAAATAGGTGCAGAATTTGAAAAAAGTTTCTTCTGCAAAGTTGTAGACCACATTGATTCCGGTAGCACAGTTAGAAGAAAAATTAAAAACAAAAACATCTTGCTTTGATACCATGTTGAGAGAGAAAGAGAGAGCACAGAAATAGAACCCCAATGTGTGTAGAATACACACATGAGATGATGTATATATAGAGGGGGCCTGGGTGCTATATATAGAGAAGCCATATATTGAGTAGCTTCATATATAAGCTCAACAGTGCAACCCCAAGAGTACTCCCACTCCTCCTCAGTCACTTTTTCACTACACTGTTGTGTGCGCTTTTCAATTGGTTGTGCAACCATCTTAAGCTCATGAATGTTGGTATGGTCTCCAAACTTGCCAAACTCGTGAACGTGCTGCAAAGAAATGCGTCTTGTCCATCGCACATCATGCTTGCCTTGATTACAAGGACATAAGATCCTTGTTGAGAGATAGGTGTTTCTGTTGGATGGCCCTACATCCTCGTCACTACTCATAATGAAGGTAAAAACCTTATAACCTGGACATAAATTTAATATTCTATTGGCATCCTCCATATTTTCTCTCTCTCTCTCTCTCTCTCTCTCTCTCTCTCTCTCTCTCTCTCTCTCTTTCTCTCTTTGTTCACACTATAAACTACCTCACATTCTCTAGTCATGTCCAATCCCCGCACACCACGGTCTAGAGGTGCACGGAGATCAAAACCACCGGGTTATAATCTCGTCAATGCCTATATTTGTGGGTGCAAAAAATTATACACACCAACGTCTACATGATAGTGCATGTGGTGGACAAAACCCCTTTGCCTCTTCTCTAGTTGTAGCAATTCACAGCATCTTAATATCTCTTCACATCATATCTTTGTTCGAAGGATTACTTAGCACATTACATGCTGGCCTCCAATCTGAGTATCATGCCGTTGAAAGCTTTCCAACTTAAGGTCGCATCCGTAGCGAGGACGAGAGGGATCACCGTTTGCCTAACTCTAATTTCTTTATCGTAATCCTGAATGTAGACTTTAATATAAAAATAAATCCAAAATCTAACCTAATTGAACATGTGGTGATTTGCAGCTAATTGAATATGGTGAGTGTGTAAGTTAATAGGTGTCAGATTTTGATGGGAATATACATATTGTTGTGTAACTAGAGTTTGCTCTTTGGGAAAAGCGCACCTTCATTGACATGCACTAAAATCTAACCTAAATCTAATCTAATCTTAAATTCAACATTAATCTAGATCTAATCTAATCTTAAACTCAAAATAAACCTAAATCTAATCTAATCTTAAATCGAACATAAATCTAGATATAATCTAATCTTAAACTCAAAATAAACCTAAATCTAATCTAATGTTAAATCTAACATAAACCTAAATGTAATCTAACTTAAACCTAAATTTAATCTAGTTAATTTTAAATCTAAATCTAATCTAATCTTAAACTATACATAAACCTGAATCTAATCCAATCTTAAATCATAAACCTAAATGTAATCTAACTTAAATATAATATAGCTAGCTAGTCTTAAATCTTGCCCTAACTTTAAATCTAATTTAATATTAATCTAATGTAAATCTAAATCTAACCTAACCTTAAACTCAACATAAACATAAATCTAAATGTAATCTAATATAATCTTAAATCTATTTTAAATCTTAACCTAATCTCTCTCTCTTTGTTTTTCCCCCTTACCTCTCTCTTTCGTCTTCTCCCACCCCTCTCTCTTTGGTTTTTTATTCTCTTTCTCTTTGTCTTTGTTTTCTCCTCTCTCTCTCTCTCTCTCTCTCTCTCTTTCTCTCAAAGACACATTGTGTGTATGTGTGAGAGAGAGAGAGAGAGAGAGAGAGGGAGAGAGAGAGAAAGAGGGGAAGGTAACATGAGAGAGAGGAGAGGGAAGGAGCATATCTGGCTCTCCTTCCTCTCCTCGTGTGTGTGTGTGTGTGGGAGGGAGAGAGAGAGAGAGAGACAGAGAGAGAGAGAGAGAGAGAGAGAGAGAGAGTTACCTCTTTCGCTTGAACGCCAAAAACTCAAAACTGAGATCTGAGTTTCTGGTGCTTTCAGTTGTTTTTTTACCCATGTCGGCGTCGCTATAAGCGTCACTATGTGTGTTGCTATAAGTGTCTCTATGCAACAAATAGAATAGCGATGCCCATAGCGATACTTATAGCCATTTTCAAATTTAAGTATCGCACTACGAGCGTCGCTAATCTGAAGTACCTCTTGTAGTGGTTTGCATTTTTTCTACTATTTGTTGCTAGCTCTAGTCTAACCTATAATCTAACGTAACCTATAACATAAACCTAACCTAACCTAACCTAACCAATGTCCGTTTTCATTTTTAGAAGTACACAAGTCATCTTTGTTTGGCCGCTAATAGATGGACATTGTGTTCCGAAAGTTAGAACCTATGGTATGGTGTGTAAAGTCGCTTAGGTTAGGCTGCTCCAAATTGGATTAGGATAGCAATTATCCATTTCAATCCTCTTAGGGCTATCCACCTAGGGTTAGTGTCTTAGGACTAGTGTTGGTGTAGCCGCTAATAGATGGCTGTATTTTGGGGTGTTAGGGTGCGCTATGTAAATTTGCATAGGTTTGGCCGCTCCAAATTGGATTAGTGTAGCGTTTTTCTGTTTCAATTTGCTTAGGGTTCTATGGATTTTGGTTGGCCGCTAATAGATGGCGCACCATGTTCGGACGGTTAGGGCACACTATGTAAAGCCGCTAAGATAAAGCGCTCTAAAACATATTAGGGATAGCTTCTAAGGGTTAGCAGCTTTAGATTAGCAACTTTTGTTTTGGCCGCTAATACATTACTATATTAGGAGCGTCAAGGTAAGCTATGTAAATCTACTTAGGTTTGCCAACTTTTGATTTGGTCGCTCCAAATCCACTTAGTGTAGTGCTTGACCATTTAAACATGCTAAAAGGGTTTTGGGTTATGGTTTAGACGCTGGTAGATGGTCGTGTTTGGACGTTTCATCGTTAAGTGTTTAGATTAACATAAAAGTACTTAAGTTCTAACCGTCCAAACACAATATCCATCTATAACCTAAACATGAGTTAACTTACCATATAACCTAACCTAACTTTTTACATACAACCTATAACCTAACCTAACCTAACTTGTTGCCTAAACGTGACCTATAATCTAGCTAACCTATCCTATAACCTATAGCCTAACTTATAACTTAATTTAACCTTTAATTTGAACCTAACCTAGAATCTAATCTATAAGCTAACCTAACATAATTAACTTCCTATAAGATAACCTTATGTAACTTAACGTATAACCTAACTTATAACTTAACATATAACCTATATATACCCTAACCTAACATATAACCTAAACTAAACCTAACCAAAACCTAAAACCTAAACCTCATCAATCACATATTTCAAAAACGACGTAATAAAAAAAAATTTATTCAAAACAAGAATTTTTCATAAACCAGAACAATAATTTTTCATAATTCAAAACAAAATTTCACAACACAAACCATAATTTCTTTTAAAGCACTGAAAGTTTAAAGCATGATTTTTTTTAATCAATATACAAATTAATTGAAATAAATTTAATATGCATTAAACGTTCAAGCACAAAAAGCATGCACTAGTGAGGAGAACATGTGGCTAAAGTACTTAAGGAAGCTTTGATAAACTCAAAAAATACAAAAGTCATCAAAAGAATATAGAAATTGAACTACTCTACCGACCTGATAATCGTGTGTGGGTGTTGTCCAATTGTGCAAACTAGGGATTTCATATTTAGGTAATCACCACAAATTTTGTGTGATCACAAGGTCTTATTGACACATTTACATGATTACACTTAACATGATCATCAAAGAATCCGGTTTAGGGAACCTAGAAACCCACTAAAATCCCGCTGGGGTTTTATATTTTCTATGCGGGCCCGTCGAGGAAACTAAAAAGCCCGGCGGGGCTGAAAATTTATATATATAGGGCCGTGATCGGGCCCGTTGGGGGTTATTCTTTGAGTCATCTTTTGAGAGAGAGAGAGAGAGAGAGAGAGAGAGAGAGAGAGAGAGAGAGAGAGAGAGAGAGAGAGAGAGAGAGAGAGACGTTTGCCTTTGTAGGTACATTGAGAGGAGAGAGGGGGTCGTGTGGGAGCATGCTCTGCGTCGCAGTACGCGATAGTAGCAGAGTACCTAACCACACGGCCCGTATATGTGTTGTGTGTGTGTGTGTGTAATGCGTTGTGTGGTATCGTGTCTTTTGTTGTATTGTGTGGCAGTCATAAGGTACCTTACAGCACAATGGGAGTGTGTGCATAAGCTATTGTATGGAACAGTGCTTACCACAGGGACATCACCTTGGTGATGCGGGGAAGATGGTGTCCTTGTGGTAAGTATTGGCTTATTGTCTAGGTACTACGTCGGTAATGCGGCGAATCTCGTATCCTTATGGTAAGTCAAATTCCCTTCCCCTTTCCCAAAAAACACATGGACATAGATCGTAAACACGGCTATCTGATGTTCGTATGCAATCCATTATTTATCCTTAGATTCGGGGGACACTCGATCAGTAATGTGGCTAATTGAGTGTCGTTTGTTAAAAGCATCTGTTTTTTCATAAATGTGGTATTCAAGTCCTTAACCTGGCCGTACAAATGTCATATAATTTGTATGTGCATGTGCAGTTAATTTTTTAAGTATTAAGTATATGGAATACTTAGTTGGTAACGCGATTGTGAAGATTATTTCATATACAAATGTTTGATTTTTTTATTTTTTTGTTTTTAATTGTCCATATGAAATTATATACTAGCTAAATTATATGTAGCATTTAAAATAGAGATGATTGATGAATAAAGTATTTGCATAGAATTTTCATGTTAAATTTTCATTTTTATCTTTTTAAAGGACCTCAAGCATTATTGCTAAATTAAGTGCTTCATTTACGTAAATTCTCTGTAAAAACGAATTTGCACATAATCTATATGATAAATATTCTTTTGTATCTTTTTAAAGAGCATTAATTATCATCGTTATTTTGAATGCTACATTTACATAAATTCTATGTAAAAAGGTATTTGAACACAATTTTCATGTTAAATATTTATTTCTATCTTTCTAAAGAGCAATACATTCTTTGCAGTTTCCTAGCCCGATTGTATACTTAATTATAATGTTTTAAATGAGCTAAAATAAAATTGACATTATATACATTACGATGCATGTATCTTCTAAGAGGCTTTAAGTTGTTTTAGATTTTTAACATGTTCTATTAGATCTGGAAAATTTTATTAGGACTAACATATTTATTGTATTTTACACCTGCAAACATACCATTTAAAGTCAAAATGGTTATCAACCTAAATAAATATAATCTTGCTGAATTTTGTGAAGTCTTTAAGTCGGTGTGTGCTTTGCAGGGATTTCATTAATGTGATCACGATCGTGTGATTACGTCAATAACTCTAGTATTTACACAAGAAAATCATGTGATCACGTTGATTGAAAACGTGACTTTGATTATGACCTGCAAAACCCATAGAGCTTGTTAGCCCTTCGGGCTCTTTACTTTTCCTGACGGGTCCCACCAGGCATTTCCATTTACTCAGCGGGCCCGCGGGCTTATGTAGATACTCGACGGGCCCGTCGGGAAAATGAAAAAGCCCAACGGGATCAGTGATTATATATAGTAAATAGTGTGCTAACCATGGTCTTTTAGCTAGGAAAATCGTTGGGGAGTGTATCCGAGTGCCGTGTATAGTCATCTCCTTGTGAATTGACCTAAGGTTACAAAGTCATAGGTCCTATTTTTGGGTTGAATGTGATTCTTAATTCGGTAACCACTTCCAAAAAAGTTTAATTCGTTTACCAAAACAACTAAAAACTTGGATAGTCATGCTCATTGCGAAGAAGCCATTGGTCCAAATGAGGGCTGTAATTGGTTTTAGAAGATGAGCATATGTAAATGACGAGTCGATAGTCAAGGGTTGGATGTCCTGTACTAGTGTACTGGGCATATAAAGATCCTCGAAGTCTTCCATTTTGCTATAATCCTTAATTGGGTTAAAATAGCTTTTATATATTGAATTGGTTGCATGGGGGGACTACAATCCTTCACTAGTTGCAAGTAGTCCGCAGTTGAGTGATTATATTGAAGATTTATTTGTGTTAGTTCATGCATTGGTTTATACAGAGAGTGCATTATGTTTCATAATAGATTATTAGTGCATGAAATGACCAATCATATATTTATTCTTTTGTTTATTTTTTGTAGCAATTGAAATTAGATGTGTCTTATTGTTTGTAAATCAAAGTGGACATATAAATAATCTTATAACAATAATTGCATTGAGAGATCCATAGCATTGCTATACTTATCATGCCGTGCATAGATTGTATTGCAATGTGTATGTTTGTTTACAATATACGTGATCGATATGTGGATTGACTAGCGTGCATTGAGAAGCTCATATTGTGTATCATGGTTACTTTCATATTGAATGGTTTTTAAATTTTAATATACATTGAAAATAAGAAAAATGTTTCAAAAATTGAACATCTAGTTCTTTTGTCCTAAGTTTTAAATTCAAAGCAATGGAGCAAAATGTGAGTACAAGTGGTACGAAGAAGTCAAAGAAGAAAAAAGCTCCTGGCAAAGAGTGGGATTATGCTCACAACATATGCGGCCGATATATGGAGTGGAAATAGAAATATTGTCATACAACAAAATCAAGCATTGCACCACGTATTAGGGATCATTTTCTGGGTAGCAATAAAAAGAGTTGTAAGAAATGAGAACATCCTCAGGCACCTGCAATTGCAAAGCGTTTGAGAGAAGAGATCACCAAAAATGGTGGCAAGAGAACATATATATAGCACTGAGGCTTCAAGTCACGGGTTATCAAAGCCAAATATTAACTCCGCAGATCTTGTAGTGACACCAACTAACCCTGGAGAACAACCTACACCGGGAGAGAAAATTCCAGGCAGTGTTCCTTTGAAGCGTCACAATGAAGGTGGGCTTAGCCAAATGCATCAAAAATCATTACATCAAAGCTTTCAAATGCAGTCTCTAGAAGAAGCACAAAGTGCACTTGCCAAAGCAATATTCTTTACTGGAAGTGCTTTGGTCATGGTAGACAGCAATCATTAGAAGGCTGTTTGGAAGAAAATCTGTGAGTTTGGCCCAGGATACGATATGTATTCTTGGACAAATGTTACATCGAAGTCAAAGAGCGTGTTGGAAAAATATTACTTGGGAATATTTCGCTTTTAGGATGTATGATTGTGAGTGATGGCTGGTCAAATGTTCAAAGAAGACCGTTGATCAATGTAATGCTGGTTTGTCCGAGGGGAGAAACATTTATAAAGGTGATTGATAGTTCTTATGCAATTAAAAGTGGCAAAAAATACATTTCTAAGGTCTTAATTAATGTAATTAAAGAAATTGGTGATGAACATGTCGTTCAAGTAGTCATGCACAACGCAAAGAATTATAAAAATGCCAGTAAATGAAGAAGTGCTTTTCACACATTTTTGTCAATGGTTGTAATACACACAATTTAAACTTGGTGCTGAAAGATTGGTACACTAACAATGAAACCACATGGATCACCAAAATAATTGATACAACACGTAAGGTTATGAAATTTATATTGAAACGACAAAGAGTGCTCAATTTATATAGGATGCACATGTCAGTGATGTTGAAGCTTCCTGCTGAAACTCGATTTTGCACACACTTTTATACCTTAGAATCACTTCTCCGCAATAAATGCATTGTGATTGACACATTCAATTGTGCGGCCTTTGATGAATGGCATCTTGAGAAAAAAGAAAAAGTAAAAGATAAAATTATATGTCTACGTGTCAATGTAAACAAGGCTGCTTGGTGGAGGAGTGTAATGGATGCATACCATGTAATGATGCCCACTATGTTCGCAATCCGCAATCTTGATCAAAGGGCGCCAAACTTGGGTGCAAAGTGTGGATGCCATGGTAGTAAGTCCGAAAGAGTCTTGAAAATCCGGAAGAGCTGAAAGAGTCTATAGTAGAGAAGGAGTGGCGACTACCATTCTGTGGCAAACCACAAAAAAATTTAGCCAAGTATTTTCATGCAAGGTGGAAGAGTGCTGATAGTCCACTCCATAGTGCTGCTTATATGCTCAATCCAGTGTATTGGAATTTAGATTTTATGTCCAATACAGAGGTGGTAAGCGATTTCTATAACGTGGTCAACACATTCTACTCAAACATTCAAAATCGAATTGATTGCATCAAAGAAATGAGTGCATTTTGATTAAAAGAAGGTCCATTTGCGAATGATTTTATACAGGTAATGGAAAAAGAGAAACCTGCATGGAAGTGGTGGATGATGAATGGTGGAGAGAATTACTCAACCTTACCTCCCCTTGCAATGAAAGTACTGGCACAATGTGCAACAAACTCAAGTTTAGAGAGAAACTGGAGTATGTACAAGTATGTTCACAGCACTATTCGCAACAGATTATTAGCAGACATAGCAAAAAAATAGTGTATATGTTTTACAATGAAAAGATATTGAATCACATCAAAAGTTCTAGCTACGAGGAGGACATTCCAACCTCGTTGTATGATTGTCAAAACGAAGAGAAAGAAGAGTTCAATGTTAGTGTATCCCAATGCGCTATAGACGTAATAGAACAAAATTTGATACTATATGTGGAGGTTGAAATACAAGGAGAACCACAACACTCATACTTAGAACCAGATAACAACTTTACAGATTCTAAGTATGAGTGTTGTGAGAGTAGAATGAAGATCGTGTCAAAAACCATTGTAAAACATATAGCCTGAGAGTAAAATGAAGATGGTGTCAAAAACCATTGTTCAAGTTGGTTATGACTCGATTATGTTAGTAATTTACATGCTCACGAAGGTAGTACATCTTACGCTAGTCAAGACTACTTTTACTACTTTAGATAATAGTCATGCTTTCATGAAGAATATCTTTTGACTTCATGGTTTACCCAAGAGGATTATAAAGTGATCATAAACCGAATCTACTTCCAAGTTCTGGGTATCATTGTTTCAAGCCATTAGTACTCAAGTATGCTTCATCACCGCCTATCATCCTCAAAAAAATGGCCAAACAAAAAGGGTTAATGAAGTAATCAAAGATATACTTTGATCTTTATGCAATCAAGAGCCTCACAAATGGATTCGACATCTAGCCTTACTAGAATATCCTCACAAAAATATTAGCATAATGACACCCTTTAATGCTCTCTAAGGTGAAGAGTGTTAACCAGCTTTGAATTTTTCAGATCCTACTATAAGGGTAGAAGCATTAAAAAAAACGTTAGAAGAGATGAAGGCCAAAACTAAAGCTATTCAAGGAGATATTCAAGAAGCTCAAGACCATCAAAGAAAATATGTAGACTTCAAGAGATCTGATATAATTTTCAAAGAGGTGACCAAGTTTTCTTGAGAATAAATCCCAAGAAAAGTAATTTATCGTTGGGTAAGTACAAGAAGCTCAGCTACCACTATTTTGAAGATTATGAAATTATCAAGTTCATAAGTGATCAAGCCTACAAGTGAAAGTTTCCATATCATCTCAAAGTTCATGATGTATTTCACATTAGCTTGCTAAAAAATTATGTGTCTAACCCAGATCATATCCTCAATGGTGACAAAATCATCTCATCAAAACAAGATGTACTTCAACTTCAACCATATTCTATCTTGGAAACTCACGAATACCTTGTTTCATGGAAGGACTATCCATTCAAAGATGCTACTTGGGAAGAGGAAGAAACACTCCTCAAAGACTATCACAACCTACTCTTGAGATGAGAACATCTCCATTTATAAGTTGGGGAGATTGTAAGTTACACACTTTCTTTTCTACTCAAGTTAGACTTCATTTATAAAGGGAGCTCCAAATTGGGTGAAGTATGATAATTTATTATCTAAAGTTGATTCTTACTTCACACAAGAAAATAATTTCTTTGAAATTGGACAAATATTTACCCTTGAAATCTCTAAGTCTTTTGAGTATTAGAAAGGGCAATGGTATTATTATGTTGCCCAAATTTTTACTTTTTGTATTTATTGAGTCAATTTTAAAACTCCTAGAATATGAGAGATTAAATAACTTTTCATGAAGTTTTTTGAAATAAAATTTTAAATACCAGAGGTGCATTTTGACTTTATAAATTTTTTTAAATTTTGCGAAGATTCTAAATCTATATCATAATTAATTTTGGTCATCTAAGTTGCATTGTATGTTATACGGCATACATATACTGCGCCTTAAATGGATGTATTATACAACACCTATTTTTATTCGGCCGTATTATACGGTGCCACATCAGCAAAACCATAGTATCATATAATTTATTGGAATTTCGATCAAATAACAATTCGATTGAACAATCAAAATAAAGTTCCTTATATACTGTGAAAACGGATTTTTCCATTGAGCTCTCTTCCCCTTTTCTCATCTATAGGTGAGCCTCAACAACAAGAAAAATATTAAAAAATTTGTTTGAATTTCCTAATAGAAATTTTAATAGAAATTTAGAGCTTTGAACAAAATGTTTTTTCCTAGGTTTTGGAGTTTTGAGTTTAGTCTTTATCTGCTTTGTGTGAAGTATATACTACACTAGGAGGTAAATTAAGTAAGGTATCTAATGATTACTTTCATTGTGTAGAGGAAATTCACACTTGGAAGTGATTCAATAAAGTTAAAGTTAGCAGCAGTTATTTTCTTTGTGTTGAACTATGTTCCACTTAGAAGTAGCTTAAGTTAGATAGTTAAAGTTAGGAGTTACTTGTTGTGTGTTGAACTATGTTCAAACCTGGAAGTAGCTTGGGTTAGATTTATCTAATGATTGTCTGTCATGTTTAGAGTAGTACTCACACTACAGACAATCTAGGTAGATTAAAAAATAATCTCTCTCTTTGTGTAGAGTATTCTCACACCTAGAAGAGAATTATAGAAGTAGTGAATTTTGATTGCTTGCCATGTGTGGAGTTACACTCACACGTGAAGATATTTTAGATAGGTTTTTAAAAAATATCTTGCTATGTGTAGAGTTTACTCACACTTGAAAGTTATTGAGATAGATTAAGCAATTTTTTTATCATGATTCAGGTGTAAAGTGAGAGCTCACACTTTAGAAAAAATCTATTTTTGGTATTTATTAATTGAAGAGGTTAAAAATGTTGACAAATAAATTAATGTAAATGGTATTAGAGTTTGATTTTAGATGTGTATCTAGTAATTAGTTGTGTTTGAGTTTGCAGATCTTAAGAAGATGGTGAAAGGATATAGGTGGAACTATGTACATGAAGTGGTTAGTGGAAAGACTACATCAAAGTTGAAGTGTAAGACCTGCGGCCATTATTTTAGCAAAAATGCTCATAGGATAAAAGTACATGTGTTCAAAAATTCCTCGAAACATTTTAGCTTGCAAATACCCCCAAAAGGTATTGAAGAAAAATTTCTAGAGTGGGCGCTCAGGGAAAAGAGAGCACATCTTGAGGGGAAAAAAGGGGGGGTCCCAAAATGTTGGCTCCATCTATGGCTAGGGGCATCATGATGACACTCGAGAATGATCAAAACCCTCCCTCAATCCCTACTTCAGGTCCAGGGGGGTGTCATTCATCCTTTGATGGGGATCGTAGCTCTAATCCTACCGGAAGCTCTGCTAACATAAGCCGAAGTGAAGCATGGACTAGAGGAGAACCTGCACCAAGTGGTCCTACTTTGCATCAGGCATTTGATAAACAATGGCTGCTTGATCTCCATCTTAAGTGGACACAAGCATTTGTTACATGTGGAATTCCTTTTAATGTCATTCGAAATCCTATCTTCAAAGATGCTTTAATGAGCACGACCAAGAGGGGTTTTGTGGTACTTGATTATAATAAGATGCATACAGAATACCTAGATAAAGTGAAAACTACATCAGAAAATATTCTAAAGCACACAAGTCTTGGTTATGTTCCACAGTATGGATGCACAGTTGCTTTAGATGGTTGGAAAAATTGTCAAAAGAAACCATTGATTAATGTCATGTTTATTTGTCCAAGGGGTTCCATCTTTCTTGAGGCGATCGATACATCCTTGAAAGAGAAAACTAGTGGATATCTTGTTGGTGTATATGAGCATTCGATCAGAAGATCAAGACGACCTAGAAATGTAATAACCATTGTCACAAATAATGCATCTAGCTACAAAGAAGCTAGAAAATCAATTGATGCAAAGTATCCAGAGATAACATGGGTTCCATGTGCTGCTCACACTTTGAATCTGCTCTCAAAGGACTTTGGGAAAGTTCCTTCTATTAAGAAAACTCTTCTAGATGCAAACCACTTGGTGAAGTTTATAAGAGAGCATTCATTTTCTTATGCTTTGTTCAGAACAAAGTCCACAACCAAAAATTTACGTATTTTTTGTGTGACCCGTTTTGTGATAGCAGATTATGTTCTGTCTACGCTGTAGCAAGTTAAAGCAGCCCTTGTTGAAATAGTGGCATATAGAAGATGAAACATTTGGCTTGATAAATATCCCTAGTATATATGAACCTGCTGCTTCCAAATGCTATCAGCTTATAAACTCTCCTATTTTTTGGAGAAATGTACACAAAATTGTTACTATCACAGAACCCTTCACTCATCTGATAGAATGAGTGAATAGCCTCTATCTTTGGACGGGTTTACTAGTACATGCATGAAGCCACTTGCAAGTTAAAAGACTATGCATCTTATGCAGGAAAAGAGAAAGCCATGATGATGTCGTTTGTCAAAAGACGATGGGAGTAGCTGCATACTCCATTACATCAAGAATGTTTTGTCTTAGATCCTACATTAGGAGATTTCCGAGGTCTTTTGGAGGGCCTTTTAGAAGAGAGAGGAAAAAGTGCTCCTTCAATGAAAGAAGAGCTTAAGTTACATAGAAAAATAGATTGATGTTAAGAAAAATATAAAAAAGGTGTCAGTGGTCCTTGAAAACGGACGCCTTTTCATTCAATGCGAATGTCTTTTTCATGAGGTAGCGACGCTCATTTAATATGGCCTTCATCATCATTGAAATTAAAAAAAAAAATCAGAAAACTATCAATTGGTGTTAGAATTTGAAGCTTTTGACACCGACAATGTGTCCAGAACGTCCAAAAATCTAAAAAACACCTATCTACTTGCCTCAATTTGACACCCCAAGAGGGAGAAATCGCCAAAAAACCCTTGCAAAGGGGATTTGAGATCATGGCGCGCGCGAGACCATCTACAGAATTCTAGATGACCCTCTATGCGTCGTGATCCACTTTTTTTATTTTTTGCCTCATGGTGCATAGAGAGCCATTTGGAAATTTCTAGATGGCCCCCCTACACGCGGTGAGGCAAACTCTCCTTTTTAGGGGTATTTTGACGATTTCTCCCTCTCTCACTGTCAGATTGAGGCAAGTAGATAGACATTTTTTTAATTTTTGGGCATTTTGGATGCATTGGCGGTATCAAAATCTTTAAATTCTAGCACCAACTAATAATTTTGCGATTTTTAAAATTTCAATGATGACAAAAGCTATATTGAATCAGCATCGTGTACTTCATGAAAACGACACACGATTGAATGAAAAAGTGACTATTTTCAAGGATTTTTGAAAAGGTAGGTTGACTTTTTAGAGTGTTCATTTGTCCTCTTGGACGAACGCAACAACTGCAGGTATATTTTAAGAACATTTTCTAGAGAAAAAAATAGAATTTCTTAGAAGGCCCTCCAAATGACCTCCAAAATCTCCTATGAGTTCGAGATGCACGAGCAATCTTGAAACAATGAAGTGATCAGTGATTTCAAAAAGTGTGTGCTCAACTATTAGGCAATGTAGACGGACATGTGGCATACACATAGAAGATGATATATACTAGCAGGGAAGGAATGGTTGGGGATCCTTGGCTTATAGATGCTATCAAGACAATGAGTAGCGCACCGGTTTGGTGGAAAGAGTGCGGTGGAAACAAAGTGGAACTTCAACATGTGACTGTGAGAGTATTGTAGCTATGAAAGAAATTGGTCTTCGTTTGCTTTTGTGCATAGTAAAAAACAAAATCAATTAAGTCCTAAATGAGCTGCAGACTTGGTGTATGTATTTTGTAACATGCCGCTTATGCACAAGCTAGCAAAGCTAGCCACATGTGCCACAGAAGAAAGCTTCGGGCGCTTTCAAACACATGAAGCAATCGCAAATGATCTTAACTTCGATAATGAATTGGAATGGAACCCGGAAGATATTGATTCAAAATGTTCAGATATTGAAGAAATTGATGACACAGTGACTGTGTGATTCAGGGGAGAAATGAGCTATAAAGTTTGTTTTGTATTCTCTATTGATTTTGCAATGCAAAAGTTATGTAGAGTTTAGCTTCACAATCTCTCTCTGTCTCTCTCTCTCTCTCTCTCTCTCTCTCTCTCTCTCTCTTTCATTGTCTTCCTTTCCCTCCATTTGTATTGAGAGTAAAGGCTACATGCCAAGAACACAATGTCCTTGTCCTCCCACACTAGGTGGTCAGACTCGGGCTACAGGACCACACACCACACCTCCCCCCTTAGGGAGAAAATATGGACATCTTTTTATAATTTTGGGTTGAGAAAGGATTCAACAAGAGGGATCAAGTTTGACACCTCATCCGAAAGGGGAGCGATCATACAATAGCTTAGGGGCTAGGGACTAAACCTGGGGGCTAGACTCATCATCACGCCGATCATCATCAAGACATGGAATTTGTACATCTCTCTTATGCAAACATTAGGTCTCTATCCCAATGTAATGGACAAGATGAGCAACAAATGGGGACAACATCATAACGACAAGTATGTGACCTTTTTGCGACATACATCTCTCCCAATCAGGTTGAGTATGGTGGGTCATTATTCATGCAAAAACTTTGCTAAAGAAACAAACTTAAATTTCTCAAAACTAAAATCAACCAATTGAAAATGAGGAACCATCAAGATCTGTGGTGACTTTTTAATTTTCCCATTGACAAAAGCATCTTTGCAGAGTGGTTGCAGCATCTCCTTTTGTGGTTATTCTATAGTCTAAGTCTTAAAACAAGAAAAATATGACCATTGTTTTTCGGGTTTGTTGCCATTCCAAAGACTCCAATGTCCATAATGACCACCATTGTTGCCTACTTTAGCAACACTCTTGAGTAGTTTTTCTTTCTTGTGATCAACAAGGAAAAGCATCTAAAAAGTGTCGTGGCCAACTAAGTACAAAATTGCAATAGTGCCATCTTCAAGATCTTTGACTAATTCCCCATTATAGCGATGCATGAGCTTCATGAGTGGCTCCACAGAATATTGCCATGGAAAATCTAGGAAGTACATGAGTGCTCGCAAGCTGTGCACATCACTGGAGGGTACATTGCCTCCGCAAATGGTGCCTTGCTTGGCGATTGCTATAGCACGTGAGCCTGGGGTCTTTTTCTCTTGTGCATGCATGGTGGCCTTCAAGGTAGTGGCTATTGCAACAAGAGGAAAGCTTGGAAGTGCTTCAACAATAAACAAACGCACAAGCTTTCATTGGAAACCACAACGTCACTTAGGATCTGATGATCCAAAAAGCGGGACACCGAAGGTGTTGGCAAGCATAGCAATTGATCATTGAGAAAAAATAACCGATACAATGGCAAGAAAATCAAGGAGGAGGATGCAACCACAAATAATTGTGACCGCTCTAGTAGGGTTGATGCTCATGATGATACCCTCCATCCTGGTAATTACAGCACACTGGATGCCGATCAAGATTGTTGTAGATGGAAATATAACATTGCTAGGGGCTATTGATGCAAGCATCCTGAGAGAAAGTGACCTAGCTCTCTGGCATGTGTGCATCAGAAAACCAGTGGCAGCGGCAATGTTAAGTGAGCATGCAAAGAGATAGGGAGAATGTGAGCTTTGGGTGTCTATAGAGATGAGAACGGCTCAGAGCTCCTAGTGTGGCTTGATGGAAAATGCCATAGCTATGCGAAGCAATAAACTAAGAAACTACAATCACTTAGAAATTGCCAGCCACCTCCACCAATGTAAAGTGCATAAGAAGACGGGACCAAATACGACTTACCTTCAGGAGTGATAGGTACCTCCTTATATTGAGAGCAAAGTCTACATGCCAAGAACACAACGTCCTTGTCCTCCCACACTAGGTGGTTGGACTCGAGCTTAACATATAAATTGAATTGAAGATGATGTAAATTTAGCATTCTTAACTTTAAATCTATTTCTTGCATAAACCAAATTGCATATGATCCATAAAACAAATTCATGAACTATATAACAAAAAGAATTGAAGACATTGTAATTCCAATATGCTTAACTTTTAGTCTAACTTCTTTTACACAAATCGAACTGCATATGACCCATGAAAAGCAAATCTAAGAATCATGCAACAACAAACTCAACACATATCAATATAGAAATCTAAAATGAATACATAATTAACTCTTGATCTTAGTTCTTTTATGAAAATGGAATTGAATATGATGCATGAAAAGTAAATCGAAGATTCATAACAAGAAGCTAAATGTCAATAGATTGAAAATATAGAAGCTCATATCTTTTGATGATTTCAATTGAAAATGTATTGGAAATAGCTACCAATTTTTTGTAAGATACTTT
The DNA here is from genome assembly GCF_014529385.1 of Adiantum capillus-veneris. Classification (NCBI taxonomy): domain Eukaryota; kingdom Viridiplantae; phylum Streptophyta; class Polypodiopsida; order Polypodiales; family Pteridaceae; genus Adiantum; species Adiantum capillus-veneris. The sequence continues at coordinate 95,341,103 of NC_140947.1, read as the reverse complement.
TGGTGCAAAATTTGACAAATCTCCCATGAACAATAGCTCTAGAATGCCCTAAAACCTTAAGAAACGACTCTTTAGACATTGAAATTTGAGTTTCGAGCAAAAAATTATGATGATTTTAAGTTTTGTTGAATTGCAGACTTTTGATGCACGTGCATTGCGCAAATCTGCGTGATGCAGAAATGTTCTACTTTTCTGAAGAAAAAGCAACCATGCTCTGATACCATGTTGAGAAGAAAGACAAAGAGAAGAACAGAGAGATGATACGCAGAGAGTGCAAGCCCAAAATGTGTAAATACGCATGCAAGATGGTATATATATAGAGGGGACTCGTGGTTGTATTTAGAGTAGCTTCACATATAAGTTCAACATTAACTTTGCATTGTTGGCAGTTTAGTATGTACGCTTGAACATCATGATGTGGAGCTAAGAACAATAGACACATCATGTTGTAAGTGAAGGTTGTTTAATAAAAGTTGCGGAGTTGAGAACAATAGACACATCATGTTGTAAGTAAAGGTTGTTTAAATAACGAAAGAAGCTTCTAAATTTTAGCTCCTCTAGGCTCCAATAGTATCCAAACTTCTAATGCAGCCTCTCGCACCTCCATATTTGTATGAACCTTGGATGAATGTAAATTAGAAGAGTAGTTATTTTTTGAGCAATGGCTCTTTTCTTTTGGAACAAAATATGGCACTTTGTGATTGTAATGGTGTTAGATTTTGGCATAGGACCTTGGAGGATTCTTCGATTCTAGAGAAATTTCCTTTTAGCAAATACCTTTGCTTGATAGTCCCTTGCTCGCTTGTGCTGTTATTTTTCATGAAAGCTTGTGTCTGTCAAAGTTTTGAAGCTTCAAGAGTCTTTAACAATTTCCAAGAGAACTCATTCCCAATTCTTGAATCGTAGCCCACGACCTTGTCGACTGCTGTAAACTAATTCCATACATGTGTCAAAGTTTTTTAGACTCTCAAAACCTTACTTGTGGTATTCGATTTTCCATACTACTCGATAACCATGCTGGACTTCTTAATTAATCACATCCATTTGCGTTGTTGGAACCTCTACTTAAGCCTTATGTCTTTGTGATGGCTTTAGGTTCACCTCTTGAAGCATCTCAAAATCTTGTTTGACCAATCATCTTCTTTGAGGGCTTCATCTTACCTTTGTACCGGTTGTAGAAAGCTCCTTGGTAGCAATTGCTCTTGTGGTCGTTTCCCTTGTGATGATTGATGTCCTTATGAAGGAGTCTTATTCTTGGGCCGCATGTAAGGTTTCTAGTTTCCAAAACCTTAAAAAATTGTACAAAGCTTGTAAAATTAAGTTGAAAACCACTATTGAATGATTTAATTATGGCTGATATTGGTATTTTTGGAATCATAAGCAGAGCTTTACTATGGTTAGTAATTTTCAGAATCAGAAAAAGTTATGGGCCCTGGAAGGTTACTAGGAATTCAATTAATTAATAAAAAATGGATGGTTTCAGTAATTATTATTAACAAAGACTTTCTTATCCTAAGGTTCTAGAATTAACTGATATTCCAATTTTCATAATTAAAAATCAGTAAAATCAACCAAAATCGATTCTCGAAGATGTGGGGGCAGTGTGGAGCTGTGGGGAGCCTGCCAAAAATAGAAATAGCAGCAGATGGCGCTACCTTGAAGCTCAGGGCCTGTGAAAACCTGCAAGGAACTTCCCGGGCCCAAAAAAGTATAAAAAGACCCCCTTTCCTTCATAAAAATTTAGACTTGGAGCGTTGACACACTCTCTCTCATCTAGAGAGACCGCTACGTAGAAATCACTAGAGATCAAGCTCTAGTTGATTAAATTAAACGGTAATTAGCCTAATCCTTCTTAATTAGCAAAGTAAGGTTAACCTATTTTCATAATAAATTGAAGATTTATCCTATGTATACTAAAAAATCATCTCTTAATTAACTATTCTCTGCTGATTGTTGTAATTAAGCTTGGGGAAATTAAGCTAATTATTTATTTTATCATATTAGGACTAAAATTATCCAAATTAACCATAAATTAATGGGAAATATATTAATTAATTTTAGATTAAGTTTAGATAATTATCAGAGTTGCATTAGACAGTCATTAAGCTAGGAAAATTATCCTATAATTTTCTCAATAATTTTCATAATTAATTAAGCAGAATTACACTTTTTTTTAAAGAAAAATAAAGGGGAAAATAATCAAATTGATTTTACACTAGAATGGTAACAGGACACTTTTATGTCCTTGGACACTTTTGTGTCCTGTTAAGTGACCATTTTGCTTGAATTATTTGAAGAGTATGAGAATGAATTTCTAGGTGCTATATATCCACAAAGTTGCCTTATGAGTTGAAAAAAACTTAGCATTTTTTTTTGAGTATCCATCTCACCATTAACCTTACTCTTGCACAACATTTTTGAACCTAAACTGTTTGAAAAAACGGGTCCTGTTTTTGGCCTTTTTTCAATTTTTGGCAGCTATACCACTCTAAACTTCATGTTTGTGAGGTTTAGATGGCTAGAGGTTAGGCCTTCATAGTTCTCAACATGTTTTGATGGTTTTAGGGAGAGCTAAGTGTTAAAATTGAAAGTTATGACCAATTTACAAGAATTGCATAATCCTGTTTTTTGGCCAAAATTAGCACTTTTATGATTTTTTTGGTGGCTTTCTTGATATCCAATTTCAATTTTGATTGTGTAAGTGTAACGTATAACATAAAGCTAATCTTCCTTGAGTTTTGGGGGACCTAATATGCTATATAGCATAGTATATGTTGATGGTTGAGTTTTTTGATTGCTGAAGAATACGATACATTTTAGAGTAGCAAGTATAACTTTCTAAACATTGCTAGTTTCTTAGGCCAATTGTGTGTATTTTTTAGGTAGTAACCATATCTAATCATAGACTACAAACTTGGCTAGATATTGAGTAGTTTTTATGGGTTTCTAGAGGTCATAATGCTAAACCCAGTTTTTTCATGTTTGTTGTATTTAGCACTTTATTATTGTCCCCAAGGTTCCAATTGTAAGAGATCCATTATCCTTTTGACATGCTCCATGGCTCCCCTTGAATCCAAAGGCCCAAAGGAAACTAAGAAAACATGTATATAGTATTTGTATTGAGCGTGACTATAGAAACTTTGATGATAGGTCCGCAGAATGACAAAAATGAAACTTTTTTGTACCTTTTTTTTTTACCAAAAAAGAATTAGTGAGGTAAAAGTAACCATATGTTTTGGTCACCAACCCATTGAAGTTAACGGGGCATTTTATCTCATGTCCTACAAAAATCCCCAGTCTTATTTATATGCAATCAACCGTAAGAAATTCCTGTTTTGGGCAAAATACACAGGTCCATCAACTTTGGAGGCTTGTAGTGACCAAGGGATGAGAAAAATTACAAGTTTCTCATTTTTTCCATATGTAGTAGTTATTGAACTATAAGCTCATGAAAGGATTTTTCAAAATGAGTGGATCTACTATGGTTTTGGAATTTCTTCCCAAAACCCTAAAAGGACACTTTTATGTCCTATTAGGTTACCATTCTAGTGTTAAAATGCTTTGAGTTATTTATTAGAGGTTAATGATATGTTAGGGAACCAGTTATAATTATGTTAAGCACATATAATTAATTTACCAAGTTAGTTTAGCAGAATTACTCTGTTTTAGGACAAATTAAGAAGAGAAAATTAGGAAATTGATTCAAAATGTTTTGAGTTATTTATCAGAGCTTAATTACATGTTAGAGAACCCATGATAATTATGTTAACCTCATATAATTAATTTACCTAATTACTTTAGCAGAACTACTCTGTTTTAGGACAAATTAAAAGGGGAAAATTGGCAAATTGATTCAAAATTCTTTATCAGAGGTTAATTACATGTTACAAAACCCGTGATAATTATGTTAAGCTCACATAATTAATTTACCTGATTATTTTAGCAGAATTATTCTATTTTAAGGATAAATTAAAATAGGAAAATTAGCAAATTGATTCAAAATGCTTTGAGTTATTTATAAGAGGTTAAATATATGTAAGGCAACCCGTGATAATTATGTTAAGATCAGATAATTAATTTACCTAATTACTTTAAGAGAATTACTCTGTTTATATGATAAATTAAAAGAGGGAAATTAACAAATTGATTCAAAATGCTTTGAGTTATTTATTAGAGGTTAATTACATGCTAGGAAACCCGTGATAATTATTTTAATGTAAAATAATTAATTTACATAATTATTTTAATAAAATTACTCTATTTTTTGGACAAATCAAAAGGGGGAATTAGCAAATGGATTCAAAATTCTTTGAGTTATTTACCAGAGGTTTATTACATGTTAGAGAACCCATGATAATTATGTTAAGCTCAGATAATTAATTTGCCTAGTTATTTTAATAGAATTACTCTTGTTTTTGGACAAATTAAAAGGGAGAGATTAGCAAATTGATTCTAAATGCTTTGAGTTATTTATCAAAGGTTAATCATACCTTAGGAAACTCGTGATAATTATCTTATTTTCAGATAATTAGTTTACCTTATTATCTCATTAAAATTATATTTTTTAAAGGAAAATTAAAAGGGAGAAAATAGTAAATTAATCCAAAAACCTTTGATATAATTATCAAATGTAGAACATACCTTGAGGAATCGATGATAAATACCCCAACCTCAAATAAATAATCTAAATATTTATCTTCAATAAAAGTAACCGATTTCTCTATAAAATAGAGAAAGAAAATTAGTAAATGAATTTATCTAATTACCAAATAAATACCTGAGGTCCAAAATCACTATTGAAAGGTGAAAAAATTACCTCATCATAAATGGTTGGTATGGCAAATCACTATTAGTAAAATTTTTCCTAAATTATACCATAAGTATAGGAGGAAAAGGCTATAGATCAAATTTATGAAAATTCCTAAAGATAGAACATATCCAATTATAAATTAGGATGAGTAATCCATTAGCCGATAGAATTTTATAATTTATTAAGGTTAAAATGAAATATAGACTAAGGATAAATCTAGTTAAAGGGCTTCCTTGATTAAATGGTGATTATGGGAAATTACTGAGGAATATCTCATCCAATTAACTATCAAGGATGCCTACTTACTCCAAAAATCCTTATTTTTTGGTAAAAAGGAAAAAAAGAGAGATTATTCAATTAAACTTCTAATCGATTAAGTTTTTTTATAAGGCTACCAACATGGCTCCAAAGAGAACCAGGGGAAATCCTCTTACCAAGGAAGAGGATGTTAGCAACAAAATAAATAAAGCCACTAATGACCATGAGGCTGGGCCTAGCCATAGGCCAATAGAGGAAAGTCTACGGGCTCCCGTTCCAACAGCACATGGACGAGAAGTGTCCCAGGCGGATTTCTATTTTGTTCACTTAAAATCTTTTAAAGTTCATTTTTAAGTTGGCATTGCATACGTAAGGTTAGGAAGAATAAACTGGCTATAAATGGAAGGTAACTTCCACGAAACCAACGAACAATGATTTTAAATAACAAAAAAATGATTGGGTTATGACTGAATTATCTAGGAAAGAAATGTTTGACCATCCTTAAGACAGCTTGTCTCAAGACACCTTTGATTCCTTGGAAATATTTTACTCTAGGTAATGAGTAAAGATGGCGATACCGTCATGGATGAGTCGGTTTTCTCAGCATGCGTGGATTCTTTACCCCGTGCTTGTTTGTGTTTGTGGATATTACTTTCAAGTTTATCCAAGAGGAACCGCCTGGTTGTATGGGCAACTGGTTGGCGTATGGGCGTCCGGACTTTGGGTGATGGCTTTTTCCACCGCGGTTTTTATAAATAAGGAATGGGTGCCGTTTTTTCACCCCTGTATAGGTGGTCTTGAGATAAGCCAGTATTGGTCAGAGATATTTAAAAATGACAGTACCTTGTCTTAAGTCTAAAGATGTTTGTTTACTGAAAGAATGTCTTCAATACTGTTTTCAAAGGTTGTCTTAATAAAATCCAGTTGTTGTGAAAGTTAAAAGGAATCATTGTTTTAATTGTGAAAGAATGTGGTAGTAATTAAATAACACAGAAATCATTTGTGAGTGCGGGGTGGTAAGTGGGGATTGACTAAGGTTGTCAATCATGGACGGGTGGACCTGATTCGTCAGGTAACTATCCATTCTTGGACACTAAAATGTTTAGAAACTTCTTTACTAGTACTTGGAAGAGGAATCCACCAATAGCTGTGCCCTCACATATGTTAGGGGGAAAAAGCGTTGGCTAAGGAGACCATAATCTGAATGATGAAGTTATAGGGCCAGAAATTTTTTTTGTGGTCCTGTTTCCACTGCGAGACAGGACTAGGTCTCTTTCTAGGGCTATAAACCTAAACCATTGTCAATGGTAAGGGTGAATTCCCTAGAATTTTTCTTGTTTAAGGACTCTGACTTAGTAGGCCTAGAGACCTGTCAATGGTACCATCCCGTTTTTGGTGTCGGCGGGATTGGGGACAATACAAGTGGTATCAGAGCATGGTTTAATAAGGTCCTGACCTTAGGAGGGTAGAAGTTGAAAAACTAGGCACAAGTTATATTGCATTTTTAATTATAGTATATTGTGAAATGAGAATTTTCCTATCAATACAAGAAAATATCTGCCAAGCTTATCGAAAGTTTGTGATTTTCAACATCATGTTCGAGGCTGCTTGAAGCTCCAATAACTTTGCACTTCGCAAGAGCATCATGCAATTATTAGATGTAATGTTTTCCCCTCCTCCTACATGGGGAATGAGTTGGTCACAGTTTGGCGGAATTTTCGTGATTGATGCAGGACAGGTAGAAGGGTTGACACTCAATCTGAAAAGACTCAAGTGGACAGAAACACTTCAGACCATCGAAGTTTTCTTTTTCAGTGGGATCGAAGATTAAGAGCAGACCATTATTATATATGGGGTAGAAGTGTCACAAAATCAGCGGGTATATGATCAGGTAGACAAGGTAATATACCCAGGTAGGATCAAGCCCATGAGGGTAGGCCCAAAATTTAGGAGATCAAAAGATGTCATATTTTTTGATCCCCTGTCAGACCCACCAGTGGTGAAGAGGATGTTGATTTAGAGAGTTACACATTGTATATAGCATGAGTCCGTCTTGTTTATAGTACGAGTCCATCTTGTATATAGCATGAGTCCACCTTGTACATAGTATGAGTTGGTGTTGTATTAACCCTTTTATATACCATGGTTTTATGACATGCTTGTGTAGTTTAATTGAGATGGTGATAATGATTGTCGGATTTATGTTTTCATTCAGAATTTTAAAAGTATATAGAGTAGAAAACTTGCATAACAAAACAAAATTAGTGTTATCACTAAAAGATTTTCATTAATTACAAACCCAGAGAAATGCAAAAAGTCTCTACACTCCCACCCAGGAAAAGAAAATACTGTTAAAACAAGTTCAACTCCCAAATTTCAAGGGAGAGGGAACCAACTTAGAACGTGATGCCAAAGCCTGGCTCAACGCCATGGATGATTATTTCTTAGTAGCAAGAACTGCTTTGGAAAATCAAGCAATGTTAGGAATGTTTTGACTCACCGGAGATGCAAAACTTTGGTGGAAACAATATTGTAGAGATAACCCTTCCATTAGTCCCTCCTGGGAAAGAATGAAGCAGGCAGTGAAAGAAAGATATCTTTCTCCAGCTCACCAAGCTATTAAAATGAATGAATTCTTTGCCCTCAAACAGTTAGGGCTTACTTTGGAAGAGTACTACACCAAATATGTGTCCTTACGACGTTATGCACCACCAATGACTATGGAACAACAAATTGCTCATTTCTGTCAAGGTTTAAACAAACCTTTAAGTACCAGCTTGGAAGCTATGAGAACCATCTCTATTCAAGATGCTCTTTTAAGAGCTAAACCACTTGCAACTGAAGGAAACCCCCCATGCAAGGAGCTATTACAACTACAATAACTTTAGAGGAAGAGCAAGAGGAAATTACAACCAAGGAAACCAACGAAGGGCAGTGTCAGCTGCAGCCACTATAGATCAGACTTTTCCAAACATCAGATCCTATGGATGCAATAGAATTTGACACTACAGGAGTCAATGCCTCGAGGGGCAAAATCCCAAAGTTGCTGCCGGAACCACTCCTCAGACTCAGATAGGACAAGGGAATAATCAAAGAGGTAGAGGAAATAGAGGACGAGGCAGAGGAGCGAGAGCTTATGCTGCAGAAGAAGAGCCTACCTTGCTGGATGAGGAAGATGAAAGAACTACTATTTTTTCCGCCATTGATAACCCTGGAGCTCGACAATAGTATTCTCTCATCCAAACCACTGTAAAGAGGGAAGGTGAAAAATTTGAACTACTTATAGATTGTGATAGCACTCACTCTTTTCTCTCCCCTAACTGTTTAAGGAAACTTAAATTGAACCAATATCCCACCAAGAAATAAGTGGTAGAACTAGCAAATGGGAAAGAGGTTCTATCTCAATTTACAGTTGGGGAAGTTGAGTTTGAACTAGGAGAAACCCTTACTTCATCTTACTTTCGGACTCTACCAGTAGCTAGGAATCTATGATGGCATTCTAGGAATGGATTGCTTAATAAAAAATAAAGCCCAAATTCATTGTGCTCGAGGGAACTTAACCTTCAAAAATCACTTAGGTGAAGAAACATTAGTACAAGGATCAAATGGGAAGCCTAAGGCTCACTTAGTTAAGGCTAGTCGACTTCTGAAGGGGTTACGCAAAGGGCAATAGATCTTTGTAGTAAAACTTAATAAGGCAGATGATTCAAGGGACAACACAACTCGAGAATGGCTTAAGGAATTTTTGGATGTATTTTGGGAAGATCTCTCAAATTTACCTCCTCCAAGGGATATAGACCACGAATAGAAATCTTTCCAGGTAGTGAGCCAATTTCAAAAAGACCCTACAAAATGTCCTTCCCTGAAGCTATTGAATTAAAATAACAGCTTCGTAAGCTTATTGAACAAGGATTCATAAGACCAAGCATTTCACCTTGGGGAGCGCCTGTTCTATTCCAAAAGAAGAAGGATCTTTACGTCTTTGCATCGATTATAGGAGACTTAACCAGGTATCAGTAAAGAATAAGTATCCTATTCCTCACATCGATGAATTGTTTGATAGATTACATGGGGCCAAGGTATTCACAAAAATTGATCTCAGCTCAGGTTACCATCAAATCCAGATTAAGGAGGCAAATATTTACAAAATTGCTTTCACACCCGATATGGGCATTATGAGCTCATCGTGATGCCTTTTGGTTTTACAAATGCTCTAGCTACTTTTAACCGTCTCATGCAGGATATACTCAGAGAATATCTGGATGATTTTGTGTTGGTGTTTTTCTACAATATCTTGGTATATTCCAAGGATGAAAAAGAGCATGAAGGCCATGTACGTAAAGTACTTCATCTTCTACGCCAACATCAATTATATGCCAATATGAGTAAATGTGTGTTTTTCACGCTCGAAGTTAGTTATCTTGGTTTCATAATAAACCCTGAAGGAATTTTAGTAGACCCCGCAAAGATTACAGATACAATAGACTGGCCACAACCCAAAATGGTCAGTGAGATTCGAGGATTTTTGGGCATTATAGGATGGTATAAAATCTTCGTGAAAGATTATGCAGTCATCGCCACACCCTTGACGCATCTACTTAAAAAGACAGCCAAACTTACATGGGAAAAAGAATAGGAGGATTGTTTCCTCAAACTAAAACAAAATCTCACATCCGCCCCTGTACTCAAACTTCTTGACTTCACTCAAGAGTTTGAAGTAGTAATAGATGCCAGCGGTCTTGCTATAGGAGGAGTCTTAAACCAAGAAGGCAGACCAATCGCCTTTACTTCTCGAAATTAAGAATCCACGAGCTGAATTATCCAACTCATGATCGCGAACTCCTAGTCGTCATCCATGCTCTAAAACTCTGGAGGCACTATCTTCTAGGGGGGAAGTTCCAGTTAATCATCAATCATTAGAGTTTAAAATGGATTTTCTCTCAAGAAACACTCAACATGAGGCAGAGAAGATAGATAGACTCTTACAGGAATATGATTTTGAAATAAAATATAAACCAGGGAAAGAGAATGTGGTTGCTGACGCTCTTAGCCATAAGGTTTTTCTTAGGGCTATTTCCACAGTCGACAATCCAATCCTAAACAAGGTTAAAGAAGCTTCCCTGGAAGATAACGATTATCAAAAACTTCTATAGGTTATCAATCAACAGGATCTAAAAGAGAAAGAGAAAGACAAAATCAAGGATTGTTCACTTGAGGATGGGCTTCTCTATTATAAGTATCGCCCTTACATTCCTAAGAATCCAACCTTAAAGGAGTTAATCCTTTATGAAGGACACAACACTCCAGTTGCCGGCTATCTTGGTTATGCAAAGACCCTTAATGCCATAAGGAAAAACTATTTTCGGCTAGGAATGAAAGGAGATATACTTTGCTACATCAGATTACGTCTTTCGTGTCAAAGGATTAATGATGAACGAGTAATGATGCCAGGAAAACCTCAACCTCTGGACATTCCTAAAATCTTGGTTGGTTGGCTTAAACCTTACCCCCATGACTTTGATGGAAGACTCCTCTTCAGTAATGCTACCGCTACTTTCTTCTTCTGAAGTGTTATCGGTCCAATCTTCTTCCGTCTCACTTTGAGATGATTCTTCACGGAGATCCTCTTGGCGTTGCTCCTTCATATCAAAGACAACCTTCTTATGATTTTCATTCCTGCAGATTAATTTTCCACTCTCCCAATCCTGCAAAGCTCGCATTTTCATTAGCCATGGTCTTCTTATGTGATAAATGGATAACCACTTCCCTTGGTCGACATAACATAAAAATTCACTTCCTTCCTAATGCCAAAGGCCTCTACAAAGACATTTTTATAAATGACTACATACCTAGCCTTGCTAATGTTTGCCATATTGACTTTGATTTCAAGTGTCTCATGGATGTGCATACCCAGTCTTTGCATGAGTCCCTTTGTCATGATGCAAATTTGTGCACCCCCATCCACTAGACCTTTCCTAACCAATCTTCCTTTGATGTAACAATCTAGCACATGCGTAATATCCTCATTCATTTTAGCTTGTGCAACTTTTACAACAGGCACACTCTCTTTTACCTTTCTCCTAGTGCTAATGGCCCTTGTTAAATCCCTCCTAACTTGTGGACATAATGCAACAAATTGAGGCCATGAGATATCAGGACCCTTACCTCTCATGTCTGCCAACAATTTGTATGGAGGCATACCATGTCCAAGAGGGAAGTCCTGGAGGTTGCTACGACGTCGAGTCCTCTTGGTTTTCTTGGTCTCCTTTGCCTTCTTTTCTTGTCCATGATCACTTTGTGACATGACTCCTTCTTTCTCCTTACCTTTTCCACGGCCATGCTTAATGCCATTTGCTTCCATGTCCACCTCATTGAAATTTTTCACCTCTGCCACATGCACATTTGGGTCTGGCAAAGGTGGAACTCCTTCCACCCGGCCCTCGTGGAGGTGTTCTTGCTCCATTTGGCCTTTGTAGAAGACGTGGTTGTTGACAAGTTCCTTCACCTACATTCATCACAGGGTAATTCAAGTTAGGTCTCCCTGGCTCCCCATGGGGCCAAGGATAATTATACATCCCATGTCCAGACTCTGAAATTCCAACATTGCAAGACTCTCCTAGGTCGTGGTGGCTCTCGCTCTTCTGACTTCTTTGCTTGTCCTTTAGGACCTTACATCTTGTGCAAGGTGAATTCACAATCTACTTAAGGATTCATTTAATGTTTCAATTACCTTCTCTGTTACCTCCAGAATCTCTCTGGATGTTGGTGCTTGCAATTTTCTCTTAGGTCTAGGATCCTCTATTGGAACCTCTCCTCTTAGACACTTGAGCTTCTTATACTTCTCAACAGCCCTAGTATCAGCTGCATCAAAGGTAGTAGGTGCACCCACCTCAACTTTTATCTTGAGTGTGGGAAAGAGACTGGCTATGAACCTCTCCTTCTTTAGGAACTCTACACCATCACCAGGGTTAGAAACATTTCACCTATACAGCGATGTAGAAACTCTTGTTTATACGTGTAGTAGTCATCTAAGTCTTTTTGTTTGTGAGAAACAATGTCTTGCCATAGCTTTTGAGTGTTTGGGGGATCAAAGAAATATCTCTTGAAATTATTCACAACTTCCGTGCAATTCCCTTTTACTTCCTCAGGCAAAGAGTCAAACCAGGTGCTAGCATCTTTCCTAAGGACCACCTCAAACATTTCTACACGTTATTGATCAGTTACTATCCTCTTGATATGGCAAGACATTTTAAAATTTGCTAAAAATAATTCTGCATCCTCTCCAGGATCTCCAAAGAAAAGAGGATATCTAGACATTTGGCGTTGGGCCTCCATTGAATCGGTTTCAAAGTGACAACACGTTTTTTTTATCTTTCTTAAAAAGATTTACACAATAATATTTTCTAAATTGCAATCTATTCTAGAAAAAAATAAAAATATTCACATCAAATGACCTGTGATAATCAATAAGAGGCAAGATGACAGGGTTTGGTGACGCGATAATTTCTTCTACTCTTTGGGCACCAAACATGAACACCATATGTTGTTGAAAATGAATTTTTCTACTAATTGCAATGTTTATTCTAATGTGTGGAGTGAAATGGAAGATAAAAATCTCTATTCCTGGGCCAGTATCCATTGTCTATGCATGACCAAATGCTTAAAACAAAACAAAAATATAGACGTCCAAACTAAGGTCGTACCTAATGAGAGGCAAAATAAAAGGATTTACTGAAGCGTTTATCTCGGCCAACCTAAGAGGACCTAAAATTCTACGAATTACACGTTGAAATTGCAACTTAGTACTAACAATTATGTGTACCTTTTGCCTTGCAATGAGAATGAAAGGATCATACAAATTCTCGTGATTCATGCAAACTAATTGACTATGCTAAAGGTTGTGTTACCATATACATGTGGTAGTGATGTGTGTGAACACACTAGGACCGCAGGGGCATTTTTTCCCTCTTTAGGAGGTTTTTTCCCCCGAGCATTGTATATATGCCCATCACTCTAGGGCTATCTATCTTTCCATTGCACACTAAGTAACACACTCTCCATTGTGTTCCTTGAGCTTCCTTCATCTTCTCCAAGCTGTGTGCGTTTCTCTGAAACACTAATTCCAACAATTGGTATCAGAGCAGGTTCCGTCCTCCCAGGCTTAGTCGCCAACTGCTCTAGTACATGCCTGCTCAGTTTCTCCGATTTCAATGAGCTTTGGCGAGCGTTCGTAGGTTGACAAATACTTCAGGTAAGCTCATAGAGCTTGGTCTGCTCAGATTTTTGATTTGGGCTCATTTCGACCTCCATTTCCAGTACAGGCAGTACTGCACAGGCTATTTCATCATTTTGTGCAGAATTTCTATCAGTGCCGTTTTCTGCATAACAGGTGTCTCATAGTCTTCTACGGTTTGTGCTATATAGCACGTGTTGTTTTCGCTCCGTTTCTCCTATTTTCCGATAGTTTTCACATCAGGTGCAACATTTACCATGGATGACAACAACAACACAGATGTGTTCAAGATGTTTGCTGCTGAGTACAGGTTGGATGGGGAAAACTACCCTATGTGGACTTATATGATGCAACATGTTCTTGTGTCAAAAGGCGTCCGGAACATTGTGCAGGGCATTGATGTACGTCCTGGTTCTTAGGATGTAGGCGATGTTGAGGATGTTGCAGGTCTTGCTGCAAGGATTGCTGCTGTTAGAGTTGTGTTGCCTATGGCAGAACAAGCTCGTTGGGATGTACAGGATGCACAGGCTCATGCATTGATTGCATTGTTTGTGAAGCACACCATTGTTCCTCACATTCGTTCATCAAAATCTGCAAAATAGGCTTGGGATATTTTGGCTGTTCTTTATGCAAGTCGCAATGAGGCTAAAATTGCTTTGCTGCGTAAAGAGCTGGAGTTGAAGATTATGCATGAGGAAGATGATATGGACACTTTTCTTGCTAGTGTCAAGGATATCAATGAGCATCTTATTTCTGCAGGTGAATTCATTTCAGAGAGTTCCCTTGTGCAGACTGTTCTTGATGCCTTACCAGATTCCTACCAGACTCTTGCTAGTACTTGGAGACCGATGACCCAAGGAAATCCTGAAGTTGTCAAGTTTGATGCATTATGCACATTGCTGTTGCAAGAGTCACTGTTGGATGTGTACGCCGCGACGGACGTCAGCACAGCGAGAACTCACCTAATAAGTAATTTCAGCTAAGGACGAAGCTTGACCCGCAGGCGCGTGGAAGCAAGCATAAGGTGTCAACCTACTCTCAACCGAATTCTAACTAATTCCTACAGAGGTCCCTACCACTCGTCTAAGTCACAGTCTTCAAAAGTGCAAAAGAGGATTCTTCCTACAACGCTTGCTAGAGTCGAACACCCATCAAACACTTTTGAAACACCATAGAACTTGAAGGAGACCCTACTAATACCTATAGGCCGCTCTCCCTAAGGTCTATGAACCAAAATCACGACCCAAAACACCCGGTGCAGAAACACGTAGGATGTTTGGCCGAAATCTGCAGGTCTTCGTTTCCGAAATCAGAAGTGCCTAATGTGTAGCTCTACTCAATGTGAAGGTGTGGATATGCTGCAATACGAAATCAAATAACATATGCTCACCCAAACAACCGATGAAGCTCGTAGAAGGAACTCCCAAAGCTGGACCGTACGCGCGCAATGTTGGTATCGGCTTGTAGCTCTAGTCCGAGGCAACACGCTGCACTTCTCCGCACTCGATTCCGACCACCGTAGCACAGGTAGCGTCAAGACAAAGCTCACACTGTCTCTCTCACGTACACAACACGCTCACTCATAGACTTAAAACTTGTTTTAAAATGACAAGAAGTTTTTCATTAACTTGGTCAAAAAGTGGTATATATACCTTACAACTTCTCAAGCCCTAAGGTTCCACAATCAACCATCTACTCCATCTAACTATCAAAACTGGGATACAAGCTAGAAACTTTTGTAAGTTCTAATATTTACAAGGTGAAAAATCGGGTTTTCTTTAACGAATGAATAATTACAAAAAATAATAGTCCGTCGAGTAGTTAGATGTTGTGGGGCGTGTCCAGCTTCTAACATCCCCCCCTTCTTGTTCATGTTGTCCCCGACATGGCCTTGAACCTTTGCTTCATCTTAGATTCTCCCGCATCTTTAGCAGTGACTCATACCGTGCATGTAGATTTAGCATTGTTGGGCCGAAGATATCTGTATGCATGGTGAAGAACCCCGTGTAGAATGCTTCTTCAAATACCTGGAGGTGATAGGATGGGAGAAACATAATTCTTTGATACAACGCATGTATCACCTCCTTGGAAGGATGACCTGACATATCATAAGCACATCTGTATGTGTCCTGGAAGAAGAATATGCTATCAGTCACCTGTCCTGGTTTGAAGGTCTCAAACACTGCTAGGATGGATCTCTAGATCTTTCTCATCATAATGCAAGTAAGGTCAGGTGAGCCAGTGAACAACTTTATGGCGCCCGTTAGGGTTTTCACCATGTATTGTACACTTATTCTCTCACCTGCCTTCACGCCTGGCAGCTTTGGATAGTTCAGCCAAGTGGGTTGGCTCCTTTGTAAGATTTCTCGTGCTTTCCACGTCCTAACCCTTGGTAGAGGATAAAAGCTGAGGTTATCTCTGATGTGTTTTGGTGCCTCTACTAGGTGTATTAGGTATTGCGGGTACTTGGTAAGCCAATCCTTCCTCCACTTTGGCTGAGAATCCACTATTAGCTTTACTCCTTCTAGCCTTGAGGTGTCTGCGTTGTAGAGAGGGACCGTTGGCTCTTCACTGATTCGCCTGTTTATTGTTGCTGCCTCATACTTCAGCAATGGATATGGGAGAGAGGGCTGAATCCATTCACGCCTGAGATTGTTGGCGCCCATTTTCTGAATTGTCATAGATTTTAAAACCCTCTGTTCCCATTCCAAGGCTTCCTTTGTGCTTTCTCTGAGCTCTGCCTCTATTGCTTTATGCAATTTTTCCTCATCTTCTTGTGTTAGATCCTGGAGCTCTTGAGAGGAACCTGCTATGCTTTCCTCTGGCATGGGTGTGTCCACAGGATCTGCCACATTGTCGAGGTCCATGCCCTCATTGGCAGCTGGCCCTGAGCTCTCTGCCTTTGCTTGTTTCCGGCCTTTCAATTCCTCTATTTGCTTGAGGACTGTCTGCTTTTCCGCTTCAGCTTCTCCGTCCATAGTCACAAGGAGGTCATTAAGTTCAGCATTTACCTTTTCAGCCTCCTCGAGCTTTATCTTTATGCTCTCCAATTCTTCTTGTAGGGATTTTTGGTTGTCCTCCAGTCTGGTTTGCATTGCGATAGAACCTTAAGCCATCATCAACCTCGGCTTCTTCTCGAGAGTCAACTTCTTTTGGAGTCCTTGCATCTGCTCCTCATATATTTGACTCTCGAAAATGATTTGAGTCGAGCTTGTAGCTCTAGCTCTCGCAGGTGATGCTTGCAGCCTCTGGATGGTTTGATCTTTGACTTTTAATTGGTCCTTGAGCTCAAGGACTTCATCCAAGCTTGCTTCTTGTTCTATCTCTGCCTTTTCCTTTGCATTCCTCATGGCCTCTACTTCTTTAGTTTCCTCTGCTAGTTGGAGTGTCAGATTATCCCGTTCTTTTTTAGCATCTCGCAATGACTTGCTGAGTTGCAGACACTCTTCTTCAGCTGCTTGCAATCTTTTTGCTGCTGCCACATTTGCTTCTTCCTTTGCTTGGCAGTTGCCGTGGCCAATCTGTCCTGGAGGTCAGCTTCTCTTTCTTTTTGTCCTTGGCTTTGTGCCCGCACAATATCTCTTTCCATCTTAGTTTTTTCTTCAGTGGCCTTTATAGTTATTAATTCTTCATCTGATGCCACCGATTGTGCTCTTATTCCAGCTAGCATTGTCATCACCACATCCCAATCCTTCGAGGGCGGGTGCAGGTCTACCGTGTCGGTGGCAATTTCCTTTAGCTCGACTAGCCGAATGCTTGGCAACTGTTCTTTATGCTTTGTGCTCGCCAAGTCGAATGCGACTATGGCGGCTTCTTCCCTTGTATAACCTGCAGCTAGCAGGTCCAAAAATGCATAATATGCCTCCTCGAGCTCTTTTTGTTCAAACGCAGGCTTGGTCTCCTCTTTGGGCTCAGGTTCTTGCCTTTGCTCTTGCTGCTCAACCTGGTGTTCTTCTTGATTGTCCCAGCCTCCCTATCTTTTGGTGGAGGGCTGCTAGGAGGTGGTGATGGTGGTGGTGATGGCTGAGGGCTGGGTTTAGGGCTATCTGGTAAATCTGCAGGTTTGCCCTTAAAGTCTCTATCTGCTTTTGTTTTTCTTTCCCTTTCTTGGTTTTCTTGTTCATCTAGCAACGTCTGCCTTATCTGCTCCACTTCTTCCTTGGTGAAAGGGACATGGGGAATGTTTTCCGCTGCAGCATCAAGAATATTAAAATTATTGATATAGTCTTCGAAGCAGTCCCTCTACACTCTTCTGGAGGATCCGGACATAGACTCGAGAGATGGCTTCCATAATTCGTTTAAATCACCCTTGAGAGCTCTTTCTGCTCGGAAACTCTCCATCAGCCTCTCGAGTCTAGTCGCTTTTTGTGATCTTGTCTCTTTGGCTGGCACTTGAGCAAATCCCTTTTTTCCTTTCTTTTGCTCAGGTTTCTCCTCTGCCACTGGATCTTGTCGTCTCTTCAACCTTGTAGCCACCCTTGGTGCTCGTTGTGGCTCTTCTTCTTTGTCTTCCTTTACCCTTAGCCAGTCATTCTGAGATGGGGGGTCAGGCCACCTTCCCTTGGCGTGTAGTGCTACATAAACTACCTTGGTTATCATTTCTCCTGGCACTATGTAGGTTGGCTTTTTGTTTTCCATTTTTACCAAGCTATCATGTATGTATGCCGCATAGTTGATTATCTTTGGGGTGCCTTTTGTCATTGCCCAAGTAAACGTTGTGGAAATTGCACCTGGCGGCATGTTGTACTTCTGTGGCCTCTTCATGCACATGTGGAAGTACTGGTTGTACAATTGGCTCATGATCGCCACCTTTGGGTTGACGATGTCTTCAAAGGTGTAATTAGCCTTTTTTTCTTTGTACACCTTGCCTTCATCCCTTCTCTTTGTCACACTGTCTCCTTGATTGGAAAGATCTAGTGCATGGGCTACAACCCGCTCCGTGATAATGATCTCTGTATTGGGTCTACCGTGCAAATCTGTCACTTTGGACACTCCATCCTCTTTGATGCTTGTTACAAACTCCCATACTCTTTTGACGTCCACTCCTGCTGGTATTGCTTCGAAATAGTTATGGAGGTCAATTTTCTCCAAGTATCCGGCCATTTTGCTTCGGACAAATTCATTGAGCTCTCTTGGCAGCATTGGCAGCTCTATTACATTGCTGTCATTGTCTTTGAACACCCCCTGGTAGATCTTTAGGTCATTTGACTCTAACAGATCTTCCTGTATCCAGGTGCTGGTGAGCTTTAGTGTTCCCTCCGGAATGACAAAAGGTTCCACCTCGTCCAGATAATCTTTGATTGTCATTCTCTTCTTCTTTGCCGATGACTTTGAGGCTGCAATAGATCCTGTTGCACTCAGCAAGCCAAAGTTAGCATTTTTTCCATATCAGCTGCTAAACTGAGTTTTACTTATCCAAATGACTTGAAAATTGAAATTATAGCTTAAAAGGAACTTGTGAAGCTATGTATGTGCTCACAGTGCAAATCTGGCCAAAAAAATTCATCTAGACATTCTACGCGTAGGATGTCTTTTTCTTCAGAATTGGTTCATACTTGACATGTAGGTAGTGTAAGGCTCATGGAACATGGTTATAAGCTTGGATTTGAATTTGAATGTCAAAAAGTGGATTTTTGGGCTGATTTAGGCTTTAGGTCACAGTTTGGGTAGATTGTCTATCATGGGTAGCAATTGATGTCCAAATGGGTTGAAACTTGGTGTATGGGCTCAATGCATCATGTTATTGGCTCCTATGATGTCATTTCTTGCACAGAAGGCTAAATTCCAGCTTAAGACATCCTACGCGTAGGATGTCTATTTCATCAGAATTGCATGAAACTTGTTCTGTGGGTTGTCCTTGGCCTATGGAACATGGCCATGTTCTTGGATTTGCATTTGGATAAGATTTGATGCCTGTAGGGCTCTGTGAGGTGTTTTTGGGCTCAAAAAGTGTTTCTTGAAGGTGTTGGGGGTCAAAAGTGATTAGAATGGCTTCAAACTTGACATATGGGCTCTTGCTGATGAGGTAATTAAATCTAGAATGACAAAACTTTTCTTCCATGCCAAAAAGGTCCATTAGACATCCTACGCGTAGGATGTCTTATTCCTCATTTTTACTCCCTTACCACACAGAAAGTTAGCTGATGTGTATGTGAATGTGTTGTGCAGGTTTCATGAGATTTGGACAAGATTTGGTAGGTCAATGGCCCATTAGTGCCTTTATGCCCTAACTTTGCGTTTTTCCATGCATATGAGGTCAAATCTGATCCAAATGTGATGAAACTTAGTGTACGGCTTGTAACTATCATTCAAAACATGTGCATGACAAGAATTGTTGGGTTTTGTGCCAAAAAATTCCCTTGAGACATCCTACGCGTAGGATGTCTCCTGATGATTTTTCCAGTGTTAGTGCTCCCAATGCTTGCCCTTTGCCCCCCTTAGTCCCTTTTTAGCCTAATTTCAATAAAAATTTCAAATGGATAGAGTATAACTCCCTGTGTGGACTTTAGAGCCTGCAAGCTGTTTTCTGACTTTTGGAGTTCTTTTTGGCGATGAAATTCCTCGATGTTGGTCTCCATAGCTTCCCAATCCCTTGGGGATCCTTGCTGTATGGTTTTTGTTGACTTTGGCTTCACCGGAGCTCCATTTGGCAATTTGTCGCTCTAAAAGCACCCGTGGTGGCATTTACATACCTTTGATGATTTTTGGTGGTCTACCACCATAGGACTTGGTTGTTGATGGTCTAGGAAAGCCGCTCGTGAAGTTTGGTGGCAAACGGACTTGCAGTTTGGCCACAAGTGCATTTTGACGCTTTGTGTGTCTGATGCCGTTTATGAGGTTTAGTGCCGCTTCGGGTCAATTTTTGGTCATGCGGGTCATATGGACTCGTAGAGCATGTCGAGATGCCCCTACCCATAAATTTTGGTAGCATTTGGTCGCCGTTTCGCTGATTTCCCATTTGGTGGCCTCTTGCGGGTTTCTGGGAATTAGGGTTTTTCCCAATGGTTTCCCACTGCCTTTGGCTATCCAGTACTAGTCTCCTAGACTAGGGTAAGCTGCCGATGAAGTCTTGTTGCTTTTGGGTTAGCCGTTAGGCCGCCGTTTCTACTTGCAGGTCTCTACCGCTCGCGTTGTATGTGACCTCTACCCTAGTTTTCGCGACAGAATGACAAACATGCGCGAAAAGCTCAAGGTGGTGAGCCTACCTCTCATGTCTGGAGCTGGTCGGATAGAAGTGCGCGTCGTAGAAACTGCTGGAAGGTCGATCCGCTCTAGGTGGCATAAGCTCTCTCCACAAAGTCAATAGTGAGAATGAGCTAAAAATGGGGTGAAAAATTCTTATAATGGAAGTCCTCGAAGCATTTTTCATGAAATTTTACATGTGTTCGTATCTTTCTGCAAGATGCACTTTAGGCTCAAAAATTTCTTGATTTGGACTCCATTTGCTCTGTTTACCAGAAATTTGTCATTTCGGTCAAAACCTGACTAAAACACGCTTTCCGCTCCAGTCTCATAATTGCACCCCTACTGTACCATAGGTTGTTCTTTAGTCACTAGTCATCCCCATATTTTTTGTTTTTCATTACGACTGTTTTTCACCTGTTTTTTGTATTTTTGAAGTTTTTCTGCCAAAAATTAGCAAAATTAAAAGGAAAATAGCAAATCAAACCAAGAAAATCCCCAAAATTCATAATAGATCAAAAACATCACCGCAACACATTATATACACTCACATCCAATTTTCATGGCCGGATTTCTTCGTTTTACCAATATTTTGCCTGAAAAATGGCTATTTCTACTTATATACACACACCCAGGGGCTTGATTTGGCGTTTGGCCCCATATACCTGTAGCTTCATGCTGTATAAGGGCATATATAATTGGGTTACTCCAGAAAATTTCGCAATCAAACGTTAACCCTTAAAATAGTCTAAAATCATGCCCTTTTTTTTGTTGTTTCTGTCCGCATTGAGAATACCTCCCCTCCTCCTAGTCGGAGTCCTCCCGGACGACAAGGTTTCGCCTCGGAGTATGTTCCGTGCATAGGTTGAAAAAGTCGTGCTAATGCTTGGCCAATTAATGTGGCCCTATTTTATGCATACTCGGTCAATGTATGGAAAAATTAATGCTGTGTAAGAGAAGGGAATAAGCAAGATGCTTATTGGCTTTCGGCGTCGAGGCTTCCTACTTTCTTTGCAAGTAGCAGCTGTAATTCTACTGCTCTCTATTTAATTGTCTTTTTGGCAAGAGACAAGTGCTTTGCCGACAAGGAGTCGTATCTGTATATGAGGATAGTGATGGCCTGGATGTGATAGCTATGGGCCTTATGGCCTTGGCTTTCCATTGGTAGTTTGGTGCTGCCAACTTTTGTAGATGGTTTGGCACTTTATTGTTTGCGACTGGTTTGTCTTTCATCGGCATCCACATACATCGGTTCTCCTTGTTGACCTGCAGATGTCTGCTTTCTATTGTTGCTTGTACCATAAGTATTTCCTTTGGCTTTTGCTTTGGTATCCAAATGTGAGTGACATTTGGGTTATGGCTAAGTATTTTCTTTGGGATCCATATCTGCTTGGCTACCTTGGTTTTGGGTTGCACCATCTGCTTTGATGCAATCCGGTTGTTACATTGTTTCCTTCCCGCCATGGCCTTTCTATTCTTCCACATCGATACTTGTTTACCTTGTTTTGGTAGCCTAGATTTTTGCAGTGTAGCCGGTGACTTCAGTTTTCTGTGATTAGCATGGTTGGCCTTTACCTGGTTGTTGGTCTCAGGTTCCATGTTGTTCTTTGATGGTATTTGTTCTTTTGTCTTTGTTTCCAGTGTTTGCATGGCTTGCAGTTGATCATGATGGTACTTCTGAGGAAAATCTATTACCTGTTGTTCATGTTCGTGCTGAATTTTGACCGCCTCTATTTTCCAGTCTATGTGGACATTGTATGCTTTTTGCCAAGTTTGCCCTAGCATCATTAGTTGTTGTGTGCTTTCATCTGTCACCACATAGAATTTGTGTGGGTAAATATATTGATGTAGCTGTACATGCAATATAGTCCATCCTAATGTTTTCAATGCGTGTGATGTGCTACTTTCCAGCACTTGTTGAGTAGGATGAAGTTGATCTGTGACTTGGAGCTGCTGGTATAATCCGTAAGAGATCAAATTTGCTTGAGCACCCGAATCGAGCAAGGCTATTGATTCAACTTGATTGTTGTCCACCTTGATTGTAATTATTGGCTCTACTGTTTCCTCCTCCAAGTTTATCAGTCGAATGGCATTGATTCTATGGTGGTTTACTCTGTTGTTGTTGTCGTAGAAGCCGTCTTTTTGCAATGCGTTCTTGGGCTTCGGCTCGAGCTTCCTCTCGTACTCTCTGTTTTTCCTTCATTCTTTGCTTCCCTTGGTGAATTTGTTGGAGCATCTCCTGTGTGAGTGGTAGATGATATCTCCTCAGTCGACACCCACTAATTCAGTTTGGCATTTCTTCACCTGCTAATGTAGCAAGCTTGACAGCTCCACTTTGTGATAGATCATGAATCACAAATGGTCCCATCCCTCGCATTTTTAGTTTCTTGGCATGTTGCTTCAAGGTATAAACAAGTACGTAATCACCTGTTTTGAACTCTTTGGTACGCACATGTTTGTCAAAAAATTCCTTTTGTCTTCTCTTTTTAGCATAGATCGAAGCGACAGTTCGTAAGCGGAGTCCATCTAGCCTTTCAAGATCATTAATTCTTGAAGAGATTTCATGCCCTATCCATTCCAAGCTTGTTTCTACTCGTAGAGTTGGGATTAAAAACTCTATGGGTAGTATAGCATTTAGCCCAAACACCATGTTATATGGTGTTGTTCCTATTGAGGTTTTGTAAGCTACCCTGTATGCCCATAGTGTTGAGTGTAGCTGCTGATCCCAATCAGTTCTTGATTCTGACACTATTTTAGTGAGAACCGTGCATAGTGTTTTATTCGTGGCCTCCGCTTGCCGATTGGCCTATGGATGGTATGGTGCTGATTTCCTATGTATGACCATGAATTCCTCTAGTAGATATTCAATGACTTCATTGAGGAAGTGTGTTCCACGGTCACTGACAATTTCTATTGGTAACCCGTAACGTACAAAAACATTCTCATACAAAAATTGAGCTGTGGTGCGTGCATCAGCTTTTTGTGTTGCTTTGGCCTTGACCCATTTTGTGAGATAGTCCGTAGACACAATGATATTGAGGCGGTCTAGGGCGGGCAACAAGAAGAGCGGCCTCTAAACACCCTTCGACGCTCCCGTGCTGCTCAATTGGGGCTGGGGCAAGTACAATCAGAGACAACAGCAACCCATAGACAGAAACCAAACAAGAAAAGGGGCACCACCTAGTTGTAGATGCGAACTAGGACGCACGTGATATCTCCTTGTACTCAAACGCACAAAGAGAGGGGAATGCAAGATAGCCACACACACCAAACACAAACATTCACCACGCCAGAGAGAGGTAAAGAGCACAAATCAAGTTGATCAACTCAGTCTTAGCCTTAAAGACTAGATACACACAAAGCTTGATGAGAAATAGAGAGACAACACAAAACTTGACCTTGTTGCCAATACACAAATTGTCTTAGGGTCACGAGAGCCCTCTCACCGAGCACCCTCTTACAATTCACCTTTTAGGCAAACAATTTAACAAGCCCTCAAACCACCAATCATGAAATGGCACAACAAACTTCAAGGACAATATACCTTCAACCACCTGATGAGCCGACTTATCAAGTCAATTTGGAGAGAAGAGTCATAGTTGCAACATACAATTGCACCCAAAACTATGAATCTTATTTATGAACAAGAGTAGGCTACAAGTGTGATTGCAGAGTATAGTATCACTCCACTCCTCTAGATGGCATAACTAACTTCAAGCTTCTCCATGCACCTATGTGTAGTGATGGAATAGAGCACTCACAATGCACACACTCTACACAACTAGGCTTGAAGAGTGGTGTGTTATGTGTTGAGAATGGTGTGGTGTAGTGTGATCATGTGATCATTTACAAAGGAGAGAAGGGCTCTATTTATAGGTTTTAGAAGCCTCGATTAGGATTAGGCCTAATCAAGTTTATTTGAAGGAATAAAAGATTATGCATATTTTTATTTTTATTTAATGAGGGTGGGTCTCTGTTGTCCTTTGAGTCACATGTATGTGGGCTCAAGGGAAGAGAATTATTGAGGATGAAAGGAGAGAGGATTGAGTGAATAATTTGGGAGTGCCTACTCTAGTAGAGGGTGCATTTTACAATAAGGTTAGTGGTTAGTAGTTAGTAATTATCACTAAAAAAGATTTACAAAATCATTCACCAAATGGTGAGATATATGATGAGAAAAGTTAGAGAAGGGATGAGCTTGTAAAGAGAGGTTGAAGCTTTGGAGAAGTTGACATTCACCTCTTTACAGCACCGAAAGAAGAAGCACTCAGCATGGTGAAGCAGCGCGTGTCGATGAAGCTATGTTATTTCAAACCTTGGAAAATTCATGATAAAAGCCTTCATTTGCAGAGGTTATCCTTGGATTTTTGCTGATTTTTTGAAGTTCTTTACAAAGTTGAAGAGAGTATGGTAATATGGACATATATGTAGAGAGAAAGGGGGACACATAGGGTGTAGAAATGGAGGATGAAGGCTATGGAGGTGTGAGAGATGTGACAATGGTGAAGAGGGTGAATTAGGGCATGGGAGTTGCAGGTTTGGGAGTGGGGAGGAGAGGGAGGAGTGTGTGTGAAAGAGGAAAATGATAAAGTGGAAGAGGGAGTGTGGCTGCATAGCATGGGGAAACTGGGGTCCACCAATAAAATCATAGCTCACAGCTCGTAGCTCAAAAAAATATGAAAAAATTTGAGGTGAAAGTTCAGCTCACAAGCTACAATTTTTGTTGTATTATCTTTTCAAATTCGGGGAGCATGTGATCTTTAAAAATTCAGCAAAACCGACAGTTTTTTCCACTGCACAAGGTCCTTGTGAGGTCCTTCTTTGGATGGTTCTTTTGAATACCTCCAAGAGTGAGCATGGTGCATGCATGCATGCCACATACCCTTGACCTTATTTGGTAGATCTATAATTGAAGATATTGTTGAGATCATGATATAAGTGAATAGTACAACTAAGAAAATCAAATATTGAGGGGTCTAAAAAAATATGTACATGTCAAATATAAATAATATAGGTGGAAAAAATATAAAGGGGTCAAAATAAAGCTCTCTCATTATAAGTCTACCATAAAAAGATGAATATTTTTGGTGTTATAATTTATGAGAGTAAAAGAGAATAGATGTAGGAAGGTAAAAATTGCAATAGTAAAAAAATATACACATAAATAAACTAGTTTTTTTGGATTTTTGTTGGGATGGAGTTACACCAAAAATAAGAGAAGCTTGCATTAAAAATTTTTTATATGGAATAAAGAGTATGCAAAATGGTAAGAAAAAATGTGGTGATGGTGAGTCAATGTACATAGCATAAATAACACACCATAGGTAAAAATATTTAAATAAATACCAAAATAATTATGAAAAATCCTTTTATTTAGGCCCTATATACAATGAAATATTTACACACAAATGGGCCATAATATTTTTTTAATATTTTTTTTATGGCTCAACTAGCCCAGTGACTAGCTAGCTGAGGGTTTTTGAGTGATTTGATAGGGTGAGGTAGCTTACTATGGCAATTATGGAAAGCCGAAAAACGGCTATCAATATATTGGGTATGGGTGCGATATGCAGGGGGTGATATAGGTCCCACAAAATTAATGCCTCATTTTGCAAATGCCCTTGTCCCCATCATTGGCCTTAATGGCATCTCATCTCTTTTGATTGGTATCTTGGTGCGTTGACATGCATCACAACTCTTTACAAACTCATCGGCAGCCATGTGCAATGTAGGCCACCATATTCCTGCGGTCAAGATAATTTTTACCATCTTATCGCCCAAAAAGTGGCCTCCACTTACTCCGCTATGTGCATGTTCGAGAATCAGCAGGTATTCGCTTTCACTTGCACAGATTCTAAGTTGATTGTCTTTTCCCGCTTATAGAGATGATTTTCAATTAACTGAAAGTCACGAGCTTCCAGCTCTATAGATTTCTCCCGTGCTCTTGTAATGTTCTCAGGGAACGTTCTAGTGGTTAGGAAGTCAATGATATATTGACTCCATGCAGGTGCTATGTTCGCCCGAAACAAAGTTGTGTGATCCACTGGTCGTTTGGCACTACATATTGTACAACTGGTAACATAAGAATGTGTATCCGCATACATAGTTGGCCAATAAACCCCTAATTGTTTCATTCTCTCGTGTGTTTTCACTGTTGAACAATGAAATGCACATCCCTGGACGTGTGCCTCTTCAAGGTAGCACGCGAATTCTTCCGGATTTATACACAATCGTAGGATTGAGTCAGATTCAAGATGATACAGCCATCCTGCTATGAACTGAAAGTTTTTTGTTTGTCAAATTGTTTGCTGTTTGGATTTACATCCTGTATCATCAAGCTCACTTCCAAAGGAGAGAATGCTAACTATTTCCTGAGACCATTTTGGGTACCATTTCAATGTTGAAAAGATAAGCATTTGGTATGTCATCATCTACCCCTTGAGGAGCTTCCCCGCTGTGTATTCTTGAAAGATGATCCGCTCACATATGGGTTTTACCCTTTTTTACCACCACTGTGAAGTCAAATTCTAGCAATATAATAAACCAGCGTACAATTCTCCCTGTATTGTAAGGTTTATTTACTAGGTATAAAAGAGCTTGATGATCCGTGAAGAACACAAATTTGTTTGCAAGCAAATAATGCCGAAATTTCTTTACAACATAAATCATTCCTAACCCTTCCCTCTCGGTGGTTGTGTAGTTCTTTTCTGCACTGTTTAGCTGTCGGCTTGCATAGCAGATCGGAAAATCCATTGTTCCGTCTCCAGGTTGAGCTAGAATACTTCCAATGGCATATGCTGAAGCATCTATGTGCACATGGAATATCTTTTCCCAATCTGGTGCCTTTAATACAGGTGTGGATATAAGGTTTTCTTTCAGCCTTTGGAATGAAGTTTCACACTCATTGGTCCATTCGAAATTGACTAGCAAATGATACAGAGGTTGTGTGATAACCGCATACATGTATATGAATCTTCGATAATATCCACAGTGCCCCATGAAGGATTGCACTTGTTTTGCATTAGTAGGCCAGGGCAGGTCTACTATGACTTTGACTTTGTCTAGCTCTGTGGTTATGCCGTTTCTTGAGACAATGTGTCCTAAGATTCGTCCTTGCTTAACCATAAATACACACTTTTCCGGGTTTAGACAGATTTGATATGTTCTGCAATTTTCAAAGACCTTTTGCAGATAGTCAATATGTTCCTCTCACAGAAGAGAGTGTACACATAGGTCATCCATGTAAATTTCTAAGAATATCCTTAGGTATTCCTTGAAAGCGTGAGTCATTAACCTTTGGAAAGTGGTTGGTGCATTTGTTAAGCCAAATGGCATAACTCGATATGCATAAATCCCCCATTCTATTGCAAACGCTGTTTTGTGTTGATCCTCCCTTGCTATTGCCAGTTGGTTGTATCCTGAAAACCCATCCAGAAAGGAATAAGCCCGTTTCTCGGCCACTTGCTCAAGGACATGTTCTGTAATTGGCAAGGGATAATTATCTCTTATGGTTGCTGCATTCACCTTTTTGAGGTTTACACACACCCGCAGTTTTCCGTTCTTCTTGGGAACTACCACAATGGGTGAAACCCAATCTGTATGCTCTATTTCATAGATAAACTTTGCTTCCATCAGTTTATCAATCTCTTCCTTGATTCGTTTGGAAAATGTATCATTATATGTATAAGGACGTTGTTTGCTAGGTTTTGCATCCGATTTTAAAGGAATTGTATGTTGGCATATCAATGGATCAACTCCTTTGAGGTCTTTATAAGACCAGGCGAACACATCCTTATACTTCGTGAGAAGTTGTGTTAGCTGCACTTCCTCCTCAGGTTGTAAATCGTTAGCTATATAGACTGGCTGAGGCTTTTCACCTGGTTCTACGAGGTCTATTCTTTTTGCATTTTCAAGCCCATCGTAAGATTCTTGGTTGGTTCTCTCCCTGATTGGTGGTGTCATGATGATTTTTCTATCTTGGATAGTAAATTTCCTATAGTGTGGTGGTACGTTCATGTTGCCCTGTTCTGACTCCCCTTTACCATCACTATCTTCTTTAGTAGTCCATATCTCTCTCAAAGACCTTTTCAGTTCTTGGTATTTCTGTTTACGCTCCAGTTTGGTCCACTCGTGGTCTTTTGTTGGTTCTTTTTTTTATTTTTTTGAATTTTGTGATTTTGTTTCGGTTCTAGCTTTTCTTTCTTGTTTTATTTCTTCTCGTGTTTGTTCTATTCGATTTTCTGACAATTTCCGTGATATTTGATCTTTCACATAATCCTCTGCTTTTACAAGCATCAAATAGTGAGTTTTATCTTTTATCCTGGGCATCAGGTTCTCTCTCACTTGCCTTCCGGCTCTTTTCCTCCTATAGCGTTCTTGGGGTCTAGGGTGTTGATTAGCAAAATCATAAAACTTGATATTCTCGGCTTCATTCCCATGCTCACTTGAGGTGTCTGAACACTCATTATCTGCCTCATCATTTACTTCCAATTGTTCAAAGGAGTTGTAAAACTCTTCTTGTTCTGGAGGTTCTACCATCTCTTTCTCTGGCACAATGCTTACCATGTAATAGGGTAGCACATCGTAGCCATCCTTATCGCAAAATTTTGTTGTTGGACTGTCGGTAATGGTGCAGACATCTAATATTGCCAGTATGTGTTCCCATTCTAGAGACTCCAAGGCATCTTCAGGGAAAGGTTCCGGAATATACTCTTTGTCCTCAATTGCTCTTTCTAAGACGCATTCCTCTTTTCTTAAGCTTCCACAATGTGAAGCTCCGCACATCCATAGCTCTTTTGGTTGTCCTAACCATGCTGGTAGTTCTGATCCTGCTACTGTAGCCGAATCAAATTCTTCCACAGGTGTTTGGTTTACATCTTTGTAACTATGATCTTTTAGGTGTATTTTAGTTGTCGTCTCACCATGTCTGAGGTATATGTGGTCATAGCCCCAATCTTGGACCATCTTCAATTGTCTCATGAATGGTCTTCCCAAGATTATCTCATAATTGTTCTTTTTGTCAAAATCGACTATTGCAAATGTATGCTCATACTCGATCCCGCATGAAGTGAGAATTACTTTTTCCAAGAGTCCGAGAGGCTTCTCCATGAACCCATCTGCCAAGTGCAGCTTCATCCTGGTAGCCCTCAGAGCTGGTTTTCCCCATTTTTTCCAGATTTCCTTGGTGGCGATAGAAACTCCCGCTCCTTGGAATTCTACCGATAGCGTCGTATTTCCGTCTTCTCCCTCTCAATATTCTCCAACCTTATTCAATGGTACCGGCCTAGTGTTTAGGTTAGGCCTGTCCAACTCCCTGATTCCTTCTTGTTGTTTCAAGGTGGGGTCTTTCACTCCAAATTTTTCTAGGCATTTTCCTACTGTGGTCCACATGTTTGGCCTTAACCTTAGGAGTTCTGCTAACGTGATTGTGCATGCCACCGGGGTGGATAACGGGTCAATCAATCCTTGTGAAACCATCACCTTGTTAGAAGAAAGTCTTTGAGATGGGAGTGCTTTCACTTCCGACTTAGCTTCATATTCTCTTAGGTAAGAGGGTAAAGTTCTCAAAGAGTCTGGTTGGCTGTGCCTCGAACTAATAGATCCTTGGTCTCCCCCTTGTGAATGTATCTCAAAGTTCATTTGTGATTTTGTCTCAAATTCTTCAATAGGAGGGAAGATCACGTTCTTTACTTTTCTCGTGTTATTCATGTGGTCATTCATCCTATTAGCCTCGTTGGCCTCTCAAATTTGCTTCCACAGATCATCTAGACCGTTACCGTCCTTTCCCATTTCTGCCAATATTTTAGGATGGACCCCGTCACTTGCCTCATCAGTGGTATTTGGCACTATGATAGGCTCTCCTCTGGACTCATAATCATTAGTGAGTCTTTCCTTTGTTTTTTCATGTTTCTCTAATGTTGGTTGAATAGGGGTTGGAGTTGATGCGTCATGGCAATTTTCCGGTTTACCCAACGGGTCTTCCATCAATGATTGAGCCGTCTCAATCATCTTTTTACACATATCCAGCCTTTGTTTTTCTATTTCCGCATATGGATAAGTCATCCACCTTTTCTCCTAGGTTTGGTTTTTTTTAAGTCGAGCTTCATTAGCTTTTAGAAGCGCATCCAGCTGCTTGTTTACCTTGTCTGCCAGTACAGATCCTCCTGATCCTGCACTTTTGGGCTCCGCTATTTCCTTAGGTGCTATGGCTGCTGTGGTGTGTGAGCTTAAGCTAGCTAGATCTTCTAACCGCTCCAATTTGTTATTTGTATGTTTCAACTCATTAGATAGGGTTGTTTGCTCTCGTTCTTTCCTGGCTTTCCTACGCGCCTTTCTTGCTTTCCAAGTGCTTCTCTGATTTTTCGTTTCTGAACTTTGTGCATGTGTTTTTGGTTCTTCTATTATGGGTTCTTTCGTCCTTCTTTGGGCTTGGGCCCGTGTTACCGCCTGAACAGTTATGATTGTTTCATTTTCCGATACTCCACTGGAAGGTACTGTTTCCAACAGGTTCAAGATGGTTTTTGCTCCTTTGCTCGGGTTTTTAGGACAGTCGGGAATCAAATGAGTAATTCCACATTCTGGGCAATACGCATTGACTCTAATGATTTCATCATGAGGACAATCTCTCAGCCAATGGTCTCCGCCACACTTGTAACAGGGACCCTTAGGTTGTTGAGGTGCTCCTTGAGCCCCTTGTTGTTGGTAAGCCTGTTTCAGTCCACCCATGCCTCCATTGGCTATGAACAACAATTTTCGTTCATCTAAGCTATATCTTCCTTCTCCTGATGCCTGTGCAGCAGTTGAAGGTCCTTGATTCCCTATTATGCTCCATGGTTCTGGTGTCGCGGGATCTTTTGGTGGATAATAGACAGGGTTTGCCGCATATCCATTGAGATCTTCATAATATGCATGCATAGGCACCAAAGCCTTTAAATTTCTTCTGATTCAGTTACCGTTGGTCTGTATCTTATACCAACTGGTCGTAAACCTCGTAGGGGTGGTCGTTGCCCCAACACCGGTTGTGGTCTTTCTACACCTATAGGTCCTGGTAAGTTGCCTGCTTGATATCTAGGCATCGGTGGAACTTGAGGGGAAGCTACAGGAGCTTGGGGAGCATAACGTCTCTCCCTCATATATCCCTTGTTATAGTAACATTCCTCGGTCCCATGGTTTGTCCATTTTTGTTCATTAGCACACTACTTGGGCTGTTTAGCCTGGGGTTTGGCGTACAAGTTGATCTGTTTTAATACTTCATCTATGAGCTGCTCCTGGTTTACCGCTATTTCTCCTTTCAGTGTTGTTTTGGAAGACTTGCTCCCACTTTGCTGTGAAGATGAATCGTCATCAAGGTCCTTGAACTCCCCTTCTTTGTAGACCACACAATTGTCCACAAGGTACAGAGCCTCCTTGGTCAACTCATTCAACGTCGTGCTCCTCTTCATATGTAAGTCTTTTTGGAGATCTGCATTCCTTAGTCCTTGGATGATTATCAACATAAATCTGGACTGAGTTGGCAGCTCTTCGACAGGATAGAACTTAACATATCTTTTTAATCTTAGGGCTGCCTTTCGTACAGATTCTCCATCTTTTTGTTTGAATTTATGGATTTGTGAGACAGTATTATGAGCTATTCCCCTTTGAGATAATTCCTCAATAAACTCGTCAAACACTTTCTCCATTGACTCGAAGTCTCTACGCTCCACAGAGTCAAACCAAGTTGCAGCATCATCCTCTAGGGTTAGTCCAAACCCTACAAATTGGGTAGGAAAGTCTAACACCTCTTCGGCTATTATTACATGCACAAAGGCTGCTACATGATCTCTTGGGTCTCTGTTTCCTGTGTATTTCTTGTTTACCCATTTTTGCACTTGAGAAGGTCTAATTCTGTGATGGTCTACAAACCTCATCATTGGATCACCCCGTCTAAGTCTATACACCTCCTCAGGCCTTCTGTAATAGGCTGGTTCCTCGCCCAACGGTGCTCCTAAGCCATAATTCCTAACAGTTCTCGCTGGAGGTGGTTCTTCTCTTTGAACTCGTTCCATGGGTGGTCCTCCAAGCTCGGTCGACCCTTATGTCTATGTCTTACTCTCTGCTTGATACCTTGAATAGTGTGGTGGTTCTTGCAAATCCCTAAGCCCTCGTGCGGCTTGATAACCATCTCAGTTTTGGTCTGGTTCCATTGTTGCGCTCTGTCGAAGCCATGCCTGCAATGATGGCTGGTTTGCTGGTTGTTCTTGGTTGTTGAATACTTGTTGTCTGGTGGAATGTGATGTAGTGTCATACTCATCTGAAAATGGATTTGTTGACTTGCTTGGGGTGTGGACGGCTCTTGGCATTTCCTCAGGGGCATATGTTGATGATCCTGAACCTGTTGCTCTTTCTACTTCCTCTAGGTATCTATCAAAAAAAACTATGCACTTCCCCGTAGCCGTTTCATAAGAGAATAAGTAAAGAATCTTGTCTTTGCTTAGTTTGTTTACATATGGTTCTTTGCTGCGAAAGTAAGAGACAATACCCTCGCTCTCGTGTTTGTACATTCCCACATTCTCGTTATAAGTTGGAATCCTGATTGTTCTCTTATCGTACATAAAAATAGCTCCGTGTCGATGAATGTTTGGTGGCGGCTCTTGAGTTTCTGAAACCATTTTCCCTTTAGCCACGTTATCTCCATATCTGTTGTAATCTTCAGGGTTGCTAACTATTAAATAGTGGTTCCCCTTTTCGTCTTGGAATCTATCTCCATCATCATACATGCTGATTATCTCCAATCTTTGTGTTGGCCTCTCTTCGATACAAATGCACTTGCGGCCTCGATAGTCAGAATAGACTAGGGCTCCTCTTGAGTTTGTTCCCTCTAAGAAGATCACCGTAAGCCTGGAATCATTCAAAGGATTTTGGGAGATGCTTCCTCCTCGCATAGGTCCATCATAGGTGAAACCTCCTGGCTGTTGACTATCCATCATGAAGAAAGATTTTTCTGACGAAGTGTCAGTATCACTACCTTCCTCAATAATCGGTGCTAGCGGATCTAACCTTGCCTGGGTTACACTCGCTTCAGTGGACACTAAGCTACCCTGGTCACCTACCACCTTCTGGTCTCTAACAATGTATCTTCCTGATCTTAAATTCATCAAACTTATCAATGAAATTTAGCACAATTCCAACCACTCACCTGGAAATGGGTCAGTTTTTGCACAACTTCTTACTTTGTTGCTGAATATACCTGTACACAAGAGTTTTAATTTCGACAATTGAATCAAAGCATTTATCTGCTAGAGGTTATCTTAGTAATGATTGGTATAACTGGAGAGTTAATCTCGACCACTACTGTATTTTATACACTTCTGATGTTCTTGATTAGGTTGCTAATCTGAAACAGTACTTTTCTCTGATGTTGGCCAATTTACGCGAAAAAGTCTGAATTCAGTCTTTGCTTTGTCAAATGGGCAACCAAGGTCCAAATTCACTTCTGGAAGAAGTTCTGGAACCCTTAAGCCAAATGGAACCTCACTGTCTAAGCCAGGTCAAACTTTCTTTGCAGTATGGCCCAATAGACATCCTACGCGTAGGATGTCTCCTGCTATATTTTGCCTGGATTTTTTGCACTATTGTTTCCCCTTGTTGTGCTGAGCTTACAACTGCTTTTACTTTTTGATTTGGACTTCTATAAACTCGTCAATGAGTCAGAAATCTGTTCCGACTGCCTGTTGATGGTATTGATCAGTCTAATCAACTCCAAATTGGACCAAAATTGTCTAGCAGGCTTGCCTTAGGCTATATAACACCTTACACTGCTCAAACTCAAACTCTGGCTTTATTTTCTTGCATTAGACATCCTACGCGTAGGATGTGTTTTTCATCAAAATGGCTTTAAACTCAAGACTTAAGCTCTCTGTGAGCTGCTGATCACCTTGGTATACTCAGATTTCAGTTTGGAGTCCGAAATCACTCAGAAGACATCCTACGCGTAGGATGTGTTTTTGGCTTGTTTGACCCCAGATTGGTTCCACAGCTTCCCTTTGATGTCAGTATCCCAGTGGTATGCTTAGATTTTGATTTGGATGTCAAATGTCCCAAACTTCAGCTGCTAAAGTGCTAAAGTCCACTTTAAACCCAATTTTCTTACCTGAATGAGGTGAAACCCCTTTCAGTCACTCAATATATCATGCAAGACTCACTCATGCAGCCCTCTTATGGTTTTGGTTTCAAGTTAATGTTTTGGCACTAATTGGGTAGGATGTCTAGCAATTTCAGTCTTTCTGGCCTTATCCTGTCCAGAGATGGCCAAATTTCCACTTTCCAGTTGAAATTAGGGTAAACCCTACCTTTAGAACACACTGGTCAACTCAAAATCCCAAAATTCCTCCCAAATTGGCCTGTAGACATCCTACGCGTAGGATGTCTCCTGGCTTAAAATTAAAATTTTTTCTGACAGGAATGCTCCTGTTGTTAAGTATGGAGCCTGATTTACCCTTGTAATTTTCTGTGGTAAAAGCGCACATTTGTAAGGCCCCCATTATGATGAGAAGCCATCGTGCGTGAAGGAAAATCACTCACCGGAAACCAAAATTTTCACGGACAAGAATCAGGGGCAACTTTAAAGGCCGGAATATTCTTTTTCGCTGGAATATGATGGCCGGACGGCGACCGAAAAGTGGTCGGAAAACAACCGGTCAGTTGGCCGGTGGCCGATAGTCAATGGCCAATGGCCAGTGGCCGGTGGTCGGAAGCCAATGGCCGGTGGCCGGTGGCCGAATTCAAAAGCGGACTTGTCTTCTCAAGGGCGGCCACACATGGGCGGATTGGAGGGTCCGATTTGGACTTATTCGCACAAGGGCGGCTACACATGGCTGTCTCTCATAAGAGAGGGCAGCCCTTTTGGCCTATAAAAGGAGGCCATTTCTACACACATTGCATAGTGTGAAGTTAATGCAACAAGGTGAGTGTGAGGTGGTGAGAGTGAAGCAAGGCGGGAGCTCCATTAAGGGTATAATCCCTTTGTAAACTACTTCTTGTTTTGAAGTACTAAAGCCATTGAGTGGCTGCTTTCCCGTGGACGTAGCCCACATTGGGTGAACCACGTATATCGTGTGTACTCTCTCTCTCTCTCTCTCTCTCTCTCTCTCTCTCTCTCTACTCTATAATCTCGTGTATATAAATCTGCCTCTCTCCATTAAGTAATCTACTCAATTATCTATTTAGCTACGTCTTATTTCCTAACAATTGGTATCAGAGAAAGGTTTGCTCGTAGCTAAATTATCTCAAGGAAAGGATTCCTTGAATTGAGTGGGAGTTATGGCGGAGGAAGGGAAGCTCAAGATTGAGAAGTTCAACGGCAAAAACTACCAACATTGGAAGATGCATATTGAAGACTATCTCTACCAGAAGGACCTCTATTTGCCACTAGGCGGTCTTGCGAAGAAGCCCGCAACAATGGCAGATGAAGCATGGATTGTCCTTGATCGAAAGGCACTAGGAACAATCCGGTTAAGCTTGGCATCAACGCTGGCCTTCAATGTTTCGGAGATGAAGACCACGAAGGACTTGATGAAGTCACTTGACGACTTCTACGAGAAACCATCGGCATCCAATAAGGTATTTCTTATGAAGCGCTTGTTCAATCTAAAGATGGCAGAGAATGGTTCAGTTGCAGAACACCTAAATGACTTTAACACAAACATAAGTCAACTTCGATCAGTGAAAATCAATTTCGATGACGAAGTGCGAGCTCTCCTTATACTATCATCTCTAGCGGATAGTTGGGACAGCCTTGTGATGGCTGTAAGTAATTCTATCTCTGGCACAAATACTCTTAAGTTTGATGATGTTGTGGGTGTTCTCCTAAGCGAGAAAATGCGAAGGAGAAGCACAGGAGAATCATCAAGTGCTACACTATTAGTGGAAACAAGAGGAAGGCTTAAGGAGAGGTTCAAAAACCAAAAGGGTCGTGATCGCTCAAGGCGGAGCATGTCACACACAAAGTCAGCTCTTGAATGTTGGAATTGCAGTAAGAAGGGCCACGTCAAGAAGGATTGCTGGTCCAAGAAGATAAAGGAGACAGAGTCTCAAGACAACAAGCCAACATCGGAGGCCAATGTGGCAGGTAAAGTAGAGGAAGATGCTCTAATTCTCTCATTAGACAATGTGTCTAATTCCTGGATAGTAGATTCCAGGGCTTCATTCCATGCGACACCACACAAGCAACATTTCCAAGACTACACCAAAGGTAATTTTGGGTATGTATACTTGGGAGATGATGAAGCTTGTGAGATTATCGGCAAAGGTACAGTTTGTGTCAAAACTGCTAATGGAAATGAATGGAAGCTTAAAGATGTTAGGCATGCTCCTTCTCTTCACAAAAATTTGATCTCTACAGGACAATTGGACGATGAAGGTCATAACATTGCATTCAGAAACAAACGGTGGAAGATCTCAAAGGGATCTTTGGTGGTTGCAAAGGGTGAAAAAGTCGGTACACTTTACTTGTGTACTGCTAGCACGCAACCTTCAACTTGTGCAGCAACTACAAAAGTTGACAGTGCTGTGTGGCACTACCGACTTGGGCATATGAGTGCCAAAGGAATGCAAATCCTTCAAACAAAGAAGGCTTAGCTTCTACCAGGTTTTAAAGAAGTGGACTTAGAGTTCTGTGAAGATTGTGTTTATGGTAAACAAAAGAGGGTAAAATTTCAAAAATCAGGAAAAGAAAGAAAAAATAAAAAACTTGAGTTGGTTCATTCTGATGTTTGGGGTCCTGCAAGTACACCATCACTTGGTGGCTCATTGTACTATGTAACACTCATAGACGATGTGACTAGAAAAACATGGGTTTATGTCATGAAGAATAAATCCGATGTATTTTCCATATTTCAAAGGTGGAAAGCCTTTGTGGAGAATGAAACAGGTACCAAGGTTAAATGCCTCAGATCCGACAATGGAGGCGAATATTGCAGCCAAGCTTTTAAAAGATTTTGTGCTAGCAATGGCATTAGGAGGCAAAGCACAACCCCAAGGACACCTCAACAAAATGGGATTTAGGAAAGGATGAACAGGACAATCATGGAATGAGCACGAAGCATGCGGCTACATGAAGGCCTACCGCTTGAGCTTTGGGCGGAAGCTGTAAGTACGTCTGTGTACTTAATCAATTGGTCACCCTGAACGACATTGGAT
Source organism: Adiantum capillus-veneris (assembly GCF_014529385.1). Classification (NCBI taxonomy): domain Eukaryota; kingdom Viridiplantae; phylum Streptophyta; class Polypodiopsida; order Polypodiales; family Pteridaceae; genus Adiantum; species Adiantum capillus-veneris. Next base: position 95,303,445 of record NC_140947.1, on the reverse strand, counting down.
GGGGGAGTTCCAAAAGAGGCATGGACAGGTAAACGGTGAATTATGCATTTCTCAAAGTGTTTGGGTGTTAGGCTTTCATGCACATAGATAGAAGCCTAAGATCAAAGTTAGATGCAAAGTCCAAAAAGTGTTTCTTCATTGGCTATGGAGAAGGAGACTTTGGGTATCGCCTATGGAATCCTGAAGATGGTAAAATCTTAAGGAGTAGGGATGTAATTTTTAACGAACAAAATATGTACAAAGATTACTTTGAAAGAAAACAAACAAAAGAAACAGGTGATGAGTACATGGAGCTTGAGGACGGTGAAGACTCAAGGACTGCAAATGGTGACAATGTGCAACAACGTCAACCAAATGAGTAGCCTCAACCTATTCCCCGAAGATCTACAAGAGCAAGTAGACCTCTAGAAAGGTTTGTTCCTTCCTTCAACCATCTCTTGATCTCAGAATCTGGAGAGCCGGAATCATATGAAGAAGCTACGAACATGAATCCAAAGAAGAATGGACGAAGAGCATGCAAGTGGAGATGGAATCACAACATCGCAACCAAACATGGGAGTTGGTTGAGTTGCCTAAAGGTAAGCGGGCACTTCAAAACAAATGGGTGTACAAGCTAAAGGAAGAAGAAGGTGGGAAGAAAAGGTACAAGTCTAGGCTTGTGGTAAAAGGTTTTTCTCAAAAGAAAGGTATTGACTTCAATGAAATATTTTCTCCTGTTGTAAAATTGAACTCAATTAGGCTTGTCTTAAGCCTTGTGGCTGCTCATGATCTAAATCTCGAGCAAATGGATATAACTACGGCATTCCCTCACGGTGACTTAGAGGAGGAAATCTACATGCTTCAACCAAAGGGGTATGAAGTAAAAGGTAAGGAGAAAATGGTTTGCAGATTAAAGAAGAGCTTGTATGGTTTAAAGCAAGCATCAATACAATGGTACTTGAAGTTTGATCGATGGATCTTGGATCATGGATTCACAAGATGCAACTCCGATCACTGTGTCTACACGGAGAATTTGGGAGATGGGAAATTCATCATCCTAATGTTGTATGTTGATGACATGTTGATTGCAAGTGCTAACATGCAGGACATCAAAGACCTAAAAGAGGAGCTGTCCAAATCTTTTTCAATGAAAGATTTAGGTGCTGCAAAGAGGATACTTGGTATGAAAATTTCAAGGGACAGGACGAAGAAGACAATAAAGCTATCTCAAGAGGATTACATCAAGAAGGTACTAGAAAGGTTTGCAATGCAAAATGCAAAACCAGTTTCTACACCTTTGGCTGGTCATTTTAAACTAACGAAGGATATGTGTCCAAAGACACAAGAGGAGATAGCCTATATGTCTAAAGTTCCATATGCTGCAGCTGTAGGTTCTCTAATGTATGCTATGGTCTGGACAAGGCCAGACATTGCACATGTAGTGGGAGTTGTGAGTAGGTTCATGGACAGCCCAGGTAAAGAGCATTGGCAAGCTGTGAAGTGGATACTTAGGTATCTAAAAGGGACAACAAAAAATGCTTTGTATTGTGGAGGAACTGATATTTTTCTAGAAGGGTATGCTGATGCAGATATGGCAGGTGACAAAGATACTCGAAGGAGCACTACTGGCTATGTATTCACGGTTGGAAGCACAACAGTAAGCTGGGCTTCAAAGCTGCAGAAAGTGGTTTCACTTTCTACCACGGAAGCAGAGTATGTAGCAATGACGGAGGCAAGCAAAGAAATTCTGTGGCTTCACAGATTCTTAGAAGAGCTTGGATTCAAATAAGACAATTGTGTCTTGTACAGTGATAGCCAAAGCGCTATCCATCTTGCAAAGAACTCAGCCTTTCATTCAAGGACAAAGCACATTGAGGTGAGATATCACTTCATACGCACTCTTTTGGAAGAGGGACAACTAAAGCTAGGAAAGGTGCATACAAGTGAAAATCCTGCAGACATGTTTACAAAGGTGGTCAACAAGGAGAAGTTGAGCTTTTGCTCATCTTCAATCGCCATTCAAGGATAAGAAGCCAGAATGGAAAGCAGTCACAGGTTTGGTTTGGAGATCATTCTCCAAGTGGGAGATTGTTAAGTATGGAGCCTGATTTACCCTTGTAATTTTCTGTGGTAAAAGCGCACATTTGTAAGGCCCCCATTATGAGGAGAAGCCATCGTGCGTGAAGGAAAATCACTCACCAGAAACCAAAATTTTCACGGACAAGAATCAGGGGCAACTTTAAAGGCCTCGGGGGCGGAGGCCCCCGAGACTTTTTTTTCGCCGGAATATGATGGCCGGACGGCGGCCGAAAAGTGGTCGAAAAACAACCGGTCAGTTGGCCGGTAGTCAATGGTCGATGGCCGGTGGTCGGAAGTCAATGGGCAGTGGCCGGTGGCCGAATTCAAAAGCGGACTTGTCTTCTCAAGGGCGGCCACACATGGGTGGATTGGAGGGTCCGATTTGGACTTATTCGCACAAGGGCGACTATACATGGCTGTCTCTCATAAGAGAGGGTAGCCCTTTTGGCCTATAAAAGGAGGCCATTTCTACACACATTGCATAGTGTGAAGTTAATGCAACAAGGTGAGTGTGAGGTGGTGAGAGTGAAGCAAGGCGGGAGCTCCATTAAGGGTATAATCCCTTTGTAAACTACTTCTTGTTTTGAAGTACTAAATCCATTGAGTGGCTGCTTTCCCGTGGACGTAGCCCACATTGGGTGAACCACGTATATCGTGTGTACTCTCTCTCTCTACTCTATAATCTCGTGTATATAAATTTGTCTCTCTCCATTAAGTAATCTACTAAATTATCTATTTAGCTACGTCTTATTTCCTAACACCTGTTGCTTTGTAGAACTATCAGAAACACTCACAGTAACTTTTGGATTTCAATTAGGCTTTCAACCACATTTTTGCGTCTTTTACAAACTTGTAATGATTCTACCAAGCAAGTGTACATGCATTAAATGCTCTAGATCTGAATCATGATGTTCTACTTACTCTACTCCTACCTATCATGAAGAAATGGTGATAATGGTGTTTTTGGTTGCTTTTTGGCCTCTCCGGACTATCAAGCTCTCCTCTCACCGCTTCTACCACTCCCACTCCTACTCTAGAACTCGACTACTACCTAAAACTACCTAAGTCTACCTCCTCTACTTAAGTCGAAGGATCTAGGCCAGACACACGCTTCCTAGACTCCCTCTAAGACCTAGAGAGTCCTCCACCCTCTGATCCTATCTAAATGTAAAGCTAGACTCTTGGCAAGCCAAAAATCCCAATCCTCAAGGATTAGTCTCGGTCACCTACCTAAGGTTTTTATCCCCGACAGTGGCGCCAATGTTGGATGGGTACGCCGCGACGGACGTCAGCACAACGAGAACTCACCTAACAAGTAATGTCAGCTAAGGACGAAGCTCGACCCGCAGGCACATGGAAGTAAGCATAAGGTGTCAACCTACACTCGACCGACGCCTAACTAATTCCTACAGAGGTCCCTACCACTCGTCTAAGTCATAGTCTTCAAAAGTGCAAAAGAGGATTCTTCCTACAACGCTTGCTAGAGCTGAACACCCATCAAACACTTTCGAAACACCATAGAACTTGAAGGAGACCCTACTAATACCTATAGGCCGCTCTCCTTAAGGTCTATCGACCAAAATCACGACCCAAAACACCCGGTGCAGAAACACGTAGGATGTCTGGCCAAAATCTGTAGGTCTTCATTTCCAAAATCTGAAGTGTCTAATGTGTAGCTCTACTCAATGTGAATGCGTGGATATACTGCAATGCGAAATCAGATAACATATGCTCACCCAAACAACCGATGAAGCTCGTAGAAGGAGCTCCCAAAGCCGGACCGTACGCGCACAATGTTGGTATCGGCTTGTAGCTCTAGTCAGGGGCAACACGGTGCACTTCTCCGCACTTGATTCCGACCACTGTAGCACACGTAGCGTCAAGACAAAGCTCACACTCTCTATCACGTACACAGAACGCTCACTCACAGACTTAAAACTTGTTTTAAAATGACAAGAAGTTTTTCATTAAGGTCAAAACGTGGTATATATACCTTACAACTTCTTAAGCCCTAAAGTTCCACAATCAACCATCTACTCCATCTAACTGTCAAAACTGGGATACAAGCTGGAAACTTCTGTAAGTTCTAATATTTACAAGGTGAAAAATCGGGTTTCTTTAACAAATGAATAATTACAGAAAATAATAGTCCGCCGAGTAGTTAGATGTTGTGGGGTATGTCCAGCTTCTAACATTCACTTCCTAGAAAAAACAGGACTAGGCAGCGTGCAGTTGAACAAGCTTTTATTGCTTCTCAAAGAAAGGGTGGTAATAGTAATGCAACCACTTCTTATGGTTCTGCTGCGAGTGGCAGAAATTATGTTCCTAATGCTTCTGCTGGCAGCACTTCGTCTGGCAATTCTGGTGATAAGGGCAAAAATAAGATGCGTTGCCATTATTGTAAAGCTAATGATCACTTGATCAAGTCGTGTCCTAAGTTGAAGGCCAAAGAGGCTAAGAAGAAAGAGGGTGGTTCCACTGCAAATGCTGGTTCCACTACAAATGCAGCCATTGTTGACTCTTCTGTGAAAGGAGACTGTGATGCTGGTGTTGAGGCAGAATGGGCTTTTAACGCACAGTGCACTTACAATCCTGCTGTCCATGATGCATGCTTGTCAGTTGCTACAGATTCACATGTGTGGTATTTTGACAGTGGTGCTACAAAGCACATTACCTCACATCGTGAATTGTTTACCTCTCTCGAGTCTGTCCCTCATGGGAATTCTGTCACTTGTGCCAACAATGCCTCTTATCCAGTTCACGGAGTTGGAAAGATTGTGCTCACTGCTGCTAATGGCAGTTCCTTCACACTTGTTGATGCACTTTATGTACCTAGGATCAAGAAGAATCTCTTGTCTGTATCCGCACTTGCTAGACTTGGACTTGTAGTCGAATTTGTGGATGACAGATATACAGTTCATGATCTCAGTTTTGGTGATGAAATTGTTGTATCTAGCCTTTTGTACACTGGGCTGTATAAGCTCCCTTTGTATGACAAGTGTGGACAAAATTTTGCAAATGTTGTTGTTTGCAGATTCAAGGGCTATTTCAGATGCAAAACTTTGGCATGCACGTTTTGGTCATTTGAAATTTTCCAGTTTGCTGCGTTTGTAGAAATCTGACATGGTTGCTTCTTTGCCGCCTCTTGAAGCACCTATCAAACATGTTTGTGAAGGATTTATTTTGGGTAAGATGTAGCGTTCTATGTTTCCAAAGGATGGTTCAGTTCGGGCCACATTGCAGGTTGCGGCTTGTGCATAGTGATGTTTGTGGGCCCATGCAAACTCCGTCCTTGGGCAATTACCTATACTTCGTGACTTTCATTGATGATTACTCCAGGCATGCATGGGTATTTCTGCTTAAAGCGAAGTCCGAAGTTTTTATGTGCTTCAAACAATTTCTTGCTATGGCTGAAAATGTCTCGAAATGTACTATGGGCACCCTCCATTCCGATTGAGGGGGGGAGTATATGTCTCATGAATTTAATGCATTTCTGGCCAGTCGTGGGATAAAACACCAATGTACAGTGCCTTATACACCTCAGCAAAATGGTGTTGCTGAGTGGAAAAACAGGTCACTTACGAAAACGGCACGATGTATGGTCAAAAGTCAAGCTTTGCCGGATTCTTTTTGTCTTGAGGCCATCATGTGTGCCACTTATGTACTTAACAGGTGTCCTGCAAAAGCTTTGTTGTCTATTACTCTATATGAAGCATGGCATGATAGAAAGCCTTCTATTGAGCACATGCGTGTTTTTGGCTGTCTGGCATATGCTTTGGTGCCACAAGTGGAAGACAGAAATTTGGATGATAAGGCTGTCAAATGTATTTTTGTTGGTTATAGTGATGAAAGAAAAGGTTACAGGTTGTATCATCCGCAAACAAAACGTATTCTGGTTTCACAGGATGTAGTATTTGTGGAAGATTCTGTTCAGCCCTTGCTGTCATGTACTAGAGACAGTAATGTAAGCTCACAGGACATTTATGACACTTTGTTGCCTCTTGTCAGTGGTGGAAATACGAATGTAAGTTCCAATGAGGCAAATGTACAGCCTATGGGTGGGTTTCTGAAAATGTTTTAGATCAGCCTATTACTGATGCAGATGTACATGATGTACTTGATGAGGAAAGGGATGAAAATGAGCAGGCTAGAGGTATGCCAAAATGGCTAGTCCACACTTTGCGTGACAGTAAATTGGATGCACCTTTGTCTAGTCGTACTCGTTCAGGCTCTCGCCATGCATCTTATGCATCAGATTGTTATGCTTTGGCTGTGTCTAGCTTACATGATGTTGAGGAGCCTCTGTCTTTTGATGAAGCACAGAATTCAGGAAATTGGATGGCTGCCATGCAATCAGAATATGATGCACTCATAGAAAATGACACATGGACTTTATGTGATTTGCCTCCTGGGCCATTGGTACGAAGTGGGTTTACAAGTTGAAACGCAAGCCGGATGGTGAGATTGATCGCCATAAGGCTCGACTTGTTGCAAAGGGTTATGCATATCAAAAAGGCATAGATTATGAAGAGAATTTTGCTCCCACTTGTCGTATGACTACTGTGTGTTTTCTATGTGCATTGGCAGCTCATTTTGGTTGGGATGTACATCAATCAGACATTGTTACTGCTTTCTTGAATGGTGAAATATTTGAGAAAGTTTATGTAACGCAGCCTCGCGGTTTTGTCATAAAAGGACAAGAGGACAAAGTGTGCAGATGTAAGAAGGCTTTGTATGGGTTGAAGCAATCTCCTCGTGCTTGGTATGAGAAAGCTGACACTCATTTGGTTAAACGAGGCTGTTGTAACAGTCCAACAGAAAGCACATTGTATGTAAAGCGTGAGGGTGATGTACTTCTCATTGTGGTTATTTATGTCGATGATTTGCTAATCAGTGGACCAAATGAGAGACATATTGCTGAATTTAAGGCTGATTTGAATGCTACTTTCAAGATGAAAGATTTGGGGCTGTTGCATCATGACTTGGGTATACAGTTTAAGCAGTGTGATGGTGGTATTGCCTTGTGTCAGAAAAGTTACATAGAGACATTGCTATGTAAGTTTGGACTTGAGGATTGCAAACCTATTGCCACTCCCATGGAAACAGGTTTGAAGTTGAGTCTACATGAAGCTGGTGATCTTGCTGATGTCACTCTTTACCAAACTGTTGTTGGCTGCCTCATTTATGTATGCAACACAAGGCCGGATATTCAGTTTGCAGTCTCACAGGTCAGCAGATTTATGCATAGCCCAGGGTCTAAACATTGGGAGCCTGTCAAGAGGATTTTCCGCTACCTTAGTGGCACTTTACATCTTGGCTTGTTTTATCCCAAGGGGGGATCATTGCCACTAGACTTACATGCTTTTTCGAACTCAGATTGGGCTGGTTGTTTTGACACGAGAGTATCCATGAGTGGTTTTTGTTTCATGCTTGGCAGTTCATGTATATCATGGTTGAGCAAGAAGAAACCTACTATGGCCACTTCGAGTTGTGAGGCTGAGTACAGGGAAGTCTTCACAGCTACGGTTGAGTGTGCATGGCTCAGATGCCTTATGGCTGATTTGGGTGCTGGACAGGACACTGCCACCACTATCGACACTGACAGTCAGAGTGCATTGGAAGTTGCAAGGAACCCAGTTTTTCATGCTCGCACAAAGCACATTGTGTATGGCTTAGATGCCTTATTGCTGATTCGGCACTTGCAAGGAACCCAGTTTGGCTTATGTGTCAACACAGGACAACCTTGCAGATCTTTTCACAAAGGCATTGTCACGTGAGAAGCTTGAAGCTTTCCGCAAAGCTTTCGGCGTACTCCCCTTTGTGGACTGATCATGTCCTTAGGGCATGGAACTTCCCTTTACTCATGTGCCAGCTCTCGTTCACTGCATCACTCCAGGGGGGATTTGTAACCATATACATGTGGTAGTGATGTGTGTGAACACACTAGGACCACCGGGGCATTTTTTCCCTCTTTAGGAGTTTTTTTCCCCCGAGCATTGTATTATCACTCAAGGGATATCTATCTTTCCATTGAGCACTAAGTAATACACTCTCCATTGTGTGCCTTGAGCTTCCTTCGTCTTCTCCAAGCTGTGTGCATTTCTCTGCAACCCTAATTCCAATAGGTTGAACCTACACAAAAGGATACACAAGCCGTCCTCAGTAAGGGCACCAAAATTGATGCGGTCCGGGGTGGGCAACAAGAGAGGTGACCTCTAAACAACCCTCAAGGATCCCATGCTGCTCAATTGGGGCTGGGGCAACCACAAGGACAATGCAACAACAAACCCACATCCAAACCCCAATAAGATAGGGGGACCACCTAGTTATGGTATCCAAACTACGACGCAAGAGAGATTTTGTCACAACCAAGAAGATGCGCCACAAAACACACAAGCAACCTCACACCAAGACACACACAAAATGGAACAGAGAGATCTAGAGCAAAGGGAAGAGAGAGAGGAATGGATCTTGCGTAATACCTTATTTGTGACTTGAAAATGGAGATGGCTCGTTATGATGCTATCATAGAGCTTGTAGAAAACTCACTCAATGCATAGTGAATGCTAAACATTGCCAACACACACACACACAGTCTTAGGGTGTGGGAGACCTCTCACCACAATACCCTCTTACAATGGAAACAAAATTGGCAATGAAAACACACTAAAACACTTTCTAAAACAAGATCAACCAATAGAAACTCAAAATACACAAGTCACCTTGAATTCACCAAACCGTATCGCATAAATGGAAGGACGAATATTTGAACGTCGAATCACGCCTTTGATCCACCAAACCTCAATTTATTGATGATAGAGGAGCATATACAGCAGTGTTTTTGAGATTCTTGAACTCACGTTCTCTCACTTGCAATGTGTAGCTTGAAAGCTTCTCCTACACCAAAAGTGAAGCTCACAAAGTGGTTGCTACACCTAAGTCTCTCCTCACGCATAGAGTGTTGGGGTGTTATGTGAGATATTGGAGGTTGTTTTACAAGAAGGAGAGGAGCCTATTTATAGGTTGGAGACTCCTCATTAAGATTATTGAAAATCCTAATTTACAAGCTAACAAATCAGAATTATGATTTTTTCTGAAAATCAAAACATTGTGGGCCTTCTTTGTCTGCTTGAGTCATGGATGTGGGCTCAAAAGAGAGCATTATTGATGGTAGATAAGGTGAAAGTAGAGTTTTAAGAAGAGAGAGAGAGAGAGAGAGTTATTATGCACATATCTTGAGGTGAGGTTCCTTTTATGGTTGGGTCAATGGCTATTTTGTGTTAGTATGTTAGTGGTTAGTGTTAGTAATCACTAGAAAGTTAATCATATATTTACAATGGGTAGAATGGGATGGATTGTTGAAGTAAGATGGTTGAATAAAGTGAGGAAATCCTTGTGATGGTGAAGGTTGAAGAAGTACTTGTGTTGGTTCTCAAATAGACTATCGATCATCTTCTTTTGTCTTCTCTTCTTTACGCCACCGCCGTCAAGGTTGATTATCACGATGAAAATGGTAGTTTGGTTGATGTGATCTCTTAATTTTCAGAGGTTAAGCATGGTTTACATACTGAATTTTATTTATATAGAGAAGGGGTAAGATGGAATTGTACTTTGGAAGTAATCCAGAGAGGCTTAGAGATGGTGTATGCACATGTAGAGCTCATATGAGAGCTATGGAAGTAAGAGGGGAGGTTAATGGTGAAAAAGGTGAGGGAAACCATGGAAGGTGCAGGTTTGAGTGAGGGATTGAGAGGAATGAGTGTGTGTGTGTGTGTGTAGAAGTGTGGAAAGAGGTGAGAAAAGACTATGGGCTACTTGTGAGACAAGTGGGCTCCACTCAAAAAATCCTAGCTCACCGATGGTTGCCTTAAAAATCACCAAAATTTTTGAGGTGTTTATTGAGTTCTTGGTCCACATTTTCTCTATTGATCACCGCTTCAATTTTGAAGTGCAGATGGATATAAAAAATCCAACCAAAATACCTGCTTTTCTTCACAAAAAAGTCTTCACTGGCCCCCCTTTTGTTGAATTTGCATATGGCTCCAAAGGTGAGACCCTCCTTGCATGAGAGAATGACCTTATGATTCTTAGGGATTTGAAAATATGCATGGTTGTGGATTATGCATAAATATAATACATGTATATGATGGAAAATACAGGCTAGTATATATAAAAAATTTATGGAATCTAGAATAGTGTCAGCTATATATAAATATATAATGGAAAAAATGGATATATGAAAATATAAGGAATCAAATGAGGGGACCCTCATTTGTTTTAATTGAAGTATATTTATTTACAAGAGATAAGAAAAAATACCTCTAGGAATAGGAATTTAGTGAAAGGCAATGACTGATGGTGAAAGGTATTTTTGAAGTTTTCCCTTGGAGTGGATTCACACCAAAAATAAGAGAATCTTGTGTGAATATATTTTTATATGGAATAAAGAGTATGCAAAATGGTAAGAAAATTATGGTAATGATGAGTCAATGTACATAGCATACATAGGCAAATAACGCACACCTAGGTAGAAATATTTAAATAAATACCAAAATATTTATAAAAATTTCTTATATTTAGGTCCTATATACAATGAAATATTTACACACAAATGGGCCATAATATATTTTTCTTTTTTGATTTTGTTTAATTTTTTGGCTTAACTAGCCCAATGACTAGCTAGCTGAGGGTTTTAAGAAGATATGGGAAACATTCCCTAACTCACACACGCCTATGTACAGTGAAAAGGTAAGAATAGCCACAGTGTTTAGGTGATTTTGGTAGGGTGAGGTAACTCACTATGGCGATTATGGAGAGCCGAAAAATGGCTATCAATAGAAATGGGGGTAGAGATGTGGAAATCACCTTTAACAGGAACAAAATAAGTGACATAAGGTCAAGAAGGGGTCCACACAAGTCACATCTAACAAGCTACTAGTTTGAAGGCTTAATGGAAGAAACACAATCTAGGAGAGTGGAAGCAAAAGATCAGTCTAGAGCACATTTCCAAAAGTTGGTCAAAAAATACAATGGGTAGAAGATTTGTATGACCATTTAGCCACCTTCAAACAAGTTCTAAGATCTTAACGTATAAGAGACTTCCATGTTACCATATACATGTGGTAGTGATGTATGTGAACACACATAGGACCGACAAGGAATTTTTTCCCTCAATAGGATGTTTATTTTCCCGTGCATTGTATATACGCCCATCACTCTAGGGCTATGTGATCTTTCCATTTCACACTACGAAATACTACTATTTGTTGTGTGTCTTAAGCTTCCTTCATCTTCTCTAAGCTATGTGTATTTCCTTGTAGCCCTAAATACAATAATCAATGTGAGAGTAGGTTGCATCCTCCGGGGATTAGTCACCAGCATTGTCAACACACGCCTGCTTACTATCTCAAAATTTTGTGTGCTTTGACAAGCATCAGCAGGTCAACAAATACTTTGGGAGATGTCATAGAGCTCAGTGTTCCTAGAATAATGATTTAGGCTCATTTTGACCTTCGTGAGAGATAACCCTGCCTAGGGGTACATGCACAATTTACAACTTGGTACAATTTTCAATATACAACTTCAATATACAATGTGGAAGCATTTTCATAAGGGAGGAGTTCCCAGTCCTCGACCTAGCATGGAGTTTAGGCCATGATCCAAAATACATCTAGAGGTACCTAGAGATTAGTGCTACCTCTAAATGTGTGATATGAATGAAAGTGTACTCAAGGAAAATAACGTTGTGGAGGGTGAATATAGGTGTATACCGCAATGCAGGAAGATAGAGAGAGAGATCAGTGGAGGATGAAATAGAGTGTGTAGAGACACAGGAGAATGACAAAAGAAAATCTTTAAATGTCCCATCTAATTTAAATAGGTAACCATGTATTAATTATATAGAAAAATTTGGGTATACCATAACATCAAAAATATAAAATGACAAACAGAGCAGCAGACCCTGTGTAGGGATCAATCGGTCCACCCATCCACTTGCGATTGATCCCTGTGTAGGGATCAATCGGTCCACCCATCCACTTGCGTTTTACTATGCACAGAGAGAATTGTAATTCACCGAGATCAAGCTAAGAACACCTCCAATCTACCTGATCCAAACATAGACTGAGACCACTGTCAGGAGTTTTTTGGAGCAAGGGATTGCGCATATGTACATACACATGCATGGTGCATCAAATAAAGGATTGCCCATTTTTCAGAGCCAGGTGGTTATGTGGGGCCCACATGTGTACAGGTGGGACAGTGTGTACATAGTGCATCGATTTTCACTATTACCAGTACGAGTATGTTTTTTCTACAATAATGAGGAGTTGATAGAGCATAAAAATTCTCGAGGAAGCTATCCGCGGGCCGACGACATGAGGTAAGTAGATGCGTCAGATGGCATCTAGTGGCGTCAGGAGGGCGAATGGGGTCAATACTTGCACGCGGAGAAGTACGGACACGATGCGGGTGTTTTCTTGTGATACTTATGCAGAAAGGAATCATGAGGACCACTTTTTGGGCCACTTCACGTGGTTGCGGGATGCATTATTGGGAAAATCTGAGTGCCAGGTGTGTGAATGATGCAAAAAGGTGACAACTATGCACTGCGAGGTCAGATTTTGGCCTGTTCGGGGTCCGTTTGAGGTCATCTAAAACGCCAAGGGTGCCCAACTAATAAAGCTAAGTTTGGGAACTGAAAAAACAGAGATAAGACCAAAAAAAATGTGGAGAAGAGAGGAGGAACAGCCGCAACTGTGGTTTTACTCATTTTGGAGCCTGTTTTGGCCGTAAGCTACTCATCCGAGGTCGGATTTGAGCACTTTGACATTGTATACTTGGGTATTGGGCCGTTCCTGACGCGATGGCGCTGTCCATTTTGCCAAATTACTCACTATTTTTTTGTTGCTTTAGTTGTGTAAGTTTCTCCTATGAGCGAATCTTCTGCTCCAGTTTGTGATTGTATCTGGCTTATTTTACCCATACTGTGTGAGCTATTTGCCCCATTGGTATTGGCCCAAGCTCATTTGTATCTAATAATCAGAATTTATCCTCTTTTGAGCTGAGTTTTTGGTTGTGTGTATGTGTGTGTGTCTCTCTGTGTGGAGTGGGCAAACGGATAGTCTCCCTCGTCTCACTCCATCGGTGTTTGTCCTGTCTCGGCCAGCTGTGTTGTGTAAGCCGAGTAGTGCCCCCTAGTGTGTGTGTGTGTGTGTGTGTGTGTGTGTGTGTGTCTTCCCAAGAGTGTGTGCCGGGTTGTTATAGAGGCGTTCTGTGTGTTTCCATCCCGCTCGCATTCTTTTGGCGCCCCCACGGAGGATCTTCTTCGAGTACCTTCTACTTCGAGCTTCAAGCTTCGAGATTCGGGCTTACAAGTTGCATGTTGCAGATTATAGGTTACAGGTTATAGGTATAGGTACAGATGATTCACACAGGTACATGTAGCTGGAGTACAGTTATATACTAGCAGTGATGTCACTTGTAGTTGTTGTGGGTATGCATCACTTGTTGGCGCCTGTTTGAGCGCATTGTCTGCTGGATTGTACGTTACTTGTGGAAACTGCCATTGTATGCCTTTGTGGAGCCATATTTGGTTTTATTTGGCAGTCCCAGCCATTTCTAAGACTTGGTCTGGAAGATAGTCATTTCTGAGACTTGACTATACGCAATTTGCATTAGCCTTCGTGTGAGGGTTGATAGCGTGAGGTTTTATTGAGCTGGGGGATTCTCAAATGTGGAGATCCTTTTGGTGATATAGGTGGCTGGAGCACCCTTTTCGTGACCTCGCCATACGCTATGTACTAGTGATTCCTATTTGATTCTCGGGTTCTATTGTTGGTAGTTTATGCATACATATACAGTCTATATTTTAGTTTCACACTGCTTTACTTCTGCGGAAACTCTGTCAAAATTTTTCCAAATTGTGATGGCTGGTTTTTTGGTCTTTTGTGCCATTTATGCTGTTATGTTGCTGAAATTTTGGCAAAATCAGAGGATAAGACAGGTGTGCTTTCTTGGGAGCTTCATGGTTGGCTTTAATGGATGATCAAAATGGACCTCAATTCACTCCTTTTGATTTAACTCAAAGAATCCAGATAAATGTTCATGTGTCTAGGAAGATTTTTTTCCAGCAGCGCATAGTCTTTATGTTCGGGCCAAGAAGATTACGAGAGATCCTAGAATGTCCTTTGCCTGTTGTAATTCCGATGATTAACTATGAAAACTCATTTGATGTGCATGTGTTTGTCCTTATCTAAAGTTGAGCTCCATTGAAGTTTCTAGGAACTGAGTTAGTCAAAAGTTTTGGGTTCTTGCACGTGTGTTCGAAGGGGTTCTCAAAGCATTGAAACTTGGGTAGCCATGGCTTTCTCTTATCCGGAGTTTCATGGAAGAAGTGATGAAGATGTGGAAGACTTTTTGGAAAAGATGGAGGTTGCTTGCATTAGCAACCAGATTCATGACCCTGCACAGATGTTACATCTTCTCCAAATCTGTTTGAAGAGTGATGCACAAGTTTGGTCCAAAGCATTTGAAGAGGAGTTGTGTCTGGTTGATCCACCTGTAAGATTGAGTTGGGACAATCTAAGGCATGGATTGCAAGCTGAGTTTGTGAAGATAGAAGATCCTGACAAAGTGTGGCAAGAAGTACAGGCTTTAGTGCAAAAGGAAGGTGAGCTAGTAGATGCGTATATACGTAAGTTCTCATTGGCATGGGAGAGGATGTGCAAGGCCTTAGCACCACAGGTACCCCCACCTGACATGATGAAGAAGGACAGGTTCTTGGCTGGTCTTTGGGAGAATATACGTTGGATAGTGGAGCTAAAGAAGCCTAGGACATATGAAGATGCACTAGAGGTAGCAAGGAACAAAGAGTGGAAGCTGAGGAAAATGAGTCAGTTAGGGGTGGAGTCTTTACCCATGAGGTCTGAATTTCAGCATATGGATTCTTTACAAGGTCGCATGCCAGGGGTTCATCATGAACCGGTGGTTTCTGTTACTCCTCAAGTTATGCCAGCAGTGGTCACTACAGCAGTGCAAGATGATGGGCTAAGGCAATACATGAGGAAAGTGGTAGATTTAATGAAGAATCTGAGCCTAAACATGCTAGGTCAAGTGGGAAATAATCGAGGCCGAGGGAGATTTGCAAATCAGCCAGGAGGTGAAGAAAGACCTAGGAATGGTGTTGGACAAAGTAATTGTAGGTTCTGGAGATAGATGCCCACATGTTATAATTGTGGAGATTTGGGCCACATCAGCCCACAATGTGATAAGCCACCAAGGATGGGGGGAGACATGTATCCATTGCCAAGACAGGTGCTAACTAGGTCCAATGATTATGGCATCGAAATTAAGGGAGAAGAAGGAACAAGCGGATTAACCCACAAAGAAAAGGGAAAGACAAAAGTGCTAAGTGTAGTCACCTTGGAGAAGGCATCAAAGCTAGAGGATACATTAGTGATGCCTATTGGGAAGAGGACCACAGAGGAAAAGGAAGGAAGAAGTGCCCCAGGTCCTAGCAAGAAGAAAGGAAATAGCCATGAAGGCGAGGATGTCAAGGCCAAGAGGAAAAGAAGGGCTCGTCGCAAGTTTCATGTTTCAGATTTTCCACTAGGGGATGGGCAATTAAGCTATGACTTGAAGGAGGATCTGACAAGCAGAAAGGTAGATGTTACTTTTAGGCAGCTTATAGAGATGGTGCCAAAGTTAAAGCGATAGTGGAAGAGGATGGTTAACCCAATGGAGAAAGAGCCAGAGAGAGGTTCAGTGAAGGTGTTGGCGATGGATGAGCTACCAGACATTTGTCCAATAGTAGATGTGTGGCACAAAAGAAAAAATTTGGGACAAGGTTATGTGGATGGCGGAGCCCAAATATGCGTCATAACACACTCATGCGTTGAGAAGATGGGTCTCACAGTGGCTGGGGTGTTAGGTTTCCGGATCAGATTGGCAAACCATTAGAAAGTAAAATGTTTGGGTGTTGTAAAGAGCTTAGAAGTAGAAGCATATGATGCAAAGGCAGTGGTTGATTTTCATGTGATGCGAGCAGGGTTGGGAGCATATCCTATTATACTGTGCAGACCATGGTTACGTGCAGTGGGAGCTGTTCAAGATTGGCAACATGGTATGATTAGCCTCTATGGAAATACAGGTACCAAGAAGCTTTATAATATGGACACAAGGAAACGATTAGAGGATATTTATGAAGATGAGGATGAGTCTAGTGATGAAAACTATTCCACGGTGATAGATGAGGACAGTGATAGCACTACCAGCAGTGATGAGGATGCTGATGTTGCATTTCTTTTGATGGACAAAGGAATCTAGGAGTCTGGTTTAGTTGCATTTGCGAATGAAGTTGAAGATGAGAATGAAGGGCCTTATGAAGTGATTGAAGGGCTGATGCAAATGAAGGTTGAATTGTCAAAGAAGCAGGAATTGATGACACAAATGATCAGTGGAGACCTATCAGCTATGGAGAAGGAGATATATTTGCACATGCTAGCTAGTTTTCCTGATTTGTTCATTACTTCATATGAAGAGATCAGAGGGTTCAAGGGCGAAGAGATGCATATAGAGTTGAAAGAAGGTGCTAAGGCAGTGCAACAAAGGCTAAGAAGGATGGGTCAAGAGCAGATGGAAGCCTTGCGAGAAGAGGTGGACAAGTTATTGAAGGCATGGCTTATAGTTCCCGTGGAGACCACAGAATGGGTGAGTCCAGTAGTAGTCAGTCCAAAGAAGGATGGGAAGTGGAGGATTTGTGTAGATTTTAAACCCTTAAATGCAGCCACTAAGAAGAACCCATATCCTCTTCCATTCATTGATCAGATCTTGGATTCAGTGGCAGGTTATGAGAGGTACAATGTGTGTGATGGTTTTTCAGGCTATTCTCAATTGAAGATTGCTCTTAAAGACCGCACAAAGACAACTTTTATTACGCCATGGGGGTGCTATTGCTACACAGTATTGCCATTTGGGTTAACAAATGGACCATATTTCTATCAAGAGAGAGCAAATTGGGTATTGAAACCATTCATTGGTAGTTGTGTTAAAGCTTTTATGGATGACTTCTGTGTCTACAGTAGTAGGGATGAGCACCATGAGAAGCAATATGGTATTAGCTCGATATGATGAATGTGGAGGACAACTTAATCCAAAGAAATGTCATCTAGCATAGCCAAGGGTGAAACTATTGGGACACATGGTGTTAGAAAATGGCATTGAGGCTGATCTAGACAAGGTTAAGTCTATTATTCTTCTTCCATCACCTACGAGTACAAAGAAATTGGAAATCTTTATACACAAAGTGAAGTACATGGCACGGTTTATTCCATTGTCTTCACAGCTCCTTTATCCATTATAGAAGGTGGCAAAGCATGATCCATTGCAATGGGATGACAAGTGTGAAGAAGTGTTTCAAGAGGTGAAAGAGGTGTTAGGGGGGTTGTCAGCCATGCAGGCTCCTGATTGGGAGCAAGTGTTTTATGTAAATCCATCAGTAGGGGATGATGCCATTGGAGCCATGCTATTGCAAAAGGGGAAGGGCAGCCATTATATGAGGCCAGTGTATTGTGCAAGTCGAGTGAAGTTGGTAGCGGAGAGAAAGTTCTCAGAAGTTGAGCTAGTGATGGCCAGTGTAATATCTGCTTGTCTACGATTTCCTCATTACTTGCTACCATGACCTTTTGTTTTCTTGACGAGTTATGCCTTTTTGCCACAGTTAATTAATGGTACTAACATGTCAAATGTGGTGAAGAAATGGGTAATTGAGCTGCAAGATTTTGAGTTCTCTTTTCTAGTGGAAGATAGTACAAGGGCTACCCTAGCTGATTTGTTGACCTACAAGGAGAATCCCCTTATCGTTAAGGAAGAGGTGGTGAGAAAGGTAGTTGAAGAAGTGCCACAGATCGGCAATGCACATGTGTTGTTCTTTGATGGTTCATACAGAAAGAGCCATGATGCAGCTTCACGGGGTATAGCACTTTATGATCCAGAGGGGAAGCTAGTATGCAAGAGAGGGTTCAAATTGGATGCTCATAGTAACAATGAGACTGAACATGCTACTCTTGAATCCAGATTACACATTTGTTTGAAGCATGGGGTTCAAAGGTTGAGCATAATCATTGAAGGAAATGTGCTTCAGAATTAAAGGCCTGTTAAAAAAGTTCGAAGCATGGAGCATCAGACACATTGAACGTGCTCTAAATGGAGAGGCACATGAAGCAGCTCAAGGCATGATTGGGGAGCTATTTGTGTTGAGAACCACTTAACCTCTTTATCATGGCCGGGAAAGTTTGGCTCAAGAAGAGGAGTTTTTGCTAACAGGAATCATTCCAAAGGAGATTCAGAAGTCTAAGAAGTATGGCTTTGTGCATAGGGCGTACAGGTACAAATTGATTGGTGATGTCTTGTACATGAAAGGGGCCGATCTTGTGTTGAGACATGTACCTTGGCAGGAGGAGCTTTACAGACTACTGGAAGACAATCACGAAGGCGCATGTGGCAACCATTTTTCTCTAAAGATCACCTTGCATAAGATCTTGCAAGAGGGGTATGTATGGCCTAGTTTGCACAAGGATGTTCACCATTGGTGTAGGTCTTGCAATAGGTGTCAAGCATTTGGAAAGAGAGTGTTGAAGCCAGAGCTACGAAAAACCATTATGGCGTTTGATGTGTTGGAAAAGTGGGGGATTGATGCGATAGGCCCGTTACCTATCACAAGCAGGGGCAAAAGCTATATTTTGACGACAGTGGACTATCTCTCTAGATGGGCAGAGGTTATAGCAGTAAAATAGATCACTGCAAAGGATGTGGCAAAATTTGTGTACTATGAAATATGTTGCAAGTTTTGGGTGCCACTAGAGCTACTTTCAGATAAGGGGCCAGGATTTAGAGCTAAACTGCTAGACTTCTTATGCGCAAAGATGAAGATTAGGCACCAGCATACCACTCCTTATTACCCGCAGTGTAATGGCTTAAATGAAAGGTTCAATGGTGAGTTGGTACAAATTCTTTCGAAAGTGACAGAGCACCAAGGAAAGAATTGGGATTTGGAATTGCCTAGTGCATTATGGGCTTACCGTACTTCGGTGAGGACAGGTACACGGTTTACTCCATTTCATTTGGTGTATAGAAAGGAAGCACTATTGCCTGTGGAGGTAGAGTTGCCTGCGGTCAAGATGTTAGAGAAGTTGCTTGGGACGCCTAGTGATGCATTCAAAGAGAGGCTCTTGTAGTTACAAGAGGTTCAATTGGATAGGATGAGCGCATTGGAACATTATGGGCAAATGCAGGATAGGGCTTTGGCAAAGATAAATGAAAAGGTCAAGAGTAAGGGTATCAAGAAGCATGACTTGGTTTTGCGCTACAACAGTAAGTTGGACAACACCTTCCAAAAGAAGTTTCAGATTAAGTGGGAAGGCTCTTTCAAGGTAGTGGAGTGTTTTCCAAATGGTACATATCAGCTGGCTAATCTGGATAGGATTTTACATAAGTCAAGGGTAAATGGATTGCGTCTTAAATTGTATCATACTAGATTGATCATGGTGGAGCAAGACGAGCTGTCTGTGGAGCAAGTGATGTCTGTGAGGGATGAGGAGACCTATGATGAGGCAAGTCTCATATCTCTTTTTGCTGCTGCTAATCATGAATGATCTAGCAGGCTAGGGGATGGGCAAATTATGTCAGGAGTTTTCTGGAGTAAGGGATTGTGCATATGTACATACACATGCATGGTGCATCAAATAAAGGATTGCCCATTTTCCAGAGCCAGGTGGTTATGTGGGGCTCACATGTGTACATGTAGGACAATGTGTACATAGTGCATCGATTTTCACTATTACCAGTACTAGTGTGTTTTTCCTACAATAATGAGGAATTGGTAGCGCGTAAAACTTCTCGAGAAAGCTATCCGCGGGCCGATGACATGAGGTAAGCAGATGCGTCAGATGGAATCTAGTGGCGTCAGGAGGGCGAATGGGGTCAATAATTGCACGCGGAGAAGTACGGACACAACGTGGGTGTTGACCAGAAAAAACGTGGAGAAGAGAGGAGGAATAGCCGCAACTGTGTTTTTGCTCATTTTGGAGCCTGTTTTGGCCACCGTAAACTGCTCATCCGAGGTCGGATTTGAGCACTTTGACATTGTAGACTATGGCTTTGGGACGTTTCGGACGCAATGGTGCTGTCTATTTTGCCAAATTCCTCACTATTTTTTTGCTGTTTTGGCTGTGTAAGTTTCTCATATGAGTGAATCTTCTGCTCCAATTTGTGATTGTATCTGGCTTATTTTACCCATACTGTGTGAGCTATTTTCCCCCTTGGTGTTGGCCCAAGCTCATTTGTATCTAAACATCAGAATTTATCCTCTTTTGAGCTGAGTTTTTGGTTGTGTGTGTGTGTGTGTGTGTCTCTCTATGTGGAGTGGGCAAACGGATAGTCTCTCTCCTCTCACTCCATCGGTGTGTGTCCTGTCTCGGCCAGGTGTGTTGTGTAAGCCGAGTGGTGCCCCCTAGTGTGTGTCTTCGGCCAGGTGTGTTGTGTAAGCCGGGTGGTGCCCCCTAGTGTGTGTCTTCGGCCAGGTGTGTTGTGTAAGCCGGGTGGTGCCCCCTAGTGTGTGTGTGTGTGTGTGTGTGTCTCTGTGTGGAGTGGGCAAACGGATAGTCTCTCTCCTTTCACTCCATCGGTGTGTGTCCTATCTTGGCCAAGTGTGTTGTGTAAGCCGAGTGGTGCCCCCTAGTGTGTGTGTGTGTCTTCCCAAGAGTGTGTGTTGGGTTGTCATAGAGGCGTTCTGTGTGTTTCCATCCCGCTCACACTGCTTTCCCTCCCTCCATAAACCCGAGCTCTAAAAGGATCGAAGTACCAGCACTGTCTCTAGTACATGACAACAAGGGCTAAACAGAATCTTCCACAAACACAATATCTTGTGAAACCATAATATGTTGTGTTTGTGAATGATACAACCTGTAACCTTTGTTTTCAGCACTATAACCAACAAAATTACATTTGACAGTATAATCATTCATTTTTTTGCGTTGTGTTTGTGGCACCAAAGCATATGCCAAACAGCCAAAAAGACGCACGTGCTCAATAAAAGGCTTTTTATCACGCCATGCTTTCATATGGAGTCATAGACTGCAAAGATTTTGTAGGACACGTGTTATTTTGTAGGACACGTGTTTATTACATGAGTGGCACACACGATGGCCTCAAGCCAAAACGAATGCAGCAAAGCTAGACTTTTGACCATACATCGTGCCATTTCCGTAATTGACCTAAATT
This sequence comes from Adiantum capillus-veneris, assembly GCF_014529385.1. Lineage (NCBI taxonomy): Eukaryota > Viridiplantae > Streptophyta > Polypodiopsida > Polypodiales > Pteridaceae > Adiantum > Adiantum capillus-veneris. The sequence continues at coordinate 95,282,109 of NC_140947.1, read as the reverse complement.
TAGTCTGAGCATCACCATTTTGTTGAGGCGTATAATGCACTATAAATTGGTGTTTTATTCCACGACTAGCCAAAAATGCATTAAATTTATGAGACATATACTCTCCCCTTGATCAAAATAGAGGGTGCAGTGTCCATAGTACATTTTGAGACATTTTTAGCCATAGCCATAAATAATTCGAAGCACAAAAATACTTCGTACTTTGCCTTTAAAAGCAAAAATACCCATGCATGCCTAAAGTAATCATCAACAAAAGTCACCAAGTAAAGGTAATATCCGAGGGATGGAGTTTGCATAGGCCTATAAACATCACTATGCGGCATAAGCTGCAACCTGCATGTAGCCTTAACTGAAATGTCCTTTGGAAACATAGAACGCTGCATCTTACCCAAAATACAGCCTTCACAGTCATGTTTGTCAAGTGCTTCAAGAGACGACAAAGAGGCAACCAGATTAGATTTCTGCAAACGCAGCAAAGTGGTAAAATTTAAGTGATCAAAACATTCATGCCAAAGTTTTGCATTTGTAAAATTTTTCCCACACTTGTCATACAAAGTGAGATTATACAACCCACGGCATAAAATTCCAGATGCAACAATTTCATCACTGAAACTAAGATCATGTATTGTACATCTGTCATCCAAAATTTTGACTAAAAATCCAAGTCTAACAAGTGCAGATACAAACAAAAGATTCTTCTTGATCCTCGGCACATAAAGTGCATCAACAAGTGTGAAAGAACTTCCATTTGCAACAGTAAGCAGATTCTTTTCGATCGGATAAGAGGCAGTGTTGGCACAAGTAATTGAATTCCCATAAGGGACAGACTCAAGAGAGGTGAAAAAATCACGATGTGAGGTAATGTGCTTTGTAGCACCACTGTCAAAATATTACACATGTGAATATGCATCAAAACCGACGTGCATGCATCATGGACATCATGATTATAGGTATAGTCTGCATTAAAGCCCATTCTGCATCGACATCAGCATCACAGTCTTCTTTCATAGAAAACTCAACAATAGATGCATTTGTAGTGGAATCAGCATTTGTAGTGGAACCACCCTCTTTCTTCTTAGTCTCTTTGGCCTTCAACTTAGGACACTACTTGATCAAGTGATCCTTAGTTGTACAATATTGGCAACACATCTTCTTTTTACCCTTATCACCAAAATTTCCAAAAAAATTGTTTCCAGCAGAAGCATTAGAAACATGTGATTTTCCATTTGCAGAAGAACCATAAGAAGTGGCTGCATTGTTGTTACCACCTTTTCTTTGATTAGCAATAAAGGCCTATTCAACTGCACGCTATCTAGTTGTGTTTTTTCTAGAAAGCGACTCTTGCAGCAATGTGCATAATGCATCAAACTTGACAAATTTAGGATTTCTTTGGTTCATAAGTCTCCTAGTACTAGCAAAAGTCTGGTAAGAATCTGGCAAGGCATCAAGAACAGTCTTCACAAGGGAACTGTTTGAAATTACTTCACCTGCAGAAATAAGTTTCTCATTGATATCCTTGACACCAGCAAGTAAAGTGTCCATATCATCTTTCTCATGCATAATCTTCGACTTCAACTCTTTACGCAACAATGCAATTTTAGCCTCATTGTGACTTGCATAAAGACCACTCAAAATATCCCAAGCCTATTTTGTAGATTTTGTTCAATGAATGTAAGGATTAATTGTGTGCTTCACAGACAACATAATCCATGCATGAGCCTATGCATATTTTACATCACAACAAGCTTGTTCTGCCACAAGACAACTCTAATAGTAGTAATCCTTGCAGCAAGACTTGCAACATCCTCAACATCCCCTGTGTCCTCAGAACCAGGACGTACATCAATGCCCTGCACAATGTTCCAAACACCCTTTCACACACGAACATGCTGCATCATATAAGCCCACATAGGGTAATTGTCCCCATCCAATCTATCCTTAATAGAAAACATGTTGAAAAGATCTGTGTTGTTGTCAGCCATGGTAATATTGCACCTGATATGAAAACTGCCCAAAAAGAGAAGAAAAAAAGCAAGAATAGCACATGCTATATAGCAGAAACTGTAGAAGACCATAAGGGACCTGTTGTGCAAAAAATGGCACTAACAAAATCTCTACACAGAATTTCAAAATAGCCAAAGCTCACAAAAATAAAAAAAAGTGAGCAAGCGGGTGTTAGAGTTACTGTTGACTAAACCCAACAGGACGCAACCTACTCTAATACCAATTGTTGAAAGTAGGGTTGCAAGAAAACACACACAATTTGGAGATGAAGAAGAAAGCTCAAGGCACACAATAGAGAGTGTATTACTTATTGTGCAATGGAAAGATCAATAGCCCTAGAATAATGGGCGTATATCCAATGCACAGGGGGAAAAACCTCCTAGTTAGGGAAAAAATTTCCTCGATGGTCCTAAGTGTGTTCATACACATCACTACCACATGTATATGGTAACAATTTTTTCACCCAAAATGGAATTTAAAATCTAGCAAGAAAAACCATATCATATAACATATCTATTAAAAGAGCTCGACGTGTAGATTACAAATCTAATATCTCCACTCAAATCGGAGATCATATGTAGGAGTTATGGAAGGCCAAAAATAATAAAGTTGTCCACCCCCTTTTCTGGGAGGAAAAGTGCATCCTTTGACCACTCTTACACCTCTCTTTCACACATGGCATGCGTCTATTTGTCAAAATATTAATCACATCCATAATCTCATGGAAAATAAAGAGGCCCTCATGGACCCCATCCTCTTCCTAATGTATTACTTTATTGAAATGATTTCTATCCTTTGTTCCATATACTTATTTATTTTGTGCTCAAGCTCTTTCTCTAGATTGGTGATGTGAGACTTCTTAACTGAAGTCTACGCATCCATCATTCCATCAATGGCATTAAAAATTGTATTCCACCCCATCTGGATTATTGTGAACCAACCATCTTTAATGGTCTCTGGGGGGGTTTATCTTATTATTTCTATATATAAACAATGGCACTTTGTATGGTACTAGAAACTTTTAAGATGTGTCAATTACAATGTTGACCATCACCTATCAACTAATGGTTTGATAATTGTGGATGTAACAATGGTAAGTTGTTTAGATGTGTTTTCCAACTTTGCGCTTCTCTATTCTCTGGCAGTCCTTGGAGTGGTGACTAGAAACACAATTGCAGTTGCAATGGTCCCATGAGCTTGTTCAAAAGTAGTTTCTGATGTCTTCTTAACAACTAATGTGGTGGAAACTTTCTTATAGTGAGCCCTTAGCGGATCCCAAAATTATTTAGTCATCTTTTGTTTCTTTGTGGTGGGTTCAAATGTGCCACCCTTAACTTTCCCCAGATCCCTTTTTGTCCCAAATATCACTATATTTGTTTGCTTTGTCTAAGACTCCAAACCATTGGTCTAGTCCTTTAGCACTTAAGCTCCATTAATTTTCAGCATCACGTTCTAAACATTCACATGTCGTGGCAAAGCCGTTGCCTAATAGAGAAACTACCACATACACCATACTTTAAATAGGTTTTGTGTCTTCACATTTGCTATTTGTGTAACCACACTGCTGAAAAAAATTGAACTGAGATTGATGGGTTCTTTAGTATTCAAAATCCATGCTATAATCATGCTAAATAATTTTTCAAAGATCTAAGTTGGGTTTCTCTTTAAGATAAGGGCCTCAACAAAGCATAGCTTGCAGGCTCCTTTGATTTCCAATGCCTTGACCACCATCATTGCATTTATTTCTAGATTGAGAGGTTTCATTCACAAAGTTGTTGATGGTATTTGTACTCTAAAGCTAGGGTTTTTGGTCAAAGGTCAATTTGAATGCATGGATTATCACTACAACAATCATTTGAATATTCTTTCTATTGATAATTATTGTCCTAGTGTCATCTCTAGACGAGTTGGATAATATTGGCATCAAAAGATAATTTGGTAGCTTCCACCACAACATGCATGCCCCAATCATTCAGAGGTGTGTAAGATCTTCTTTTCCCTTTCTTGCAAGACATACTTGCTGATGTTCTAGTAAGAGATTGTGCAATGTGACTCCAGAGGCAACAATCCTTGTTGAAGTTTAGCTATGGCTTGGTTTTTCTCTTTTATTATAGTTTGCATTGCTTGAGACAAAATTATGCCTCTTTTCACCATTTTTGAATCGTGCAACAAGCTTTGTGTGGAGAAAGAGAACTCACTTTATGATGATGGTAATGCAGAAAAAACAAGAGGATGCAAGTGTGTTGGGGTTGTAGTAGTTGGAGGTGAAGGAGATGCAAGGGAAGCATATGCAAAAGAGAGCTTTGTGCGCGCAAGAGGTTAAGGAATAGCTACGCGGTTGCACGCCCTCCTCATAGAAATTTATCCTCTTTGCACACCTTGGGAGTATAGAAGCCAGCATTGATGTGGCATTCATGCATTGGTATGTTCTTATGATGATTACTGGTCAGATACCCAAAAAGATACACTCTTTAATGCATCACTAGTGACCATTATGCACTTTAGATAGTTTTTTATGTTTTGCAATCTAGGTCTAAAGTCTAGTGACACTAAAATCAAGTTTTTCATTCCTTTTTTCAACTATCCTAATCCCTGCTAGTTTGACTAAGAAAAAATCCACCAAAATTTTAGTCATAATCTAGATCCTATCAATGATGAAATGGGTTCCCTGCTATGAAACTATCTCAATTTGACAACCATAACTGCACACAATATGCTCATATAAGAACCATAATGTTGACTTAGCTATGTTTTTGGACAATGCATTTGCTTCCACCCATTTGCTCACATAAAATATGGCCATATCTATGTACTTGTTCTTCCTAGGAGTAACCTTTTTAAATGGACCCATGAAGTCCAAACCCCACTTCATAAAAAACAATAGTTGTATTGTGGTCAGAGGTGTCATATGTGTTATAGTTGGTCTTTTCATTCTCTTGCAAATATCACATGTTTTGCAGAAAACCCTAACATTTGACATTATACTCAACCACCATAAGCATGCCTATAAAATCTTCTTGCAATTGATATCATTGAAAAAAAGTTCTCCTAAGCTCCTACTATGAACCTCAGTTTATAACTTGCATTCTACCCTACATTGGCACACATCTTGTCAAAACTCCATCAATCTCTAGTCCGTATAACGATCTAGGTACGATACTGAATTTGAGTCTTTTGATAAGCAGAGCCTTCTTCCTGGTGGAATGGGACCAATACTCTAGAAATACTCCAAACTAGAGATCTTGCCACTCTAGATATGGCCTATCTTTTGCCATATCTTAGTATTGGGGGGTTTTTCTATTAGTGATGTAGCTAAAATTCCATCAATTTTGGATAAAAATTAGCACCGTGCAATGAGTTTTTCCTAGCTCATTAAAGATCCTGAATTCAAACTCCAATAGAAACATTATCTCTCTAATTAACCTTCCTTGAATCACCACCTTGTTAATCAAAATGAGAAGTTTCTGATGGTCTACATAGAAGGAAAATAGACTTCCCAACAAAGAATTTCTGAACTTAGTTACACAAAACACAATTCCTAGTGCCTCTCTCTCAATTGTGGAGTACCCTTCATCTACCATTTTGAGTCTAGAACTCACAAAGTATATTGGGTACTCCATCTTACCATGAGTTTGAGCCAAAATATCCCCATAACCATACTAGATGCATCCATATGAATAAGGAATATCAATAACCATTATTGCGAATGAATAATTGGCTTCATGCAAATTTCTTCTTTTAGACGCTAAAAACTTGCATTGTGAAGTCCATACAAACTTCACTCTTTGCTACAAACTTCACTCTTTGCTGGGTTAGTTCATATAATATACCCCTAGAATAAGTTCAATTTAGATACATTTTTTGGTAATCTTTCCTACTAGAAACATCGAACTTTGTCTTCAACCATTTTGAATCCATTTTTGGACACGACATATCCCAAAAGTTGTCCCTTCGAGACCATAAATACTGACTTGAAGGGATTTAGAAAAAATATTTTCTCTCTGCATCTCTCAGACACTATCTCTAAGAATATGAGATGCATATCTTTATCTGATAACACAGTGAAATTTTCCTCTAATAATTCCAAACACGTATGTAGAAACTCACTCAAAATTTCCATCATACATTCCAAATGGAATTACTAAGTATGTAAAAGCTCCCCATTCAGTGATGAATGTCATTTTCACTCTGTGCTTTGGTGTTATCCTCAATAAGTTGTAGCCACTATATCCATTCATGAAAGTGTACCTCTAGTGGCCAGCAATCTCATCTAACATCATATCAGTAAATGGAAGAGGAAACAAGGTCTTAACGGTTTGAGCATTGAGGTTTCAATAATCCACATAGAATATCAGCTTCACATTCTTCTTCAAAACCACCATTATTGGAAACAACACGTCACTACTTGCTACTTACATGATGAATCCTTATTTCAATAAATTATTGATCACTTTTTTCACCTACTTTGGGATAGTTTGGATTCATTATGTACCCCTCGATCCTCAATTGTTGTGCGTCTAGTTTGAGTGGTATCCGATGTTGGCGTACCACTAGATCTACTCCTTTCAAGTCCATATGCAGTTTGGAAAATACATCCTTATTTTTTTGGAATATCTATCTAGCTTTCTTCTTTATCTCCAATTTCAAATGTTTATTGATTTTGACAATCTTTGGATTTTCTTTTGAATTGAGATTCCATTCTTCACTTTCTTGATTATCTAGCAACAACCAACTCACTCCACCACCTTTTCTTTTCGCCAAAAATTTAGCTTTCTTATCAGTCCTTATACTTGCTAGATTAAAGGGATATCCCAGTCATGTTGAATATGTCTCTCTATCTGACTTTAAGCTATTTTGACCATGTGTGTTTGCATTATGTTGCCAATGATGCTCATCGTCTAAAATTCTCCGTTGTTTGAGCTAGTTTGTCTAACAACCTACCATCCAAATTCACTAGTCTTTTACTTGGATTAGACTCATTGAAATTCGTAGATATTAATGCCTCTAATTCTCTGCTCTCTCATGGCCTAAAAATACTGCATTCAAGTCTAGAATATATATTCATAGATGTCAAAGTACATTTGATCTTTATTTTTCCATATTTCCTACACAGTTCCTCTTGTCTCATTCCCATCTTATAGATTCTCGTATTATTTTTTTTGCCTGGATTCTTCTATTGGGTCCTTGAATTGTAAATGTTTGGCCTTCAGAAGCATGAATAGATCATGCATTCTTGAGCCAAGGTCGTCCCAATAGCATATTGTAGGATCCTTGCACATCTAGTATCAAAAAGCTTGTTCTGAATTTCTCTAATCCGCCCTCGTAATTTTGAATGGAGCTAGTTTCATCTCTTGAATCCCTATCTTCTATATGATGTCATACTCCTCAAGGATGTTAATACCAACCGTGCCATCTAGTATCATCTTTGGAAGGGCTCCCACTATTTCCCAAGCTTGTAATCAATCTAGATGACTAGCACTCCATCATCTTTGATTTCAAATAGATCCATTGTCATTACATTTGATTCCTTTTTCCTTTTCTTTTAATTAACATAGTAGCCTCTAGTAACATACGTGTGATATCATCCAATTCAACGCTAAGATTTTGAATTCTTTCACAACCTTTACATGGATTTGATCTTGCTCATTCCTATAGTTGCTATCCAAACCGGAGCATCTCCCCTCTAAATAGTGTTCCCATAGTGCCATGCCTGTGGTGGCCTCCTACATCTCTTGGGTTGATGGACCCTTTTGTGAGGAATCAGATTGTTTTTGCTGAACATTTTTTGTCCCAAGATCCGTTTTGTCAACCTCAACCAAGTTTTCCCTGCCTTACCAAACATCATCTCTGAGACACTCCTCTTAGCCCTTTACCAGCTCTTCGAGTCCCTTATCAACTTCCACTTTGCCAAATTCACTCTCTAGGAGTCTCCTCTCTAGAACCTCTGGAAGATTTGGTGAATGCATATGGATATTCTTGGATCCAAGCATTCACAATTCTTTGGCATCTTCTTAGCGAGATCCTCCTTGATATTGCATGTTAAAGTCATTTGATCCTCCCATTTGTCTTTCCCATGGCTTTCTAGATGGCCCTCTATTTCTCATCTCTAAGACTCTTCAGTTTGTGTTGTTCTACAACCGGATCATTTAGTAAATCCTCAATGACAACCCTAGAACTCATGGTGATCACTTGCACCAAAACTGGGTCTTTGCCATTTTTCCTTCAAGCACATCAGCTTGAGCACTTTCTAGTTTGCAAAGTGTTCAAATTTCCACATGTGTACCAATTGAAATTATGCCTTCTAAATTTAGCTCTACCTCACCCCCTACCAATTTTTTTTGATATCTACCTCTTCCTAGCATATTTTTGTATTGGATCCATTCTCCATACCTTGCAACATCGCCTCTTGTTTTACTAGTTTTGGCTTTTTCAGTGCTATCATAGATACATCCTTGCCTTCTTTGAAATGATGCATTTTAATCTTATAGTTATTCCATGGATGCTCGAATTCTTTACAATAAGTGCATTGTCAACATTTATTTGACCGATTTTCTTTTGATTTACACTTTGTACCTCAGGCATCCACCTTTCCTGCTGATGGTTTGGTTGTTGAAATCTCCAAAATTTGCTTCAACATCGCTTTTATCTTCTTAGTCCAGGAGCCCTTCTTCTAAGTCTTCACGTAATTCTTTAACTCATTTTCATACAAACGCAAATCAAAATTGGAACTTGACTCCTCAATTGGTGATTCACTATCACTCAAAAAGACCATATTAGGTAAAGTGGGAAAATCCCAATTCCCAGGTTGGACAACTTTCAATATATCATGTATAAAATATAGAGATTTTGTCAAAAATTTGAGTTTTCTTAAGGTCTCATTCCACTTTATGCACATACAATACACAATGAAAACAACTAAAATATCATGGTTTCAATCAATTGGATTATTAGGAGAGGAGTATATTGCATCCATTATCGTTGTCTATGTTCTACTGTCCTACCTACAACTTATCTCAACATGGAGAGCTTGGTTTCTAGGTCCACCACTTGTCCAAGTTAATGTAAAAGTGACGCAAGGTTCACAACTTGTGAAAGCAAGGATCCATTAAGGAATACAATCCACTTGGCTATTTTTCCTTAATTTATTGCATGTGACATTTAAGCAAGGTCCACTTCTAATCTATAACTTCTTAATTTGAGGCATGGGGCATACATAAAATATGTAGCATATGCTCTATTGCCTCATAGGAAGGTTGGTTTCAAGGTGCACTTATCCATTCTAGCCTATCTTGGAGAAATGATGGAGCTTGCTTCTCTCCTTGTTTCAATGGAGACTAGCTTGGACAAGTGGTGGACCTTTGCTTCTCTCTATGTTTCAATAGAGTTAGCTTGGACAGGTGGTGATCTTGGAACAAAACCCCCATGTAAAACATATCATGGGTATTCCAAGTGATTAGAAAGATTACCATTTAAGATATAACCTTATAGGTTGGACAACTAGATCTTGGATTGGAGAAATGGTGGACCTTTGATTCTCTCCATGTTTCAATGGAGTCTATCTTGGAGAAATGGTGGAGCTTGCTTCTGTCCATGTTTCAATGGAGCCTAGCTTGAACAGTTGGTGGACCTTCGCTTCTCTCTATGTTTCAATAGAGTTAGCTTAGACACGTGGTGGATCTTCAAAATAAACCAACTACTATCAATGTTGCCTAGCTTGGACAAGTGGTGGAGTGTTTCTCTACTCCATGTTTCAATGGATCTTAGCTTGGACAAGTGTTGGACCTTAAAACAAAAACCCCATGTACAACATAGAATGGATTTTCTAGATTTCAATGAAGTCTAGCTTTAACAAATGGTGGAGCTTGTCTTCATCCATGTTTCAACGAAACTAGCTTGGACAAGTGGTGGACCTTGTAACAAACCCTCCCATGTACAACATATCATTGGTTTTCTAAGTGATGGGAAGGAATACCATTCAAGATATAAACTTATAGCTTGGATAAGTAGTTGACTTTAAAACCAAATTCATCATAATACAGTGAAATACAGGTCAGCCAATTCCTAAATCTTGAGACCAAACCTCCCATGCCATTAGAGATAATATATTGGATAAGTGGTGGACCTTCTATTATTTTCCCATGCCTAGTTTAGACAACCGGTACACTTTGCAGCTATAAAGGTTGGACGAGTTGTGGAGCCTTGTTTCTATCCATGTTTTAATGGATCCTAGCTTGGACAAGTGGTGGACCTTGGAAAAAAGCTTCCATGTACAACATATATGAGGTTTTCCATGTTTTAATGGAACCTATCTTGGACAAATGGTGAAGCTTTCTTCTCTCCATGTTGATTTTGGAACTACCTTAGACAAGTGGTGGAGCTTTTCTTTTCTACTCTTCATAATACAATGAAGTATATGTTGGTTACATGGTGAATCTTAAGGCCAAACCTCCCATTTTACTAGAGATGATAGGTTGGACAAGTGGATCAACCTTCTATCATTTCTCCATGACTATATTGGACAATTAGTAGACATAACATCTCTCTATGTTGTCTAGGGATGAGCTTGGACAAGTGATGGACCCTGCTTCTCTCTTCCCTTGGTTTACTAGTTTGAAGACTCAGTATATATACTTTCTTAGATCTAGCTTGAACAAGTGGTGGACCTTGCATCCACAATCTTAATTCAGTACAAAAAAGTATATGAAAAAATAACATAGGAGTCTTGGTTTGAAGGTCAAGCAATTAGGTTCCAAATGCACATAATAATATATTTTCCACCCATATTAAAAGAAAGTTAAATATGTTATTACCAAATTGACAAAGGTAACGTCCAAGAATTATATCTTTCCATCTTGTCAGATCTAAATCTTCATCAAGGCGATATGCATGTATACATCAACTTTCAAGCCATTCAAGAATACATGCACTTAGATTCCATAGTTTTGTTTTCAAAGTCTTTTAGGTTCTAAAACTCTTTCACATAAAGTATGTAATGACAAAATTCTTGAAGCAAACATTTGTGCCCAAGAAAAAGATCCCTCTCACATATTTAAAGTCCATGAATTCTCTGATCCACACTTACAAGTTTTATTTTGACATCAAACATCAATTCTTTCATAGTTCCAAATAAATGCAACCTCGATATGAATTGACAAAAAATGAATTTCTTTTACTATATGGCCCAACATAGACCCCAATCAAATAAAAAATGAGTCCCCAAAAATTTGGGTGCGGGTGCACTCTAGCAATACATCAGAGTCCCCTTACAATAGGATGCACTCCAATAGTACATTGAAGTCCCCTTAGAGTAGGGTGCACTCCATTCAAGTGTTCATAAAATTGACACACCTTTAAAAAAAAAAAAAAAGACTATATCAAATTATACAAATGTTGAAAGATACACACTAGAATAAAAAAAGCATCTTATAGCCATATTTATTCAATGCTTTCGTGTTGACAAGTACACACCAAGGACATAATTTGTCTCAGAATCACTATACTGATTTACAATTGTGTTGTATGTATAGACTCTCTTATCTCTTGCATACAACCATCCTACCAACCATGGAATTATGGTTCTCTGCAAGAAGTTTTGAAGTTGCTCGGAAGTTTGCCTCCACATCTTTGGAAATATAAGATGTCCCTGGCATGTTCCACATCACCCTATATGGAGTGTCATCAAAAATTAAGGTATTGTTTGCATCCAAATCTTCAAATATCTTCCAAATATCACTCAGATTTTTGTGATAAACCCTTGTAAATCCTAACATGATATTTGGATTTTGGCAATATTTGTTACTCATAAACACCTTGAACTTGGTATACTGCTCAGGACAACACTTTTGTGTGATGCGTTGCACCCTTGTTAAGTTATAGCAACTCCATATCCATAGCTCAAAGTATTCAGCACAAAAATCCAAAAAACTTTGTGCGTCTGGTCGCACCACATGATAAACTTCATCTTTGTCCTCCACAAGTCGCATGTGTTGAGCCCAAGATGGCATAGAATCTCCATGTTTCATTTCAACTGTCTTGAGAAGTAACCCCTCTAGATCCAAGATAAGTACTCTTTTGATGTCCTTGAAAGCAAGTGGTAGGTGATAAGGAGGTGATTCATTCCTTGGACAAGGTCTTGGAGGAGGTTGGATGGGTAATTCAATAGTTTTCTTCAATTTATGCCAGCATATAGCCAATCCATTTTTCTGTAATGGTTCTGAAATTAAAGAACAAGAACACTTAATGCAAACACAACAATAGACATGAGTTTTACATTGTCTACCCTAAGGTTTTATTAGATACCAAAATCCATCTATGATCTACTCATTAATAGAAAGAAAGTCAAATTAAAATCCTGACTCTTTTTTATGCTACACTCTCTCTTAGTCTCAATACCATGGAGTTCAACTAGACTTAAGTCAACTAATAACTACTACTTGTTGTTAAAGGTATGCTTGAAGTGTATAAGGCTTAACCAATGCTCTAGTGTAGAATGGGTATTTAGGTCTCAAGGTCTACCACTTATCCAAGCAAAGATCCATTTAGATATGGAAACCCAATTTTTCTTAATATAATGATATAGAGTGGACAAGTGGTGAATCCTGAGACCAAGCCACTCATGCTACTAGGGATAATAGGTTGGACAAGTGGTGGACCTTGAATGTAAACCCCCCATGTACAAAGTATCAGGGGTTTTGGGTATTTCAATGGACTCTAGCATCTTGGAAACATGGTGGAGCTTACTTCTCTCCATGTTTCAATGGAGTCTATCTTGGATAAATGGTGGAGCATCATTCTCTCCATGTTTCAATGGAGCCTACCTTGGACAAGTGGTGCACGTTTGTTTCTCTCTATGTTTGAACAGATTTAGCTTGGACAAGTGGTGGACCTTGGAACAAAATCCCCATGTAAAACATATCATGCACATTACAAGTGGTGAGAAAAAATACCATTCAATATATAACCTTATAGGTTGGAAAAGTGGTGGACCTTAACACCCAATTATTATTAATATAATGACATAGAGTGGACAAGTGGTGAATCTTGCGACCAAACCTACTAGGAAAAGTACGTTGGACAAGTGGTGGACCTTGAATACAAACCCCCCATGTACAAAATATTACTCATGCTACTAGGAATAATTTGGTATTAAGGTCCATGTTTCAATGGAGCCTAGCTTGGAAAAGTGGTGGACCTTTGTTTCTCTCTATGTTTCAATAGAATTTGCTTGGACAAGTGGTGAAACTTGGAACAAAACCCCCATGTAAAGCATGTCATGGGCATTACAAGTGGTGAGAAAAAATACCATTCAAGGTATAACCTTATAGGCTGGACAAGTGGTGGACCTTAGCACCCAATTCCTCTTATTATAATGACATATAGTGGAAAAGTGGTGAATTGTGAGACCAAACCTACTAGGGATAATAGGTTGGAGAAATGGTTGACCTTGAATGTAAATCACCCATGTACAAAATATCATGGGTTTTGCGTATTTCAATGGAGCGTAGCATCTTGGAGACATGGTGGAACTTACTTCTCTCCATGTTTTAATGGAGCCTATCTAGGAGAAATGGTGGAGGTTCCTTCTCTCCATGTTTCAATGGAGCCTAGCTTGGACAAGTCGTGGACCTTTGTTTCTCTCTATGTTTGAATATGGTTAGCTTGGACAAGTGGTGGATCTTGGAATGAAACTCCCATGTAAAACATATCATGGGCATTTCAAGTGGCGAGAAAGGATACCATTTAAGATATAACCTTATAGGTTGGACAAGTGGTGGACCTTAACACAATATAATGACATAGAGTGTACAAGTGGTGAATCTTGAAACCAAACCACTCATGCTACTAGGGATAATAGGTTAAACAAGTGGTGGGCCTTGAAATAAAACCCCCTAGAGTGTTTCAATGGAGCCTAGCTTGGAAACATGGTAAAGCTTGCTTCTCTCCATGTTTCAATGTAGCCTATCTTGGATAAATGGTGCAACATCATTCTCTCCATGTTTCAATGGAGCCTAGCTTGGACAAGTGGTGGACCTTTGTTTCTCTCTATGTTTGAATAGAGTTATCTTGGAAAAGTGGTGGACCTTGGAACAAAAACCCCATGTAAAACATATCATGGGCATTACAAGTGGTGAGAAAAAATACCATTCAATATATAACCTTATAGTTTGGAAAAGTGGTGGACCTCAACACCCAATTATTCTTAATATAATGACATAGAGTGGATAAGTGGTGAAATTGGGACCAAACCTACTAGGGAAATAGGTTGGACAAGTGGTGGACCTTGAATGTAAACGCCCCATGTACAAAATATCACTCATGCTACTAGAAATAATTTGGTATTAAGGTCCATGTTTCAATGGAGCCTAGCTTGGAAAAGTGGTGGACCTTTGTTTCTCTCTATGTTTCAATAGATTTATCTTGGACAAGTGGTGTACCTTGGAACAAAACCCCCATGTAAATCATGTCATGGGCATTACAAGTGGTGAGAAAAAATACCATTCAAGCTATAACATTATAGGTTGGACAAGTGGTGGACCTTAACACCTAATTCCTCTTAATATAATGACATAGAGTGGACAAGTGGTGAATCATGAGACCAAACCTACTAGGGATAATAGGTTGGACAAGTGGTGAACCTTGAATGTAAACCCCCCATGTACAAAAAATTATGGGTATTGGGTATTTCAATGGAGCCTAGCAACTTGGAGACATGGTGGAGCTTATTTCTCTCCATGTTTCAATGGAGCCTATCTAGGAGAAACAGTGGAGGTTCCTTCTCTCCATGTTTCAATGAGCCTAGCTTGGACAAGTGGTGGACATTTCTTTCTCTATATGTTTTAATAGAGTTATATTGGACAAGTGGTGGACCTTGGAATGAAACCCCCATGTAAAACATATCATGGGCATTTCAAGTGGTGAGAAAGGATACTATTTAAAATATAACCTTATAGACTGGACAAGTGGTGGACTTTAACACATATTTCTTCTTAATATAATGACATAGAGTGTACAAGTGGTGAATCTTGAGACCAAACCACTCTTGCTATTAGGGATAATAGGTTGGACAAGTGGTGGACCTTGAATGTAAACCCCTCATGTACAAAATTATGGGTTTAGGGTATTTCAATGGAGCCTAGCTTAGAGACATGGTGGAGATTGCTTCTCTCAATGTTTCAATGGAACCTATCTTGGAGAAATGGTGGATCATCCTTCTCTCCATGTTTCAATGGAGCCTATCTTGGAGAAGTGGTGGACCTTTGCTTCTCTCTATGTTTTAATGGAGTTAGCTTGGACAAGTGGTGGGTCTTGGAACAAAACCCCTTTGTAAAACATAGCATGGACATTACAAGTGATGAGGAAAAATATCATTCAAGATATAACCTTATAGGTTGGAAAAGTGGTGATGGACCTTGACAAGTGGTGAAGGATACCATTTAAGATATACCCTTATAGGTTGGACAAGTGGTGGACCTTAACACCCAGTTATTCTTAATATAATGACATAGAGTGGATAAGTGGTGAATCTTAAGACCAAATCACTCATGCTACTAGGTATAATACGTTAGAGAAGTGGTAGACCTTGAATGTAAACACCCCATGTACAAAATATCATGGTTTTAGGATGTTTCAATGGAGCCTACAATCTCGGAGACATGGTAGATCTTGATTTTTTCCATGTTTGAATGGCACCTATCTTGGAAAAATGATGGAGGTTACTCCTCTCCATACTTCAACGGAGCCTAGCTTTGACAAGTGGTGAACCTTTGCTTCTCTCTATGTTTGAATAGAGTTAGCTTGGACAAGTGGTGGACCTTTGCTTCTCTCTATGTTTGAATAGAGTTAGCTTGGACAAGTGGTGGACCTTGGAATGAAACCCCAGTGTAAAACATATCATGGGCATTTCAAGTGGTGAGAAAGGATACCATTTAAGATATAACCTTATAGGTTGGACAAGTGGTGGACCTTAATACATAGTTCTTCTTAATATAATGACATAGAGTGTACAAGTGGTGTATCTTGAGACCAAACCACTCGTGCTACTAGGGATCCTAGCTTGGACAAGTGGTGGACCTTGGAAAAAAGTCCCCCTGTACAACATAGATGAGTTTTTTCATGTTTTAATGGAAGAGAGATTCGACAAATGGTGGAGCTTGCTTATCTCCATGTGGATTTTAGAACTAGCTTGGACAAGTGGTGGAGCTTTGCTTTTTTACTCTTCATAATACAATGATGTATAGGTTGGTTACATGGTGAATCTTAAGGCCAAACCTCCCATCTACTAGAGATGATAGGTTGTACAAGTGGTCAACCTTCTATCATTTCTCCATGCCTATAATTAGACAATTAGTAGAACTAGCATCTTTCTATGTTGTCTAGAGCTGAGCTTGGACAAGTAGTGGACCTTGCTACTCTCTTCCCTTGGATTATTAGTTTGAAGACTCATTATATATACTTGATTAGATCTATATAATTACTCATTAGTTAGGTTACAAGTGGGTATGTAATTTGTTAGCCTCAAGGGACTTTGAATATTGAATAGTAAGAAAGTCAAGTGCTGGTTTGAAGATCTTTTGCCTATCTAAACTAGACTCTAACTCAATAATAAGTTTCATAAGTTCCACGAATTGTCCTATCTAGGCTCCAAAAGAGTCTTAATTGGTTTGTGCTAGATTCTAACTTCCTTGATGGGGTAGAATCCTAGAAAAATGAGGCACTATAAGTTTTACCTTAGCTCAAATGGATTTTTCACTTAAACTCGACTGCAATTTGGCTATCTAGTCTTTGTCTCGATGGAGTTTAACACTAGATACATAGTAGTGATATTTAAGCTTCATGTCTCTTCACTCGATCGAGATATGAGACCATACTTTCAAGGTCACCACTTGTCTTACCTAAAGACCAATGTGAGACATGGGAGCAAGAAAGCCATCCGATATTGTTTTAAGGACTATTACATAGGCAATCAATAACTTAAGTAAAGCAAAAAGACTTGGATCTTTCACAATTAATAACTTAAGTAAAGCCAAAAATACTTGGATCTTTGACAGTTTTTTTCAAACTAAAAAAGCACAATCTCATGCTAACAAAACTATAAATCACAATTGAAAGGTTTGAACAAGAAAAAGATCAACAATCTTAATAAGAAGGATACTTTTCATTTCATTTGATGATTACAAACTAAAATAAAGTCTCTCAAGAAATTGATAAACAAAAAATGTAGGTGACTGCTTCATTATTTTGAGCAAAAATATCAAAATCTCTATTGATTGAGCTCCATCTAGTAGTATCCTTTGTAAGATCCTGCAAGAAGGAATAAAAAGAAAGATTTGTTAGATACCATGCACATGAGTGTTCAAGCATGTGTATCAAGAATATATGACATGTCACTAGTACCTTAGGGTTGCTTTCTATCCAGCCTTAGAAGATTGTTCTCAGCTTTCACCTTATTTATATAAGCCTTTGCTGTGGTTGCCTTCAAAACTCCTTTTGTGTTACAACCCAATTGCCTAGCTAAAGTGGTCAATTGTGATGCCTTCATGCTTTCAATGGGTGTACGCTCCTTTGCCAAGATCTCTTGTATTTGGGCTCTTCTCATTTCATTGCGGTGGCTTCTGTCACTTGCATCTTCAATGATAGTTTCATCTCTGTCACCTTTTGCAGGTGGTATTCTTCTTGTAAAGAACACCTTAGCTGACCAAACATCATTTTTCTGCTTCCAATACTCCATGATTTGTTTGTATTCACTATCATTTGTCACTATAGGTTGTCCATAACGATTAGAAGCAATTAAATCACGCACATCCCTTCTCTCATCAAGCTGAATCAAGTATGGCAGTAGCTCCTCCAAGAGCATATTGTCAACCATCTTCTCAGCATCAAATTGTGGTGGAAAAATGCAATTGTTTGCTGGTGAAATACATCCCTTGTAAGGAGAGTCATCAATAAGCACTGTTCTTTGTGGATCACATTCAAACCCCATGGCAATTTTGGCTAGAGGCTTGAACATTGCCTCAACGTTTGGATTGTCGGGTCTAAACAATTTTTGAGTTTGAGCGGTGTAGCAAACATCTTGCGACCAAATTGCAAAGAAAGGCAATGTATCCTCAGCTAAGTTGTTTAGTGCTGCAAGGATTTGATACACATTATTCCTAGTAGCTGTCGACAAATTGCAACATTAAACCTTTGTAAAATAGTCTTCAAGAATTGGATGCAACCTGGCCTGAGTATAATATATCTTTTTGAATCCATTTGCACTGAGTTGTGGTGTGAGTATGGTTGAGGGGAACGTTTCAACAATAGACCATTTAAATCCAATATAATTGTAAGCATGGATTTCTCAACATCTACGCTACATGACGTAGTACCAATTGGCAATAGCTCGTGAGTTGACTTTTCAGTCTCTTTTGATGTATGTTGCATTTTTTAAGAATCGATTTCTTGGTTCTCATTATTGGAAGCTTGCTCAAGTTGCACAACACTAGACTCTAGTATAGAAATATCATCCATCTTGGGCACTTTAGAAACCATAGAATCTATGGATTCTATAGTTGTTGACTGAACCATAGGAGCATTATCCATCCCAGTTTGTGAATCTAAGAAAACACACACACAAATGGTATCTCAAAACCACTAGAATTTTATTCACCATATTTATATGTAGAACTCCTAGTAAGAAATTTATTTAAGGTAAAGTCGTTGTTAGAATCCTTGCAACCATTTTCAGCATTCGTACACCAAACACCACTTGTCTAAAATACAATCTACTAACTCAACATTTTCCATCCTACACTTTATTAAAGATGAGTACTTAAAGTGAAAACTAAAAGCCACCCTTGTTGAGGAAACATGGATACAAGGTCCACCAAATGTCCAACCTAGACTACAAGAAAATAATTAGAGATTTGGCTTAGATTTGGATTCAAAGGCCACCACTTATTCAAGTAAGATAACTCCACTTGTTTAAGACAGTAATGTTTGAAGCCCCACCACTTGTCCAACCTAGACATTGATTAAATTTTGGTAAGATTTATCACAAATCTAGAGTAGAATCAAGATTCTATTGCCAAGGTAGTCAAATATGTTAGACAACACACAAAGCATAAGAGCACTCTAGATTCTCATTGAGCATAAACTAAACAATAATCAAATGTTATATTTACTTGAGATTTCATCCATGAAAAATGAAAATGATGCATGTACTTGAGATTTCCATCCATGTACAATACTTTACAATGTCAAGTAAAGTTATAGTCAGCAAACAACTCTTCTCCTGCTTCAACTTGACAAATAGTCTCAATGCATACATGGCCATATTCTTCTGACTTGATGTGTGAAGAGGTGCATTTATGCCAAGGTGGCAAATTTGGATCAAATGTATAGCGTACGTTGGGACAGACATTTGTACTGTGAGAACTATTTATATAGCCCGACACGTTTCCTTCTTCTACACAACCAATAATGTATGATTGATCTTCCTCTTCTTCTATGTTTGGATCCTCTAGAAGAGAATATTTATAAGCTCTTGGAAATATTTTGCATATCTTTTTCCAGTCTTGAAATCTATACTTATGCCCTCCATAGTTTAGAATAGTCAAACCACTTTCCAGGGTAGTATGCACAAATAGCCTTTTCCTTCATGGACCTTTTCCTTCTTAGCTTAATGCTCCAATTTTTAGAGCTCTTATTGTTTAATTTCTTGGTCAGTGTTCGTACCTCCTACTCTCTAAGATTTTCTCATTTGAACCCACTCAAAAACCAGGAGCACATCCTCTTCTTTCAAGAAGATTCAATCAATTGTCTCATGAGCTCCTTGATCATTTCCACATAGTTTCTTACTACTAACTTTCCTTGCTTGATCGTATCTAGCTCACAAAGATTGTCTTCATCCCCACAATTCTCACTATACTCTAGCATAAATGCATAATTTAGCTTGTTGTATGTCCGAAGTTTGTATGTGGGGTGATTCTAATACCATTTCTTGGCCTCATCCTTCAAAGTCTATGGAAAGTACTCATTCCAATCATATTCATCAATGTCTTTTAGATCTACATATTGTTCAAAATCTTGTTTGGGTATGTTTGGATTGTTCTTTCTTGTATCCTTAAATGTCAACAAGGCAATCTCAATTGATTTAGTCATTCCCCATATCTAAATATATGGTAATCCGACTCTCGTTCATTGTGTCTGGGTTTTTCTTGTGATCATACTTTCTCTCCCTATGTTTGTGTTTGTTGTAATGGTTAGTACGAGCCTCCCATCTGTAATGGAAATGGCCTATGAACTTTGAGAATAGCGGAATTGAGAGAATTAGAGTGAGTATTTTTGTGAAATTACTTTGAGAACATAGAGGGTGAACTTAATTGATGGTAGCAACATAAACATAGTACTTAATTAACTTGGCATAAACAATAATTTGGCAAGAGAGATTATTAGAGAACATGACAATAATTGAGGACCATATTTACTTGGAGCCGCTCCTCCCCTCCAAAAGGCGTTTGTATTATAGATTCTCCCATCAAGAGAGACTTGGTACAATACATTCTTTGTGTTCCTTGTGACCTAGGTGATGCAATGAAGATGGAAAACTTCATGGATCATGAGCATAACATAAACTTTGCAAAAAGCATTAACTATCCCAAGCCTCAATCCCAAGGCCTCAAATACCTTCGAAGGTGGAGAGAGATAGTGGGGAGCGAGGGTAGGGAAGAGGAAGAAGAATCATTCAAAGGAGAAATAAATAGTTCCTCACTTATCATCAATCTTCTTGCTTAGCATAGCATAATAGCATAGTAATGAAGATGGAAAGCTTAAGCATTGAAGCATGGATCTTGGTTGGATTTACATTCCATAGCCAAGAGTGTTGGTGTAGGCTCTCAACTTGTCAGCAAGCTTGGAGAAGGAGATGGAGCTCTTGCACTTTTCACTTCACACAATGAGAGAGTGTGTGTATATGTGTGTGGGAGAGTATACCCTCTCTCATGCTTGTTCCACATCTCTCCCTCTCTCTCTCTCTCATATTATTTAAATACATCATTTGGACATGTATCCTCTTTATTTTCTTTGAAAACAAAACTTAATTATTTATTTTATACATCTTCAAGCACATCAAGAGGACCCAAATGGGGGGAATCTTGACATGTGTCTTTTATGCTTCTTAAGATATCATGTTTGAACTGAACATTTCAAGCACCTCAATCAATTAAGCATGAAAATCATTTATGCCTCTTGAGAGATCATGTTTGAATTGAACACTTCAAGAACCTTAGTTATTTAATCATGAGAAGCACCTCAAGCTTGGGCAAGGTTCCCACAAACACCTTATTTAGTTAGGACACACGACAAGCACCTCATGCTTGGGTAGGACTCCAACCTCAAGGTTAGCCCTAGCTTGCCTAAAGTCAAAGAACTTTTTAGCACTAACTTTTGGAGGTCTTTAATGAAGCTAACGCTAAGGTCTTTAAGATCCATTAGGTAGCATTTCTCTTTAACAAACCATCTCTCATTTGGACCCCTTTAACCTTGGCCCTATGTTGAGATAGATCCATAAGCACATGTCTATATTCTAGCCCTTGTTCCCATTTATTCACGCACATTAAATGATTAATTTAATATGAGAAAATCATTCTAGTTGGTTAGATATTAGATTTTATGACATTACCTCTCTCTTGAAATCATAGTTGTCCTCGACAATGAGGTGAATAGATAAAATTATTAGACATTAGTCTACGTTTCTTAGCGGGTAGAGGATCCCTTTTCACCATACGACATCAATCCAAAATGGATGACTAGTCCATTTTTTGCTTGGGAGACGTATCTTCCACAACCATGGTTGCTCTTTAGTCCATATCATACTCCCAAAGTAAAGTGACAAATTCTTCTTGGTGTTTGAGTGACGTCGTCATCACAAACAAGATTCTAAGCAGGCATAAGTTATTTAAATTTGTGGACAAAAGAGGATTAGTCATGTAAGACAAAAAAATTTCTCAATTAGAAAGCATTTGTAAGCATTGACAAACACTACAAGAGGTACTTAATAGTAGCGACGCTCGGAGTGCGACGCTCAAATGTGAAAAACCACGGCGTCGCTAAATTACAAGTAACTTAGTGATGCTCATAGCGACGCCTATAGCAATGCCGTCAGGGCTTTAAAAAATAACCGAGAGCGTCTAAAAACTCAGATCTCAGATCTGAGTTTTCGGCGCGCGCTTAAGAAAGCAAGGTAAAGCGCACTCTCCCTCTCTCTCTCTCTTGCTTCTCCACACACACACACACACACACACACACACACGAGGAGAGAAAGGAGAGCCAGGTATGCTCCTTCCCTCTCCTGAATCTCATGTTCTCTTCCCCTCTTTCTCTCTCCCTCTCTCTCTCTCTCACACACACACACACACACATTGTGTTTTTGAGAGAGAGAGAGAGAGAGAGAGAGAGAGAGAGCACAAGCATAAACAAAAAATTCACACATACATGCATAAACAAAAAATGCACACACACACTGAGAGAGGAAAAGAGAGAGAGAGAGAGAGAGAGAGAGAGAGAGAGAGAGAGAGAGAGAGAGAGAGAGAGAGAGCACAAGCATAAACAAAAAACGCACACACACATGAATAAACAAAAAATGCACACACACACTGAGAGAGGAAAAAGAGAGAGAGAGAATGCATAAACCAAAAATGCATACACACATTGTAATAGGACTAAATTTTGAAGTTCTTAAAGTCGAAAAGAATGTAGTAAGCCATATCTTTCGTTTAACACTAGGTTGGTAATGGGACACTTTTATGTCCTGGAACACTTTTATGTCCTGTTAAGTGACCATTTTTCTTGAATTATGTCAAGAGTTTCAAAATGGATTTTGAGGTGCTATCTATCTAGAAAGCTGTCTCATGAGCTGAAAAAAACTCGACATTTTTTTGGAATATCAATTCCATCTTTAACCTTGTCCTTGCACAACGTTTCACAACCTAAACTGTGTGAAAAAACGGGTCCTGTTTTTGGCTTTTTTCAACTTTTTGCAACTATACCACTCTAGAATTCATGTTTGTGAGGTCTATAATGCTAGAGAACTATCTTTAGTAATCCTCAACATGTCCTGATGCTTGTAGGGAGAAATAAATGTTAAAGTTGTAAGTTATGACCAAATTACAAAAATTGTCAAATCCTGTTTTTTAGCCAATTTTAGCTCTTCTATAATTTTTTTGGTGGCTTTCATGATATCCAAATGCAGTTTTGATTTTCTATGTCGCATATTGTAACATAAAGCTAATATTCCTTGAGTTTTGGGGCACCTAATACCCTATTTTGCATAGTAGACAACGATGGTTGATTTTTTCAATTATAGAAGAAAACGAAACATTCTAGTATATCAAGTATAGTTTTTTCAATATTGTTAATTTCTTGTGACAACTACATGCATTTTGTAGGTAGTAACCATATCTAGTCATAAGGATCAAATTTGGCTAGATATTGAATAGTTTCTATGGGATTCTACAACTCATAATGTTGAACCCAGTTTTTTCATGTTTGCTGTATTTAGCACTTCATCTTTGTTCCCAAGATTCCCCTTGGTAAGAGATGTATTATTCTTTTGACATGCTCCATGGCTCCTTATGAACCCAAAGGACAATAGGGAACTAAGAAAACATGCATATATTATTTGTATTGAGCGTGGCTATAGAAACTTTGATGTTAGGTTTGCAGAATGGTGAAAATTCAACTTTTTTGTACCTATTTCTTTTGGCAAAACAAAAAATAGTGAGTGAGAAGAAATCATATGTTGTGATCACCAACCCATTGAAGTTAACTAGGGAATTAATCTCAAGTCCTACAAAAATCCCTAATCTTATTTTTATGAAACAAAACGTAAGAAATGACTGTTTTTATGAAAATGTACTGGTCCATCAACTTTGGAGGCTTGGTGTGACCAAAAGATGAGAAATTTTACAAGTTTCTTATTTTTTCCATGTGTAGTAGGCCTTGAACTATAACCTCATGAAAGGATTTTACAAAATGAGTGGATCTACTATGGTTTTGGAGGTTTTTTTCAAAACCCTCAAAGGACACTTTTATGTCCTGTTAGGTTACCAACCTAGTGTTAACACGTTTTGAAAGATTGTTGAATAGCCTATTAGATAGAGCTTATATGAATGAGTTTAAGATATTAAGAGAGAAAATATACTCTCTTCTTTTCAAATACTACACTAAAGACATATTTCATAAAGATTAATGAACAACAGATAGTTTGTCTATGAACACTATAATAAAAACGTAATTAAAACTGAGATTTTTATTAGTATCAATGTGTTATATTTATGTGTTTTAGCTTAAAATGCATGGGTAGCCTGAAAATAAGTTGAAAAAGTAGTAGAGACCCAAAAATAGTGTTTTTAAGAGTCGCGACCTAAAAATTGATTTTTCAGCCAAAGAAAGACGTTTTTCGCAATTCTGTCTGCGCTAATTTGAAGATCAAACCTGTTCCCGTCGTTTTGAGTACCTTGAAGTTTATGTTCTGAGTTCGTTTGACCTAGTAATGACAGAAACAAATTGCCAGTAGCAACAGGGTAACCTACAAGAAGCAACATGTTAGCTTACAGATAGATATACACAGGTAATATCTCTTTTGTTTGATCCAATCAAGAAGTGATTATAATCTTTTATGATGGTACAAAATGATATTTTGAATTTGATTACCATGTTGATTTAGTTGCACGAGTATGTTCTTTTAGCTATTTTGTAGACGATGCAGGGTGTCATGATATTGAGATTGTGATCATGTTGCGATTTCAATTATGATCGTTGTTGCCATCAAGAGATCAAGATTGAGATTGAGAGTGTGATTGTGATTGAGATTGAGAGTGAGAGTGTGATTGAGATTGAGATTGAGAGGGAGAGTGAGAGTGTAATTGAGATAGCTCGGGGGTGGTCCGGGAGGTTATGAAACGAGCTATGCTCTTCTTGTAATGATTACTTTGTATCCATACAGACTCTTTATTTTCATTTTTTTACTCTGCATACTCTGTATATTCTTTGTTTATTATCAATGTATTTCGCTCTCTCGTGTCATGTGACAAGTGGTATCAGAGCGGTTTCAATCCTGCGATAGCAATGGAACCATATCAGCAGAGTGATTGAGAGAAAAAGAGGAGATTATTCGATGGCTCAATGAATATATTAAGAGATATGATGAAGCCGATAAAGGAAAGAGAATAGCTGGTGCAGGAAGACAAAGTGGAGGAGAAGATGAAAGTTAAACATGGAAACGGTCCATCACCGTCTCCAAGAGATGCAGGATCAAAGAAGAAGAAACGAAAGAGAAGCGATGATGATGCGGGAGAAGCTGCGAGATTAATCAAGTTTCAAGAAGAGTAAGGCCATCAGACTTTCAAATGCCCGAAGAAAGCCATTGATAAGGAAATATGTACGAAGATGGTTGAATTGGAGACTATTGACGATGCGGATGATAAAGGTAAGGCATCTAACTCTTCTTTATGATGCTTTATGTCTTTGATGTATCATTTGAAAGCTTCTATGATCAAAGTCATGCATAAAATTTAAGATTTGAAATTGAATTTCTTAATTGATTCGAGTAGTACACATTGATTCTTGTCCTCTAATCTGGCTGAGAAATTAAACCTGAAATTAAACCGAAAAATAAAAAGAGATGGTTAAGAAGAAATTTTGTTTACATAAGGATTATTTGTATTATCATGATTGCTTATGTGTGTTTGTAAATTCCTCTTTGAAATCTTAACCTAAAGAAAAGATGTGAATGCAGTACTAGAAACCATTTCGATTATAGAGTTAGACAACTTAGAAGTAGGATTCTTCTTATCATGTAAAAGATTCCTCTTCGATTGAATTTGATGTT
Organism: Adiantum capillus-veneris; assembly: GCF_014529385.1. Lineage (NCBI taxonomy): Eukaryota > Viridiplantae > Streptophyta > Polypodiopsida > Polypodiales > Pteridaceae > Adiantum > Adiantum capillus-veneris. The sequence goes on along the minus strand of NC_140947.1, from coordinate 95,256,239 downwards.
TTGTATGTTAAAAAAAACAAAAAAAACCCTCTTTCCAACTCTGAGGATAGAGTTAATTTTGATAAGGGGAGAATGTAATAGGACTAAATTTTGAAGTTTTTAAAGTCGAAAAGAATGTAGTAAGCCATATCTTTCGCTTAACACGATTTGAAAGATTGTTGAATAGTCTATTAGATAGAGCTTATATGAATGAGTTTAAGATATTAAGAGAGAAAATATACTCTCTTCTTTTCAAAATCTACACCAAAGACATATTTCATAAAGATTAATGAACAACAGATAGTCTGTCTATGAATAGTATAATAAAAACGTAATTAAAACTGAGGTTTTTATTAGTATCAATGTGTTATATTTATGTGTTTTAGCTTAAAATGCATGGGTAGGCTTACAATAAGTTGAAAAAGTAGTGGAGACCCAAAAATAGTGTTTTTAGGAGTCGCGACCTAAAAGTTGAGTTTTCAACCAAAGAAAGACGTTTTTTGCAATTCTATCTACGCTGCTTTGTAGACCAGACCTATTCCCGTCGTTTTGAGTACTTGGAAGTCTATGTTATAAGTTTGTTTGACGAAGTTATGACAGAAACAAATTGCCAGCAGCAACAGGATAACCTACAAGCAGCAACAGGTTAGCTTACAAACAGATATATACAGGTAATATCTCTTTTTTTTTATACAATCAAGAAGTGATTATAATCCTTTATGATGGTACAAAATGATTTTTTGAATTTGATTACCATGTTGATTTCGTTGCACGAGTATGTTCTTTGGGCTATTTTGTAGACGATGCAGGGTTTCAAGATATTGGGATTGTGATCGTGTTGCGATTTTGTTTATGATCGTTGCTGCCATCTAGAGATTGAGATTGAGAGTGTGACTGTGATTGAGATTGGGAGTGAGAGTGTGATTGAGATTGAGATTGTGCATAAGATTGAGATTAAGAGTGAGAGTGAGAGTGTGATTGAGATAGCTCGGGTGTGGTCGGGAGGTTATGAAACGAGCTATGCTCTTCTTGTAATGATTACCTTATATCCATACAGACTCTTTATTTCATCTATTTACTCTGCGTACTCTCTATATTCTTTGTTCATTACCAATGTATTTGCCTCTTCGCTATCGCGTGACAGGTGGTATCAGAGCGCTTTCAATCTTGCGATAGCGATGGAAGCATATGAGCAGTGATTGAAGAGACAAGAGAAGATTATTCGATGGCTCAATGAAGATTTTAACGGATATGAGGAAGCAGATAAAAGAAAGCGAATAGCTGGTGCAGGAAGACAAAGTGGAGGAGAAGATGGAAGTTCAACATGGAAACGGTCCATCATCGTCTCTAAGAGATGAAGGATCAAAGAAGAAGAAACGAAAGAGGATCGATGATCAAGACGATGACGATGCGGGAGAAGCTGCGAGATCAATCAAGATTCAAGAAGAGTAAGGCCACCAGACTTTCAAATGCTAGAGCAAAGCCATTGATAAGGAAATATGTACGAAGATGGTTGAATTGGAGACTATTGATGATGTGGATAGTCATCTAACCCTTCTTTATGATGCTTTATGTCTTTGATGCATCATTTGAAAGCTTCTATGATCAAAGTAATGCATAAAATTTAAGATTTGAAATTGAATTTTTTAATTGATTCGAGTAGTACACATTGATTCTTGTCCTCTAATCTGGCTGAGAAATTAAACTGAAAAATAAAGAGAGATGGTTGAGAAGAAATTTTGTTTACATAAGGATTATTTGTATTATCATGATTGATTATGTGTGCTTGTAAATTCCTCTTTGAAATCTTAACCTAAAGAAAAGATGTGAACGCAGTACTAGAAACCAATTTGATTATAGAGTTAGACACCTTAGAAGTAGGATTCTTCTTATCATGTAAAAGATTCCTCTTAGATTGAATTTGATGTTTTGTATATTAAAAACTCCTCTTTCCAACTCTAAGGACAGGGTTAATTTTGATAAGGGGAGAGTGTAATAGGACTAAATTTTGAAGTTCTTAAAGTCGAAAAGAATGTAGTAAGCCATATCTTTCGTTTAGCACGTTTTGAAAGATTGTTGAATAGTCTATTAGATAGAGCTTATATGAATGAGTTTAAGATATTAAGAGAGAAAATATACTCTCTTCTTTTCAAAATCTACACCAAAGACATATTTCATAATGATTAATGAACAACAGATAGTCTGTCTATGAACAATATAATAAAAATGTAATTAAAACTGAGATTTTTATTAGTATCAATGTGTTTTAGCTTAAAATGCATGGGTAGGCTTAAAATAAGTTGAAAAAGAAGTAGAGACCCAAAAATAGTGTTTTTAGGAGTCGCGACCTAAAAGTTGATTTTTCAGCCAAAGAAAGACGTTTTTTTGCAATTCTGTCTATGTAGCTTTGTAGACCGGACCTGTTCCCATCGTTTTGAGTACCTGGAAGTTTATGTTCTGAGTTCATTTGACCTAGTTATGACAGAAACCAATTGCCAGCAGCAACAGGGTAACCTACAAGCAACAACATGTTAGCTTACAAACATATATACACAGGTAATATCTCTTTTGTTTGATCCAATCAAGAAGTGATTATAATATTTTATGATGGTACAAAATGATGTTTTGAATTTGATTACCATGTTGATTTGGTTGTAGGAGTATGTTCTTTTGGCTATTTTGTAGACGATGCAGGGTGTCATGATATTGGGATTGTGATCGTGTTGCGATTTCAATTATGATCATTGTTGCCATCAATAGATCAAGATTGAGATTGAGAGTGTGATTGTGATTGAGATTGAGAGTGCGAGTGTGATTGAGAGTGAGAGTGTGATTGAGAGTGAGAGTGAGAGTGTGATTGAGATAGCTCGGGGGTGGTCGGGAAGTTATGAAACGAGCTATGCTCTTCTTGTAATGATTACTCTATATCCATACAGACTCTTTATTTCCATTTGTTTACTCTGTGTACTCTGTATATTCGTTGTTTATTATCAATGTATTTTGCTCTCCCGTGTCACGTGACACACATGCATAAACAAATAATGCACACACACATTGAGAGAGAGAGAGAGAGAGAGAGAGAGAGAGAGAGAGAGAGAGAGAGAGAGAGAGAGAAAGATATAAAACAAAGAGAGAGAGAGAAAAAGAAGAAGAAGAGAGTCTTAACATCGTAGGAAACTATCCCAAGAGACCTTAAAGATCTAGTCGACAGGAGTTGAACTCTAGACCTGTTATTCATGAGGAAAATGGCATAACCAATCTATTACACTTCGGTGATAGAAAATTTATATCATTTTTCTCCTTTTTTTACTGGCGTGCACACCCCCCCCCCCACACACACACACCCCAGAAGAAGAGAGTTTAATATAACGTCGTAGGAAATTAATTAAAGAGGCCTTAAGATCTAGCCGACGAGGAGTTGAAATCAAGACTTGTTATTCAGGAGGGAAATGGCATAACCAATCTACCACACTTGGGTGATACAAAGGTTATACAATTTTTCTCTTTTTATTGGCACACACGCACACACACACAAGAAGAAGAGAGTTTTAACGTCGTAAGAAACTATCCCAAAAGACATTAAAGATTAGGTTAGATGTAGACTTACGTTAAATTAGTTTTAGGTTTATTTAAGTTAAATTAGACTAGATTTAGGTTTATTTTTAGTTAGATTTAAGTTTGATTAGATTTACTATAGTCTTTATAAGCGTCCCTATAATCGTCACTGGGTGAAAGCATGTTAACCTGTCATGCTTTTTCATGTCCCAGACAATGGTAACTAGCACAATTTTGACATATGCTAACTAGTACAATAACTTTCGCTACATCTCCAAGATCTATGACATATGATATATCAATAGAAAGCACTTGAAACAAGGAATCCAAATGTACAACCTCCGAAAATTTTTGATATTATTTGTAAAAAATTTACCGGACGCCCAACTTTTCGAAGATGTGCTAGCTTGAAACTGCTAACTAGCACAAAAAGCGCGACAGGTTAACATGCTTTCACCCCGCTCTATAGCGACGCTGCAGAGCCATCTATAGCGACGCTTATAGCGACACTGCAGAGCCTTATATAGCGACGCTCGAGAGGAAAAAAATTTGGTGACAGGGCATTGAATGCCTTGCCACCCATCAACCATATTGAATGTTTCATTAATTGATTCACCTTTGAAAAAAAGTGCAAAGGTAGATATAGACCCAAAATAGTCACCCACAAGACATTATAACCATTAACTCCATCATCCATAGTACGTATTGTTTGCAAAATAAAGATACAAAACTGACAAGCGTTAATTGATGAAAATAAATCAATGACAATTGTACACATAGGCAAAATCACTTGATTGTTAAACTTTGCAAATGTAATGGTTACAAATCATTGTCATTATTTAAAAAATATACATGGTTTTCAAAAAGACGTATAAAATTCATCTCATGATACATAAGCTATGACAAAAAGAAACTAATGCTATCCGTCTAATCAGATGTCTCATCGCCTCCAAGTGGCGTATCTATCAGATTCTGCAAAAAAAAACAATAAGACAGCTTTCTGTAAGTATAAACATATAGCGATGCTTATAAAACAATACAACAAATAGAACATAATAAACCCTAATACTAACCATGCCGCCGTGAGAACTCAAAATGTCCATAAGGGCGTGTAAGCCCTTCCTGCCTGCGTACTCATTCTCGTACGGTGTGGGATCACGTCCTGTCATCGACCACTGTCAAAACATACAAAGAATCCATTATGTTAAAATTTAAAAACCCATAAACCCTAAACTATCAAACATAGAGAGCAATGCGAAAACACTTACAAAATCAGACTCAAATGATGCCCACACGCCGCTCCCCAAGTGGTGCGAGCTCCTTACCTCTACTCGCGCTCTGGCTGCCTCCTTTTGTTGCTTCCACTTGTTGGTATTCTCGCGTGCTGCTTTCTTCGCATTCTTCCAATCCTCTTTGGCCAGCCAATCTGGTCTGTTCCACCCATGCTTGATTTCTTTTTGCACTTCGGAACGCTTGTGCTTGCAGTATTCGCTCATTCGAACCTTCATCACGTCTTCATTGAAGCTGTCATCCCGTGTTGGAACGGGAAACTCGTCATGAAGCATGCTAATGACTCTGTCTTTTAAATCATTCGGTACTTCACTCTAGGTGTTTAGTATGTACTATCTAAACACCTGAGAGCAAAGACCGCGTATGCACAAAATGACCTTCTTGCCTTCATCATCCAAGATGATGCCGCCGCTGAAGTCGACGGAGTATGACAAGTCCTAGCAAGGGTCTCTAGCGGTGTGTCGAGGGGGGTATGGACGTCAAGTGTCTCCACTAGAGTCTAAGCCCCAAAGCGAGGATTGTCCACTGGAGTCACTCCTGGAGGAGTAGCTAGTGGTGTGTAGTCGCTAGGAACGGCAGTCAGCCACACAAAACCTAGTGCCGATGGCTATGCCGTGGCTGGTGTCGGGATGGGCAAAGAAGGGGAGGGTAAAGGGCCTCGTCGAACACGAGACGGTGTCGAAGCATCGGTGGCGGAGTCCCCACAACAACCGCCACCGCCACCACTAGAGAACCGGCGCCTAGACAAGTGTGAAGATCGTCTCGTCGAAATCGAAGCCTCGGAGTGAGATGGGTACTCTGAAACAGAGGGAGATACGGATGGAGTAGGAACACGCGATGGTGCGCCAGAGCAATGATGATCCACGTACCACTGTCTCCGCTGGGGTGACAAAGAAGAAAGAAACTCCTCATCTTCCATACCTGCATTAAACACACGAACATTTAAACTTAATATTGAATGAATGGAGTAGAAAACATGGACAAGTAGATAGAGAGAGAGAGAGAGAGAGAGAGAGGAGGAGTTTCTCGTCGTCCTTGCTTGTGAGAACATACCTAGAGCATACGTACCTGGAGTGGACGCGAATACCATTAAATACAATGACGCAATGACGCAAAGCTTATAGCAACATTCCCGTATCAACGCTCTTAGCGACGTCGGGGGTTATAAAAACCAAGTGTATTTCCGTCGCTAAAAGTGTCACAAGAGCACACAACCTCTTGTAGTAAAAGTTCATAATATCCTTAAGCTGTATTCCTTGCATCCATGTAGCATATTCAAAAGGATAATTTTTTAGCTTAATAAGATATCATTGCATAATCTTACCATGTCGTAGTACCTTGTCTTCATGCCGAAGGATAGCTTTAGGTTGTAGCACCTCTTCTTGGTCCTCGATTTTTGGAGGGTCTTCAATAATTGGTTCTCTTGGTGTATCACATTGTAGGGCTTAAATAGGCTCATATGAAAATCATCGTGTATGAGCCAATGGTTAGGAAACTTGATTTGATAAGCCATGCCATTGATTGGCTTCAAGAATTGAAAAGGATCATGGTATCTTTTAGCTAGTTTAGCATAATACTTTTGATGACACATAGGATTTTTGCTTGTCATTTGCCTCAATTGAGCCTTGGGAGACTTAAGTAAGACCCAGTAATTTTCTTTGAATGTTAAGGCCCTCCTGTGCTGTCACCGGTAGCTTTTTGCCTTTGTAAAGAGATGGATATAGTCTCCTTAACCTTTTCAAAATATTCGTGTAGGTCACGACTATACTCATTAGCAGCAAAGATCTTCCCATGTACTTTAAGTAGCAAGGGACTTTTAGTTCTTCCCTCTATGATCTCAAAAGGTCCTCTTTCCGTAGTAGTATGGACAGTATTATTGTACACATACTCTACATGGGGTAATTACTTCTCCCATTGTGAGTGTTGATCTACTTCTATAATATAAGTCTTTAGTAGATCGAGTATCGTAAGATTAGCTATCTCACTTTAGCCATCCATTTGTGGGTGATAGGCCAAAGAGAAATTCAATCTTCTAGCTAGATTTTCAAATAGACCTTCCCAAAAATTACTAGTCATTCTCGGATCTCTATCGAACACAATGGATGTTTGTAATCCATGGTGTTTGAAAATCTGAGATATGAAGAGGGTTGCCATTTGGTGTGCCTTAATAGACAAGAATAAAGTGTGCTTGCTTGCTAAACATGTCGACTATTGTCCATATTGACACGATGGATGTTGGAAATCCATGGTGTTTAAAAATATGAGACATGAAGAGGGTTGCCATTTGGTGTGCCTTAACAAACAAGAATAAAGTGTGCTTGCTTGCATCGGTCACTTGATTGTGCTTACCGTCAATGCAAGCAATATGAAAATAAAATTTTTCCACCTCATTTGTATGTTGAAAATCTTGGTTTGTGTTATGAAGTACTTGAGACTTTGGTGGTCTACTTGTAAACTAAATGGAGTCCCCAATAAATAGTGTTTCCATGTGTCTAAGGCATGTAGAACAACTAAATCTCTTTCTCATAAATGCCCAAGTCCCGTTCATCCGTATTGAGCCTTCAGCTCTCATATGCTATGGCATGCCCTTCTTGAAGGAAGACTGCTTCAAGACAATCACCACAAGCATCAAATTGGACCTCAAATGGTTTTGAGAGATCCCAAAGCATGAGGAATGGTTAAGAGGTAAGCTTCCCTTTGAGCTTGGCAAAATAATTTTTCTCCTTAGTAGTCCCGAAATACTTAACATTATTCTTTGTTAAGTCATGTAATGGTCCTACTATTTGAGAATTTTTTTCTATGAAGCGTCTATAGTATGCACATATACCAATAAAGCTTCTTAGCTCATATAGATTCCTTGGATTAGGCCATGCTTTTATTACCTCTAACTTTGATGGATCCATATGGATACCATCTTGAGAGATAATATGACCTAAGTATTGAATCTCTTGAAGGAAAAATTTGCTTTTCTTTTGGTTTAGAAAAAGCTTGTTCTCCCTCAATGCTTCAAAAAATCACGTGGAGATGTTGCTTGTGTTCCTCCAAGGACTTGGAGTAGATGATGATATCATCAAAGAGAAGTCCAGTGAACTTGCAGTAGGGTCTAGATATTTTCTCCATCAAACAATTGAATCTGGCTAGTGCATTGGTCAAGCCAGAAGGCATGACTAGATATTCATAAAGACCAAATGTTATACGAAGCACAGTCTTTAGGTTATATTCATCCACTATCCTTATTTGATGATAGACACTTTGAAGGTCAATCCTATTGAAATAGGTAGAGCCTTATAGCTTACCAAATAGATCTTCTACCCAAGGCACGAGAAATCTATTTTTGATAGTGATATGATTTAGATCTCGATAGTCCACACACATACGGTATGTACCATCTTTCTTTTTCACTAAAAGGATTGGAGAACAAAAAGGAGAGGATCTAGGCCTCACCATCGCTTTGTCTACTAGTTATTGTACTTGCTTCATGATCTCCTCTTGTTGAGCTTGGGAAAATCGTTAAGGAGGCTTGTAAGGCGATGACCTCCCTGGTAGTAGCTCAATTTGATGATCATCATCCCCTCGTTTTGGAGGTAATTCCATAGGGATATCATCGATTAAAACATCTTGGAATCCATTTAGAAAAGTAGACAAGTCTAACTCTTCTTGATTCCTACCATTTTCATTTAATAAATCATTAGATTCATTAGTGGATTCTTTGACAAAAATCATATAAGCAGAAACCAAGCTTTTCATTGACTTATCAAAATCCGGTGAACTTACAAGTGCTATAGTACGACCTGACTCATTAGCATCTAAAAATACATGCTCTCTCCCTTATAGGTGAAGTAGATTCTCCTTTTAGGGAACTTCATGTGGCAGCCATGCCGTTGAACCATGGTGCCACCTAGGATAGCATTTTCATGCTAGAGAGGAGAGATGAAAAAGCATTCTTTGTTGACATAGTTTTGGACATGAAGCCTCAACTTCCCAATCAAGGGAGTAATGGAGTCTTGCTATCCGTTGAAAGCTATGTGAGTAGCTACAATATCTCCCATCTCAAAGCTTGAATGCCCAACTTGGTGGCCAGCTCCATTAACATGAACTTGTGAGTAGGGCCAGGGTCAAGATACAGGGTCAAACAAGATGAAGGCATCATGTTCCCTTACTTTTTCCCAATTCTAGGAGAGAGGTGACCCTTTGCAATGTGCATCCTCTTTTGGAGCTTTGATGGTGGAAGCTCTAGGAGTCTCACTGCAGGTATTTCTTTTGGCACAAGAACGATCCCCAAACTTAAAACACTTATGGTCCTTGCAAAAAGCTTCAAGCTCTACAAGACAGAGTTTGTTTTTACCTTTGTAAACTCCCTTCTCCTTGGACCAATTGTTGTTGTTTTTGTAATTGGAATTGCCTTGAGGAAGAATTTTGGGCATTGGCTTTCCCATTTGCATCACTTTTGTCTTTTTTTTTCCATGGTCTTAACATTTTGTCTAGCCCCTTGCTGGAAATTGATGCGGGAAGCAACCATGGTGTCAAGAATTACTTCAGTGATAGAACCACATTGTTGGGAGTTGACATACTTCTTGCACAAAATAGTTGCTTTTGCTCAGCAAAGTCTATGTTTTGGAAGACAATAGTAGCCTTGAGATTTAAATCCCAAAACTTGTCCACATATTTGTGAATAGACTCATGAGAGAGAATGTTCAAACTGCACCATTTGGTAAGGAATTTATCCTTTGCATCACTTGCAAGGAATTTCTTTATGATGGAAACTCGTAGAGTTTTCCATGTCTTTGGGGCTTCGTCGTTGCCACAAAGGCTAGCCCACCATTAAACGATCCAATTTTCGGAAGTGCATAGCTACAGGGCATAGCTCAGAGGACTTTGTGAAGCCCTCGTTTCCAAAGGCCTCATCAAATTGCAGGATGAAGGCCAATACTTTGTCGTTGGCACCAAAGGTGCCATCATAGGTGAGAAAAGAGATACTCTTTCCTCCATCTTTGAACTTCTTGAGCTTTTGTAATCTTTTTCATGCAGGGTATGATTTGCGATGTCATCCCCTCTTGTATTCTCTAGGAGAATAGCCATAGCTGTTGTCGGAAGAGGTGAAAGGTGAAGAAGAAGGAGAAGAGGGTGAGCTCTTTCTTGACCTTTTCTTCCTTTGCTTCCGCTCTACCCTTTCGGGGTGACGACTCTTGGGAGGAGTTGGCGATTGTCTAGACCGCCATCTTCATGGAGCCACATCTTCAAAGGAACTTAGGGATTCATTACTTTCTTGTTCTTTGGATTCCTCCTCTCGTATGGGAGAGAGTATTCTTTTGGGAGTTTCATCAAGAGGCTCCATGCTCTTCTCCTCTTGGAGAGAAAGGGAAACCCCATAAGCACTAAGTTTTTGAATAACTTCGGCTTGAAAAGCACGATTTCCTATAGATTTTTGCAACCTAGTAACAAGATCATTGACAAACATGAGGGCATCATCATTAGCACCTTCATGTGCAAAATCAAAGTTATCAATGTTCATTCTACTCTTTTGGTTATTGTCAATAATGCTGATTATACTTATGTGTTTACTTCGTGTATTCTTTGGCAACTCAAAACCTTAGTTGCTACTCCTCTTAGCCTTTGAAAATCAATACTTAAGTATCTACACCCACGGCTCAAATTGGTTAATTATAGAGAGTAATGGAGTGGGTCTAATATTGCAAAATTGTCAAGGGCTAGCTCCTTTTGGACTTCTTATGGCTCAATAATCGTAAAGCCGTAGGCAAGTCTAAAAAGACCCCATTATTAAGACCAAAGCTCCCAAGGTGTGCACCATATCCCACATAGTGGGCTCAACAAAACCAATAATAGATACTAGTCCCACTTACCCTAATATAATTAACCAAATCAACCATTAATGGAATACTTAAGGACCTCTCTTATTCAGCAAGAAAAGAGAAACCAAATGCTCTAATACGAAAGTAATGGAAATGGCCTATGAACTTTGAGAATAGCAAAATTGAGAGAATTAGAGTGAGCATTTTTGTGAGATTATTTTGAGAACATAGAGGGTGAACTTAATTGATGGTAGCAACATAAACATAGTACTTAATTGAGTTGGCATGAGCAATACTTTTGCAAGCGAGAGTATTAGAGAACATGACAATAGTTGAGGACCGGATTTACTTGGATCCGGCCCCCCTCCAAAAGGGGTTTGTATTATAGATTCTCCTAGCAAGAGAGACTTGGTACAATACAATCTATGTGTTCCTTGTGACCTAGGTGATGGAATGAAGATGGAAAGCTTCATGCATCATGAGCATAACATAAAATTTGCAAAAAGAGTTAACTATCCCAAGCCTCAATCCCAAGGCCTCAAACACCTTCAAAGGTGGAGAGAGCTAGCAAGGAATGCGGGTAGGGAAGAGGAAGAAGAATCATTCATAGGAAAAAGAAATAGCTCCTCACTTATCATCACTCTTCTTGCTTAGCATAGCATAATAGCATACTAATGAAGATGAAGAAGATGGAAAGCAAACATAATACTTTATTTAATTAGTTAATAAATATTTTAGTATTTTAAATTGATTGTATGTTAGTTTATTTGTTAGAACATCAAGTACATAATTGTTTTAGAAAAGTACTTTATATACTTTTTAGATGTAGATTAGTTATTATATTAAAAAGAATAAATTTTTTAAATTGTTTTTTTATTGTAGATAGATAGATAGATAGAGATAGATAGATAGATAGATAGAGAGAGAGAGAGAGAGAGAGAGAGAGAGGAAGAGAGAACTAAAGAGAAAAATAGACTGAAAGAGAGAAAACTTTGAGAGATTATGGAAATGTAGATAGAGAGAAAAAGAGAGGGCTAGAGAGAGAGAGAGAGAGAGAGGAGATATAAAGGTAGAGAGGAAGAGGGTTTGAAAGGATAGAAGGGAGAACTAGAGAGGAAGATCAAAAGACATTGAGAGAAGATAGAAAGATAGGGAGAGAAAGAGAGTTAGAGAAAGAGAGGGTAATAGAGAGATGTAGAACGGAAAAGAGAGATATAGAAGAAGGAAAAAGGCAAAATGGGGAGACAGAGAGAGAGAGGGGAGATATATATATAAATAAATAAATATATGTATATATATATATTGAGAAAGAGAGAGAGAGAGAGAGAAAGAGAGATACAAAGGTGGAGATAAATTCTTTAATACGGTTTAATATGAGAAGAAAAAAGAAGTGAGAGAAAATAAATAAATATAGAGGAGGGAAAGACATAGAGAAAATGAGCTACATCAAAAATAGAAAGATAGAAGTTGAGAGAGAGAGAGAGAGAGAGAGAGAGAGAGAGAGAGAGAGAGAGATTGAATTATCATCCACGGAGGTCATATATGACCCATGGGACCAAAAAACACAACATTATAACAATCTCTTCTCAGTGCGGCCTGATACATATCAGTTAAGGACTGAGGGTCCATCAAGAGGGTAGAATAGAGAAAAAGAGAGAAACAAAACCTAAGGAGGGTCGGTTGAGGGGAGAGCCGGTTTGGGATTTCAAAACTCCTGGATAATCGCTTTGCCACCTCAATAGACTGCCCATTTGCCTTGCTTACGTGCTTCATGCATCTTTTTGAGCTCGCTCGCTTTACTCTTGAGTTGATTCATGGACAATTATTCAGCAATCCAAATCTTTTGTCCCTTGAGAAATCGAGATTGACATAGCAGATTCAGACGCTCATCTTTGTCCTTGAAAGTGAGTATGCAATGCTCGGGTGGCACCTATCTATGAGTGTCGTTGATCCAAGCAACAATTTAGGTCTTGATGTAGATAGGTTGAAGAATGTCATTGATCAGCTTCGTGATTGCTTGAGAGAGAGAGAGAGAGAGAGAGAGAGAGAGAGCAAGTGGGCAAGCCCGTATAGAAGTAGCAAATGGAAATGGAAAGTGGACAAGCCTATTCTAAAGTCCGTTTGCATTTTTAGAGCAAAAAGCACAAATGGACTTCAGAAATGGATTTCTCACTTTCCATTTGGGCTTGTCGATTCGCAAATGACTTCCCTGAAATAAATAGGCACAAGGACAAGTCATATGGGCAAGCAAAATTGGTAAGTGGGCAAATAATTGTTTTTGAAGTCCGTCTACGCTTTTCCCTCCAAAAATACAAATGGGCTTCACAGATGTCTTTTCCACTTGCCATTTTTTCTTTCCACTTCATATGTGGCATGCCTAAATCATCATTAGGTAGTTGGACAAGCTGTATGCAAAGCAATAAGGAGAAATGGCAAGCCCGCAAGCCATTTTTAAAGTAGGCTTGCATTTTTGGGACAAAGAACATGAGAAACTAGAGAAATGGGTTTCCCACTTTCCATTTTGCTTGCCACTTTGGCTTGTCCAAATTATAAATAGACACAAGAGCAAGCCATATTCGAAGCGGTTAGCCCAAATGGTAAATGGGGAAGCCAAATCTGAAGTTTGTTTTTGTTTCTGGGCAAAAAACGCAAACAAACTTCAGAAATGACTTGTCAACTTGCCATAAGTTGCTTACCAAACCACATAAGGCTTACCCTAACCATCAATAAGCAAGTAGGTAAGCCATATGTGAAGAGGCAAGTGGAAATAGCAATAGGGAAAACCATTTTTGAAGCATGTTCACATTTTTAAGATGAAAGACACAAACAAACTTCAGAAAAGGATTGTCTACTTGCCATTTTTCTTGTCAATTTGTATACAACTTTCCCGAGCCATCAATAGGTAAGTAGAGAATCATTATGAAAACAAATGAAATGGCAAGTGGATAAGCCATTTTTAAAGTTTGATTGGGTTTTTCAAACAAAAAATGAAAACAAATAAAAAATGGCTTGCCCATTCACCATTTTGGCTTTTCTTTTTGTATATGGCTCGCCCATGCAAAGGGATAAGCAAAAATGGCAAGCGGGCAAGGCCTTTATGGAATTTGTTTGTGTTGGTTTGGGCAAGCCATATGCAAAGCAAAATGACCAAATGGCAAATGGGCAATCCATTTTTAAAGTCCGTTTCCATTTTTGGGGAAAAAAACTTAAACGGGCTTCAAAACGTATTGCCCACTTACCATTTTTGTTTTTTTGTTTTGCATACAAATTTTTCAAACCATCAACAGGAAAGTTGAAAAGTTTTATGCAAAGCCACAAGCATGAATGGCAAGCGGTCAAGCTGTTTCTGAAATTCGTTTGCATTTTTAATGTAATAAACGCAAACAAACTTCAAAAGTATCTTGCTCGCTTGTCAATTGTGCTTGTCTCTTGCATACGGCTCGCCCAAATCATCAATGGACAAGTGAACAAGCGTTTTGCAAAGAGATAGGCACAAATAGAAAGTGAGCAAGCTGTTTTTGAAAATTGTTTGTAGGGTAGAATACGCAAATGAACTCCAAAAGCAGCTTGTCCACTTGTGTTTTTTTCCCTAAAAACACAAACCGAGGATAACACACACACACACACACACACACACACACACTAGAGAGAAAGATATTCATGTTAAGCTTGTTTTCATAGCATTGCCATAAGTACATACTTTATGTTTTAAAAAAAAGTCTGTGGTTTTGCTACAATTGTTGCAAATGGATGTTCCTTGCGGGATGTTTTTTAGATAAAGAGAGATGGTTGCATATTTGATTAAATAAATGAAAATATGCAACTCTACCTGAAAAAATGTAGATGCAGAGCAGTGATCCCAAGGAGAATATCATTTTCTCTTGCAGTCAATGCAAGTATCATATATTTTGTAAGTGAATGATACATTTACATTCATAAATATAATGTGTTTGATGCATCCTTGGTTTGTAAATTTTCTCTTCTACTCATATGAAGGAGCTAGAGATCAAGTTGAGCATCTAGACATAACACCAATAAACCCACAAGTAAGAAGAATATCTAAACCTAGACATAGATTCTACAATCAACACAAGCATAGACGAGCACTATATTGAGGAAGAGCATATTGATGAGATTCTTGACACATTCCTTAACATGGAGATCAAACCGCAAAGGTGACAGCAGAAGGATCAAGTCAAAGGCAATAAAAAAGGTCCCATCAAACAAAACCCAAATTATGTGCTTTGCAATCTTGCACATCTCCCACTCTATGGAGCTACAAAAGAAATCCCAAAATAAATCACTTCTCATCACACACACACACACAAGGCTCTCTCCATCACACACATACACAAGACTCCTCTGTCATAAAATCTACTTTCTAAACAACCCAAATTATTTTCTCATATTAAACTGATCACTTAACGTGGGAGAATAAATGGGGACAAGGGTTAAGATATAGACATGTGCTTATAGATCTATCTCAACATGGGGCCAATAGTAAAGGGGCCCAAATGAGAGATGGTTTATCAAAGAGAAAGGCTAACCAATGGAGCATAAGACCTTAGGGTTAGCTTCATTGAAGACCTCCAACAATGTGTGTAAAAGTCCTTAAACCTTAGGTAAGCTACGACTGAGCTTGAGGCGGGAACCCGACCCAGCTCGAGGTGCTTGTCCTGCTTGATGACTAAAGTGCTTGAGGTGCTTAATGATTGAGGTGCTTGAGATGTTTGACATGCTTGAGATGCTAGGGATGTACTTGAGGTGAGAACCCATCCCAAGCTTAAAGTGCTTAACGGCCAAGCTTGTGGTGGAAATTGGGCCTATGCATGATGGGCTTGAGTTGTCAAAAAGTCAAAAATCCAATCTTTACAAGGAGGGGGCGAGCCCTACAATAGGGGTAATGAGAGAGAACACCCACATACTCACACAAGGTCTACTTAGTACAAAGAGAGCATAAAGGACATGTGGCAAGTTCCTCCTCATGTTGCCCTCATGGTGTGCCTCAAGCCTATTGGTTGGCCACCCAAGGGGTCCAATGATAATTTAGGATATTTAATTAATTGATTTTGCATTTATCAAGTCCTCTCTCTCAAAGGGGAAAGGGGGACACTTGTCCCAAGGCTACCCTTCTTTATTGGTATAACTCATGCTTATGATTGGCTAGGCCAAGAGAGGTCCAAGGAGCTTCAAGCATGAGCTACAAGGGGGGCCCGACCAAGCAAGCTTAGGGGTTGTTTAGGGTGTATACTCATGCACACACTCTCATTATGCACTATGAAAAGTGCAAGGGTTCCCTCTTCTTCTCCAAGCAGGTAGAGGTTGAGAGCCTACACCAACACTCTTGGCTATGGAGTGAAAATCCAACCAAGAGCCATTCTTCAATGCTTAAGCTTGCCATAATCTCCATCTTCATTACTATGTTATGATGTATGCTAGCAAGAAGAGTATGATAAGTGAGGAACTAATTATTTCTCCTATGAAATATTTCTTCTTCCTCTTCCCTACCCTCATTCCCTGCTAGCTCTCTTCAGCTTCAAAGGTGTTTGAGGTCTTGGGATAGTTAAAGTTTTCTTCAAGCTTGTGTTATGCTTGTGATGGATAAATCTTTCCATCTTCATTGCATCACCTAGATCACAAGGAACACAAAGATTGTATTGTAACATGTCTCTTAATGGGAGAAATCATAATACAAATGCCTACTGGAGGGGGGACCGGCTTGACATAAATCCGGTCCTCAACTGTTGTCATGTTCTCTAAATTCAATCTCTTGCAAAAGTATTTCTCATGTCAAGTTTACTAATTGCTATGGTTATATTGCAATCTTCAACTATGTTCATTGTTATTCTCACAAAGTCATTTCTCAAACGTACTCTCATTAATTTACGCTACTCTCAATTTAAATAGGACAATTCCATTACATTGGTATTGTTGGAGCTATATATGGCTCACTCTACTCAACTTGGTCTCACCTATATATTTCTATCTTGTCCTCAATATGAATTAGTCTTTGGGAGCATATATGGTGTGTCTCTTGTCTCGTCTCTCTCTCTTTCTCTCTACATCTCAACATGGTATCAGAGCGGTAATGATCACGCGTCGATTCAATTCATGGTGACAAAACCGTATGTGTATGCGATTCACATGTAAGATTCAAAATTGCTACAAATTTTTTTTTTGAGCATTGATTCTTGTTAACCGTGGTTGTTTTGTGTTAAGAAGAATATGATTGGTGTTTTGTGTGGTGTTTATTGCTAATCAATCTAATCGTTGATTACGTTTTCTTGTTGATGACACCCTGAACTTCATCTCAATTTTTGGGGGTCTTCTGCTCAGAATTTGGAGAAATGGGAAAAGCGCAATAGAGCATAGCGCAATGGTACTTCTCATCCACCACTTGTTCGTCTCCTCGAGCTCTTCGATTTGAGTTCTAGGTTTGCGTCAATCGGAGTTCGTAGCAGAAAGTTATGTTGTTTTTACTGCAATTGAGCTTGACGCAACTTTCTTCGTCGTACTTCTTCGTGAAGCGTCCGCGATCATTTTTGTAAATTTGGCGTTAACTTTTTTGAGAAAATTTAGCTTTTTGCTATTCGTATTGTGGCTGTCAATCTTGTGTCTCACACTACTCTATTTTGAGGACTCTTTTATTATTAACGTCTCCTTTACCCTACCTTTTTTGGGTGATGTTTCTCACATCTTTGGACATTCCTTGAGAATCCTTCTTGCGTTTATCATGACAGAATGCAACCCTCCTATTTCTCTCATCCTCAATTAGAGCCTTCACCATATATGGTGTGCAGAACCAAAAGGAGACTAACAATGATTGGCTTGCAATCATGTACTTGATAACTAGAGTTTCAAGCGTGACCTCGCAGCGTATGCCAATCTCTTCCTTTACATACCATCCTCTGTCAAGAAGTTTGTCACAGGATGACTGCTGAAATGACTTGCACATGAACATAGTTTTCGTAACATATATACTGTAGTTATGAAACAACTCTATGAACAGTGCAGCTACGTATAGACCTCTGTATATCCTTGTAGAGCTTACTTCTCATTGCCTCCACCATTGTTTCCTCAGGAACTCGCCAGTCCAGAGTGTTCCAATCGGTTGGTAGAGGCACTTTCACCAACATGCCATTCTTATTCCTTGGGCTGAGTTGGTAGAAGTGGCCATAGAAAAATATTCCTTTATCAGCCAGGATTTTGCTGCTTCTCCCTGAATACTGTAGAGAACCAGTGTGGGTATGAACAACAAGGAAAAGGTCTATTATGCACTCCACAGGCTCCCATTCCTCATAAGAAGAGGGATAAAAATCTTCAAAATATATAACAAGAGTTAAACTAAGAGTATCAATAAGTCAAAATGACAAATCTAATGTAGTTGAGATGTGAAGAATGGAGCCATTGCTCATAAGAAGAGGGATAAACGTTGCAAAATATATAAGAAAAGTTATAATGAGAGTATCAATAAGTGAAATGACAAATCAAATGCAATTCAGATGTCAAGAATACTTACAATTGCAACGTGGTTGATGTATATCTGACACATTTCCACCATTTGCTATCACGTCTGGATGGGTAAACACATGCTGAACAAGAACTTCCTTTACAGATCTTTTTCCGATTTCAACTTTGTAATCCAACACTCTGGCCTTCCATGGTGAGCGGTAAACATTGATAGCACTAGACCTCTTGGGTCCTCTTGGTTGCATGAGGACCCATGAACCTTTGTTTATCCTTTTTCCAACCCATTGGTTCTCTGCACTTATTGAAGTTGATATTGTAATTGAGGATATGCTACTACTTGGCCTTCTAGGCAAAGTGCAGGTGTTGGTAGTTGGTGTGAGAGACGATAAACACATAGAGATTCTTGGGCGAGAATACATGGAAGCCATAGCTCTCAGAGAAGAGATTTAGTGAAGGGAGATTCACTTTGAAAGCATTCTAATGGAGGGAAAGTGTTTTAGAATTCCAATATCTTGTGCGGGCTTAATGGTCACCCTCCGGTACGTTAATGACCATAAGAGAATATCAGCAGTGGGACCACACACGCACCTAACATCTCGGTAAAAGCAAGGAAGTTACGATGCCACAATCCTAGATTTGTGAAAGTTTTTAGGGTATTTTCCTATTTTTTGAGTCTTTCCACATACTTTCCTACATAACGTAGCCCTCCTGCTCATTGGACGCCCTCTATTTTTCTCTCTCCTTCATATGGCTCTCCAAATGACCTCCGAAATTTCCTAATGATACTCACCCACACACACTCACACACACTTTCATTATTCACTATGTAAAGTGCAAGAGTTCCCTCTTCTTCTTCAAGCAAGTAGAGGTTTAGAGCCTATCGAACACTCTTGGCTATGGATTTAAAATCCAACCAAGAGCCATGCTTCAATGCTTAAGCTTGCCATCTTCTCCATCTTCATTACTATGCTATTATGTATGCTAGAAAGAAGAGTATGATAAGTAAGGAACAAATTCTTTCTCCTATGAAATTTTTCTTCTTCCTCTTCCCTACCCTCAGTCCTTGCTAGCTCTCTCCACCTTCGAAGGTGTTTGAGGTCTTGGGATAGTTAAAGATTTCTTCAAGTTTTTGTTATGCTTGTGATGCATGAAGCTTTCCATCTTCATTGCATCACCTAGGTCACAAGGAACACAAAGATTGTATTGTAACAAGTCTCTCTTAATGGGAGAAATCATAATGCAAATGCCTATTGGAGGGGGCACCGGTTCCACATAAATCTGGTCCTCAACTGTTGTCATGTTCTCTAAATTCTCTGTCTTGCAAAAATATTGTTCATGCCATGTTAAATAATTCATATAATTATGTTTCTCTCTTCAATTATGTTCACCTGCTATGCTCACAAAGTCATTTCTCAAAAGTACTCTCATATATTTCCGCTACTCTCAATTTAAATAGGCCAATTCCATTACACTCTCTCTCTCTCTCTCTCTCTCTCTCTCTCTCTCTCTCTCTCTCTCTCTCTCTCTCTCTCTCTCTCTCTCTCTCCCGCCCTTATTTACAAAAATCTACTATCTAACCAACCCAAATGATTTTCTCATATTAAATTGATCACTTAATGTGGGAGAATAAATGGGAACAAGTGTTACGATATAGATATGTGCTTATAGATCTATCTCAACACGGGGCCAATAGTAAAGGGGCCCAAATGGGAGATTGACTATCAAGAGCAAGGCTAACCAATGGAGCATAAGACCTTAGGGTTAGCTTCATTAAAGACCTCCAATAATGTGTGTAAAAGTCCTTTGACCTTAGGTAAGCTAGGGCTGAGCTTGAGGTGGGAACCCGGCCCAAGCTCAAGGTGCTTGTCGTGCTTGAGGTGCTTGTCCTACTTGAGGTGCTTGTCATTCTTGAAGTGCTTGATTAAGATGCTTGAGGTGCTTGACTTGGTGCATGATTAAGGTGCTTGAGGTGCCATGAGAAGCTTGCCTGAGATGCTTGTGGGAACACCCCCTACTTCAAGTGCTTAGTCATGCTTGATGACTAAGGAGCTTGCTCATCCAAAGTCAAAAATATCCCTACAAGGAGGGGGGGGAGCCTACAAGGGGGGGGGGGGATGAGAGAGAACACACACACACACAAGGGAAGCCCCAGCTTGAAGAGGCAGCAAGGACACTTGTCAAGTTCCTTCCCATGTTGCCCTCATGGTGTGCCTGAAGCCTATTGGTTGGCCAACCAAGGGGTCCAATGATAATTTAGGATATTTAATTAATTAATTTTGCATTTATCAAGTCCTCTCTCTCAAAGGGGAAAGGGGGACACTTGTCCCAAGGCTACCCATGTTGCTTGTAATGGCTCCTGCTTGTGATTGGCTAGGCCTGGAGGGGTCCAATGAGCTTCAAGCATGAGCTACAAGGGGGGTTTGACCCAAGCCAGCTAGGGGGGTGCTTAGGGGGTATACTCACCCACACACACTCACAAACACTCTCATTGTGTACTATGCAAAGTGCAAGAGCTCCCTCTCTTTCTCCAAGCAAGTAGAGGTTGAGAGCCTACACCAACACTCTTGGCTATGGAGTGCAAATCCATCCAAGATCCATGCTTCAATGCTTGAGCTTGCCATCTATTTCTTCTTCATTACTATGCTATTATGTATGCTAGCACAAGGGTTATGATAAGTGAGGAACTAGCTCTTTCGCGTATGAAATGTTTCTTCTTCCTCTTCCCTACCCTCATTCCCTGCTAGCTCTCTCCACCTTTGAAGGTGTTTGAGGTCTTGGGACTGAGGCTTGGTATAGTTAAAGCTTTCTTCAAGTGTAGGTTATGCTATGATGGTGATGCATGAAGCTTTCCATCTTCATTGCTTCACCTAGGTCACAAGGAACACAAAGAATGTATTGTAACAAGTCTCTCTTTATAGGGGAAATCATAATACAAATGCCTATTGGAGGGGGGACCGGCTTCACTAAATTCTCTAAATTCTCTCTCTTGCAAAGGTATTGTCCATGCCAAGTTAACTAATTGCTATAATTATGTTGCTATCTTCAATTATGTCTACCCACTATGCTCACAAAATCATTTCTTGAAAGTACTCTCATTAAATTCTGCTACTCTCAAATTGAATAGGCAAATTCCATTACATTGGTATCAGAGCATTTGGTTTCTCTTTTCTTGCTTAAGAAGAGAGGTCCTTGAGTAGCCTATAAATGGTTGATGTTGTTAATTATAATAGAGTAAGTGGAACTGGGATCTAATATCGGTTTTGTTAAGCCCACTATGTGGGGGATGGTGCACACCTCGCGAGATTTGGACTTAATAATGGAGTCCTTTTAGACTTGCCTACGGCTTTACCATTATTGAGCCATAAGAAGTCCGAAAGGAGCTAGCCCTTGGCAACTCTTCTATGCTAGACCTACTTCTCTACTCTCTATAATTAACCACTTTGAGCCGTGGGTGTAGATACTTAAGAGCCGATTTTCAAAGGCTAAGAGGAGTGGCAACTAAGGTTTTGAACTGCCAAAGCATACACTAAGTATAAACATAAATTTTGTTAACATGGCTGACAATAATCAAGAGAGTAGAATGAACATTGATAGCTTTGATTTTGCACATGAAGGTGATAATGATGATGCTCCCATGTTTGTGAATTATCTCGTCTCTAGGTTGCAGCAAGCTATGGGCAACCCTGCTTTGCAAGCCGAAGTTACTCAACAACTTCGTGCTTATGGAATTTCCCTTCCTCTCCCAGAGGAGAGAGAGCTTAGGAGGCCTCTTGAAGAGACCCCCCACAGAAGACTCTCTCCCATTCGAGAGGAGGAATCCAAAGAGAAAGAAAGCAATGAAAGTCTAAGTTCTTCTGAAGAGGTGGCTCCACGAAGACGGTGGTCTAGACGATCACCTACTCCTCCCAAGAGGAAAAGAGCAACCTATAGTCCTTCTCCTCATCACTCTGAAAGGCAAGAGAGGAAACAAAGGAAGAAAAGGGCTAGGAAGAGGTCACCCTCTTCTCCTTCTTCTTCACCTTCCTCCTCTTCCGATGAAAGTTATGGCTATTCTCCTAGAGAATACAAGAGGGGAGGACATCGCAAATCATTTCCTCCATGGCGAAGGTTACAAAAGCTAAAGAAGTTCAAGGAGGGAGGAAAGAGTATCTCTTTTCTCACCTACGATGGCACCTTTGGTGCTACCGACAAAGTGTTGGCCTTCATCCAGCAATTTGATGCGGCCTTTGGGAACGAGGGCTTCACAGAGTCCTCCAAGCTACGCCATGTAGCTATGCACTTCCAAAAATCATCTCGTCAATGGTGGGCTAGCCTTCGTGGCAATGGAGAAGCCCCAAAGACATGCAAAACTCTACGAGTTTCCATCATGAAGCAATTTCTTCCAAGTGATACTAAAGATAAAGTTCTTACCAAATGGCGCGGCTTGAAGATTCTCTCTCATGAGTCTATCAACAAGTATGTAGACAAGTTTTGGGATTTACATCGCAAAGCTACTGTCTTTCAAAAGATAGACTTTGCCGAGCAAAGACAGCAATTCTGTGCGGGATTACTTGAAGAGATGGCCGAATACATCAACTCTCAACGGCCCGGTACTATTACCGAAGTAATCCACCACACCATGGTTCCTTCACGCATCAATTTCCATCAAGGGGCTAGACGTAATGTCAAGCCCATGGAAAACAAAGATAAAAATGATACAAAGGGGAAATCCAATGCTCAAAATAATTCCCAAGGCACTTCCAACAACAACAATCGGTCCAAGGAGAAGGGAGTTTACAAAGGTAAAAACAAACTCTCTCCTGAACAGCTTGAAGCTTTTCGCAAGGACCATAAGTGTTTCAAGTGTGGCGAGCAAGGACATGGCTATCGTTCTTGCCCCAAGAAGAATACTCCCAATGAGACTCCTAGGGCTTCCACCATCGAAGCTCCAAAAGAGGATGCTCATTGCAAAGGATCATCACTTTCCTATGCGTGGGGAAAGGTAAGAGAGCATGATGCCTTCATCTTGTTTGACCTAGGCTCTACTCTCAACTTCATATCAATAGAGTTGGCCACCAAGTTGGGCATTCAAGCTTTTGAGATGGGAGATATAGTAACAGCTGATGCAGCTTTCAAGGGACAACATACCTCCGTTACTCCCTTGATTGGGAATTTGAGGCTTCATGTACAAAGCTATTTCGACAAAGAAGACTTCTTCATCCCTCCTCTCCATTATCAGGATGTTATCCTAGGGGCACCATGGTTTGATCGCATGGCTGCCAACATGAAGTTCCCTGAACGGAGAGTTTACTTCACCTATAGGGGAAAGAACATGTATATAGATGCTAGTGAGCGTGGTCGCACTATTCCACTTGTAAATCCTCTTTCTTTTGATAAATCAATGAAGAGCTCAGTTTCTGCGTACATGATTTATGTCAAAGAGTCTCTAAAAGCTAATAATGTTTCATCAAATGAAAATGATAGGAATCAAGAAGAGTTAGACTTGTCTACTTTTCTAAAAGGATTTCAAGATGTTTTCATCGATGATATCCCTATGGACCTACCTCCAAAACGAGGGGATGATGACCATCGTATTGAGCTCCTTCTAGGAAGCTCACCGCCTAACAAACCTCCTTATCGAGTCTCACAAGCTCAACAAGAGGAGATTATGAGGCAAGTACATAAATTGGTAGACAAAGGGATGGTGAGGCCTAGTTCTTCTCCCTATTGTTCTCTAGTCCTTTTAGTGCAAAAGAAAGATGGTACATACCGTATGTGTGTGGACTATCGAGCAGTAAACCATATCCCTATCAAAAACAGATTTCCCATGCCTCGGGTAGAAGATCTGTTTGATAAGCTACAAGGCTCTACCTACTTCAGTAGGATTGACCTTAAGAGTGGCTATCATCAAATAAGGATAGTGGATGAAGATATCCTAAAGACCGCGTTTCGCACAACATTTGGTCTTTATGAATATCTAGTGATGCCTTTTGGCTTGACTAATGCACCAGCTACTTTCAATTGTCTCATGGAGAAAATTTTTAGACCATATCGTAAATTCACTGGAGTGTTCTTTGATGATATCATCATCTACTCCAAATCTTTGGAGGAACATAAGCAACATCTCCAAGTGATTTCTCAAGCCTTGAGGGAAAACAAACTTTTTCTCAACCAAAAGAAAAGTGAATTCTTCCTTCAAGAGATTCAATATCTAGGTCATATTATCTCTCACGATGGTATTCGTATGGATCCATCAAAGTTAGAGGTAATAAAATCATGGCCTAACCCAAGGAATCTACATGAGCTAAAAAGCTTTATTGGTATGTGTGCATACTGTAGACGCTTCATAGCAAAATTCTCTCAAGTAGCAGGACAACTACATGACTTAACAAAGAAGAACGTTAAGTTTGTATGGACTGCTAAGGAGCAAAATGCTATTGAAAAACTCAAAGAGAAGCTTACTTCCCAACCAGTCCTCGTGCTTCCGGATCTCTCAAAACCATTTGAGGTCCAATGTGATGCTTGTGGTGATTGCCTTGGAGCGGTTTTGCTTCAAGAAGGGCATGCCATAGCATATGAGAGCCGAAGGCTCAATAGTGATGAACGAGTCTTGGGCATTTATGAGAAAGAGCTTTTAGCTATTCTACATGCCTTAGATACATGGAAGCACTACCTATTGGAGACTCCATTTATCCTACGAACTGACCACCAAAGTCTCAAGTATTTCATGAAGCAAACCAAACTTTCCGACAAACAAATGAGGTGAGAAAATTTTCTTTCGCAATTTAATTTCCATATTGCTCACATAGCTGGTAAGCACAATCAAGTTGCCGATGCACTTTCATGACGACCAAAAGTTAATGCGGTGTCTATAGATACTCACAATGATCTATCCTCTATGACAGATGAGTATGCTACTGACCCTGACTTTAGAGACATAATGTCAGCCCTTGCGTTGGGGAAGAAAGAGGAACCATTCACCTTGTAGGATGGTTATCTTCTCCACAGCAATAGGCTATGTGTTACCCATTCCCTTCATGAGAAGGTTATGTATGAATCCCATGCTCCTCCATATGCAGGGCATAGAGGTATTCAACCTACTCTCCGAGGAGTAGAGAGGTATTTCTATTGGCCTACCATGAAAGTGGACATACAAGAGTATGTTTCAAAATGTGTAGTATGCCAAAAGACCAAGTATGATAGAAGGAAGCAACCTGGATTACTCCAGCCATTGCCTATTCCAAATTCGCCATGGGAGAGTATATCCATGGATTTCATCTTTGGATTACCCAAGTCTATCCATGGGAATACAGGAATATGGACAATAGTCGACAGGTTTAGCAAGCAAGCACATTTTATTCCGGTCAAAAAGACTATTAAGGCACATCAAATGGAACCTCTCTTCATATCTCAGATTTTCAAGCACCATGGATTACCCACATCCATCGTGTCAGATAGAGATCCTAGAATGACCAGTAGTTTCTAGAAATGTCTCTTTGAAAATCTAGGAACAAGATTGAATTTCTCTTCGGCCTATAACCCACAAACGGATGGCCAAAGTGAGATAGCCAATCTTACGATACCTGATCTACTCAAGACTTATGTTACCGAAGTAGATCAACGCTCACAATGGGAAAAGTATTTAGCTCTAGTAGATTATGCCTACAATATTACTTTCCATACTTCTACGGGGAAAGCACCTTTCGAGATCATAGAGGGAAGACCTAAAAGTCCCTTGCTACTCAAAGTACATGGGAAGATCTTCGCCGCCGATGAGTATAGCCGTGACCTACAAGAATCTTTTCAAAAGATTAGGGAGGCTATAGCCATCTCTCAACAGAGGCAAAAATTTTCTGCTAATAAGCACAGAAGAGCCTTAATGTTCAAAGAAAGTGATTGGGTCTTACTCAAGTTTCCTAAGGCTCGATTAAGGCAAACGATGGGCAAAAATCCTACGGGCCATCAAAAGTGTTATGCTAAACAAGCAAAAAGATACTATGGTCCTTTCCAAATCTTGAAGCCCATCAATGAGACGGCTTATCAACTCAAGTTGCCCAACCATTGGCTTATACACAATGCCTTTCATGTAAGCCTACTTAAGCCCTACAAAGGAGAGCCACCAACTGAACCAATCATTGAAGACCCTCCCGAAGTTGAAGACCAAGAAGAGGTGCTACAACCCGAAGCTCTCCTTCGGCATGAAGACAAGGTACTACGACATGGTAAGATAATCCGACGGTATCTTATTAAGTTCAAAAATTATCCTTTTGAAGATGCTAAATGGATGCAAGGAGTACAACTTAAGGATAGTATGAACCTTGTCAATGCTTACAATGCTACATTAGAGTAAGAAAATGTACAACTCTCTTTTAAATGACTCATGTTTTTGTCTTATAAGACTAATCCTCTTTTTAATTGTGTAGAAATTTAACTAGTATGCATGCTTAGAATCATGTTTGTGATGACGACGTCTCTCAAACACCAAGTAGAATTTGTCACTCTACTTTGGGAGAATGAAATGGACTAAAGAGCAGACATGCTTGTGGCAGCTATGTCTCCCAAGCACCAAATGGATTAGTCATCCATCTTGGAAAGATGTCGTAGGGTAAAAAAGGGATCCTCTACCCGCTAAGTACGATTGACTAATGACTAAGGCTTTATCTCTTCTACCTCATAGTCGAGGATGACTATGATTTCAAGAGAGAGGTAATGTCATAAAATCTAATATCTAACCAACCCAAATGATTTTCTCATATTAAATCGATCACTTAATGTGGGAGAATAAATGGGAACAAGTGTTAAGATATAGATATGTGCTTATAGATCTATCTCAACACGAGGCCAATAGTAAAGGGGCCCAAATGGGAGATGGTCTATCAAGAGCAAGGCTAGCCAATGGAGCATAAGACCTTAGGGTTAGCTTCATTGAAGACCTCCAATAATGTGTGTAAAAGTCCTTTGACCTTAGGTAAGCTAGGGCTGAGCTTGAGGTGGGAACCCGGCCCAAGCTCGATGTGCTTGTCATGCTTGAGGTGCTTGTCCTGCTTGAGGTGCTTGTCATGCTTGAGGTGCTTGATTAAGATGCTTGAGGTGCTTGACAGGATCCATGCTTGAGGTTCTTGACTTGGTGCATGATTAAGGTGCTTGAGGTGCCTTGAGAAGCTTTTCTGAGATGCTTGTGGTAATACTCCCTACTTCAAGTGCTTAGTCATGCTTGATGACTAAGGGGCTTGCTCATCCAAAGAAAAAAATATCCCTACAAGGAGGGGGGCCAGTCTACAAGTGGGGGGGGGATGAGAGAGAACACACACACACACACACACACACACAAGGGAAGCCCTAGCATGAAGAGGCATCTGGGACACTTGTCAAGTTCTTCCCCATGTTGCCCTCATGGTGTGCTTGAAGCCTATTGGTTGGCCACCCAAGGGGTCCAATGATAATTTAGGATATTTAATTTATTGATTTTGCATTTATCAAGTCCTCTCTCTCAAAGGGGAAAGGGGGACATTTGTCCCAAGGCTACCCATGTTGCTTGTAATGGCTCCTGCTTGTGATTGGCTAGGCCTGGAGGGGTCCAATGAGCTTCCAGCATGAGCTACAAGGGGGGGTCGACCCAAGCAAGCTAGGGGGGTGATTAGGGGGTATACTCACCCACACACACTCACAAACACTCTCATTGTGTACTATGCAAAGTGCAAGAGCTCCCTCGCTTTCTCCAAGAAAGTAGAGGTTGAGAGCCTACACCAACACTCTTGGCTATGGAGTGCAAATCCATCCAAGAGCCATGCTTCAATGCTTGAGCTTGCCATCTATTTCTTTTTCATTACTATGCTATTATGTATGCTAGCACAAGAGTTATGATAAGTGAGGAACTATCTCTTTCTCGTATGAAATGTTTCTTCTTCCTCTTCGCTACCCTCATTCCCTTCTAGCTCTCTCCACCTTTGAAGGTGTTTGAGGTCTTGGGACTGAGGCTTGGTATAGTTAAAGCTTTCTTCAAGTTTAGGTTATGCTATGATGGTGATGCATGAAGCTTTCCATCTTCATTGCTTCACCTAGGTCACAAGGAACTTAAAGAATGTACTGTAACAAGTCTCTCTTTATGGGAGAAATCATAATACAAATGCCTATTGGAGGGGGGACCGGCTCCACATAAATCCGGTCCTCAATTGTTGTCATGTTCTCTTAATTCTCTCTCTTACAAAAGTATTGTCCATGCCATGTTAACTTATTGCTATGATTATGTTGCTATCTTCAATTATGTCTACCCGCTATGCTCACAAAATCATTTCTTGAAAGTACTCCCATTAAATTCCGCTACACTCAAATTGAATAGGCAAATTCCATTACAATCGCTCTCTCTTTCGCTTACATACGTACGCTAAGAAACAAGATTTGAAGCAAAAGTGTACACTCAAAATCCTTCTACATACACGACAACAAAAAGACAACCGGTGAATTTATGCGAACACAAGAACAAAAGTATGAATGATCATGGTATGGTCTTTTCTTCCTTGACACTTTGAGATTAAACAAAAATTATTAAAATAATTTGAATATGCACAAAAATACTATACAATATAAACAAAAACGATTGAAACACACTACATATGAATGAAGAAAATTAACAATATTATACAAGTAGACTAGAATTGATTGAAGCAGACTAAATATATAAATCATCAATGTATGTATGTATACAATGTCAATATTCAGACATAATCATCTATCTAAATGCCATTAGGGCTATAATCTGACATGCCGGACTTGTCCACACGATCCTCCTATCTCCTAGCAATGCAATGCGATCCGCTGGTTGTCTATCCTCCTACCCTTCTCCTCCTCTCTCACAACAATCTTGAGATCTCTCTCGCTGTGAACCTCCTACATTTATAAAAGCTAAATTAAATCACTTGACAACTAATAACTAATTTGAAAATCAAATTAACATTAAAAAAACTCAAATCTATAAATATTACTTACAAAAGGGCGTGCTAGTGCAAGGATACACTGCAAGGCTCTGTATCCCTAGTAGGTTTCCATCTTGATCTTTGTTGGAGTTGGAGGTCAACTCTATTAGGAATTGGATCGTGCTAGCTATGGTGGATGAAAGAGAAACATAGTGTCAATGCATGATTGTGTGTGTAAGCAAGATTATTACTCAAGTGAATTAGGTTCCAAGATAGAATTAGCTTGGACTCATAAGCACAATCTTGAGTATTGACTTAGCTTAGCGCAAGCTCACCATAGACAAGCATGCAGTGCAAAATAGAATTGTGTTTATTCATTCATGAAATAAGCTTTAAGTAGCTCTACAGCCTTGCTCCACAGCATGTGGGATAAATCCACTCTCTTCTCCTTGACTCACACTTTAGGACAAAGCTCACACTTTACAATCTTCCCCTTGAGGTTTGGACTATGACAAGATACTGAAGATGCATGATCCACACAGGCTAAAAAAATCCACATAGGATGGTGATATCCACACAGGAAAATAAAGTCCACAAAGGATGGCGATATCCACACAGGATGATAAAATCCACACAAAAAAATTCCACAACGGATGGTGATATCCACACAGGATGATGAAATCCACACAGGAAAAAGTCCTCCCCTACAAGTAGAGAGTCTGCATCTTCAAAATGGGTCTTCATAAAAGACAACGTTGCTCTCGTCTTCATCCTTTTTGTCTTCTACTATGTGAGCTGATCCTCTGTCAGGTCTCTTGCCTTCGTTGCTTCTGTTGTTGCTTTCAACTGCTTCATGGTCTTTGACTTCATATCCTCCCCTCGAATGAGTGCTTCCGTCCCCCTTTTTGTTGTGCAATCAGGATTTATTCCATGCGTCATAATGACATGCAACAATATGCTAAAATATCCTATGAAAAGGTTTATGCAAAAAATTAATGCTTTCTCTTCCATCTTGGTCATACTCCGAGAGCCCAAGCATGCGGTGTTTCTCATACACTTTGTAACAAAGTCTTCACACATGGAGGGTTTTATCAATTTGGAGACTCTCCAATGCCAATGTCTATCCCATTACAAAAGCACATAATGTCATCCATGTAGACAAATATAATTACATACATTGCAAGAACTTGTTGTGCTTGGCTGCAAGATTTCAATTTTAATGTCTTCTTAATAAAACTCTCTTAATGTGAAGTACCTCTTCACTTGAGGTGAAGTCACCCTTCACAACCTTGAGTTCTTCTCTTTATGACTGGAATGAGCCTTTGAAGTTGGCTTTGGATACCTTTGGAGCTCCCTTTTAAAAGCTTTGTATTCTCAAAGAAGCCATTGATGAACGTCTTCTACCTTTCTTCTTTAGTGCTTGAGGCCGCCTTTGAATGTCAAAGAAAATGGTTGCCTTTGTGGGGCACCAATGAATTTGAGGCTTGGGAGAACTGGCCACACAGTGGGAACAATGCCTTGTAACAAGCTTGGGGCTTTGAGCCTCTTGGAATTGCTACTCCATGGGAGCAGGGGCTTAAATAGCTCTCGAAGGCTTGAACGTTTACTTGCCTTGGAGCTCTTGAGGCTGGGAGTAGCGTGGGAAGGGGGTGCAACCATGGGAGGACCCAAAAACCCCCTTAAAAGGGGTTGAGTGCGCGGATAAGTCCTGTCGGGCAGGTGCGGGCGGACAGTCGGCCGGTTGCTGCGAGCAATCAACAGGGACTGTCGGACGGACGCGTGCAGTAGTGGGTTTTTAGGGTTTGCAGCCGGTTGGTGGCGGACCCGCCTTCAAAAAAAAAGTTGGAATTTACCACCTCCCTAGAATCCGTCGGCCTTGCGCATTTGAAGAAGCCCTCGTTAAACCCACGACCCTCCAAAGCCACACCAAATATAGTGCTCAAGCTAAGCCAAGGCGTCCATTGGGGTCCACGTGAGTAATAGGCCAAAAACAGATATTTTAACTCGGTTCTGCAGGGCTTCTCTCACAAAATACTGTACACACACCTTATTTTAGTAAGATTTTAGGGGATGAGGCTTAGGGGGTTCTCGAGCTCGGATTTGAGTGTTTAGGGGCTCTATGGAGAGCTTGCGAGGAGAGCTTCAAGATAATGGAAATGATGCAAGTTGATAATGACAGTGTGGGGATTAATTTCAAATGCAAAAAGTAGAAAAATTGACACTATATGCACATAAATTTGAAGAGAGACGATTGCTAAATGATGTGACCAATCAATCAAGGCACTAATTGATCATTGGGGTGATCAATTGGTTACTTGTGTAAGTGGAATCACAAACATATTCAGAAAATATGCAAGATTTCTAAACATTAACGCACCTATGCTCTCCTAGTTAAGCCTACCTAGCCATGGAGGGTAGTGGCCTCTTGGGTGTGCCAAGGACATACCCACACATAGCTCTATTAGTGATTAATTATTTGGAGATGCTAATATTCAACACACACTAATGCATGATGACAATCCTAGCTAGCATAACCTAAAGCTCTGATACCAAATGTTAGGAATTGGATCGTGCTAGCTATGGTGGATGAAAGAGAAACATAGTGTCAATGCGTGAGTGTATGTGTAAGCAAGATTATCACTCAAGTGAATTAGGTTCCAAGAGAGAATTAGCTTGGACTCATAAACACAATCTTGAGTATTGACTTAGCTTAGCACAAGCTCACCATAGACAAGCATGTAGTGCAAAATAGAATTGTGTTTATTCATTCATGAAATGAGCTTTAAGTACCTCTACATCCTTACTCCATAGCATGTGGGATAAATGCACTCTCTTCTCCTTGACTCACACTTTAGGACAAAGCTGACACTTTACACACTCTACTCTTTCATCTATACAAAATAGACCAAAGTCTAGGACTATTTGTATTCACATCATTCTAAAAACTATGGTACAAAAATCTATAAATATATACTTTACAAAAGTGGCTATGAAGCTGGTCTTGCACATGTGACCCAAGTGGCATGTGTGGCCGCTCACAGCTCTAGCTTGTACTGCCTCTTACATTACATTGATTGAATATTAAATGATATTACAGTTACATTATCGGTGAATACATTAGTATTTTAATTAAAAATTAAAATTTTAAATTAATGTAGTTGTTGAAGCGGGAATGCGACCCGTAATCGCAAAAGTGGGTCCATGACTCCTCATGGAATCCGGAAGGTCTCTTATTTTCAAGGGCCATAGGATAATTCTTGTTTGTGCTCACAACAAGAGAAAATAATAAATGTTTGTATGTATAAATATATGTATATATGTACTAAACTTCTGAATGGAGGACATGTTGGAGCTATATATGGCTCACTCTACCCAACTTGGTCTCACCTATATATATTTGTATCTTGTCCTCAATATGAATCAGTCTTTGGCAGCGTACATGGTGTGTCTCTTGTCTCACGCCTCTCTCTCTCTCTCTCTCTCTCTCTCTCTCTCTCTCTATATATATATATATATCTCAACATGGTATCAAAGCGGTAACGATCATGCGCAGATTCAATTCATGGTGACAAAACAGTATGTGTATGCGATTCGCATGTAAGATTCAAATTCGCTACAAATTTTATTTTTTGAGGATTGATTCTTGTTAACTGGCTAAAAGCATGCTTTGGTGGTACTAAAAGGATTGTCCTTGACAGCACCTTTGCCAAATCTTTGAGCTACAATTTCTACATGTCACATGAAAAACTACCTATCATACTATATATCGGTGGATAAATCTTCAAAAGGAGAATCTAAAAAAACAAGGTCTGAAAAGTTTTGACCTAAACTACAAAAATTTTACCAGTCTCCACTTTATCATTGGTAGAAGTAAAATAGGTCGTTTTTTTGTACCACCAAACGGTGGACGCTTTCACCCAACTGTGGTTGTTTTGTGTTAAGAAGAATATGATTAGTTTTTTCTGTGGTGTTTATTGCTAATCGATATAATAAATCATTGATTACGTTTTCTTGTTGATTTGTTTTTGACACCCTGAACTTCGTCTCAATTTTTGGGAGTCTTCTGCTCAGAATTTGGAGAAACGAGAAGAGTTCAAAATTTGTTTGTCTCCTCGAGCTCTTTGATTTGAGTTCTAGGTTTGCGTCAATAGGAATTCGCAGGAGAAAGTTATGTTGTTTTTATTGCAAATAGAGCTTGACGCAGCATTCTTTGTCGTGCATCTTCGTGAAGAGTCCGCGATCGTTTTTCTAAATTTGGCATTAACTTTTTCGAGAAAATTTAGCTTAATTCATATTGTGGCCGTCAATCTTGCGTCTCACGTCACTCTATTTTGAGGACTCTTTGGAAGTACCTTATTGCAAACTTTCAAAAGAAATCTGTTACAAAAATACTTTATTTGAGAGGGTTGCTTAACAAACTACAATATGAAGTTGGTACTGCCATGACGGGACATATTGAGTCTTTCAAATATATTATTAATCAACTTGCTGTTGCCGGTGATCCTGTTCCACAAAAGAAACTGATTATACTTCTCCTTGATACGGTGGAGGACTCCTCTTATGATAAGATTGTTACTATTCTCTTTATTAAAGGTCTTGATTTCGACCAAGCCTACATGTATTTAATTGAATATACTCTTAACGTCAAGAATGACGTAATGCTGGTCATGATACAGCTATGATTTCACAAGAGGAGATTGAGTCACAACAGATGGAACGTGTTTTTTATGCTCGAAGGCATCCGTTTCAAAGAGGAAACCGCAGAGGTGGCCGTCGTGGTAATATTTTCTCTCGTCTCAAATTTCCTAGTAAGCAATGTTCTTACTGCAACAAAAATGGCCATACTGAAGATGATTTTTGGGCACGCACAATATTACCATGACCACGTTTATCTAGAGACTTTTCTTCTTCTTCTTGTGAATATTGTGGACGATCTGATCATCCCACTCATGTAATGGAATTTTCCTATTCAATTTGAGAGTAGCGGAATTTAATGAGAGTACTTTCAAGAAATGATTTTGTGAGCATAGCCGGTAGACATAATTGAAGATAGCAACATAATTATAGCAATTAGTTACCTTGGCATGGACAATACTTCTGCAAGAGAGAGAATTTAGAGAACATGACAACAGTTGAGGATCCGATTTATGTGGAGCCGGTCCCCCCTCCAAAAGGCATTTGTATTATGATTTCTCCCATAAAGAGAGACTTGTTAAGATACATTCTTTGTGTTCCTTGTGACCTAGGTGAAGCAATGAAGATGGAAAGCTTCATGCATCACCATCATAGCAGAACCTAAACTTGAAGAAAGCTTTAACTATACCAAGCCACAGTCCCAAGACCTCAAACACATTCGAAGGTGGAGAGAGCTAGCAGGGAATGAGGGTAGGGAAGAGGAAGAAGAAACATTTCATACGAGAAAGATCTAGTTCCTCACTTGTCATAACTCTTGTGCTAGCATACATAATAGCATAGTAATGAAGAAGAAATAGATGGCAATCTCAAGCATTGAATCATGGCTCTTAGATGGATTTGCACTCCATAGCCAAGAGTGTTGGTGTAGGCTCTCAACCTCTACTTGCTTGGAGAAGGAGAGGGAGCTCTTGCACTTTGCATAGTACACAATGAGAGTGTTTGTGAGTGTGTGTGGGTGAGTATACCCCCTAAGCACCCCCCTAGCTGGCTTGGGTCTACCCCCCCTTGTAGCTCATGCTTGAAGCTCATTGGACCCCTCCAGGCCTAGCCAATCACAAGCAGGAGCCATTACAAGCAACATGGGTAGCCTTGGGACAAGTGTCCCCCTTTCCCCTTTGAGAGAGAGGACTTGATAAATGCAAAATCAATAAATTAAATATCCTAAATTATCATTGGACCCCTTAGGTGGCCAACCAATAGGCTTCAGGCACACCATGAGGGAAACATGGGAAGGAACTTGACAAGTGTCCTTGTTGCCTCTTCAAGCTGGCGCTTCCCTTGTGTGTGTGTGTGTGTGTTCTCTCTCATCCCCCCCCCCCTTGTAGGCTGGCCCCCCTCCTTTTAGGGATATTTTTGACTTTGGATGAGCAAGCCCCTTAGTCATCAAGCATGACTAAGCACTTGAAGTAGGGGTTGTTCCCTAGCTTACCTAAGGTGAAAGGACTTTTACACACATTATTGGAGGTCTTCAATGAAGCTAACCCTAAGGTCTTATGCTCCATTGGTTAGCCTTGCTCTTGATAGACCATCTCCCATGTGGGCCCCTATACTATTTTGCCCCGTGTTGAGATAGATCTATAAGCACATATCTATATCTTAACACTTGTTCCCATTTATTCTCCCACATTAAGTCAAGCACCTCAAGCACCTTAATCATGCACCAAGTCAACCACCTCAAGCATGACAAGCACCTCAAGCAGGACAAACACCTCAAGCACAACAAGCAGCTCGAGCTTGGGCTGGGTTCCCACCTCAAGCTCAGTCCTAGCTTACCTAAGGTCAAAGGACTTTTACACACATTATTGGAGGTCTTCAATGAAGCTAAACCTAAGGTCTTATTCTCCATTGGTTAGCCTTGCTCTTGATGGACCATCTCCCATTTGGGCCCCTTTACTATTGGCCCCGTGTTGAGATAGATCTATAAGCACATATTTATATCTTAACACTTGTTCCCATTTATTCTCCCACATTAAGCGATCAATTTAATATGAGAAAATCATTTGGGTTGGTTAGATATTAGATTTTATGACATTACCTCTCTCTTGTAATCATAGTCGTCCTCGACTATGAGGTAGAAGAGATAAAGCCTTAGTCATTAGTCAATCGTACTTAGCGGGTAGAGGATCCCTTTTTTACCCTACGACATCTTTCCAAGATGGATGAATAATCCATTTGGTGCTTGGGAGGCATAGCTGCCGCAATCATGTCTGCTCTTTAGTCCATTTCATTCTCCCAAAGTAGAGTGACAAATTCTACTTGGTGTTTGAGAGACGTCGTCATCACAAACATGATTCTAAGCATGCATACTAGTTTAATTTGTGCACAATTAAAAAGAGGATTAGTCTTCTAAGACAAAAACATGAGGCATTTAAAAGAGAGTTGTACATTTTCTTACTCTAATGTAGCATTGTAAGCATTGACAAGGTTCATACTATCCTTAAGTTGTACTCCTTGCATCCATTTAGCATCTTCAAAAGGATAATTTTTGAACTTAATAAGATACCGTCGGATTATCTTACCATGTCGTAGTACCTTGTCTTCATGCCGAAGGAGAGCTTCGGGTTGTAGCACCTCTTCTTGGTCTTCAACTTCGGGAGGGTCTTCAATAATTGGTTCAGTTGGTGGCTCTCCTTTGTAGGGCTTACATGAAAGGCATTGTGTATAAGCCAATGGTTGGGAAACTTGAGTTGATAAGCCGTCTCATTGATGGGCTTCGAGATTTGGAAAGGACCATAGTATCTTTTTGCTAGTTTAGCATAATACTTTTGATGGCCCGTAGGACTTTTGCCCGTCGTTTTCCTTAATCGAGCCTTAGGAAACTTGAGTAAGACCCAATCATTTTCTTTGAACATTAAGGCTCTTCTCTGCTTATTAGTAGAAACTTTTTGCCTCTGTTAAGAGATGGCTATAGCCTCCCTAATCTTTTGAAAAGATTCTTGTAGGTCACGGCTATACTCATCGGCGGCGAAGATCTTCCCATGTACTTTGAGTACCAAGGGACTTTTAGGTCTTCCCTCTATGATCTCGAAAGGTGCTTTCCCCGTAGAAGTATGGAAAGTATTATTGTAGGCATACTCTACTAGAGGTAAATACTTTTCCCATTGTGAGCGTTGATCTACTTCGGTAACATAAGTCTTGAGTAGATCGGGTATCGTAAGATTGGCTATCTCACTTTGGCCATCCGTTTGTGGGTGATAGGCCGAAGAGAAATTCAATCTTGTTCCTAGATTTTCAAAGAGACCTTTTCAGAAATTACTGGTCATTCTAGGATCTCTATCTGATATGATGGATGTGGGTAATCCATGGTGCTTGAAAATCTGAGATATGAAGAGAGTTGCCATTTGATGTGCCTTAATAGTCTTTTTGACCGGAATAAAATGTGCTTGCTTGCTAAACCTGTCGACTATTATCCATATTCCTGTATTCCCATGGATAGACTTGGGTAATCCAAAGATGAAATCCATGGATATACTCTCCCATGGTGAATTTGGAATAGGCAATGGCTGGAGTAATCCAGGTTGCTTCCCTCTATCATACTTGGTCTTTTGGCATACTACACATTTTGAAACATACTCTTGTATGTCCACTTTCATGGTAGGCCAATAGAAATATGTCTCTACTCCTCACAGAGTAGGTTGAATACCTCTATGCCCTACATATGGAGGAGCATGGGATTCATACATAACCTTCTCATGAAGGGAATGGGTAACACATAGCCTATTGCCGTGGAGAAGATACCCATCCTGCAAGGTGAATGGTTCCTCTTTCTTCCCCAAAGCAAGGGCTGACATTATGTCTCTAAAGTCAGGGTCAGTAGCATACTCATCTATCATAGAGGATAGATCATTGTGAGTAGCTATAGACACCGCATTAACTTTTGGTCGTTGTGAAAGTGCATCGGCAACTTGATTGTGCTTACCAGCTATTAAATTGTGAAAGAAAATTTGCCCACCTCATTTGTTTGTCGAAAAATTTGGTTTGCGTCATGAAATACTTGAGACTTTGGTGGTCGGTTCGTAGGATAAATGGAGTCCCCAATAGGTAGTGCTTCCATGTATCTAGGGCATGTAGAACAGCTAAAAGCTCTTTCTCATAAATGCCCAAGACTCGTTCATCACTATTGAGCCTTCGGCTCTCATATGCTATGGCATGCCTTTCTTGAAGAAAAACCGCTCCAAGGCAATCACCACAAGCATCACATTGGACCTCACATGGTTTTGAGAGATCCAGAAGCACGAGGACTGGTTGGGAAGTAAGATTCTCTTTGAGTTTTTCAATAGCATTTTGCTCCTTAGCAGTCCATACAAACTTAACGTTCTTCTTTGTTGAGTCGTGTAGTGGTCCTACTACTTGAGAGAATTTTGCTATGAAGCGTCTATAGTATGCACACATACCAATAAAGCTTCTTAGCTCATGTAGATTCCTTGGGTTAGGCCATGATTTTATTACCTCTAACTTTGATGGATCCATACTAATACCATCCTGAGAGATAATGTGACCTAGATATTGAATCTCTTGAAGGAAGAATTCTCTTTTCTTTTGGTTGAGAAAAAGTTTGTTTTCCCTCAAGGCTTGAGAAATCACTTGGAGATATTGCTTATGTTCCTCCAAAGATTTGGAGTAGATGATGATATCATCAAACAACACTCCAGTGAATTTACGATATGGTCTAAAAATTTTCTCCATGAGACGATTGAAAGTAGTTGGTGCATTAGTCAAGCCAAAAGGCATGACTAGATATTCATAAAGACCAAATGTTGTGCGAAACGCGGTCTTTAGGATATCTTCATCCACTATCCTTATTTGATGATAGCCACTCTTAAGGTCAATCCTATTGAAGTAGGTAGAGCCTAGTAGCTTATCAAACAGATCTTCTACCCGAGGCATGGGAAATCTGTTTTTGATAGTGATATGGTTTAGTGCTCGATAGCCCACACACATACGGTATGTACCATCTTTCTTTTGCACTAAAAGGACTGGAGAACAAAAGGGAGAGGAACTAGGCCTCACCATCCCTTTGTCTACCAATTCTTGTACTTGCCTCATAATCTCCTCTTGTTGAGCTTGTGAGACTCGATAAGGAGGTTTGTTAGGCGGTGAGCTTCCTGGAAGGAGCTCAATACGATGGTCATCATCCCCTCGTTTTGGAGGTAGGTCCATAGGGATATCATCGATGAACACATCTTGGAATCCTTTTAGAAAAGTAGACAAGTCTAACTCTTCTTGATTCCTATCATTTTCATTTGATGAAACATTATTAGCTTTTAGAGACTCTTTGGCATAAATCATGTACGCAGAAACTGAGCTCTTCATTGATTTATCAAAAGAAAGAGGATTTACAAGTGGAATAGTGCGACCACGCTCACTAGCATCTATATACATGTTCTTTCCCTTGTAGGTAAAGTAAATTCTCCTTTCAAGGAACTTCATGTTGCCAGCCATGCGATCAAACCATGGTGCCCCTAGGATAACATCCTGATGTTGGAGAGGAGAGATGAAGAAGTCTTCTTTGTCGACATATCTTTGGACATGAAGCCTCAACTTCCCAATCAAGGGAGTAACGGAGGCTTGTTGTCCCTTGAAAGCTGCATCAGCTGTTACTATATCTCCCATCTCAAAAGCTTGAATGCCCAACTTGGTGGCCAACTCTATTGATATGAAGTTGAGAGTAGAGCCAGGGTCAAACAAGATGAAGGCATCATGCTCTCTTACCTTTCCCCAAGCATAGGAGAGTGATGATCCTTTGCAATGAGCATCCTCTTTTGGAGCTTCGATGGTGGAAGCCCTAGGATTCTCATTGCGAGTATTCTTCTTGGGGCAAGAACGATAGCCATGTTCTTGCTCCCCACACTTGAAACATTTATGGTCCTTGCGAAAAGCTTCAAGCTCTTCAGGAGAGAGTTTGTTTTTACCTTTGTAAACTCCCTTCTCCTTGGACCGATTTTTGTTGTTGTAAGGGCCTTGGGAATTATTTTGTGCATTGGATTTCCCCTTTGCATCATTTTTATCTTTGTTTTCCATGGGCTTGACATTACGTCTAGCCCCTTGATGGAAATTGATGCGTGAAGCAACCATGGTGTGATGGATTACTTCGGTAATAGTACCAGGCCGTTGAGAGTTGATGTATTCGGCCATCTCTTTAGGTAATCCCGCACAGAATTGCTGTCTTTTCTCGGCAAAGTCTATCTTTTGAAAGACAGTAGCTTTGAGATGTAAATCCCAAAACTTGTCTACATACTTGTTGATAGACTCATGAGAGAGAAGCTTCAAACCGCGCCATTCGGTAAGAACTTTATCTTTAGTATCGCTTGGAAGAAATTGCTTCATGATGGAAACTCATAGAGTTTTCCATGTCTTTGGGGCTTCTTCATTGCCACTAAGGCTAGCCCACCATTGACGAGCTGATTTTTGGAAGTGCATAGCTACATGGCGTAGCTTGGAGGACTCTGTGAAGCCCTCGTCCCCAAAGGACGCATCAAATTGCTGGATGAAGGCCAACACTTTGTCGGTAGCACCAAACGTGCCATCGTAGGTGAGAAAAGAGATACTCTTTCCTCCCTCCTTGAACTTCTTTAGATTTTGTGACCTTCGCCATGCAGGAAATGATTTGCGATGTCCTCCCCTCTTGTATTCTCTAGGAGAATAGCCATGACTTTCATCGGAAGAGGAGGAAGGTGAAGAAGAAGGAGAAGAGGGTGACCTCTTCCTAGCCCTTTTCTTCCTTTGTTTACTCTCTTGCCTTTCAGAGTGATGAGGAGAAGGACTATAGGTTGCTCTTTTCCTCTTGGGAGGAGTAGGTGATCGTCTAGACCACCGTCTTCGTGGAGCCACCTCTTCAGAAGAAATTAGACTTTCATTGCTTTCTTTCTCTTTGGATTCCTCCTATCGAATGGGAGAGAGTCTTCTTTTGGGGGTCTCTTCTAGAGGCCTCCTAAGCTCTCTCTCCTCTGGGAGAGGAAGGGAAATTCCATAAGCACGAAGTTGTTGAGTAACTTCGGCTTGCAAAGCAGGGTTGCCCGTAGCTTGCTGCAACCTAGCGACGAGATAATTCACAAACATGGGAGCATCATCATGAGCACCTTCATGTGCAAAATCAAAGCCATCAATTTTCATTCTACTCTCTTGATTATTGTCAGCCATGTTAACAAAATTTATGTTTATACTTAGTGTATGCTTTGGCACTTCAAAACCTTAGTTGCCACTTCTCTTAGCCTTTGAAAATCGGCTCTTAAGTATCTACACCCACGGCTCAAAGTGGTTAATTATAGAGAGTAGAGGAGTAGGTCTAACATAGCAGAGTTGCCAAGGGCTAGGTCCTTTCGGACTTCTTATGGCTGAATAATGGTAAAGCCGTAGGCAAGTCTAAAAAGACTCCATTATTAAGTCCAAAGCTCCCGAGGTGTGCACCATCCCCCACATAGTGAGCTTAACAAAACCGATATTAGATCCCAGTTCCTTACTCTATTATAATTAACAACATCAACCATTTATAGGCTACTTAAGGACCTCTCTTCTTAAGCAAGAAAAGAGAAACCAAATGCTCTGATACCAATGTAATGGAATTTGCCTATTCAATTTGAAAGTAGCGGAATTTAATGAGAGTACTTTCAAGAAATGATTTTGTGAGCATAGCGGGTAGACATAATTGAAGATAGCAACATAATTATAGCAATTATTTAACTTGGCATGGACAATACTTTTGCAAGAGAGAGAATTTAGAGAACATGACAACAGTTGAGGATCGGATTTATGTGGAGCCAGTCCCCCCTCCAAAAGGCATTTGTATTATGATTTCTCCCATAAAGAGAGACTTGTTACAATACATTCTTTGTGTTCCTTGTGACCTAGGTGAAGCAATGAAGATGGAAAGCTTCATGCATCACCATCATAGCATAACCTAAACTTGAAGAAAGCTTTAACTATACCAAGCCTCAGCCCCAGGACCTCAAACACCTTCGAAGGTGGAGAGAGCTAGCAGGGAATGAGGGTAGGGAAGAGGAAGAAGAAACATTTCATACGAGAAAGAGCTAGTTCCTCACTTATCATAACTCTTGTGCTAGCATACATAATAGCATAGTAATGAAGAAGAAATACATGGCAAGCTCAAGCATTGAAGCATGGATCTTGGATGGATTTGCACTCCATAGTCAAGAGTGTTGGTGTAGGCTCTCAACCTCTACTTGCTTGGAGAAGGAGAGGGAGCTCTTGCACTTTTCATAGTACACAATGAGAGTGTTTGTGAGTGTGTGTGGGTGAGTATACCCCCTAAGCACACCCCCAGCTTTCCTGGGTCAACCCCCTCTTGTAGCTCATGCTTGAAGCTCATTGGACCCCTCCAGGCCTAGCCAATCACAAGCAGGAGCCATTACAAGCAACATGGGTAGCCTTGGGACAAGTGTCCCCCTTTACCCTTTGAGAGAGAGGACTTGATAAATGAAAAATCAATTAATTAAATATCCTAAATTATCATTGGACCCCTTGGGTGGCCAACCAATAGGCTTCAGGTACACCATGAGGGCAACATGGGAAGGAACTTGACAAGTGTCCTTGCTGCCTCTTCAAGCTGGGGCTTCCCTTGTGTGTGTGTGTGTGTGTGTTCTCTCTCATCCCCCCCCCCCCCTTGTAGGCTCGCCCCCCTCTTTGTAGGGATATTTTTGACTTTGGATGAGCAAGCCCCTTAGTCATCAAGCATGACTAAGCACTTGAAGTAGGGGGTGTTCCCACAAGCATCTTAGGCAAGCTTCTCAAGGCACCTCAAGCACCTTAATCATGCACCAAGTCAACCACCTCAAGCATGGAGCTATTCAAGCACCTCAAGCATGACAAGCACCTCAGGCACGACAAGCACGACAAGCACCTCGAGCTTGGGCCGGGTTCCCACCTCAAGCTCAGTCCTAGCTTACCTAAGGTCAAAGGACTTTTACACACATTATTGGAGGTCTTCAATGAGGCTAGCCCTAAGGTCTTATGCTCCATTGGTTAGCCTTGCTCTTGATAGACCATCTCCCATTTGGGCCCCTTTACTATTGGCCCCGTGTTGAGATAGATCTATAAGCACATATCCATATCTTAACACTTGTTCCCATTTATTCTCCCACATTAAGTGATCAATTTAATATGAGAAAATCATTTGGGTTGGTTAGATATTAGATTTTATGACAACTCATATGTGCTATAAGTGTGGGTTCGACACAAATCGTAATAGAGTATATGCTATTGAACATCGAAACAACATTGTACCAGAAACAAGATGCATCCTATGTTCAGTTGCTCTAGATAGAATATTTCATGTACGTGATGGTTCACTTTTTATTGTTAATTCTGGTGCTACAGGAAATATGATATATAAATCTAAGTGGCTCCATAAATATTATCCACTACCAGTTCAATGTGTTGTTTATCTTATTGATGATACGACTTGTTAAGTAAAGGGTATTGGAGATTTATATCTTGGTACCTTATCTTCTTCCACTCGAATTTTGCGAGGAGTATTACATGTACCATATCTTCAAAGGAATCTTCTTTCAGTTGCTAGACTTGTTGATTGTGGTCTCTTTGTTAGATTTGATCATACCAAATGTCGAATTGAGAAAGATGGACAGACTATAGCCACTGCTCCTTGAAACAGTAATTTGTTTGAACTCTCTCTCAATGATTCTATAGAAAATGTTGTTACTGCTCCAGGTGATCATGATTGCAAAGTATGGCATCACCTTTTTTTTCATGGTGATTTCTCAAAACTCCTTGATCTTGTTCATGGCATGGATCTTAAAGCTCATCCCCACATGGGAATTTATGAGTTTTGTGCTTTTGGGAAACATAATCGTAAACCCTTTCCTCTTTCAAATACAACTCATTCTCATGACATATTGGATCTTGTTCATACTGATATATGTGGACCTCTACCTTCTTCTAGATCACAATATTGCTACTTCATTACTTTCATTGATGATTTCTCACGGTATACGACTGTATTTTTACTTAGACAAAAATCTGAGGCCTTATCTGTTTTGAAACAATTCCACAAGGCTACGGAACTTCAAACTGGTCGTCGCCTTAAGAATCTTCGTACTGACAATGGAGGCGAATATGTTTCTCAAGATTTTTTGAATTACTGTGTTGACAGTGGAATTCATCATGAACACACTATTCCTTATTCACCTTAACAGAATGGCATTGCTGAATGAAAGAATCGCACTATTCTCAATGTTGTAAGATGTATGCTGATTCATTCTAGTTTATCTCATTTTTTTTGGGCTGAAGCTACTTTGATAGCTGTATTTATTCAGAATCATCTTTCTACTACTGCACCCTCTGGTAAGATACCCATCACAACATGAACAGGTGATATTCCTTCTGTATCTCATTTCAGAACCTTTGGATGTAATGCTTATATTTATGTTCCCAAAGAAACACAAACAAATCTTGATGCTCCTGGTCTTAAAGGTATTTTTGTTGGATATTCTTACACTTCCAAAGGCTACAAATTCTATGACCCTTCCTCCAAGAAAGTAATTGTCAATCGTGATGCTACTTTTAACGAACATCTTATGGGAGTTTCACGGTCCATGGATGATGACACTAAATCATTGCTTCAGGATTTTCCAATTCTTTCAGATGATGAATCTCTTCCTCTAGAGAAACTTTCCTCTTCACAACCATCCATTCCAAATGCTAGCAATGATGATATTGATAGTTTTATTGATCTGCCTATTGATTTTGAACATTGATCATGTCATGTTTATGATGATGATATTGTTGATAATGCTTTTTCTACTTCTGAAGATCCCGTTACTTATGATGAATCTATCTCTTCACCACAAAAGGATCAATGGAAAGAGGCTATGGAAGCAAAGTACGATTCTCATATCTCTAAAGGTACATGGATACTAACTGAATTACCTCCTAGTCGTATAGCTATTAAGTCTAAGTGGGTGTATAAGACAAAAGTAAAAGCAGATGGATCCTTTGACAAGTTCGAGGCACGTTTAGTTGCAAAAGGTTACTCCCAAGTAGGTGGTGTTGATTATCAAGAGACATTTTCACTAGTTGTTCGCATTACAAGTGTTCGAGTTTTATTGGCATTTGCTGTTCAATTTGATTTAGAAGCTCATCAAATGGATGTGCGAACTACTTTTCTTAATGGTGTCTTGGAAGAGGAAATTTATATGGAACAACCAAAAGGGTTTGCTATTCCAGGTAAAGAAGACCTTGTTGCTCAACTCCATAAGGCACTACATGGTCTCAAATAAGCTTCACGAGCCTCTTATACAAAATTTGATCTT
This sequence comes from Adiantum capillus-veneris, assembly GCF_014529385.1. NCBI lineage: Eukaryota > Viridiplantae > Streptophyta > Polypodiopsida > Polypodiales > Pteridaceae > Adiantum > Adiantum capillus-veneris. Next base: position 95,211,263 of record NC_140947.1, on the reverse strand, counting down.
TTTCTCACCTCTAAAGGATTCATCTCTTACTCTTCAGACCCCAACTTATACATAAAACACCAAGGTAGCAGTTTTGTGATTCTTGCTCTTTATGTGGATGATACCATCCTTGTTTCCAATGATTTAGGATTTCTTCAGCAAGTGAAAAAGTTATTGTCTTTTGCATTTGATATGGTGGATCTTGGAGAGATTCACTCGTGTCTTGGCATTCAAATCCAATGGAATTGTAAAAAATGTATTTTATTCCTTTGACAATTGAAGTTTATTGCAGATACTATTCAAAAGATTGGTGTGGAATCTGCACATTCAGCCAACACACCTTGTCTTGCGAGCTCTACGAAGAACACTCCTGACAATGGCGGTCAACTTGTCACAAATCAGCCTTATGCTAACTTCATTGGATGTCTTCAGTTTGTTGGCATGAACACTCGTCCTGATATCCTGTTTGTTGCTAATTATCTTGGACAACATCTTGCACGTCTTTCTCTTAAGCATTGGTCTGCAGCAAAGTGTGTGCTGAAATACTTGAAAGGCACTACAGATTTTGGTTTGGTCTATCGATGACAACTCACATCGGATTTTATGCAATCTCTTTCTCTTTTGGGTTACACTAGGCAAGCTCACATTTATCTATGCGATCTACTAGTGGAAACTGCTTCTTTATAAATGGTTGTCTTGTTTCTTGGACTAGCAAGAAACAACGTTGTGTTGCGGTTTCTACAACTGAGTCTGAATATGTTGCGGCATCACTTGAAGCTCGTGAGTTGATATGGATTCGACAAATGCTGGTTGATATTGGTCACTCTCCTCTTTCTAGCACACCCTTGTGGTGTGACAACCAAAGTGCTATTAGTCTTGCAAAAGACTATGTTCAACATAATAAGTCAAAGCACATTGATGTCCATTATCATTATGTCAGGTATGAAGTAGGCAAAGAAGCCATTATGGTTGAACACTCTCCAAGTGACCAGATGATTGAAGACAATCTGATCAAATGCCTCAACGAGTCACGTTTCATCCTCTTGCGCTCGGAGCTTGGAGTTGCTTCGGCCTCACTCTTTCTAGATTAGCTTCTTTGCTATTGTAATAGCTTTGTACATATGACATTGTAATCCTATAGGTACCATGCACTATGCACACTCCACATCTGCACATTGTGATCTTTGAGTCACTTGTATATTTGTACATAGATGCACAATTCACTTTCACATCATCATCACTAGTTCATATTTTTACATTGTATAGGGGCGTTGGAGCTATATATGGCTCACTCTACTTAACTTGGTCTCACCTATATATTTGTATCTTGTCCTCAATATGAATCAGTCTTTAGGAGCGTACATGGTGTGTCTCTTGTCTTGTCTTGTCTCTCTCTCTCTCTCTACATCTCAATAGGACTTGGTATATTTATGCACAAATCTACAAGTACCACCACATTCAGAGATGACCCTTATGTGATTTTGTGGGCCTATATATGTATGGGTCCCTTGGCATCAATTGGCATGCTACATCCATAGCATGACCACTTATGGTTTGTGTCTCAATGAATCATCCCTTTCAGATAGAGACATTACCCATGTAGAAACTCCAAGACTTTATGTAGATGGTAGACCATACACACATGGAAACATAGCCGGCTTAATTAACAGTAGTCGGGGAAGAAATGCAAGAAACAATTGCACATTTGTGGAATGCAAAAATGGACATGAACCAAAGTACATGAGCAAAGATGTTCCAAGATACATTATTGTAAATGTTGTTAGATCATTACGTGTCAGTGATCAACTATTAGTGAACTACGGAATTTGTAGCCCAGAAAGAGAACCTCCACCTCCAGATTGAATATGTAAAAGTGTATACAAGAAACGTGCAATTGTGGATTATGTATCAAATTTTTAAAATTTACACATCTATGTTCGATAATATTGAGTTTTTTTCTTAATCAATTTGTTTCTATTTTAAATGCTAAGTATGTGCTACTATTATTTTATTTTTGTGTATAAAATGCTTATAATTGTGTCTATGTGATAGGTTCCAGATTATGGTGTTAAAAATTATGTGCATCTACCTTCTCATGGCATCTCACATATGTCAATTGAGTGCATGAAACTCTTTTGTAAAAGTGATCCAAACAGCTATGAGAGATTAAAGAAACTATATGGCTTGTATTTTGACAAAGAGAACGATGTTTTTTGATGATGATGATGGCATGGATGATTTTATTCATGATTGGTACGAAGAAAGTGAAGCATGTAATAACAAAAAATTTCTTAGAGTAGAGGCGCTAGAGAAAATCTACAAAGGAGAAAACTTGTCACAGTTAAGTGAAAGTTTTCTTATTCTGAACCTCCAAAATCTTATGCTTGGAGTAATGCATTCATTTTTGCATTATTAAAGTAAATGTCTTCTCTATTGTCAATGTTTATTGCAATATTTTTTAATGTTTTAATACTTAATTTGTATGTGGTCTTTGCTCGAAATGTTGCACGCTACTATCTCCAAAGTTTTTACCCTCAAACAACACCCTTCCTACATCAAGAGATGAAGTGAAACAGACGTTGAGTAAACTTGGACTCGATTACAACACCATACACGCATGTCCCAATGATTGTATTTTGTATAGAAATGAATACAAAAATGAAAATCATGTCCAAAATGTAAAACACCTCGTTATGAAGATATGAGAGTGAACAGATCCCTCATAAGATGCTTCTATATTTTTTGTTGGCACCCTGCATACAACACATATTTCAAACACCAGATTTAGCAAGACTTACGAACTGGGGAGAAAAGAATGCAAGTACAGATGGGACTATGAGACTTCCCTCAGATTTCCCTACTTTCAAATATATGTTACCATATACTTGTGGTAGTGATGTGTGTAAACACACTAGGATCGCCGGGGCATTTTTTCCCTCTTTAGGAGGTTGTTATCCCCGTGCATTGTATATACTCCCATCACTCTAGGGCTATCTATCATTCCATTGCACACTAAGTAACACACTCTCTATTGTGTGCCTTGAGCTTCCTTCATCTTCTCCAAGCTGTGTGCGTTTCTCTGCAACCCTAATTCCAACAATTGGTATCAGAGCAGGTCACGTCCTCCCGGGCTTAGTCGCCAACTGCTCCAGCACACGCCTGCTCACTTTCTCCGATTTCAGTGAGCTTTGGCAAGCGTTCGCAGGTCTACTCAGAATTTGGATTTGGGCTCATTTAGGCCTCCGTTTCCACTACAGGCAGTACTGCATAGGCTATTTTGTCATTTTGTGCAAAATTTCTATCAGTGCCGTTTTGTGCATAACACGTGTCTTATAGTCTTCTACAGTTTGTGCTATATAGCGCAGGTTGTTCCCACTATGTTTCTCCTATTTTCGGGCAGTTTTCACATCAGGTGTAGCATTTACCATGGCTAACAACAACAACAGAGATGTGTTCAAGATGTTTGCTGCTGAGGACAGGTTGGATGGGGACAACTACCCTATGTGGGCTTATATGATGCAACATGTTCTTATGTCAAAGGGTGTCTGGAACATTGTGCAGGGCATTGATGTACGTCCTGGTTCTGAGGATGTAGGCGATGTTGAGGATGTTGCAGGTCTTGCTGCAAGGACTGCAATTGTTAGAGTTGTTTTGCCTACGGTAGAACAAGCTCGTTGGGATGTTAAGGATGAACAGGCTCATGCATTGATTGTGTTGTCTGTGAAGCGCACCATTGTTCCTCACATCTGTTCAGTAAAATCTACAAAAAAGGCTTGGGATATTCTAGCAGGTCTTTATGCAAGCCGCAATGAGGCTAAAATTGCTTTGTTGCGTAAAGAGCTGGAGGCGAAGATTATGCATGAGGAAGATGATATGGATACTTTCCTTGCTAGTGTCAAGGATATCAATGAGCATCTTATTTCTGCACGTGAAGTCATTTCAGACAGTTCCCTTGTGCAGACTGTTCTTGATGCTGATAGCCGTTTTTCAGCTCTTTGTAATTGCCACAGTGAGTTACCTCACCCTACCAAAATCACCCAAACACTGTGGCTATCCCTACCATTTCACTGTACATAGGCGTGCGTGAGTCACGGGACTTTTCCCATATCTCCTTACTGAAATAAAAAACCCTCAATTAGCTAGGCATTGGGCTAGTTGAGCCAAAAAAAATAAAAAATATAAGTATATTATGGCCCATGCGTATGTAAATATTTCTTTGTATATAGGGCCTAAATAAAATATTTTTTCATAATTATTTTGGTATTTATTTAAATATTTCTACCTAGGTGTGTGTTATTTATGCTCTGTACATTGCCTCACCATTACCACAATTTTTTCTTACCATTTTTCATACTCTTTATTCCATATAGAAATATTTTCATGTAAGCTTCTCTTATATTTGGTGTAACTCCACCCCAACAAAAATCCAAAAAAACTAGTTTTATTTATGTGTATATTTTTTCACTATTGTGATTTTTCCCTTCCTACATCTATTTTGTTTTTTTCTAACAAATTAGAACACCAAAAATATTTATCTTTTTATGGTAGCCTCATAATGAGAGAGATTTTTTTTGACCCCTTTATATTTTTTTCCACTTATATTATTTATATTTGACATGTGCATATTTTTTAGACCCCTCAATATTTGATTTTCTTAGTTGTACTATTCACTTATATCATAATCTCAACAATATCTTCAATTATAGACCTACCAAATAAGGTCAAGGGTAGGTGGCATGCATACATGCACTATGGAGGGCTCACTCTTGGAGGTATTCAAAAGAATCATCCAAAGAAGGACCCCACAAGGACCTTGTGCAGTGGAAAAAAACGGTCGGTTTTGCTGAATTTTTAAAGTTCACTTGCTCTCCGAATTTGAAAAGGTGATACAAACAAAAGTTGTAGCTCGTGGGCTGAACTTTTGCCTCAAATTTTTTCATATTTTTTTGAGCTATGATTTTATTAGTGGACCCCAGTTTTCCCATGCTATGCAGCCACACTCTCTCTTCCACTTTATCATTTTCCTCTTTCACACACACTTCTCCACTCATCATCCCCACCTCTCTCACCCCTCCTCTCTGCACTCTACTCACCTTCTCCTCAACCTTGAAGAATAAGAGAAACCATGGTGAACTCATACCTCCCACACACAATTCCATTCCAAAATTGACCACCTAGTCTCATTTTTCCTCCTCCAAATTACCCATATCTATCAAAAAAACCACAAAATTCAGCCTCTTCTCTTAAAAGACAGCATCATGGTGGTTGATTACTCAGCTTCAATTAACTTGTCTCTCAAGGAAGGTCAAGAGTGGAGAAAAAATGTACCGTCAAAGCTAGTGGACCGTCAACAAGCGTCAAAATTGGCCCTACTCAAGACACTTGGAGCATCAACCTTGTAAGAAATCCACCTTTTCTTACCTCTTAAGAGTTTTTCTTCCTTATTTGTATCCTACATGGATACTCCCATTGTAAATATCCAATTCCATTTGTAAATTAATACTAACTCTACTAACACTAACCCACTATGAAAAGTCCTATCACCTCCATTTCTCTCCTCTCTCTTTCCCCACCAACTTCTTGATAATTCCAAGCACAAGAAATTAGATAAATTGCTGAAAATCTAACCCAACCATGGTTAGAGGAGTAACCCTAGCCTTCAAAATTGCTATAAAAGGAGGGTGTAGCTGGCACAAAAAGAGGGGAGCCATAAGCAAGAGCACTATGCTATAGCTTGAGAAGCCAAGCTCAACCTCTCTAGAAGGAGCTCTTGAGTGGAAGCTCATTGTCTTATGCATGTGCATGTGTTGTAATAGGGGATTAGCAAGGAAACTCTATGCCATTGTAAGAGAGAGAGTGATCATTCAATTGAGAGTAGGAAATCTATCATTTCTCCTACTAGTGTAAGCCCGACATTTGCTGAATCAAGGAGGGTGGATTTGGACTAAGCTTGGATATTTTGTCTCCCTTCCAACGTGAAGTAATGGACAACAATGATGCGTAAGTGTCTTGGTGTTTTTTGTTAAGTTCTTGATAGCTTGTCTCTGGTGTTGTCATCAATCTAGCCATAAATCCCACATACTGTAAGAGGGCGACGGGGTGGAGAGGACTCCCCTGGCTTTAAGACAGTGATTGGGGTGGATTTTCTTGTGATGTGTTGTGGTGAAATTTAAGCAAGCTATGTTGAACAAATACTAATTTCACTTTGATTTGTCATGACAGATTTGTAAGAAGGTATTAATGCAACAAGCACCCCCCCCCCTTTCTCTCTCTTTCTTCAATATATAGTTTCTTCAATAATCTCTCTTTCTGCCGATACGTTTCAAAGCAGCCCGAGCACTATCTCTCTCTCTCTCTCTCTCTCTCTCTCTCTCTCTCGTGTTTTAGTGTGTGAGAGTGTTCCATTGGTGTTAGGGTTAGTGTAAATTCCTTGCTTGTTTGTGGGTTGCTCTAATGATTCTCCTCTTTTGCGTCCTAGTTCGCTCTTAAACTAGGTGGTGCCCCTTGTGTAGTTGGGATTTGGCTGTGGGTTTGTTGTTTTGGTTTGTGTTGTGTTGTGCCCCAGCCCCATTGAGCAGCACGGGAGCCTTGAAGGGTGTCTAGAGATTGCTCTTCTTGTTGCCCGCCCCGGACCGCCTCAAATTGGTGTCCCCACGGAGGACCAGCTTGTGTATGCTTTGTGAAGGCTCAACCTTTAGCATAATCAAGTAGCTTGCATGAATCGCGAGAATTTGTATGATCCCTTCATTCCCATTGCAAGGCAAAAGGTACACATAATTGTTAGTACGAAGTTGCAATTTCAGCGAGTAATTCGTAGGATTTTAGGTCCTCTTAGGTTAGCCGAGATAAACACTTCGGTAAATCCTTTTATTTTGCCTCTCATTAGGTACGATATTAGCTTGGACGTCTATATTTTTGTGTTATTTTAAGCATTAGGACATGCATAGGCCATGGATAATGGCCCAGGAATACAGGTTTTTCCCTTTCATTTCACTCCACACATTAGAGTAAACATTGCAATTAGTAGAAAAATCCATTTTCAACAACGTATGGTATTCATGTTTGGTGCCCAAAGAGTAGGAGAAATTCTCGCGTCACCAAACCCTCTCATTCTACCTCTTATTGATTATCATAGGTCATTTGATGTGAATATTTTTATTTTGTTGTAGAATAGATTGCAATTTAGAAAATATTATTGTGTAAATCTTTTAAAGAAAGAAAAAACAAAAACACGTCACTTTGAAATCAATTCAATGGAAAGCCAACGCCAAATGTCTAGGTATCCTCTTTTCTTTGGAGAGCCTGGAGAGGATGCAGAATTATTTTTAGCGAATTTCAAGATGTCTTGCCGTATCAAGAGGATAATAACTGATCAAGAACGTGTAGAAATGTTTGAGGTGGTCCTTAGGAAAGATGCTAGCACTTGGTTTGACTCTTTGCCTGAGGAAGTTAAGGGGAATTACACAGAAGTTTTGAATCGTTTTAAGAGATACTTCTTTGATCCCCAAAACACTCAAAAACTATGGCAAGACATTGTTTCTCATAAGCAAAAAGACTTAGATGACTACTACTTATACAAGCAAGAGTTTCTACGTCTTTGGGCTCTATGGATACGAAATGTTGCTAACCCTGGTGATGGTGCAGAATTTTTAAAGAAGGAGAGGTTCATAGCCGGACTCTTTCCTGACCTTAAGGTAAAAGTTGAGGCGGGTGCACCTGCTACCTTTGATGCAACTGAAACTAGGGCTGCTGAGAAATATAGGAAACTCAAGTGCTTAAGGGGAGAAGTTCCAATAGAAGGTCTTAGACCCAAAGGTAAGTCACAAGCATCAACATCTAGGGAGCTTCCTGAGGTAACGTCGGAAGTAATTGAGAAGTTAAATGAATCTTTAAGCAGCCTGTCAATTCACCTTGCACAACCTGTAGGTCCAAAGGGACGAGCAAAGAAGTCAGAAGAGAGAGAGCCACGACCTAGGAGAGTCTTGCAATGTTGGAATTGCGGAGAGTCTGGACATGGGATGTATAATTGTCCTTGGCCCCGTGGGGAGCTAGGGAGACCTAAATTGAATTACCTAGTGATGAATGCAGGTGAAGGAACTGGTCAACAACCAAGGCTTCTACAAAGGCCAAATGGACCAAGACCACCTCCACAAGGGGTAGAAGGAGTTCCACCTTTGCCAGATCCAAATGTGCATGTGGTAGAGGTGACAAACTCAAATGAGGTTGACATAGAAGCAAATGGCATTAAGCGTGGCCGAGGAAAAGGTAAAGAGAAAGAGGGTGTCACATCACGGAGTGACCATGGACAAGGCAAGAAGGCAAAGGAGACCAAGGAAGCTAAGAGGACTCGACGTCGTATCAATCTCCAAGACTTCCCTCTTGGACATGGTATGGCTCCATACAACCTGTTGGAAGACATGCGAGGTAAGGGTCCTGATATCTCATGGCCTCAGTTTCTGGCATTATGTCCACAAGTTAGGAGGGATTTAACAAGGGCAGTTAGCACTAGGAGAAAGGTAAAAGAGAGTGTGCCTGTTGTAAAAATTGCACAAGCTGAAATGAATGAGGACATTACACCGGTGCTAGACTGTTACATCAAAGGAAGATTGGTTAGGAAAGGTCTAGTGGATGGGGGTGCACAAATTTGCATCATGACAGAGGGACTCATGCAAAGACTAGGCATGCACATCCATGAGACACCTGAAATCAAAGTCAAGATGGCAAACAATAGCAAGGCTAGGTGTGTAGGCATTTGTAAAAATGTCTTTGTAGAGGTCTTTGGCATTAAGAAGGCAGTGGATTTCTATGTCATGTCTACCAAGGGAAATGGTTACCCATTTATCCTAGGAAGACCATGGCTAATGAAAATGCGAGCTTTGCAGGATTGGGAGAGTGGAAAGCTAATTTGCAGGAATGACAATCACAAGAAGGTTGTCTTTGACATGAAGGAGCAACGCCAAGAGGAGCTCCATGAAGAATCATCTCAAAGTGAGACGGAAGAAGGTTGGACCGATAGCACTTCAGAAGAAGAAAGTAGCGGCAGCATTACTGAAGAGGAGTCTTCCATCGAAGTCATGGGGGTAAGGTTTAAGCCAAGCAACCAAGAGACCTCTTGTCAAGGCTTGGAGGAGTTAGGTCCTCAAGAGAACGAAGGTGTTCAAGATGAAGGGATGCTGGAAGGTATTCTATCAACAACACTTACAAAGGATGAAAGAGAGGAGTTCAAATGTGTGCTAAGGAAGTTTCCTAGGCGTTTTGCTAAAGACTACACCGATGTGCGTGGAGTAGATGCTGTTCAACACAAAATTGAGTTGTAGCTAGAGGCCACACCTAAGGCTCAGAAGCTACGAAGGCTAGGAGTCATCAAGGAGCAGGCTTTTCTCAAGGAGGTAAGAAAGCTTCTAGCAGCAGGTTTCATTTATCCAGTGGAGAATTCAGAGTGGGTCTCTCCTGTTGTTGTCACTCCTAAGAAAAACGGGAAGTGGAGGGTGTGTGTGGATTACCGTCCACTCAATGAGGCAACAAAAAGAGATCACTTTCCCCTCCCATTTCAAGATGAGATACAAAATGAGGTAGCTGGTCATGAGAAGTAGACTGTGTGTGATGGCTACTTAGGCTACTTTCAAATAGGTATCACATTGGAAGATCAGTTGAAAACAACCTTTATCACTCCTTGGGGTTGTTATGCTTTTAGAGTCATGCCATTTAGTCTGACAAATGCTCCTGCAACATTCCACCGTTTCATGAACATGGTGTTTCAAGCATTCTTTGGAAAGTCAATTAGGGTGTTCATTGATGATTTCTGCATTTATAGCTCAAAATCATTGCATCTACAAAGGGTAGAAGAAGGTTTAAAGAAGCTCTATGACATGGGAGGTCAACTCAACCCCGACAAGTGTCACATAGCTGAGGATGAAAAGATCTTGCTTGGTCACAAGGTTTCCTATAAAGGCATTGAGGTGGATCCTTCAAAGGCAAAGGCTCTTATTGAGCTCCCCTCACCCAAGAATCTCAAAGAGGTCATATCATTCATTCAAAAAGTGAAGTATATGTCACACTTTATTCACTTAGCTTCGGAGTTGCTTCATCCTTTGGAAAAGTTGACACAACAAGTAGAATTTGCATGGTCTGATGAGCTTGAAGAGTATTTTTGTAACATTAAAGTCATTTTTTCAGAGCTACCAACACTCATGCCTCCTTGTTGGGAGTACACATTCTTTGTTAGCTCTAGTGTTGGAAGGGAAACAATTGGTGCTGTGTTGCTACAACAAGAACCCCACAGTACAAGGATGCGACCCATCTACTTTGCTAGTAGGGTCATGAATGCTTTGAAGAGAGACTACACAGAAGCAGAACTCATGATGCTTTCTCTCATGTTTGCGGTGAGAAAGTTTAGATCCTACGTGCTACCAAAACCTTTTGTAATTCTCACTGCAGAAAATTTGTTCCCTTGGGTGTCATCTCAAATGAATCTTAGTACTAGGATCTCAAAGTGGATTATGGAGTTGCAAGAGTTCCAATACTCTTTCAAGGTAGAAGATAGTGTGCGTGCACAATTGGCAGGGATTCTCACTTATAGGATACATGAGAAGGAAATTAAGGTGCCTCAAGTAAAGACCCTACCATTGCCACCACCAAAAAGTATTCCCAATGCTTTTACCCTGTTCTTTGATGGAGCTTTTCGACGAGCCACAGGGAAAGCAGGGGGAGGGCTAGTGTTGCTCAACCCAAGTGGAGAGGTGGTCATGAAAGAGAAGGTCAATCTACCAGGTTCAACTAGCAACAATGAAGCAGAATACGACACACTACTTCATGGTTTGAAGATGTGCATTGGCCAAGGGATACAACGCCTCATGGTAAAGGGAGATGCACTTCTCATTGTTAAACAGATTTTAGGCATTTGGGCATGCAAGAATGAAAGCTTACGGACAAAAGTTCATGCCATTCGTAGATTGTTTAATCAATTTGAAGAAGTGCAACTATATCATATTCCTAGGAAACAGAATGAAGATGCCGATTTACTTGCACAGCAAGTAGTTACATGTGTTGAGAAAGAAGTGCAGGTCATCATGGTGGCGACTGCTATGAAGCAACCGAGGTACCAAGGATTGGAGTCATTGGCTCCCATTATTAGCTACATTTTGGAGGGCGAGTTTCCACAAGACTTCACGAAGGCTCAGAAGAGGAGACTCATGAAGAAGGCAAGTGCATATCTCTTCCTAGAAGGCTCCCTCTATCAAAGAGGGAGGGAAAAAGTATGCAGAAGAGTACCAACTATTGAGGAAATTCCAGCCATTCTAAAAGGTTTGCATGAAGAAGCATGTGGTGGTCATTTTGCCCAATAATTAACTGTGAAGAAGATTTTGCTTGCGGGGTATGTTTGGCCAAGTCTGCATGTGGATGTCCAACATTGGTGTAAAAGTTGTCACAATTGTCAAGTAAATGGGAATAGAAGATTGGTTTATGGTCCAAGGAAAATCGTTCTTGCAAATGGACCCTTTAAAAAGTGGGGCATTGATGTTATGGGTCCTCTGCCTAGGACAAAAAATGGTAAACTCTACATTCTAGTGGCTGTAGACTATATGACTAGGTGGGTGGAAGCACAAAGTGTGGCAAAGGTAAATGAGAAGACAGTGAGCAAATTCGTCTACACTCACATTTGTTGTAGATTTGGCACACCTTTGGAGATTGTTTCTGATAATGGTCCAGGGTTTAGAAAGGGATTGCTCACAGAAGTCTGTGAAGAACTTCACATTCTACATCGTCACAGTACACCCTACTATCCCCAATCAAATGGTTTGGTAGAAAAAGCTAATGGTGTCATTGCAGGCATCATTAGAAAGATGGTGAAAAACAAGACAAAGTTGTGGGATGACTTCTTGGATGGTGCCTTGTGGGCGTATCGAACCACATATAGGGAAGCCACGGAGTTCACACCATTTCACTTGGTCTATGGTCATAAGGCTTTACATCCAATTGAGCTAAACATTCCAACAATGCGACTTCATGGAAAATCAGCACAAGATGATCAAGAAGCATGGATGGATCGACTTCTTACCTTAGCTGAGCTTGAGTGGAAAAGAGAAGCAGCATACGAGTGCTATAAGAGGAAATCCACACAGACAAAGGAGAAGATTGACAAGAAACTGAAGGACAAAGGCATCAATGAAGGAGATCTCATGTAAGTATTGTTACATGAAGCATGAGTGTAACTCTAGCCAAAATTCTAAGGGGCCAAACAATAAAGATCTCGTCAAGGACTCTGAAGCACTGTCTTTGGAAAAGATGCTCTATGATGGTACATGAATATATCATCATCCAGGGGGAGGGCTAATGATAGCCGTTTTTCGGCTCTTTGTAATTGCCACAGTGAGTTACCTCACCCTACCAAAATCACCCAAACACTGTGGCTATCCCTACCATTTCACTGTACATAGGCGTGCGTGAGTCACGGGACTTTTCCCATATCTCCTTACTGAAATAAAAAACCCTCAATTAGCTAGGCATTGGGCTAGTTGAGCCAAAAAAAAATAAAAAATATAAGTATATTATGGCCCATGAGTATGTAAATATTTCTTTGTATATAGGGCCTAAATAAAAGATTTTTTCATAATTATTTTGGTATTTATTTAAATATTTCTACCTAGGTGTGTGTTATTTATGCTCTGTACATTGCCTCACCATTACCACAATTTTTTCTTACCATTTTTCATACTCTTTATTCCATATAGAAATATTTTCATGTAAGCTTCTCTTATATTTGGTGTAACTCCACCCCAACAAAAATCCAAAAAAACTAGTTTTATTTATGTGTATATTTTTTCACTATTGTGATTTTTCCCTTCCTACATCTATTTTGTTTTTTCTAACAAATTAGAACACCAAAAATATTTATCTTTTTATGGTAGCCTCATAATGAGAGAGATTTCTTTTGACCCCTTTATATTTTTTTCCACTTATATTATTTATATTTGACATGTACATATTTCTTAGACCCCTCAATATTTGATTTTCTTAGTTGTACTATTCACTTATATCATAATCTCAACAATATCTTCAATTATAGACCTACCAAATAAGGTCAAGGGTAGGTGGCATGCATACATGCACTATGGAGGGCTCACTCTTGAAGGTATTCAAAAGAATCATCCAAAGAAGGACCCCACAAGGACCTTGTGCAGTGGAAAAAAACGGTCGGTTTTGCTGAATTTTTAAAGTTCACTTGCTCTCCGAATTTGAAAAGGTGATACAAACAAAAGTTGTAGCTCGTGGGCTGAAATTTTGCCTCAAATTTTTTCATATTTTTTTGAGCTATGATTTTATTAGTGGACCCCAGTTTTCCCATGCTATGCAGCCACACTCTCTCTTCCACTTTATCATTTTCCTCTTTCACACACACTTCTCCACTCATCATCCCCACCTCTCTCACCCCTCCTCTCTGCACTCTACTCACCTTCTCCTCAACCTTGAAGAATAAGAGAAACCATGGTGAACTCATACCTCCCACACACAATTCCATTCCAAAATTGACCACCTAGTCTCATTTTTCCTCCTCCAAATTACCCATATCTATAGAAAACACCACAAAATTCAGCCTCTTCTCTTAAAAGACAGCATCATGGTGGTTGATTACTCAGCTTCAATTAACTTGTCTCTCAAGGAAGGTCAAGAGTGGAGAAAAAATGTACCGTCAAAGCTAGTGGACCGTCAACAAGCGTCAAAATTGGCCCTACTCAAGACACTTGGAGCATCAACCTTGTAAGAAATCCACCTTTTCTTACCTCTTAAGAGTTTTTCTTCCTTATTTGTATCCTACATGGATACTCCCATTGTAAATATCCAATTCCATTTGTAAATTAATACTAACTCTACTAACACTAACCCACTATGAAAAGTCCTATCACCTCCATTTCTCTCCTCTCTCTTTCCCCACCAACTTCTTGATAATTCCAAGCACAAGAAATTAGATAAATTGCTGAAAATCTAACCCAACCATGGTTAGAGGAGTAACCCTAGCCTTCAAAATTGCTATAAAAGGAGGGTGTAGCTGGCACAAAAAGAGGGGAGCCATAAGCAAGAGCACTATGCTATAGCTTGAGAAGCCAAGCTCAACCTCTCTAGAAGGAGCTCTTGAGTGGAAGCTCATTGTCTTATGCATGTGCATGTGTTGTAATAGGGGATTAGCAAGGAAACTCTATGCCATTGTAAGAGAGAGAGTGATCATTCAATTGAGAGTAGGAAATCTATCATTTCTCCTACTAGTGTAAGCCCAACATTTGCTGAATCAAGGAGGGTGGATTTGGACTAAGCTTGGATATTTTGTCTCCCTTCCAACGTGAAGTAATGGACAACAATGATGCGTAAGTGTCTTGGTGTTTTTTGTTAAGTTCTTGATAGCTTGTCTCTGTTGTTGTCATCAATCTAGCCATAAATCCCACATACTGTAAGAGGGCAACAGGGTGGAGAGGACTCCCTTGGCTTTAAGACAGTGATTGGGGTGGCTTTTCTTGTGATGTGTTGTGGTGAAATTTACGCAAGCTATGTGGAAAAAATACTAATTTCACTTTGATTTGTCATGACAGATTTGTAAGAAGGTATTAATGCAACAAGCACCCCCTCCCCCTTTCTCTCTCTTTCTTAAATATATAGTTGTGTTTGCTTGATCATTGCCGATACGTTTCAAAGCAGCCCGAGCACTATCTCTCTCTCTCTCTCTCTCTCTCTCTCTCTCTCTCTCTCTCTCTCTCTCTCTCTCTCTCTCTCTCTCTCTCTCTCTCTCTCTCTCTCGTGTTTTAGTGTGTGAGAGTGTTCCATTGGTGTTAGGGTTAGTGTAAATTCCTTGCTTGTTTGTGGGTTGCTCTAACGATTCTCCTCTTTTGCGTCCTAGTTCGCTCTTAAACTAGGTGGTGCCCCTTGTGTAGTTGGGATTTGGCTGTGGGTTTGTTGTTTTGGTTTGTGTTGTGTTGTGCCCCAGCCCCATTGAGCAGCAAGGGAGCCTTGAAGGGTGTCTAGAGGTTGCTCTTATTGTTGCCCGCCCTGGACCACCTCAATGCCTTACCAGATTCCTACCAGACTTTTGCTAGTACTTGGAGACTGATGACCCAAGGAAACCCTGAAGTTGTCATGTTTGATGCATTATGCACATTGCTGTTGCAAGAGTCACTTTCTAGAAAAAACAGGACTAGGCAGCGTGCACTTGAACAGGCTTTTATGCTTCTCAAAGAAAGGGTGGTAATAGTAATGCAGCCACTTCTTATGGTTTTGCTGCGAGTGGCAAAAATTATGTTCCTAATGCTTCTGCTGGCAGCAATTCGTCTGGAAATTCTGGTGATAAGGGCAAAAAGAAGATGCATTGCCATTATTGTAAAGCCAATGATCACTTGATCTTTTCCAACAATTTTTTTCAAAAAATTAAAGTTAATTAATTGACTCCAATTCATCCTCATCCCTATCTTCTCCTGTTGGAATCGTGTCCATCTGTTCCTTAGTATTTTCCTCTACAGCTTGGACTTCCACCTCATTTTAATCACCTTATTCAAGGGGAATTTTCCATGGTTTGGCATCATCCAAAATGACCGTTTTTACTTTGTACTTCTCCGGCACAATTAGAGACAAGAGTAATTGTCCCCAACCATGGTGGAAGGTTGTAGTTCACTAGGTAGACCGGCCATACTTTGTACTTCTCAGGAACAATTAGAGACAAGAGTAACTGTCCCCAACCATGATGGACGGTTGTAGTTCACTAGGTAGACCAGCCACATACTATAAGATAAACTGTGTACTTCTCTGGCGCAATTAGAGACAAGAGTAATTGTCCCCAACCATGGTGGAAGGTTGTAGTTCACCAAGTATACTAGCCACATATTCTAAGATAAAATTCAAAGCTCAAACAGGTTAACCCCATCCATTTCCAAGCCTAGCCATATACTTTGTAGCTCTTCCTTGAAGGCGGGCCACTTTCATTGCAACAGCGCTTTGTAAGCAGGGACGCATAGGAAACATACAAGCATCGCTTAAGTGACGCCAATATTTTTGCGCAAAAAAATAAATATAGTGTTGCTAAAAGCGACACTAAGTGCGGCTCTAATTGTGCATTGCATTTTGGAATGCGCATAGCGACGCCTACAAATTGTATTGCATCGCATAAGCAACGCAAAAAAATTCAAGAAAAATCCCCAATTTGTTGTGAGAGTCATTTTTGCTCCCACGACATTTTGCGGAGCAGCAAGAAGCAAAAGGAGCAGACATCCCATTCCCCTCTTCCACTTTTGATGTTTCTACATCTTCGCGCCACCATCACCCTTCCCCTTGAGCGTCCCCCTCTTCCGAAGGAGGGCTCCCAGGTACACACACACACACACACACACACACACACACACACACAGAAATGAGATGAAATGATATATTAACGTCTTCAAAAAGGCCAAACCGACCAATGAGACCAGTTTTTTACAAATTGGTGAATATGATACCATGTTTGATTATAAAAGAACACATACTAGCGGGAGCTGTGTGGAGTATGTGTGATCAATGATACAATGGGTGCCAAATACAACAGAGAGATACAATGGGTGATGAATCCATCCTCGTCTGTACTTTGGATGTCGAGATAGTATGGCTCAAATTCTTTGTTGTAGTATCTGTCAATGTTGTGAAGCTCCTCTCCTCTAAATGTGTGTGTGTGTGTGTGTGTGTGTGTGTGTGTGTGAGAGAGAGAGAGAGAGATGAAATGAAATGAAATGATATATTAACGTCTTCAAAAGACGTTAATGACCTATGAGACCAATCTCTTATAGATCGATGAATCTGATACCATGTCTGAGTACAAAAAAAAGAGATACTAAATTGAATCTAGTGTTACTAGCTGGAATTGTGTGGGGTATGTGTGATCACTGATACAATGGGTGTCCAATACAAGAGAGAGATACAATGGGTGATGAATCCATCCTCATTTGTACTCTAGATTTTGAGAGAGTATGGCTCAAATCCTCTCTATAGTTGGCATTGATGTTGCAAAGCTCCTCTCCTCATTCATGGGTGTCTTGATGTCCCTAGCTCAAATACAATGCAAGTACCATGGGTGTGAGTGTGAATTGAGATTTTTCGTGGTGGCTGCTCCTCTATTTGTTTAGTGTCTAGTGTGAAGAAATCAGTTATCTATCTCTGGGATTGTCTCTCTTTGTATCTCCTCAGTAAACTATCTCTGTGTCTTTGTAGCTCAAGTAGATAAAATATAAGACATCTCTGGTCCTGATAGCTCATGACTCTGGAGAAGGGTCCGAAGCCTTCTCTCAATAGACAGTGGAAGTGAGCACTATAGCAGTAATACATTGTGTACTGATATATATAATGCATCTTCATTTCTAGCTCTATACGGCATAGGTGGAATATCCTGTTAGTTGTTGGTATCACTAGTCTCAATCTCAAGTTGGTGTGAAGATGTGTGAGAGAGAGGCATGAAATGAAATGTTATATTAAACGCCTTCAAAAAGGCTAAAATGACCTATATCTATGACACCAAACTGATACAATCTTGGTGGATCTAATCCAATGTCTAGGTAAAAATTTAAAAATAACATAAGAGTAAATGAAGTAAAATGAAAGACTAAAATCATCAATGATGCATGAAAATGACTGGCATACGATATTGTCCGAGAAAGTATTGCATGGGATGCTGAAGAGATTTGTCAATGTCCACCTCTGTAAATAGTCTCACTGGGCGTCTCTCATGTAGTACTAGAACCTAATTTTGATCCTATGATGGAGCCTCCATTGATGTCATGGTCGCCCAAGTAGACGTGGCCATCTAGATTTCCCGAGCTCAATGGCTCTATCAACTAATATACATCTGGTATAGGTGGGCTATGAAGTCTGTTGTGAAGCATGCTCATATTGCTGTTGAGTCTCTACTCTAAAATGATCTCCCTCTAGAAATTTCTCCCTTTGCTTCATCTCCTCAAGAGACTCTCCATGTGTCTGTGTAGCTCTAGCAAAAACAACCCGAGGCATCTGTGCTCTTGATATCTCATGACTCTAGCCAATGGTATAAATCCCTCTCTAAATAGACAATGAAAGGGCCTTGTATCTCATTGTATACCAGACACTGACAAATTACCATAATAGTAACAAAACCTGGCTGATTGAAAAAAAATGGCATAGCTTTCATAGAAGTCATCCAAACTTTTCGGACCTTGGCTCTTTAGAATCCATTTTTCAAGAAATCTCCAATGATAGGTCATATCATGGGGTTCTAAGCAATATTTGGAGGGGTCTACCGGGTTGCTTTCTTTTGTACAACTTTGATGATGTGGCACTCTTAAAAGGCCCAAAATGAGTTCAAAATTTTCCTAATGTAGTCAACATATATATACATATACATATACATACATATACATATACATACATACATATATATATAGAGTATATATATATACATACAGATATGTGTGTGTGTCTGTGTGTGTACACACACACACACACACACACACACACACACACACGCACATATATATATATATATATATATATATATATATTGAGAGAGAGAGAGAGAGAGAGAGAGAGAGAGACGGAGGAGGAGTTTCCATTAGTTAATGCATTCGACACAAGCATCCAAAGCAGTCAACATCAGAAGGATAAATAGCATCTTGGCATTGTTTGAAGAACAATCTCTCGAATCTGCTTGGAGAATTCCATCATTACCAAGGAGGCATTGCACCATCCTTAATTTGTGCTCATCCTTCACAACACATCGGGCCCACACCATCTGTGTCTTCTTTGCAATTGGTAACCATCAATCCGGAGCAGGGAACATATCTTTTTCGCTCTCTCATTCCCTCTCTTCATGGAAAGTAGAAGGAACCTTCATCATGCTAAAAGAAATACTTGAAGCAAGAAAATAAGTAAAGATTTGTAGAAGTGTAAAGTCTCTCTCTTTTGACTTGATAAGAAAAAAAACATCTTTAGATAAGCTCTCTGGATAGTTTTACCTTTGACTAAAACCTACAATTTTCAAACCAATCATTTTGATGGCTCCCACCTCATGTCGAGTAGGGCTACTACTGGCGCTAAAGAGCATGCTACGAGTTGTTGGCGTTCTAAGGGAGCAGATAGCAGAGGACATCCTAGAGTATGAGCAGCTCCTCGACAAGGAGTTGGAGGCTACCATACATTGAATAAGGTGTTCTTGAGACCCATACGCGTAGACGAGGGATCTTCCCTTGAGACCCTTTAGTAGGAGCACCATGCAGGATGAGTCTCTTTTTATATAGAGTATGTATGTATGTTGTATGTATATATATATATATATATATATGTATATATATATATATATATATATATATATATATATATATACAGTGTGCACATAAGTATATCACTCAGTCTCACCAAAACATGATAAACTTGTGATAATAGCAGTACCACTCTACCAGAGCCAGCTACTATCACTACTCAGTCATCGCCTCCAGTACATACAACTCAGCGGATCGGACGGCGAGGTCACATAACAGGCCCCTCACACATAGCAGATCCAACGAGTCTAACGGTGCACCTCTGTGGCCTTGTGACCTTCTTTGACCCCACCCTCTCGATCGATGTCCCACGCATCTGCCACACCCTCACTACGACCCAGTTTTTACACAGGAAGAGGTGATACTTGCAAGCCAAGATGTGCAAGGAACAAACAAGATGGGTGTGAAGAATGGTGGGCTTGGACCAGCAAAGATTTTTGTTAAGGATGTGGAGGACCTTGCCTGTATGGAAGGAAGAAATGGAAGGGCAGGATGTGTACATAATGAGTGACAACCAAGGTGTGAGACAAGGGGAACTAGTGCCTTGGAGTCCACCTCCCAACCTCCTACTATATAGCATGTCTCCTAGCCCTTTTCCCTAGTTGGACTCTCTTTCCACACTGCCTAGCTCGGCCCAACCCTTGTCTAGTCCGGCCTTGCCTTTGTCATGACATTACTCCCCCGTTAAAGAAGAGTTTTTGTCCTCAAAAACAAAAGTGGGAAACTTCTTCTTAAGAAAACTAATGGTTTTCCAAGTGGCGCCTTCCTCGGGTCAATCTTTCCACTTGATTAAGGCTTGTTGAGATACATGATGATGCGTACGTAAATCATGATAGTCCAGAATGTGTTCAAGTTCATGTGGTAAGGTAGGAGGTTCAACAATATCAACCAAAATCTGTTGGTCAATGACATTGCCATCCCCATGTAACCGCTTACGTAAACGGCTTACATGAAACACCAGATGAATACGAGAATGTGTAGGTAGCAATAATTTGTAGGCAGGATCACCTACTCGCTTGAGTATTTTGAAAGGCCCACAATATCGTGGAGATAGTTGAGGTTTTGGTCCAGTTTTCATACTTTTTGAATGTTTAGGCACACATAAAAATATTTCCTCCCCTTCCTCAAAGGTAACTTGGCGACGTTTCTCATCAGCGTACTTCTTATACCGATCCTGTGGTTGTTGGACATTTTGATGAGCGAGTTTCATCATATCCATGTGGTCTTGGATAAAATCCTTAACCTGCTAGATCTTTTTGGTTGCCAACCCCACCGTAACAAGTGACGTAGGTTGAAAACCCTACATGAGCATGAAAGGACTAAATCCAGTTGCAGCATGCTTAGCACTCTTATAAAAAAACTCGAGTATAGGTAAATATTCTTCCTAGTCTAACTGTTTCTTGTTGACGTATGCTCTTAGCATATCCTCTAGCACTTGGTTAACTTGTCTAGTTTGACCATCTATTTCTGGATGATCGGCTGTACTGAGGTTTAGTTGTGTACCCGATCGTTTGAACATCGCCGTCCAAAAATGACTGTTAAACTTGGGATCATGATCACTCACAATGTTACTTGTCAAACCATACAACTTGTATAGGTTTTCCACAAATAACTTGGCTAGTTTTGGGGTCTTAATCGTTGATTTGGTTGGAATAAACTTACATAGTTTAGTCAACCGGTCTACAACCACCCATACCAAGTCATGACCCCGTGAAGTGGTTGGTAAACCCACAAAAAAATCCATAGAGATACTTTCCCACTTACCATTGGGAATCTCCAAGATGTAAGTGTCCTCTTGCTTTCAGGCGCTCTGCTTTATTAACTTAACATTTCTGGCAATGCAAGACATAAGCTTGAACAAATCCATGTAAACCTAACCAGTAAAACCATAGTCGTATGAGAGCGTAAGTCTTTAAAATACCCGGGTGCCCTACACTTGGATTATCATGACATTCATAAAGAATTTGGCACCGAATGTCTGTTTCTGTTGGTACACAAAACTCTCCCCTTATGGAGTAGGTACCCGTTGTCGATGGTGAAATGCTTCCATTGCTATAGTTCATCACTCAATAGAGGAGAACTATGTGTGGAGTTTAACGTGACACTACCATCATTGGAGTGAGAAGGATCCCTCATTTGAACATGGATCCACACTTTAGAATATGCATCATCATGCTCATATTTTCCCTTTAGAGAATTCAAAAATTCACTACGAAGTTCCATGAACAAGAGAGAATTGATCTCCAGCATTCGACTTGGAGCATCAGCCACCACATTGTATCGTATTTTACGATACCAGAGCTTAGCGTCATATTCCTAAAGGATCTCAGCCCACCTGGCTTTCCGACCCTTCAAATCCGTTTCTTATGTAAACCATTTGATGCTTTCATGGTCAAACACAATCTCAAACTGAGCACCATACAAATAATGCCGCCATGTTTTTAAGGCAGACACTATTCCATAGAGTTTGCGCTCATAAGCAGAGTAGTTCTACGGTGCTGCATCAAGCTTCTTACTTTCAAATGCAATTGGTCATCCGTCTTGTAACAAGACTGCTCCAATAGCATGGTCACTCGCATCCATTTCCAAAACAAATGGTTTCAAAGGATCTACAATAGCTAATATGGGAGCTATAGCTAATGCATCCATGAGTGTTTCAAAATTGTGCTATTGAGCGGGTCTCCACTGAAAAGCTTTGCCTTTGCCTTTCAGTTGGCCCGTCATGGGAACAACAATATTAGCATAGTTTTTAATGAACCTTTGGTAAAAGCTTGCAAATCGTACAAAAATCAGTAACTCTTCCATATTTTTAGGAGAAGGCCACTGCCACATTGTATCCACTTTGGATTGATCCATATGTAGCCCATTAACTGAAATAACATGCCCAAGATAGTGAATTTCTTCTTTCAAAAAATCACACTTAGATTCCTTCGCGTATAATTTATTTGTTCGTAATAATTCGAACACCTGCCTCAGATGTTGTAAGTGTTCTTCTTCAGAAGCACTGTAGACTAGAATTTCATCAAAAAAGACGATGACAAATTTTCCCAAGTACGGCTTCAAGACACTATCCATAAGTGTCATGAATGTTGTGGGCGCATTGGTTAAACCAAAAGGCATAAACAAAAACTCGTAGTGTCCAAACCTTGTTTGCAAGTCTATTTGCATAAAAATACGAGCATGAGTGAGTTTGTCGAACAAATCATCCACGCATGGCAATGGGTACTTATTCTTAACAGTAACTGTATTTAATCCACGGTAGTCTATGCACATGCGCATACTTCCATCTTTTTTCTACACTAATAGAATAGGATAAGCCCATGGTGAATAACTGGGTTGTATGAACCCTCTGCTAAGGTAGTGAGCAAGCTGATGTTCCACCTCAGGAGCTTCAGAGTAACTCATGCGGTAGGGCGGTTTACTGACAGGTTTACTACCTGCAACCACATCAATGCTATGTTGCATCAATCGTGTCAATGGTAATCGTGGTGCAAGTTAACTTTCCTTCCACTTTTCCAAAAAACATATCCGCATCGATCGGTAATGTGGTTATATCATATTCGTATGCAAGCCATTATTTCTCCTTGGATTCGCGTGGCACTCGATCGATAACGTGGCTAATTGAGTGTCGTTTGTTAGAAGCATCTGTTTTTGCATAAATGTGGTGTTCAGGCCGTTAACCTGGCCGTACAAACATCATATAATTTGTATGTGCATCTGTAGTTAATTTTTTAAGTATTAAGTGTATGGAATACTTAGGCGATGACGTGGTTGTGAAGAGTATTTCATATACAAATGTTTGAATTTTTTACTTTGTTGTTTTTATTTGTCCATATGAAATTATATAATAGCTAATCATATTCAAAAGAATGCTTTATTCATCAATCATCTCTAATTTAAATGCTACATTTACATAAATTATATGCAAAAAAGTATTTGCACACAATTTGCATGTTAAATATTCATTTTTATCTTTTTAAAGGACCTCAAGCATTATTGCTATTTTTAATGCTTCATTTATGTAAATTATCTGTAAAAAAGAATTGCACACAATTTGCATGATAAGTATTCTTTTGTGTTAGATCGAGGGCACACAATTTGCATGATATTGTCAATTTCATTTTAGGTCTTTTTAAAGAGCATCAATTATTATCATTATTTTGAATGCTACATTTACATAGATTCTATGTAAAAAAGTGTGTGAACACAATTTTTATGTTAAATATTTATTTCTATCTTTTTAAAGAGCAAGACATTCTTTGCAATTTCCTAGCCCGTTTATATACTTCTAATGTTTTAAATGAGCTAAAATAAAATTGGCAATATATACATTACGATACATGTACCTTCTAAGAGGCTTTGAATTGTTTTAGATTTTTAACATGTTGTGCTAGATCTGGACAATTTTTTTAGGAATGACATATTTATTGTATTTTAAACCTAGAAACATACCATTTAAAGTCAAAATTACTATTAACCTGAATAAATATAATCTTGCTGAGTTTTTTGAAGTCTTTAAGTCGGTGTGTGCTTTGCAGGTATTTCATTAACGTGATCACAATCGTGTAACTATGTCAATAACTCTAGTACATACACAAGAAAATCACGTGATCACGTGAATTGTTAACGTGACTTTGATTATGACCTACAAAAATTGATAAGGCCAGTTAGCCCTTCGGGCTTTTTATTCTCCCCGGTGGGTCCCGCCTGACATTTCCATTTATTCGGCGGGTCGGTCGGGCTTATGTAGATACCCGGCGGGCTCGCCAGGAAAATGGGAAAGCCCGATGGGAGTGATTATATATAGTAAATAGTATGCTAACCATGGTCTTTTAGCTAGGAAAATCCTTGGGGGGTGTATCTGTGTGCCGGGTGTAGTCATCTCCTTATGAAATGACCTAGGGTTACAAAGTCACAAGTCCTTTTTTTGGGCTGAACATGATTCTTAATTCGGTAACCACTTCTAAAAATTTTCAATTCGTTTACCGACATAAAGGTACAAAACCAAAACAACCGAAAACTTGGATAGTCATGCTCGCGAAGAAGCCCTTGGTCCAAATGAGGGCTGTAATTGGTTTTAGAAGATGAGCATATGTAAATGACGAGTCGATAGTCAAGGGTTGGATGTCCTGTACTAGTGTACTCGTCATAGAAACATCCTTGAAGTCTTTCATTTTGCACCATCATAGATTTGAGTTGATTTACACTTGTCACTTCACAATATAAGAGCTATAATCCTCAATTGGGTTAAAATAGCTTTTATATATTGAATTGGTTGCATGGGGGGGCTACAATCCTTCACTGGGTACAAGTAGTCCTCAGTTGAGTGATTATATTGAAGATTTATTTGTGTTAGTTCATGCATTGGTTTATACAGAGACTCCATTATGTTTCATGATAGATTATTAGTGCATGAAATGACCAATCATATATTTTATTGCAACAACTAAAATCAGATGTGTCTTATTGTTTGCAAATCAAAGTGGACATATAAATAATCATTATAACAATAATTGTATTGAGAGATGCATAGCATTGTTGTACTTATTATGACCTGCATAGATTGTATTGCAATGTATATGTTTGTTCACAATATAGGTGATTCATATGTGGATTGACTAGGGTGCATTGAAATCGCATATTGTGCATCATGGTTACTTTCATATTGAATGGTTTTTATATTTTACTATATATTGAAACAAAGAAAAATGTTTCAAAGGTGAAAATCTAGTTTTTTTGTCTTAAGTTTTAAATTAAAAGCAATAGAGCAAAATGTGGGCACAAGTAATACGAAGAAACGAAAGAAGAAAAAAGCTCCTTGCAAAGAGTGGGATTATGCTCACAACATATGCGGCCGATATATGAAGTGGCAATGTAATTATTGTCACACAACAAAAGTAGGTGGTGCACCATATATTAGTGATCATTTTTTGGGTAGCAATAAAAAGAGTTGTAAGAAATGTGAACATCCTCAGGCACCTACAGTTGCAAAGCGTTTGAGATAAGAGATCTCCAAAAAGGGTGGCAAGAGACAACAGATATATGGCTCTGAGGCTTCGAGTCAAGGGTTCTTAGAGACAAACATTAACTCTGCAGATCCTGTACTCATGCCAACTAACCTTGGAGAACAACCTACACAGGGACAGGATATTCCAGGCAATGTTCCTTTGAAGCGTCACAATGAAGGTGGACTTAGTCAAATGCATCAAAAAAAATTACATCAAAGCTTTTGAATGCAGTCTCTAGAAGAAGCACAAATTGCACTCACCAAATAAATATTCTTTACTAGAAGTGCTTTGTTCATGATAGACAACAATCATTGGAAGGCTATTTGGGAGAAAATCGGTGAGTTTGGCCCAGGATTTTCAGCTCCTTCTTATCACATGATACGAAATTCTTTCTTGGACAAATGTTACATCAAAGTCATTGGCAAAATAATACTTGGGAATATTTTGCTTTCAGCATGTACGATTGTGAGTGGTGGTTGGTCAAATGTTCAAAGAAGACCGTTGATCAATGTAATGCTGGTTTGTTCCAGGGGAGAAACATTTATAAAGGCGATTGATAGTTCTATGCAATTAAAAGTGGCAAATACATTTCTAAGGTATTGATTAATGTAATTAAAGAAATTGGTACTGAACATGTCGTTCAAGTAGTCATGGACAACGCAAAGAATTGTAAAAATGCTAGTAAGTGAATAAACAAGTTCTTTCCACACATTTTGCCAATGGTTTTAATATGCACATTGTAAACTTGCTACTGAAAGATTGGTACACTAGTGATGAAACCACATGGTTTGCCAAAATAATTGATACAACGCGTCAGGTTGTGAAATTTATCTTGAAATGACAAAAAGTGCTCGACTTATATAGGATACACATATCAGTGATATTGAAGCTTCCTGCTGAAACTCGGTTTTGCACACACTTCTATACCTTGGAATCACTTCTCCGTAATAAATGCGTTGTGATTGACACATTCAATTGTGCGGCCTTTGATGAATGGCATCTTGAGTAGAAAGAAAAAGTAAAAGATAAAATTACATATCTACGTGGCAATGTAAACAAGGCTGCTTGGTGGAGGAGTGTAATGGATACATACCATGTAATGATGCCTGTTATGTTTGCAATGAAAAATCTTGATCAAAGGGTGCCAAACTTGGGCAAAGTGTGGATGACATGGTAGTCAGTCCAAGAGAGTCTTGAAAATCCCAAAGAGCTAAAAGAGTCTATAGTAGAGAAGGAGTGGAGACTACCATTCTCTGGCAAAACTGCAAAATTTTTTGGCCAAGTATTTTCATGCAAGGTGGAAGAGTGCTCATAGTTCACTCCATAGTGTTGCTTACATACGCGATCCAGAGTATTGGAATTTAGATATGATGTCTAATACAGAGGTGATAAGCAATTTCTATAACGTGTTCACTATACTCCAACGTTCAAGATCAAATTGATTGCATCAAAGAAATGAGTGCATTGAGATTAAAAGAAGGTCCTTTTGCAAATGATTTTGTGCAGGTAATGGAAAAAGAGCAACCTACATGGAAGTGGTGGATGATGAATGGTGGAGAGTATTACTCAACCTTACGTCCCCTTGCAATGAAAGTACTGGCACAATGTGCAACAAACTCAAGCTCAAAGAGAAACTGGAGTATGTTCACAACACTATTTGCAACAGACTATAAGCAGACAAAGTAGAAAAATTAGTGTATATGTTTTACAATGAAAAGATATTGAATCACATCGAAAGTGTTGGTACAAGGAGGAAATGCCAATTACCTGGTTGTATGATTGTCAAAACGAAGATGAAAAAGAGTTCAATGTTGGTGTATCCGAATGCACTAAAGACATAATAGAAGAGAATTTGATACTAGATGTGGAGGTTGAAATACAAGAACCACAACACTCATACTTAGTACGAGATAACAACTTTACAGATTAAATATAGCTTGAGAGTAGAATGAAGATCGTGTCAAAAAACATTGTAAAAGACCTTGTATTCAAATGTGTTTTGATCATATACAATGTTTCATATTTCGTGATTATACATAGTTTGTCGATCCCAATTGTGTTGGTATGAAGTAGCATCTTGTTCACCAAACAGATTTCTAATTGTGCTAGGGTATCTTGGGGGGCTTGCTTGAATTTATACTCATTTGCCATGCCAAACATAATATATATTTCTTGTGGAATATCTTGTGAACAGATTGCGCATTGGCTACTATTTTTCATTAAACAAATAAGACAAACAAAGTGATAGCAATGACCGCATGTTGATGTGCAATATCCACTCCATCCATCAAAATTCTTGTAGCAAAGTGGACATTGGGAATGGACAAAAATTGTATTCTTGATAACATCATGGATGCTACTTTAAAGGATCAATATTACAAATCTTATTTCAATCATAGGTAGTGAGAATGTCTTGAAGCCTCTACATTATACTCTCATGTATTGAGGAATTCATTATAGGAATCACTTATGCATACCTAAGGATGCTACCATATGGAAACCTATCTTATATTAATCACAAGATATCCCATCTTCACAACACCCAAGCTTTGCCAAAATCCTCAATGCTATTCACAAAGTTTAGTATTTGCAAGGGAAAAAGAGTGATATCCCTTGTTATGGTTAAAGCTAAAAGACTAAATATCATAGGTAAGTTACATCCCTTGTATATCCCTCAAAGGAAGTAAAAATTCATCAATATGGACTTTGATGACCTTCCTACTATTCAAGTTGGTTATGACTCGATTATGGTAGTAGTTTACATGCTTACTAAGGTGTTACATCCTATACTAGTTAAGACTACTTTTACTACTTTAGATATTAGTCATGTTTTCATGAAGAAGATCTTTTGACTTCATGGTTTACCCAAGAGGATTATAAAGTGATCATAAACCGAATCTAATTCCAAGTTTTGAGTATCATTGTTTCAAGCCATTAGTACTCAAGTATGCTTCATGACCGCCTATCATCCTCAAATAGATGGCCAGACGAAAAGGGTTAATGAAGCAATCAAAGATATATTATGATATTAATGCAATCAAGAGCCCACAAATGGATTCAATATCTAGCCTTACTAGAATATCCTCACACAAATATTAGGATAATGACACCCTTTAATGCTCTCTAAGGTCAAGAGTGTTTACCAGCTTTGAATTTTTCAGATCCTACTATAAGGGTAGAAGCATTAAAACAAATGTTAGAAGAGATGAAGGCCAAAACTAAATCTATTCAAGGAGATATTCAAGAATCTCAATATCATCAAATAAAATATGTAAATCTGAAGAGATCTGATATAATTTTTAAAGAGGTGACCAAGTTTTCTTGAGAATAAATACCAAGAAAAGTAATTTATCCTTGGGTAAGTACAAAAAGCTCAGCTACCACTATTTTGAAGATTATGAAATCATCAAGTCATAAGTGATCAAGACTACAAGTTAAAGTTTCCATATCATCTCAAAGTTAATGATGTATTTCAAATTATCTTGCTAAAAATTTATGTGTCTGACCCAGATCATATCCTCAATGGTGACAAAACCATCTTATCAAAAGAAGATGCACTGCAGCTTCAACCATATTCTATCTTGGAAACTCATGAATAACTTGTTTCATGGAAGGACTATCCATTCGAAGATGGTACTTGGGAAGAGGAAGCAACACTCCTCAAAGACTATCACAACCTACCCTTGAGATGAGAACATCTCCATTTGTAACTTGGGGAGATTGTGAGTTACCCACTTTCTTTTCTACTCAAGTTAGAATTCTTTTATAAAGGGAACTCCAAATTGGGTGAAATATGATCATTTATGATCTAAAGTTGATTCTTACTTCACACAAGAAAATAATTCCTTTGAAATTGGACAAATATTTACCCTTGAAATCTAAATTAAATGTTCACTAGAACCTCGGACTTTTGCAGATATTTTGGAAGAATAAGGGCTAAAACATATGTAATTGTGTTGTTTAGAATGGATAATAAATCACATGGGCTACCCATGGAGTCACATGGGGAGTAGTGTAGCTCTCATATCATTAGGCAAAATTTGGACTCACAAAGGGGCCTTATAAGGAGTTTGACTTCCTCTCTCATGTCCGAAATGGGCGTGCAGGTAAACTTTTTGCAAATCAACTCTAAACATGGCGGAGATTTGGTAGTTAGAATCTACTCTTCAAGCTCTTTCTATTGATATATAGCACGCCACGAGATTCGTCATATTTTGAAAGATTCTATTTTTTATTCTCTAGATTCTAGACGGAGTTGTCACATCACAAGAGAATAAAAAATAGAATATTTCAAAATATGAGGAATCTCATGGCGTGCTATATATCAATAGAAAGAGCTTGAAGAGTAGATTCTAACTGTCAACTATCGGCCAAGTTTATAGTTGATTTGCAAAAATTCTACGGCACGCCCGTTTTGGACATGAGAGAGGAAGTCAAACTGCTTATAAGGCCCCTTTGTGAGTCCAAATTTTCCCTAATGTGAAGCCTGGAAGCTACTACGTACAAGGCCAAAAATCCCTAGATATTGAACAATTGGGCAATGTAGAAGCATTGGGTGGCCTTGGGGACCTTAGTAGGCCTAAACTAGCATGCTATTGTGAGCTAAGTTAGGGGCTTGCTTTGTATTAGGGGGGGCACAAAGGTCTAATTTGCAACCTGTAAACTCAGTGTATCTGTACCAATTTTAATCCGATTGAACCCAAAATTGCTAGCACACCCCTACTCAAAAAAATCTATAAATAGGTACGCAGCTCTTAGATATTTGCACATTGTATTGGGAATGTTTTGTTGTACTTGAGATGCTTGCTTCTCTAATATGAGGTCTTTTACAAGCCACCTAGAGATACAAAATTTGCGTTGATTTATGACGTACTTAAGTGTTATAAGTCTTAGTAAAAATTAGCTAAATTAAATTATAATTATAAATATTAAAGCTAGAATTGGATTCTGTACCACATGGCTAAGAGACTTGTACTATCAATTTTTAGTTACATGCCTAATTTTTGTCCTATTAAAATAGAGGGAGAATTATATTTATGAAAAATTAAGTTGAATTTAGCTTCTCTAAGTCTTTTGAGTATTGGAAAGGGAAATGGTATCATTATGTTGCCCAAATTTTTACTTTTTGTATGTATTGAGTCAATTTTAAAACTCCTAGAATATGAGAGATAAAATAATTTTTTATTAATTTTTTAGAAATGAAATTTTAAATACCAACGGTGTATTTTAACTTTATAAATTTTGTAAAGATTCCAAAGCTATATCATAATTAATTTTGGTCATCTAAGTTGAATTGTACGTTATACGGCATACTTATAATACACTTTAAATGGATGTATTATACAACACCTATTTTTATTTGGCCATATTATACGGTGCCACATCAACAAAACCATTGTATCATATAATTTACTGGAATTTCGATCGAATAACATTTTGATTGGACAATCGAAATAAAGTTCCTTATATACTGTGAAAACGAAGTGTTTTCCTTATTCCATTGAGCTCTCTTCCCCTTTTCTCATCTATAGGAGGTGAGCCTCAACAACAAGAAAAATATTAAAAAATATGTTTAAATTTGGTTATAGAAATTTAGAGCTTTGAACAATATGTTTTTTTTTAGGTTTTGGAGTTTTGAGTTTAGTCTTTATCTGCTGTGTGTGAAGTATATATTACATTGAGAGGTAAATTAAGTAAGGTAGTTAATGATTACTTGCATTTTGTGGAGTAAATTCACACTTGGAAGTGATTCAATAAAGTTAAAGTTAGCAACAGATATTTGCTTTGTGTTAAACTATGTTCCACTTAGAAGTAACTGAAGTTAGATAGTTAAAGTTAGGAGTTACTTGTTGTGTGCTGAATTATGTTCAAACCTGGAAGTAGATTGGGTCTAATGATTGTCTGGCATGTTTCGAGTAGTACTCACACTACAGACAATCTAAGTAGATTAAATAATAATCTCGCTCTTTGTCTAGAGTATTCTCACACCTAGAAGAGAATTATAGAAGTAGTGAATTTTGATTGCTTGCCATGTGTGGAGTTACACTCACACATGGAGGTAATTTAGATAGGATTTTAAAAAATATCTTGCTATGTGTAGAGTTTACTCACACCTAGAAGTTATTGAGATAGATTAAGCAATTTATTTATCATGATTCAGGTGTAAAGTAAGAGCTCACACTTGAAAAAAAATCTATTTTTGGTATTTATTAATTGAAGAGGTTGAAAACATTGACAAATAAAATAATGTAAATGGTATTAGAGTTTGATTTTAGATGTGTATTTAGTAATTAGTTGTGTTTGAGTTTGCAAATCTTAAGAAGATGGTGAAAGGATATGAGTGGAACTACGACATGAATTGGTCAGCGGAAAGACTACATCAAAGTTGAAGTGTAAGATTTGCGGAAATAATTTTAACGAAAATGCTCACAGGATAAAAGAACATGTGTTCAAAATTCTTGGAAACATTTGAGCTTGCAAATACCCCCAAAATGTATTGAAGAAAAATTTCCCGAGTGGGCACTTAGGGAAAGGAGAGTATATCTTGAGGGGAAAAAAAGAGGAGGTCGCAAAATGATGGCTCCATCTATGGCTAGGGGCATCGAGATGACACTCGAGAATGATCAAAACCCTCCCTCGATCCCTAATTCAGGTCAAGGAGGGTGTTATTCATGCTTTGCTGGGGATTGTAGCTCTAATCCTACCGAAAGCTCTTCTAACAAAAGCAAAAGTGAAGCACGGACTAGAGGAGAACCTGCACCAAGTGTTCCTACTTTACATCGGTCATTTGATAAACAATGGCTACTTGAACTCCATCTTAAGTGGACGCAAGCATTTGCTACATGTGGAATTACTTCTAATGTCATTCAAAATCCTATCTTCAAAGATGCTTTAATGAGCATGACGAAGAGGGGTTTTGTGGTACCTGATTATAATAAGATGCATACAAAATACTTAGATAAAGTGAAAACTACATCAGAAAATAATTTAAAGTGCACAATTCTTGGTTATGTGCCACAGTATGGATACACAGTTGCTCTAGATGGTTGGAAAACTTGTCAGAAGAAACCATTGATTAATGTGATGTTGATTTTTCCAAGAGGTTCCATCTTTCTTGAGGCGATCGATACATCCTTGAAAGAGAAAACTAGTGGATATCTTGCTGTTGTATATAAGCATTCGATCAGAAGAGCAAGAGGACCTAGAAATGTGACAACCATTGTCACAGATAATGCATCTAACTACAAGGCAGCTAGAAAAGCAGTTGAAGCAAAGTATCATGGGTTCCATGTGCTGCTCACACTTTGAATTTGCTCTCAAAGGACTTTGGGAAATTTCCTTCTATTAAGAAAACTCTTCTAGATGCAAACCACTTGGTGAAGTTTATAAGAGAGCATTCATTTTCTTATGTTTTGTTCATAACAATGTCCTCAACCAAAAATTTACATGTTTTTTGTGTTACCTATTTTGCGATAGCATATTATGTTTTGTTTACGCTGTAGCAGGTTAAAGCAGCCCTTGTTGAAAAAGTGGCATCCCAAGTATGAACCTGCTACTTTCAAATGCTATCAGCTTGTAAACTCTCCAGTTTTTTGGATAAATATAGACAAAATTGTTACTATCACAGAACCCTTCACTCATCTGATACAATTAGTGGACAAAGAAGCCTCTATCTTTGGACGGGTTTATTGGTACATGCATGAAGCCACTCGCAAGTTAAAAGATTGTGCATCTTCTGTAGGAAAAGATAAATCCATGATGATTTCGTTTGTCAAAAGACGATGAGAGGAGCTGCATACTCCATTACATGGAGAAGGTTTTGTCTTAGATCCTACATTAGGAGATTTCGGAGGTCTTTTGGAGGGCCTTTGAGAAGAGAGAGGAAAAAGCGCTCCTCCAATAAAAGAAGAGCTTACGTTACGTAGAAAAATAGATTTATATTAAGAAAAATATAAAAAAGGTGTCAGTGGTCCTTGAAAACAGGTGCCTTTTCATTTTATGAGAATGTCTTTTTCATAAGGTAGACGACGCTCATTTAATATGGCTTTCGTCAGCATTAAAATTTAAAAAAATCAGAAAAATCATAGTTGGTGTTGGAATTTGAAGCTTTTGACATTGCCAATGCATCTGGAATGTCCAAAAACCTAAAACACGCCTATCTACTTGCCTCAATATGACACCCGGAGAGGGAGAAATCGCCCAAAAACCTTTGAAAAGGGGACTTTCGACCATGGCGCGCGAGGGACCATCTAGAGAATTCTCAATGACCCTCTATGCGCCGTGATCCATTTTTTTAATTTTCTGCCTCATGGCGCATGGATGGCCATTTGGAATTTTCTAGATGGTCCCTCGGGTACCGTGAGGCAAAATGTCCTTTTTAGGGTATTTTGACGAGTTCTCCCTCTCTAGCTGTCAACTTGAGGCAAGTAGATAGACATTTTTTGAGTTTTTGGTCATTTTGAACGCATTGGCGGTATCAAAAACTTTAAATTCTAGCACCAACTAGTAATTTTTGTGTTTTTTTAAACTTCAATGATAATGAAAGCTATATTGAATGAGCGTCATGTACTTCGTGAAAACAACACACGCATTGAATGAAAAAGTGACCGGTTTCAAGGATTTTTGAAAAGTTAGGTTCATTTTTGAAAGTGTTCAGTTGTTTCAAAGTGTTCATTTGTCTTTGTGGACGTACGCAATAAGTGCAAGTATATTTTAAGAACATTTTCTAGAGAGAGAAATAGAATTTCTCAGAAGGCCCTCCAAATGACCTCAGAAATCTCCTAACAAGTTCCATATGAACGAGAAGTCTTCAAGCAATGAAGTGATCAATGATTTGGAAAAGTGTGTGCTCAACTATTAGGCAATGTGGATGTACAGGTGGTATATACACAAAAGACGATATATACTAGCATGAAAGGAATGTTTGGGGATCCTTGGCATATAGATGCTATCAAGACAATGAGCGCACCAGTTTGGTGGAAAGGGTGCAGTGGAAAAAAAGTGGAATGTCAATATGTGACTGTGAGAGTATTGTCTATCTCAAAACTAAAATCAACCAACTGAAAATGAGGAACCATCAATATCTGTGGTGACTTTTGAATTTTCCCATTGACAAAAGCATCTTTGTAGAGTGGTTGTAGCAACTCCTTTTGTGGTTATTCTGTAGTCTAAGTCTGAAAATAAGAAAAATATGACCATTGTTTTGCTAGGTTTGTTGCCATTCCAAAGTCTCCAATGTCCATAATGACCACCATTGTTGCCTACTTTAACATCACTCTTGAGTAGTTTTCCTTTCTTGTGATCAACAAGGAAAGGCATTCTGAGAAGCGTCGTGGCCAACTAAGTGCAAAATTGCGATAGTTCCATCTTCAAGATGTTTGACCAATTCCCTATTATATTGATGTATGAGCTTCATGAGTGGCTCCAGAGAACATTGCCATGGCAAATCTAGGATGTACATGAGTGCTCGCAAGCTGTGTACGTCACTAGAGGGTGCATTGCCTCCGCATATGGTGCCTTGCTTGGCAATTGCTGCAGCACGTGAGCCTGGGTCTTTTTCTCATGTGCATGCATGGTGTCCTTCAAGGAAGTTGCTATTGCAACAAGAGGAGAGCTTAGAAGTGCTTCAACAAGAAACAAACGGACAACACTTTCATTGGAAAACACAACGTCACTTAGGGTCTGATGATCCAAACGCGGCACACCGAAGGTGTTGGCATGCATAGCAATTAGCCATTGAGAAAAATTAACCAATCCACTGGCAAGAAAAGCAAGGAGGAGGATGCAACCACAAATAATTGTGACCGCTCTAGTAGGGTTGATGCTCATGAAGACACCCTCCATCTTGGTAATTGCAGCAAACTGGATGCCGATCAAGATTTTTGTAGATGGAAATATAAGATTTCTAGGGGCTATTGATGCAAGCATCCTGAGAGAAAGTGACCTAGCTCTCTGGCATGTGCACATTAAAAACTAGTGGCAATGGCAATGTTAAGTGAGCATGCAAAGAGATAGGGAGAATATGAGCTTTGGGTGTCTATAGAGATGAGAACGGCTCATAGATCCTAGTCTGGCTTGATGGAAAATTCCATAGCTATGCGAAGCAAGAAACTAGGAAACTACAAGGAATTGGTTAGAAATTTCCCGCCACGTCCACCAATGTAAAGTGCACAAGAAGACGGTACCAAATACGGCTTACCTTCAGGAGTAATAGGTACCTCCTTATATTGAGAGTGAATGCTACATTCCAAGAACACAATGTCCTTGTCCTCCCACACTAGGTGGTTGGACTGGAGCTTAACATATAATTGAAATGAAGATGATGTAAATTTAGCATGCTTAACTTTAAATCTATTTGTTTTACATAAACCAAATTTCATATGATCCATAAAAACAAATTCAAGAATTATATAACAAAAAGAATTGAAGACATTGTAATTCCAATATGCTTAGCTTTTACTCTAATTTCTTTTACACAAATCGAATTGCATATGACCCATGAAAAGAATATCTAAGAATCATGCAACAAAAAACTCAACACGTATCAATATAGAAATCTAAAATGAATACAACATAATTAACTCTTGATCTAAGTTCTTCTATAAAAATGGAATTGAATATGATGCATGAAAAGTAAATCGAAGATTCATAACAAGAAGCTTAACACTAGTCCTGTAAAAAATCAGCCACTTTTCTGGCTTTTTGAGACTTTTGTAAAAAAATTCTCAACACCATGTTAGTCATCTAAATAGAAAATGGTTTCAGGAAATTATGACCAGCACTCAATATGAGTTGACAAAAAATAGTACAAAGCTAATTGAAGGTCTAAAGGTGTCTTTCCATTGCCATATTCTATAACTAATTTTTGTGGATCCACAAAATTTTTCTATTTTCTTATGAAAGTAAATCAAATCATTATTAAGTAGGGCCAAACTTTTTTGAAAAATCCCTCAATAGGTATGTGATAGATGTACCAAGCTTTTTTAGCCCATATACAAAGACTACCAACATTTTTTACTTCTCCAAGTTAAGTGTTGAAGTGCATTTTTACGTAAAATTTAAGAATTTTAGAGAAGTCATTTTTTAATTTTTGAGCTTTTCATGTAAATTGTGTATTTGGAAACCTTTTTCATATCTTCATCCCATAATTAAGAAGCTTCATGAAATCTTGATGTCATATACAAAAGTTATGTTTCATTTACTAGAATCCTGATGTGAGTCCTTTCTGTGGCTTCAGCTAGTTTTGTGGCTCATTACAAGTCTAGTGTTAACGCAAATAGATCGAAAATATAAAAGATCATAGCTTTTGATGATTCCAATCGAAAACGTATTGGAAATAGTTACCATTTTTTTGTAAATTACTTTTGGTGCAAAATTTGACAAATCTGTCATGAACAATAGCTCTAGAATGCCTCAAAACCTTAAGAAACAACCCTTCAGACATTGAAATTTGAGTTTCGAGCAGAAAGTTATGATGATTTTAAGTTTTGTTGAATTGTAGATTTTTGATGCACGCGCATTGCACAAAGCCGCGTGATGCAAAAAAATATTCCACTTTTGTGAAGAAAAACCAACCATGCTCTGATACCATGTTGAGAAGACAGAGAAAGAGAAGAACAGAGAGATGATACGTAGAGAGTGCAAGACCAAAGTGTGTAGAATACGCACACAAGATGGTATATATATAGAGGGGACTCATGGTTGTATTTAGAGTAGTTTCACATATAAGCTCAACATTAACTTTGCATTGTTGGTGGTTTAGTACGTACACTTGAACATCACGATGTGGAGCTCAAAACAATAGACACATCATGTTTTAAGTAAAGGTTGTCTAATGAAAGTTGTGGAGATGAGAACAATAGACACATCATGTTGTAAATGAAGGTTGTTTAAATAACAAAAGAAGCTTCTAAATTTTAGCTCGTCTAGGCTCCAATAGTATCCATGCTTCTAATGCGACCTCTCGCACCTCCATATTTGCATGAACCTTGGATGAATGTAAATTTGAAGAGTAGTTATTTTTTGAGCAATGACTATTTTCTTTTGGAGTAAAATATGGCACTTTGTGATTGTAATGGTGTTGGATTTTGGTATAGGACCTTGGAAGCTTCTCCGATTCTAGAGAAATTTCCTTTTAGCAAATTCCTTTGCTTGATAGTTCCTTCCTCGCTTGTACCGTGTTTTTCCATGAAAGCTTGTGTCTGTCAAAGTTTTGAAGCTTCAAGAGTCTTTTACAATTTCCAAGAGAACTCATTCCCAATTCCTGACTCGTAGCCCACGACCATGTCGACTGCTGTAAACAGCTAATTCCATACATGTGTGAAAGTTTTTCTGACTCTCAAAACCTGACTTGTTATTGTCCGTGCAGTACAACAAGTCTCTTGAACTGGTATTATCATGTCTATTTGTGGTATTATTTGTTCAGTTATCATAACTTTAGAGTTCCCAACTTGGCACTTTACAATGTGCTTGCTAGTATTTTCACAGGTATAAGTCATTGAGAGTTTGAAACTTTGGTACGTCATCAAATGATTCTTCAAAACTTAGAGTTGAACAACATGCAAAGCACCAGTCTTGGTAGTTTAGGATGGCTTGGGTACTATCTCTCAGTACCAAGTCTATGGGACTGGTATTATCATGTCTCTTTGTAGTATTCTTTGTTTGGTTATCTTAACTTTAGAGTGCCAAGAGTTCCCAACTTGGCACTTTACAATGTTGTTGCTAGTATTTTCATAGTACTAAGTCATTCATACTTTGGAGCTTTTGTACTTCATCAAATGATCTTTGAAACTTAGAGTTGGAAAACACCGAAAGCACCAACCTTTGTACTTTAGGGTGGCTTGGGTACTATCTCTCAGTGCCAAGTCCATGGGACTGCTATTATCATGTCTCTTTGATATGTTAATTTTTTGGTAATCTTAACTTCAGAGTACTCAGAGTTCCCAAACTGGTACTTCACAATGTTGTGTGTAGTATTTTCACAATACCAAGTCATTCAGACTTTGGAAATTTGGTTGTTCATCAAATGATTCTTTGAAACTTAGAGTTGTATAGCACCCAAACCACCAATCTTGGTACTTTAGGATGGCTTGGGTACTATCTCTAAGTATCAAAACCATGGGATTGCTATTATCATGTCTCTTTGTATGATTCTTTGTTTGGTAATCTTAACTTTGAAGTACTTTGAATTCCCAACCTACTACTACACAATGATGTGTGTAGTATTTTCATAGTACCAGGTCATTGAGACTTCGTAACTTTGGTAGTTCATCAAATGATTCTTCAAAACTTAGAGCTTTGTAGCACCCAAAACACCAATCCTTGTAGCTTGCAATTTGTACAATACCAAGTCCCTAGGATTGGTACCCAGAGTTCCAAACGTGGAACTTTACAATGTTGTGGGTAGTATTTGCACATTATGAGGTCATTAATACTTTGGTACTTTGGTACTACATCTAATGACCTTAAAAAACATAAGGCTGATAAGTACCGAAAGCACTTATTTTGGTACTTTAAAATGGCTTGGGTACTATTTGCATAGTACCAAGTCTATGAGGTTGGTACTATGCTAAATTCTCTACTAGTTGAATTTTGAGGTTCAAATTTGGTGCTTTACTATCAACTTTTAGGTCTGGTTATTGTAACTTTTGAAGCTTTCATCTCTGTGCCATCTTTGAGGATTCTAACCTACATTGTTTTTGTGTCTTAGATCAAATTGTACAAGAGATTCAAATGAACGCACCCCACGATTGAGCTATTTCTTAGGTCTTTTGAGGCGTGTATCATGTGCAGATAGTATTCCTCAAGGAGACTTTCAATCACATGCAAAAAAATAAGTTTGGGCATCATGGAAAAGCTCATACTTGCATATTTTATCTGTGTTGGAGCAATAAAGATGCAACTCGATGCTCTGAAAACCAGACAGTATGGCAATACGCAAGTGGTTTGTGGGAATCCATTTTGTGTCCGAATTCGATTGGCAACGAGTTCCACACAAAGAAATTCTTGGTTTGGCAATGTTCTCAATGTGGTATAGACATGTTTCCCTTCTTCCTATATGAGATTTCCAATGATAGCAAGAGGGTGTCTGTCAAGGTGCTCATGCACATCTGTAGTGGACATGTCACTGATGATGGAAGCAAAAATAAAATAAAGGACTTGGTTCTACAAAGAATATCAGGTGCTTCTTTCCATGGCCTTTTTGCAAAGCATTTGAAATATTTCATAAAGCACAAAATCATCTTTTAGTGGTAGGCACAACAGTTTAAAGAAAGCATGCTTAGATTTCATAACAATGTTGTTGTATCTGTAATTGACTTTGCAAATAATTTTTCATTCAAAGTATACTATAAAATACAATCGATGCACTGATGGTGAACACAAGTAGCAATCCATGTGCATATTACATATGCTAGAAGTTTGGGAGGTGCCATACAAAAGACACTGCATTTCTACATATCTGATGGATAAGGAGCATCATTGCTTTATGATTCATGATAGCTGGTTGAAGAGCAAGTTCAACGTTTGTGATATCATTGGGTGTGATCAGATGGTGCAGCATTGCAATTCAAGGCATGCAACCTTTCTACTTTATTGCCAGGTACCATCAATTGACAAGCTTGCACACGATGTGAAACTTCTCTGCATCGAGGCATCGAAAAGGGGAGCACAATGGAGCTAGTGCTTGCATCAAGAGAACACTAACGCATGAGGAGCTAAAATCAGATGGGGCGCCTATGAAGGGTGCAGGTGGTGTTATTAATTTTCTGAAGGGAAAACTTGGAGACACGGCTGGTTCACACAGATCTAGCATATACAGAGTGTTTTGGCTAGTTTCAAAGGATGAAGTGCAACATGATGTCTAGTGAGAATGTCAAAAAATACAAGGCTCATTTGAAACCTATTGTGTAGATGGGTATTGACTTGAAAACCCATGCACTCTACGTCTTGGTACACTCTCATGCTTTTGTGATTCATGTTTAAGTGGGAAATGGAGGATATGCAAGAGAAAGTAATACATTGAAGAATTGAAATACATATCCATTGTACTGGTGCAAAAGGTGGACAATGAGGATAATGAGGAATAGGAGGGATCTAGGGAGGATCATAGCAATATGACAACTGTAGCAATGGGGACATATATCTTTTGAAATGCATCAAAGCCGTGTACTAGGCACCTAAATCACAAAGGGATAAGTGGCACAACAAGATTGTTAGAGGTGGATTTGTGGTTTAAGGCTTGTACTATGGCCAAGTGGATGGGAAATGTGATACATACAGCCTTCTTGATCATACACCACCAGTCATGACCTATTCCCACCTTGTAAGAGCCATACAAATTCTGATGGAACCTATGTCTGTACTCCATAACATGTTTATGTTAACTAGTGATGTCTATGAAAATGTATACAATAGTATGTCGTATGATGATTGGGTAATTTGTACTAAGTCCACTATGTATGCACATCACATGCTACATTGTTGAGGTTAGTAATATAGCATAATTTACAGGAATTTGAAAAACAATGAGTTACAATCGTCTTGTAATGAGAAGACCACTGCCAAGTTTGGAACTTACCGAGTTCACGATGTTGGTTATTTTCCAAAACAAGGCTAACTCTGCTATAAAGTTTATATAATTGACCTTCCATGACATGGTATCACCCTAAAACGAGAATACCAGCTATAATCGACCTGCTATAAATTTTGTATAATCTACAATGAGAATACCAGTAGCAAATTCGGTACTTACCAATATGACTACTTCAAGCCTCAAAAGCTTCAAATTTGGTACTGTTATTATAACTTCCCCAATCCATAATATTTTTTTCCAAACTTTAAGCTCTCTTCTATAATCAGTCTCTGTAGTGAGATATTCAGCAACAAACTTGGTATATGCCAATGCCAATATCAAAAGCACCACATTTTGTATGGGTATACCTAACATCCCCATCCCATAATATTGTTTTTTTTGCAAAATAAGATATCTTATACAATAACCTATAATGAGTGAACAACACCCAAATTGGTACTTTACAGTACCAAATTTGGTAGTTTCCAATGCCAGTATCAAAAGCACCAAATTTTGTACTAGTGTCCCTAACTTCCCTAGCCCATAATATTGTTCTTTTCCAAAATAAGCTCTCCCCAAAATAAGATTTCTTCTACAATCACCATGTATGAGATGAGCAGCACCAAATTTGGTACTTCACAGTACCCAAATTACCACTACCAAAACCTAAAATTTGTCAGTCCCAATATCAAAAGCTTCAAATTTGATACTAGTAATTATAATTTCTCGAGCCCACAATGGTAAATTTTTCCAAAAAAAAGCTCTCTGCTATAAAGTTCGCATAATGGTACTTCCATGAGTTACAATCACCCTACAATGAGAAGACCGGTACCAAATTTGGTTCTTACCACTACCAAATCTAAAGATCAAGACATAATGACCACAGCCTATACTGTAAGAAAAATGACTAAATGGACATTATTGGACTTTCAATTTCACATAAAGAGGAATACATAGTAGACTGCACCAAGAAAATTTTATTTCTTTCTTCCACAAATCATGGGTTGACAGGGGGTCAAAGTGATAACCATATCCCTCTTACTGAATGAAATAACCAATAGCGAGAGGGCTAACATTGTCTTCTACATCAAAGAGGGGGTGTTGACCGCTATATGTAGTTGGGTAGGGAGCAAAAATCCAACCCTCCATGTAAGGAGGCGTTGTAGCACGACCTAATCGCAACACACACAAAATTATCAAATCAGTGGATCCGGAAACCCGCCTAGGGCATGGAAGCACGAGCATCGGATGAATAGAATAGAGGATTCAAGAGATCACCTCTCCAATGTAAGTAGAGATTAGCCATTGCAAGACTAACTCTAAACCTACTCTAATTACTAAACAATTAATCTCCTTTACACATCAAGCCCACTAAAGTCCGACTTGCCATAGACTAGAAACCCCAAGCACACTAATGACACACACACACTAATTACCACATGTCAATTACATCACTTCATCAATAGCTTACACACACAAGGTGAATGGTGCTAGAGCTTCATAAAACCTATCTACACACACAAGCAAAGAATAGGGAACACACTCAAATTACAAGATTAAGACCCAACTTAATCAACCTAATTTGTGATGCTAAATATCGCAAATAAATTTCTCATAGAGAGATAAGAGTGGTTACTAGCAGGAAGTACAAACATCTCTCAAATCTAGAATAATGGAAGTGTAATAATACTTCATGACAGGATGAAATGTAGAGAAGAAGTAGACTAATGAGAAAATAAGAATTAGATTACTCTAATTAAAATGGTTAGAACTAACCTCTCAAGGATAGACATTAAGCTCAAGGCTCGGCACTCAAGAGAGAGGAAGCTCTCAAAAGTGGATACTCAAGAATGAAGCCTCCCACCCTAAAGGCTTCCTTTTAATGGCTTTCACCACGATCCCTTCTACTATGGGTTTAAGCTTGAGCCCTCAAACTACCATCTACAACTTTGCAACTCCAAGTGATCCCAAGACTTATACAAAGTGAATGGGAAATATTGTGACATCCATAGATATCTCCCGCTTGATGCATATTCGGTGTAGCCTGTGTTAGCCGCGCGTTGGTAACATTCCCCCTTGCTAATTTGGCGCATGTCCTTGTGTGCCGGTGAAGAAAGACACAAAGACATGGTAGAAAGCAATTCCATGGAAGAAATGTTGAGCTACAAAACATAAGAACAAGTAATGAGCATCAAAGTCCACCAAGAATGAATAAAACATGAAGCATAATGAACAATCATACAAAGTGATTTTTTGCTTCTGGAATATGGGTGAATCATAGTTAAAAATCTAGACAACATAAAGAAAAAAAGACACCTAAACTATCGTGAGGATTAAACCACTTGAAATTTCAGTTTTATGCATGAAACACAAGCAATCATTTATGACCCTAGGCTAATGCAAGTTTAAAAACCTACTAGCCTAAAAACTATGTGACCAACATTAATAAATCATTCAAGTCTATCATGTATATGGGCTAAAAAAGCTCCTAATCTATTAGTACATTGTCAAAACTTTTTGGAAGCTCGTGGAAGTTTTGATTTTGTCATTCATTGAAAAAAGTAAATCACAACACAAGGCTACCACCCCAAGGCAAGTCTAGGTGCGACTCTCATCTCCTTGAACCTTCAAGAAGGTGTTCCAAATGCCTACTAGCCTACCAAGGCGACGGATAACCCCTATGAGCCCAGGGCATTGATTTAGGGCCTTGACCAAGCGAGCCAAGGTGATTCCCCAAGGCTGATACTAACCAAATGCATAAGCCAAAATCTAGGTGCAATGAGATCATTTATGCATGGAAGTGCTCACATAATTCATAGCACACATGAAGAAAAAATTGCATTTACAATTATCTTTGTGCCTCTTATTAGGCAAATGGATCCTCTATCTTGCTCTGCCAATCACCCCTTTCACAAAAACCCATTTGTTAGTGCTTTTAAAAGAGATTACTTTCGCTGCAAGCATAAATTGCAAAAATGCCTTCAACCAAACACTCGAGTCTTTGCCCAATGTAGCTCTCAAATGAAGCTCGTTTAACATATTTGGAATTTTCAAGCTCCGGGTAAAGATCAAGCATGGGAATACCCTCCTATCCCCTTTTTTTTTCATTTTTCATTTGAATGCAAAAGTAAGCTCACTCTTTTTTGCGAGATGTTGGGGCCGGCCTACCATTGGGACTCGGGAGAAGCGTGGGACCATAGCAATG
This sequence comes from Adiantum capillus-veneris, assembly GCF_014529385.1. Classification (NCBI taxonomy): domain Eukaryota; kingdom Viridiplantae; phylum Streptophyta; class Polypodiopsida; order Polypodiales; family Pteridaceae; genus Adiantum; species Adiantum capillus-veneris. The sequence continues at coordinate 95,167,208 of NC_140947.1, read as the reverse complement.
AGTGCACCGAGTGTGTGTGTGTGTGTGTGTGTGTGTGTGTGTTGATGTGTAGCGCAGCTGGTGCGGGCTCATTGTGGGTGAGATGAGGTGAGAAGCATCCATCACTTGCGGTGCTACTGCAGGTCTCAGGCCCCATATTCGGAGGTGTTTCCAGGCTTGAGCGAGAAACAGGAGCAACAACGTGTGTGTGTGTGTGTGTGTGTGTTTGTGGGCTATGAAGGTGAGTATGTGTGTGTGTGAAGGGTTTATGGCAGGCAGCACCATAATCGATGAGGTGGGCTAGGCCAGCTGCGTACGAGGGCATCATTTGTGTGTGTGTGTGTTGTGGCAAACCGAGTCGAGCTAGTGTGTGGCGGGACCAACGAGATCAACGACAAGTGAGACTCAGCGAGATCTAGGGCGTGTAACACGGGCATGAGAAGGACTTCATGGGTGTTCAAAGCTAGAAGCCAATTATGGCCAGCGTGTGGGTGTGTCAAAACGATGCGCCAAAATCGGCAATTCTGCAGGATGTTGTGTGCGTGTTTTTTTTTTTTGGTTTTTAAAATTTCTTTAGGGAAATACCTAAAGGGAAGGTTCACAAGAGTTCAATGCTAAAGTATGATTGTGTGTGTCTATGACCACTACAAGATCCTCCATGTTTGCTATTTATGTTGATTTTTAAATGCAAGGTGAGCACACATAATCATCAAAATTGGAAGATTTAAAATATCATTCCCCTCTTCGACAAATTATTCTTGATGATAAACATACAAAGCCACTCAAATGGGTATCATTAATTAACACTTATGGTCATGTTGGTTTTAGTTCCTTTGATCATGTCCCAAACTTGCCCACATTTTGCATGCACTCGGTAACTCATTTCTTACTTGGACATGTGCTTCTAATTCGAATTTATGTACACATATATAGAAAATCAAGTTTTGAGTCAAAAAAGATGCAAAATGCTAGTCATTTGAGCATGCACTTAAGTTATACCAATGCATTCGTTCTCTCATTGATCAATTCACATCCAATTAACAATCACCGCAAAATTAATTGCTCATATCCAATAGCCCTTATCATTCAAATTCAATTGAATTTGTCATTTGGCTTGTATGGCTACTCATGAGTGAAAAATATCCGCAATTGAGCATTAATTAAGTGATGAATATCAATTCTCAAAGCCAATTTGTGATGCATACATTAACTATTTGGCCAAATTAATCATCATAATTGGTTAAAAAAATACCAATTACTCGTTCAAAGACAAAATTGCACATGCTATTGAGTAGGCACATACACCCAAATTTAGGCCAAAATTTTATGCAAAAATTACATCTATTCCACATAGCAATGCACAAATGAATGAATGCATGAATAAATGAATGAATCAAGCATAAATGAATGCATGCTCAATTTCTAAAAAATACACTATTTAAGTTCAAATTTGGCTCAATTGCAAATGCATTTAGGTTTACACCTAATGATTGCACACACTTTCCATGATCATTTCGCAATCAAAAATCATTTAGGTGCCCTAATTGACCATCAATCATAGAAAATCAAGTGGTCTTGGATAGGCACACACACTCAATTTTTGCCCAAATTTTTGGCAATTAGGCTTATCCAACGATTGAAATAGCCTAGCATACACATCAATTTCATGATTTCATACTCATGTATCATCAATTACATCACTTTATATGCATGCACACACTAAAAATTAGGCGCACACACACTTGAAATTTTTTATAGTTTTTTCCCTCTTTGGTGTATGCACACACACAATGATTTTTATGCACACACATGAATCCTTTATGAGAATTGAGCATTATTTGGATACACACAAAGTTTATTAGCTACAATTGGACGATAAATTTCATTCCAAGTGTATCAAATTAGGTGCAAAGTGTAGATCAATTTGTGTTACACACCTAATTTTAGCAAATGATTAGCAAATTGAATCACATTGATAAATCAAAAATTGACATAACAAGTGATTGCACTTACATCGTAATTACACTCCAAGCTATTCCTTTGCTCCATGCAAAGTCGCATCATTGTACACACAAGTGTGTGCACCATCAAATCGGCTCCAAAATTGACCATTTGTAGGTCAAAATCAAACACTCAAATCATCAAATTAGGCATAAATTGGTACAATTAACTTGATTGAGGTGATGATTCCACCTCTTACAAGGGGATTTCACATACTTTACACTTCAAATGTTAGTGGTTAGGTTAGCAAGGTTAGTCAAAATTAGTAGAAATTAGCATAAAATTAATAAAATTAGCATGGAAAGAAGTGAAGTAGCAAGGATTAGCATGAAATTAGTAAAATTGGGGGTGGAATTAGGGGTTTGGGGTATTCAAGTGAGCCCAAGATTTATACAAAGTGAGTGGGAAATATTTTGACATCCATAAATATCTCCCGCTTGATGCATATTCGATGTAGCCTATGTTAGCTACTGTTAACACTACAACCAGTGCTTGACTAAGTTAGTGAGGTGCAAGGGTTAGTAGGGATCAAGGTAAGAACGCTCATACGATCGAATGGCCAAACAACTCTCATAATCATTTTCAAGAGACTTATTTTTATAGTCATCTACAAGTATGATAGTGTTGACATTATATGAAGAGTGCTTTGCCCACACTGATCTTAGTAGGTTTACTAAAAGAGGCTTATCACCAACATTCCCTAGCACAAGGATGCTAGGTAGCCACATATCACAATCTTCTTGGCTGAAGACATCTATAAGAGTACCGAACATTTAAGTAGAATTAATGATAGTACACACTAGTAATCAACATGAGGCAAGAAGAGGGTCAGATGTATACCTTTGACCACTCATTTCCTATGACAGTATGGCAGGCATGTTCCTAGAAAGTTCATTAGCTTCTCTTTTCTACAATAGGACCATATAATAATATCTACTTGCATGGACAAGTTTACAAGCACATCCTCTCCATCCGGCCTGAGCGCACACCATAACTCTCCACGCAAACAATATGAAAATGGTCTCACCTCCCTTGGGAGTTGCAAAACCTACATCTTGAGTGATGGTTTGTTGTATCCCTTTAAGAGCACAGCATTCACATCAAATACAATCAGTCGCCTGCCCACATCCATAACATCTCTTGACAGCTTCGTGTCAGTGATTTTTCCTTTAGCCACTGATAGCCGTTTTTTGGCTCTTTGTAATTGCCATAGTGAGTTACCTCACCCTACCAAAATCACCCAAACACTGTGGCTATCCCTACCATTTCACTGACCATAGGCGTGCGTGAGTCACGGGACTTTTCCCATATCTTCTTAAAAAACCCTCAATTAGCTAGTCATTGGGCTAGTTGAGCCAAATATATATATATATATATATATATATATATATATATAGGTATATTATGGCCCATGCGTATGTAAATATTTCTTTGTATATAGGGCCTAAATAAAAGATTTTTTCATAATTATTTTGGTATTTATTTAAATATTTCTACCTAGGTGTGTGTTATTTATGCTCTGTACATTGCCTCACCATTACCACAATTTTTCTTACCATTTTTAATACTCTTTATTCCATATAGAAATATTTTCATGTAAGCTTCTCTTATATTTGGTGTAACTCCACCCCAACAAAAATCCAAAAAAACTAGTTTTATTTATGTGTATATTTTTTCACTATTGTGATTTTTCCCTTCCTACATCTATTTTGTTTTTTTTTCTAAAAAATTAGAACACCAAAAATATTTATCTTTTTATGGTAGCCTCATAATGAGAGAGATTTCTTTTGACCCCTTTATATTTTTTCCACTTATATTATTTATATTTGACATGTACATATTTTTTAGACCCCTCAATATTTGATTTTCTTAGTTGTAACATTCACTTATATCATAATCTCAACAATATCTTCAATTATAGACCTACCAAATAAGGTCAAGGGTAGGTGGCATGCATACATGCACTATGAAGGGCTCACTCTTGGTGGTATTCAAAAGAATCATCCAAAGAAGGACCCCACAAGGACCTTGTGCAGTGGAAAACAACGGTTGATTTTGCTGAATTTTTAAAGTTCACTTGCTCTCCGAATTTGAAAAGGTGATACAAACAAAAGTTGTAGCTCGTGGGCTGAACTTTTGCCTCAACTTTTTTCATATTTTTTTGAGCTACGAGCTGTGAGCTATGATTTTATTAGTGGACCCCAGTTTTCCCATGCTATGCAGCCACACTCTCTCTTCCACTTTATCATTTTCCTCTTTCACACACACTTCTCCACTCATCATCCCCACCTCTCTCACCACTCCTCTCTTCACCCTACTCACCTTCTCCTCAACCTTGAAGAATAAGAGAAACCATGGTGAACTCATACCTCCCACACACAATTCCATTCCAAAATTGACCACCTAGTCTCATTTTTCCTCCTCCAATTTACCCATATCTATCAAAAAAACCACAAAATTCAGCCTCATCTCTTAAAAGACAGCATCATGGTGGTTGATTACTCAGCTTCAATTACCTTGTCTCTCAAGGAAGGTCAAGAGTGGAGAAAAAATGTACCGTCAAAGCTAGTGGACCGTCAACAAGCGTCAAAATTGGCCCTACTCAAGACACTTGGAGCATCAACCTTGTAAGAAATCCACCTTTTCTTACCTCTTAAGAGTTTTTCTTCCTTATTTGTATCCTACATGGATACTCCCATTGTAAATATCCAATTCCATTTGTAAATTAATACTAACTCTACTAACACTAACCCACTATGAAAAGTCCTATCACCTCCATTTCTCTCCTCTCTCTTTCCCCACCAACTTCTTGATAATTCCAAGCAAAAGAAATTAGATAAATTGCTGAAAATCTAACCCAACCATGGTTAGAGGAGTAACCCTAGCCTTCAAAATTGCTATAAAAGGAGGGTGTAGCTAGCACAAAAGGGGGAGCCATAAGCAAGAGCACTATGCTATAGCTTGAGAAGCCAAGCTCAACCTCTCTAGAAAGAGCTCTTGAGTGGAATCTCATTGTCTTATGCATGTGCATGTGTTGTAATAGGGGATTAGCAAGGGAACTCTATGCCATTGAGAGAGTGATCATTCAATTGAGAGTAGGAAATCTATCATTTGTCCTACTAGTGTAAGCCCAACATTTGTTGAATCAAGGAGGGTGGATTTGGACTAAGCTTGGATACTTTGTCTCCTTTCCAACGTGAAATAATGGACAACAATGATGCGTAAGATTCTTGGTGTTTTTTGTTAAGTTCTTGATAGCTTGTCTCTAGTGTTGTCATCAATCTAGCCATAAATCCCACATACTGTAAGAAGGCGACAGGGTGGAGAGGACTCCCCTGGCCTTAAGACAGTGATTGGGGTGGCTTTTCTTGTGATGTGTTGTGGTAAAATTTACGCAAGCTATGTTGAACAAATACTAATCTCACTTTGATTTGTCATGACAGATTTGTAAGAAGGTATTAATGCAACAAGCACCCCCTCTCCCTTTCTCTCTCTTTCTTAAATATATAGTTGTGTTTGCTTGATCATTGCCGATACGTTTCAAAGCAGCATGAGCACTCTCTCTCTCTCTCTCTCTCTCTCTCTCTTTCTCTCTCTCTCTCTCTCGCTCTCGCTCTCTCTCTCTCTCTCTACGCGTCCTCTCTCTCTCTCTCTCTCTATGCGTCCTAGTTCGCATCCAAAACTAGGTGGTGCCCCAAATTTGTGTAGGGTTCGGTTGTGGGTTTGTGTGTGTTTGTTGTTTTTTTCCAACCCCAACCCAATTGAGCAGCATGGGAGCCTAGAAGAGTGCTTGGAAGCCACACTTCTTGTTGCCCGCCCCAGACCGCCTCAAATTGGTGCCCCCACGGAGGACAGGCTTGTGTATGTTTTGTGAAGGCTCAACCTTTAGCATAATCAAGTAGCCTACATGAATCACGAGAATTTGTATGATCCCTTCATTCCCATTGCAAGGCAAAAGGTACACATAATTGTTAGTACTAAGTTGCAATTTCAGCGAGTAATTCGTAGAATTTTAGGTCCTCTTAGGTTAGCCGAGATAAACACTTCGGTAAATCCTTTTATTTTGCCTCTCATTAGGTACGATATTAGCTTGGACGTCTATATTTTTGTGTTATTTTAAGCAATAGGACATGCATAGGCCATGGATAATGGCAGAGGAATAGAGGTTTTTCCCTTTCATTTTACTCCACACATTAGAATAAATGTTGCAATTAGTAGAAAGATCCATTTTCAACAACGAATGGTGTTCATGTTTGGTGCCCAAAGAGCAGGAGAAATTCTTGCATCACCAAACCCTGTCATTCTACCTCTCACACTACCACACTTCTTTTGATGTACATGTGTTCATTTTATTTTAAAATGAAGTGCAGCCCGGCAAAATAGTGTGTATGTTTGTTTTTTCTTTGTCCAAGTTGTTACAAGAAACAAAAAAACGATCATTTGTTCTAACTGGGAATGTGTGTGCAGTGAAAGTTCAATCCTTAGAGATCTATCTCTATTACCAATTGAGTTGCAGGAGCAAGTAGTAAGGCGTCTCCCTCATAACAAGAGGGTGGTGAAGTTAAGACGGAAGGTCCTATGCGTGGATTCCATTTTCCTCTTGTTGTTGGGCACTAAGGAAGACCGCGCATTCATCCAACTAGTGTGTGCCCTAAGATTGGTAAATAGAGTGAAATTTGGCGTTTGGCGAGTGCATTTCACCATTGAGGAAGACTCTTCAGGAAACTTGCGGCCAGAGTTCATGCTTCATAGACTCACATTTGGTGAATTTTTCCCTCATTTGCGTCTTATTAATAGTCTTCCTTTCGCTTTCAACAAAGGAGATAGGGAGCTATTCAGAGCTTGTCTTAATAAAGAGAGCATAGAGAAGATTGCAAATTTGTATAAATTCTCATCCTTCTCTACCTTCTATGACACTTTGTTCATAGAGACATTGTAAATCTCTTTATGCTTTTGAATGGTTTAACCATAATCCTAAGGAGTTTTTGTCCAGGAATTTTGTAGCACAAGTGGAGTCTTTAAATCTTGCAAACTTGATTGGACTTGATGAGGATGTTCTTTATGAAATTGTGAGAAGGTTGCCTCACTCCGACTGTGTGGAACTCGAAGGAAAGGAGCTCCTAGTCAATTGCTACTTTCTCACGGCCTTCGACGAGCATGAAGATCTAGTTTTTATACAAACCGCTTGTGCGTTGGGAATTGTAGAGCAAGTGCAATTTATCACTTGGGACGTGGTTGCTCTTTTGGATCCAGAAAATGAAGTTCTAGAGATTTTTGTTTATCGCCTTAGCTTTGAAGAATTTCAACCCTTCTTAGAGCTCATCAATAGTCTACCTTTTTGTTTTGATCAAACAAATCGAGACCTTATTGAAGCTTGGATAGCTGAAGAAGAAAACCTAGAGTGGTATTTTCTCACTTCTTCATTTGCAGGCGAGTGGTTCTAAATCTCTATTGTATCCCTTATTGTAACTCGTGTTGTAATCTTTCATAATAATGGAGAGACAACGCCAAATGTCTCGATATCCTCTTTTCTTTGGAGAGCCTGGAGAGGATGCAGAATTATTTTTAGCAAATTTCAACATGTCTTGCCGTATCAAGAGGATAGTAACCGATCAAGAACGTGTAGAAATGTTCGAGGTGGTCCTTAGGAAAGATGCTAGTACTTGGTTTGACTCTTTGCCTGAGGAAGTTAAGGGGAATTACACAGAAGTTTTGAATCGTTTTAAGAGATACTTCTTTGATCCCCAAAACACTCAAAAACTATGGCAAGACATTGTTTCTCATAAGCAAAAAGACATAGATGACTACTACTTGTACAAGCAAGAGTTTCTACGTCTTTGGGCTCTATGGATACGAAATGTTGCTAACCCTGGTGATGGTGCAGAATTTTTAAAGAAGGAGAGGTTCATAGAAGGTCTTAGACCCAGAGGTAAGTCACAAGCATCAACATCAAGGGAGCTTCCTGAGGTAACGGCGGAAGTAATTGAGAAGTTAAACGAATCTTTAAGCAGCCTGTCAATTCACCTTGCACAAGCTGTAGGTCCAAAGGGACAAGCAAAGAAGTCTGAAGAGCGAGATCCACGACCTAGGAGAGTCTTGCAATGTTGGAATTGCGGAGAGTCTAGACATGGGATGTATAATTGTCCTTGGCCCCGTGGGGAGCCAGGGAGACCTAACTTGAATTACCCAGTGATGAATGCAGGTGAAAGAACTGGTCAACAACCAAGGCTTCTACAAAGGCCAAATGGACCAAGACCACCTTCACAAGGGGTAGAAGGAGTTCCACCTTTGCCAGATCCAAATGTGCATGTGGTAGAGGTGACAAACTCAAATGAGGTTGACATGGAAGAAAATGGCATTAAGCGTGGCCGAGGAAAAGGTAAAGAGAAAGAGGGTTTCCCATCACAGAGTGACCATGGACAAGGCAAGAAGGCAAAGGAGACCAAGGAAGCTAAGAGGACTCGACGTCGTATCAATCTCCAAGACTTCCCTCTTGGACATGGTATGGCTCCATACAACCTGTTGGAAGACATGCGAGGTAAGGGTCCTGATATCTCATGGCCTCAGTTTCTTGCATTATGCCCACAAGTTAGGAGGGATTTAACAAAGGCAGTTAGCACTAGGAGAAAGGTAAAAGAGAGTTTTCCTGTTGTAAAAATTGCACAAGCTGAAATGAATGAGGACATTACACCGGTGCTAGACTGTTACATCAAAGGAAGATTGGTTAGGAAAGGTCTAGTGGATGGGGGTGCACAAATTTGCATCATGACAGAAGGGCTCATGCAAAGACTAGGCATGCACATCCATGAGACACCTGAAATCAAAGTGAAAATGGCAAACAATAGCAAGGCTAGGTGCGTAGGCATTTGTAAAAATGTTTTTGTGGAGGCCTTTGGCATTAAGAAGGCAGTGGATTTCTATGTCATGTCTACCAAGGGAAATGGTTACCCATTTATCCTAGGAAGACCATGGCTAATGAAAATGCGAGCTTTGCAGGATTGGGAGAGTGGAAAGCTAATTTGCAGGAATGAAAATCACAAGAAGGTTGTCTTTGACATGAAGGAGCAACGCCAAGAGGAGCTCCATGAAGAATCATCTCGAAGTGAGACGGAAGAAGATTGGACTGAAAACACTTCAGAAGAAGAAAGTAGCGGCAGCATTCCTGAAGAGGAGTCCTCCATTGAAGTCATGGGGGTAAGGTTTAAGACAAACAACCAGGAGACCTCTTCTCGAGGTTTGGAAGAGGTAGGTTCCCAAGAGAACCAAGAGGTGGAAGATGAAGGAATGTTAGAAGGTATGTTGTCTACAACACTTACAAAGGATGAAAGAGAGGAGTTCAAATGTGTGCTAGGGAAATTTCCGAGGCTTTTTGCTAAAGACTACACCGATGTGCGTGGAGTAGATGTTGTTCAACACAAGATTGAGTTGAAGCCAGAGGCCACACCTAAGGCTCAAAAGCTATGAAGGCTAGGAGTCGTTAAGGAGCAGGCTCTACTCAAGGAGGTAAGAAAGCTTCTAGCAGCAGGTTTCATTTATCTAGTGGAGAATTCAGAGTGGGTCTCTCCCGTTGTTGTCACTCCTAAGAAAAACGGCAAGTGGAGGGTGTGTGTGGATTATCGTCCACTTAATGAGGCAACAAAAAGAGATCACTTTCCCCTCCCATTTCAGGATGAGATACTAAATGAAGTAGCTGGTCATGAGAAGTACACTATGTGTGATGGCTACTCGGGCTACTTTCAAATAGGTATCGCATTGGAGGATCAATTGAAAACAACCTTTATCACTCCTTGGGGTTGTTATGCTTTTAGAGTCATGCCATTTGGCCTGACAAATGCTCCTGCAACTTTCCAACGCTTCATGAACATGGTGTTTCAAGCATTCTTTGGAAAGTCCATTAGGGTTTTTGTTGATGATTTTTGCATTTATAGCTCAAAATCATTGCATCTACAAAGGGTAGAAGAAGGTTTAAAGAATCTCTATGACATGGGAGGTCAACTCAACCCCGACAAGTGTCACATAGCTGAGGATGAAGTGATCTTGCTTGGTCACAAGGTTTCCTATAAAGGCATTGAGGTGGATCCTTCAAAGGCAAAGGCTCTTATTGAGCTCCCCTCACCCAAGAATCTCAAAGAGGTCATATCATTCATTCAAAAAGTGAAGTATATGTCACGCTTTGCAAAAGTTGACACAACAAGTAGAATTTGCATGGTCTGATGAGCTTGAAGAGTATTTTTGTAACATTAAAGTCATTTTGTCAGAGCTACCAACACTCATGCCTCCTTGTTGGGAGTACACATTCTTTGTTAGCTCTAGTGTTGGAAGGGAAAAAATTGGTGCTGTGTTGCTACAACAAGATCCCCACAGTACAAGGATGCGACCCATCTACTTTGCTAGTAGGGTCATGAATGCTTTGGAGAGAGACTACACAGAAGCAGAACTCATGATGCTTTCTCTCATGTTTGCGGTGAGAAAGTTTAGATCCTACCTGCTACCAAAACCTTTTGTAATTCTCACTGCAGAGAATTTGTTCCCTTGGGTGTCATCTCAAATGAATCTTAGTACTAGGATCTCAAAGTGGATTATGGAGTTGCAAGAGTTTCAATATTCTTTCAATGTAGAAGATAGTGTGCGTGCACAATTGGCAGGGATTCTCACTTATAGGGTGCATGAAAAGGAGATTAAGGTGCCTGAAGTAAAGACCCTACCATTACCACCACCAAAAAGTATTCCTAATGCTTTTACCTTGTTCTTTGATGCAGCTTTTCGTCGAGCCACAGGAAAAGCAGGGGGAGGGCTAGTGTTGCTCAACCCAAGTGGAGAGGTGGTCATGAAAGAGAAGTTCAATCTACCAAGTTCAGCTAGCAACAATGAAGCAGAATACGACACACTAATTCATGGTTTGAAGATGTGCATTGGCCAAGGGATACAACGCCTCATGGTAAAGGGAGATGCACTTCTCATTGTTAAACAAATTTTAGGCATTTGGGCATGCAAGAATGAAAGCTTACGGACAAAAGTTCATGCCATTCATAGATTGTTTAATAAAATTGAAGAAGTGCAACTATATCATATTCCTAGGAAACAGAATGAAGATGCCGATTTACTTGCACAGCAAGTAGTTACATGTGTTGAGAAAGAAGTGCAGGTCATCATGGTGGCAGCAACTATCAAGCAACCGAGATACGAGGGATTGGAGTCATTGGCTCCCATTATTAGCTACATTTTGGAGGGCGAGTTTCCACAAGACTTCACGAAGGCTCAGAAGAGGAGACTCATGAAGAAGGCAAGCGCATATCTCTTCCTAGAAGGCTCCCTCTATCAAAGAGGGAGGGATCAAGTATGCAGAAGAGTACCAACTATTGAGGAAATTCCAGCCATTCTAAAAGGTTTGCATGAAGAAGCATATGGTGGTCATTTTGCCCGAGAATTAACTGTGAAGAAGATTTTGCTTGCGGGATATGTTTGGCCAAGTCTGCATGTGGATGTCCAACATTGGTGTAAAAGTTGTCACAATTGTCAGGTAAATGGGAATAGAAGATTGGTTTATGGTCCAAGGCAAATCGTGCTTGCAAATGGACCCTTTGAAAAGTGGGGCATTGATGCTATGGGTCCTCTGCCTAGGACAAAAAATGGTAAACTCTACATTCTAGTGGCTGTAGACTATATGACAAGGTGGGTGGAAGCACAAAGTGTGGCAAAGGTAAATGAGAAGACAGTGAGAAAATTCGTCTACACTCACATTTGTTGTAGATTTGGCACACCTTTGGAGATTGTTTCTGATAATGGTCCAGGGTTTAGAAAGGGATTGCTCACAGAAGTCTGTGAAGAACTTCACATTCTACATCGTCACAGTACACCCTACTATCCCCAATCAAATGGTTTGGTAGAAAAAGCTAATGGTGTCATTACAGGCATCATTAGAAAGATGGTGAAAAACAAGACAAAGTTGTGGGATGACTTCTTGGATGGTGCCTTGTGGGCGTATCGAACCACATATAGGGAAGCCACGGAGTTCACACCATTTCACTTGGTCTATGGTCAAGAGGCTTTACAGCCAATTGAGCTAAACATTCCAACAATGCGACTTCATGGCAAATCAGCACAAGATGATCAAGAAGCATGGATGGATCGACTTCTTACCTTAGCTGAGCTTGAGTGGAAAAGAGAAGCAGCATACGAGTGCTATAAGAGGAAATCCACACAGACAAAGGAGAAGCTTGACAAGAAACTCAAGGACAAAGGCATCAATGAAGGAGATCTTGTGCTAAGGTATGACAATCGACTCGATAATCGTTTTGATGCCAAATTTGAAACAAGATGGCAAGGGCCATACATAGTCAAGAAGGCTTTCAATTCAAGTTACTATCAGCTTATGGACTTGAATGGTAAAGAGAACTCCAGGAAAGTAAATGGGTATCGCTTGAAGCCCTATTTGAGTCGCCTTCTACCAAAGGATCTACCAAAGATCTGTCAAAAGGTCACTGTCTCATGTAAGTATTGTTACATGAAGCATGAGTGTAACTCTAGCCAAAATTCTAAGGGGCCAAACAATAAAGATCTCGTCAAGGACTCTGAAGCACTCTCTTTGGAAAAGATGCTCTATGATGGTACATGAATATACCATCATCCAGGGGGAGGGCTAATGATAGCCGTTTTTTGGCTCTTTGTAATTGCCACAGTGAGTTACCTCACCCTACCAAAATCACCCAAACACTGTGGCTATCCCTACCATTTCACTGTACATAGGCGTGCATGAGTCACGGGACTTTTCCCATATCTTCTTAAAAAACCCTCAATTAGCTAGTCATTGGGCTAGCTGAGCAAAAAAAAATAAAATATATAAGTATATTATGGCCCATGCGTATGTAAAAATTTCTTTGTATATAGGGCCTAAATAAAAGATTTTTTTATAATTATTTTTGTATTTATTTAAATATTTCTACCTAGGTGTGTGTTATTTATGCTCTGTACATTGCCTCACCATTACCACAATTTTTCTTACCATTTTTCATACTCTTTATTCCATATAGAAATATTTTCATGTAAGCTTCTCTTATATTTGGTGTAACTCCACCCCAACAAAAATCCAAAAAAACTAGTTTTATTTATGTGTATATTTTTTCACTATTGTGATTTTTCCCTTCCTACATCTATTTTTTTTTTTCTAAAAAATTAGAACACCAAAAATATTTATCTTTTTATGGTAGCCTCATAATGAGAGAGATTTCTTTTGACCCCTTTATATTTTTTCCACTTATATTATTTATATTTGACATGTACATATTTTTTAGACCCCTCAATATTTGATTTTCTTAGTTGTAACATTCACTTGTATCATAATCTCAACAATATCTTCAATTATAGACCTACCAAATAAGGTCAAGGGTAGGTGGCATGCATACATGCACTATGGAGGGCTCACTCTTGGAGGTATTCAAAAGAATCATCCAAAGAACACTACAAGAGGTTGTGTGCTCTTGTGACGCTCTTAGCGATGGAAATACACTGGGTTTTTATAACCCCCGGTGTCGCTATAACCGTCGCTAAAAGCGTCGCTACGAGAGCGTCGCTATCTGCGTCGCTATAGACGTCGCTATAGGCGTCGCTATGAGCGTCGCTATATAGCGACGCCTATAGCGACGCCTATAGCGACGCAGATAGCGACGCTCTCACAGGAGAGTATAGCGACGCATATAGCGACGCTACAGAGCCATAAATAGCGACGCTTATAGCGACGCCTGAGAGAATATTTTTTTGGTGACAGGGCATTGAATGCCCTGCCACCCATCAACCATATTGTACTTGATTCACTTTTAAAAAAAAGTGCAAAGGTAAATAATAGACCCAAAATAGTCACCCACAAGACGCATTGTTTGCAAAATTGACAATTGTACACATCATAGACAAACTGAATTGATTGGCAAATGTAATAATGACAATTGTACAACATCATAGGCATAAAGAATTGATTGGCAAAAGGAATTGCGGTGACAAATGTAATAATATACATGGTTCAAAAAGACGTATAAAATCCGTCTCATGATACATAAGCTATGAGAAACCCTAAACTAATGCTATCTAGCTACGGCTAAACTGACGTCGTCTAATCAGACGTCTCATCGCGTCCAAGCGGCGTATCTGTCGGATTCTGCAAAAAAAGACAATAAGACAGTTTTCAGTAAATATAAACATATAACGACATTTATAAAACAATACAAAAAATAAAAAAGAGTAAACCCTAATACTAACCATGCCGCCGCGAGAACTGAGAATGTCCATCACGGCGTTTAAGCCCTTCCTGCCTGCGTACTCGCGCTCGTACGGTGTGGGATCAAGTCCTGTCATCGACCACTGTCAAAACATACAAAGATTTCATTATGTTAGAACTAAAAAACTCATAAACCCTAAACTATCGAACATGCATAAAGAGCAATGTGAAAAGACTTACAAAATCGGCCTCAAATGATGCCCATCCACCGCTCCCCAAGTGGTGTGAGCTCCCTGCCTCTACTCGCGCTCTGGCTGCATCCTTTTGTTGCTTCCACTTGTCGGGATTCTCGCGCGCTGCTTTCTTCGCATTCTTTCAATCTTCTTTGGCCAGCCAATCTGGCCTATTCCACCCATTCTTGATTGCTTTTTGCACTTCGGAACGCTTGTGTTTGCAGTATTCGCGCATTCGAATCTTCATCAGGTCTTCATTGAAGCGCTGATCCCGTGTTGGAACGGGAAACTCATCATGAAGTATGCTGATGACTCTGTTTTTTAAATCACTTGGTACTTCACTCCATTTGTTTAGTATATAGTGTCTAAACAGCTGAGAGCAAAGACCACACATGCGCGAGATCACCTTCTTGCCGTCATCATCCATGATGATGCCGCCGCTGCTGTCGACGGAGTAAGGCAAGCCCTCTGGCCGGTGACGCGTGAACCTGGGTGTCCCGGCAGGGGTCTCTAGCGGCGTGTCGATGGGGGTACGGACGTCAGGTGTCTCCATCGGCGTCTGGGCGCCGAAGCGAGGAGTGTCGAGTGGGGTGGCTCCTGGCGGAGTAGGTAGAGGTGTGTAGCTTCTAGGAACAGTCAGCCGTGCAAAACCGGGCGTAGACGGCGATGCTGTGGCTGGTGTGGGGCCGGGCAAAGAAGGGGAGGGTAAAGAGCCTCGTCGAACACGAGGCGGTGTGGAGGCATCGGTGGCGGAATCCCCACAACAACCGCCACCGCCACCACTAGAGTGCCGGTGTCTAGACGAGTGTGACGCTCGTCTCGTCGACGCCGAAGCTTCGGAGCGCGCCGAATGCTCCGAAAGAGAGGGAGATGCGGTTGGTGTAGGAACGCGCGATGATGCGCCAGAGCGATGACGCTCCACGTACCACTGTCTCTGCTGCGGTGACAAAGAAGAAAGAAACTCCTCATCATCCATACCTGCATTAAACACACGAATATTTAAACTTAATATTGAATGAATAGAGTAGACAATGACGCAAAGACCATTAAATACAATGACGTAATGACGCATATAAATACAATGACGCAATGAATCGAGTGGTAGAAGAGGCAAGTCGAAAACTCAGAATTTTCAATCAAAAGATGTGAGCGCGAGTAGAAAAGAGCGTTACACACCATGGAAGCTACTTAGAGAGCTAGAGCTTTTACAGCACGGAGCAAAATTGTTCAAATACAATATTTGTGGCTTTAAGAGATCTCTCTCTCATCCTCGCAAAACTCAGCATAACTTCCTATATCTATATAGAGCTCTCCGTTTAAACACATATCCTCTGTTTCACAATGCTCGGGTAGTACGAAAGTGTCTCTTAGGTCAGTCCATTTCTTAGTAGAATCCACCTCAAGAAAACTAGACTCTCCTCTACGCACAGTAGCGTTTCGACCCTCCATGATTATCTTGAACCATTGCACGTTGAACAAGTCGACAAAAAATCCTCTGTAATCGATCCTCAAAATCTCTTGCAGCGTGCCGAAGTAAGTGAGTTCCGCCACCACGGGATCTGCATCAGAGGAACGTCGTCGACTAGACTGTTCAAATTTTGCCATGATTCCACAATCTTGAGTAAAACGCTTTTTGTCGATTCGTTCCACCCTAAAATGTCGACCTTTACACCATGCTGCTGTGTATGACTTATACTACAACGAACAAAGATTATGAGTGGCCGTTCAAACGTTTATAAATAAAGTCACTTGCTAGTCGTACATTGCAAACTTACCTTGGTCGCGCAACCCCGAGAGTACTCCCACTCTTCTTCAGTCACTTCGTCACCGCATTGTTGTGCGCTTTTCAATTGGTTGTGCAACCATCTTAAGCTCATGAAGGTTGGTAGGCTCTCCAGAACCGCTGGATAGTGCATCGGTGGTCGTCTTCCCCGTCTCCACTCGATTCGTGCCCTTTGTCGCTCTTGCTTTGCATCCTCATATTGTGAAATCCACTTTTGCATCACTGGATTGTGAAGCATGCAAAATCGGTTGATTTTAGCCTCTAGATCTTCCGTCATCTTCTTCTCAACACCGAGATTGCACATGACAATCCCAGATATGCGCTCATCATCTATGGTTCGCCATAGCGTGTCCCGGGATTTATCAAATCCGTCTACCCACTCTCCAATGTACACTAGGGACTCTGATACCAACCAACCTTCTGCCATGCTACCCTCCGGACGTGCCTTTTGACGCACATATCCCTTAAGCGTTTTCATGAAACGCTCGAAGAAGAACATCCATCTGGAATGAACTGTGCCAGCTATTTCCACCTCATCAACTATGTGAATAAGAAGATGCACCTGAATGGTTAGCATTGTAGTAGGAAAATGTTTCTCAAACATGCACACAAGCTCCGCAGCATTTAGTTTGGCGAATGGTATGGAGTCTACGTCGATCTCCTTTTGTGAGATCCATTGCACCAGCTTTGCAAGTTTGTAGATTGTGTTACGGATGTCGAGAGACAAACATCCCTCAATGGCAACCGGTAAAATAAACTGTAAAGTATGTGCAGCAATGATATTAAAGTCCACATTTTATGCAATGATATTAAAGTCCACTATGAACGTACCTGACACATTTTATGCCAATCGTGTGACTTCAAACCGGTAAGCTTTCCTTCTTTAGTAAAACACGTTCGGAGCGAGTGCATTACGCCAGTGGGGGTCCGCAAAGATCGAATGGCCTCTTTTACTTTGCGTTCTTGGGCTCCTGTGAAAATCCATGGTGCTTTAGGAAGTTTTATCGATCCATCGGACGCTGTTTGCGGCCAATATTGCTCCATACGATCCACATTTCTAAGGTCAACTCTGGCTCCCAAAGTATCTTTCTTGCCGGTCAAATGGTCCCATAGTAGATTACCCACATTCTTGAATATGTGCATTGGATCGAGCAAGTGATTGATCACGAGTCGGGGCCAGTATGGTAACTCGTACCATAGAGATAGTCTCTTCATCCCTGGAGGCAATCCGTCATCGCACATCTCCTTCTGCTCTAACCATGCTTGTGCAGACATCCTTGGTGGCTCTCTTCCCAAAAAGCCGTCGCGTAACACATGATTCTCCGGAAGATACGCTTGATGACCTTCGTAGATTTGCTTCTTCAGTGAGGGTGCCCTACGTGCATTCAGTCTTGATCCACATGTGACACATGCTCTGTATCCGCTTGTTTGAAGCCCTGCATGTATACACATGATAATAGATCAACTATGGGGAAAAACAAGATTTACAGTGTCTGAGAGAGGAGTGTCAATAGATCACCTGAGCATTCTGTTAGCCCGGGATAGTCATGCATGGTCCACATTAGAATACCTCTGATCAAAGCATTCCGTCGTCCTGTGTGTCGGCTCATATCCACCACCTCTATGCCAATCCACAATTGTTGTAGCTCTTCCAATAGTGGACGAAGATACACATCCATATTCCCCACTTTATATCGCCCTGGCACAATCAAGCTTAGCCATAGGTGCCCCTTCTTCGTAGTCAACCACGGGGGAATGTTGTAGTTGACGATGACAACGGGCCATACACTGTAAGATGTTGATCTTTGACCAAATGGATTTACGCCATCCATAGCCAGGCCTAAGCGCAAATTTCGAGCTTCCCTGGCAAAATCCGACCATGTTCCATCTATATGTTTCCAGGCTGCGCAATCTGCAGGAATTCGTAGCACACCATCCGAAGATTTATTCTCCTCATGCCATGATGCTAGGGCGGCCATGGACTTACATTCGAAGAAATGCTTGATGTGAGGAAGCAAAGGAAAATGTCGCAAAACCTTTTGTGGAATTTTTGTCCTGTGGAGATCTACTCGATATCTTTCGGAATCACATTTCGGACACTTCTCCATGTCTGTGTATTCCCCTCTGAAAAGAATGCAGTCATTAGGACAAGCGTGGATAGAATTGTAATCCATCCCCAAGTTTCGCAAAATCTTTCTTGCTTCATCTCGGGAATCTGGCATCACATTGTCAGCTGGTAGAATGTGCTCTTTCAGCAATCTACACAACATAAAAATATGATACAGTCGTGTAAAAATCTATCAGATCATTATACATTTAGAGTTCTATTAAAGTAAACTAATTGTAATAGATCACCTGAAAAGCGCTGTGACGCTAGTGTCACTCCATCCAAACTTTGCCTGCATGTTGAGAAGAACCAGGAGTGCTTTCAATCTAGACATACGTGCTCCATTATACAATGATGTATCGGCTTCACTTTTCATATCATCATAGATAAGCCTTTCTGAATCCATGATCGTCTCGATCATTTCATCAATCTCGGGCTCAAACATTGCCTCGTTGGGAATGTGCTCTGCATGATCATCCCCCGAGCTGTCAGAGGCTACATCTTGTGGCCTCACATATGCTGCTTGACCAAAGCGCCTGCGAATACGTCTATTGGGTTGCAAGATTGCTGCTTGTTGGCCAGCGTCAGAGTCCGACGAGTTATAATTGGCAACAACTCGATCTATAATAGATGGATCGAACTCGCCAAATTCGCGAACGTGCTGCAAAGAAACACATCTTGTCCGTTGCACAGCATGCTTGCATTGATTACAAGGACATAAGACCCTCGTTGAGAGATAGGTGTTTCGGTTGGACGGTCCCACATCCTCGTCGCTACTCATAATGAGGATAAAAAACTTATAACCTGGACAACAAATTTAATATTCTATTGGCATTCTTCGTCTTATCTCTCTCTCTCTCTCTCTCTCTCTCTCTCTCTCTTTATCTCACATTCTCTAGTCATGTCCAATCCCCGCACACCTCGGTCTAGAGGTGCACGGAGATCAGAACCACCGGGTTATAATCTCGTCTTTATTGGTCAATACCTATATTTGTGGGTACAAGAAATCTAGACACCCACGTCTACATGATACTGCATGTAGTGGACAAAATCCCTTTGCCTCTTCTCTAGCTGTAGCACTTCACTTCATCTTAACATCTTTTCACAGTAGATCTTTTCACTGTTCGTCTAACTCTAAACCCTAAACCGTAAGTAATTCTTGCGTGGACTCGATCTAACGTAAATAAGCGTAAATCTAAATAAACGTAAATCTAACTAAAAATAAAGCTAAATCTAATTTAACGTAAGTCTAATGACTAGAGGTTGTCTAGATGGTCATTGTGTCGGGGATGTAGTGACTCTTGCCGCCCTGAAGATCCACCTTCTTCCCTATCTTCTGAAGACATTTCACCAGTACTTTTGGATCGACGGAGCCCACCATGAGTGAAGGCAGCAATACCCTATATTCCATTGAGGGCCGGCTTTCTTCACCCTCTTCATGCAGGCATCGCAGTCTATGGAGACCCGCATCTAATCTAATATAACGTAAATCTAAATCTAGCTTAAATAAACGTAAATCTAGTTAAAAATAAACCTAAATCTAATTTAATGTAAGTCTACATATAACCTAATCTTTAACGTCTTTTAAGATAATTTCCTACGACGTTATAACTCTCTTCTTCCTGTGTGTGTGCGCGTGTGTGGATGTGTGTGCCAATAAAAAGAGATAAATGGTATAACCTTTCTATCACCCATGCCAAGTATGATAGATTGATTATGCCATTTCTCTCTTGAATAATAGGTCTTCAGTTCAACTCCTCGTCGGCTAGATCTTTAGGTCTTTTAATTTTAATTAGTTTCCTACGACGCTCCCTTAGTTTCTCTTTCTTTCTCTCTCAATGTGTGTGCGTTTTTTTGGATCGTATGCATGTTTTCTTTCTCTTTTCCTCTCTCAATGTGTGCGTTTTTTGTTTATGCATGTTCTCTCTCTCTTTTCCTCTCTCAATGCGTGCGTTTTTTGTTTATGCATGCTCTCTCTCTCTTTTTCTCTCTCAATGTGTGTGTGCATTCTTTGTTTATGTATGTGTGCGTTTTTGCACTCTCTCTCGCTCTCTCTCTCTCTCTCTCTCTCAAAAACACTATGTGTGTGTGTGTATGTGTGTGTGTGAGAGAGAGAGCGAGGGAGAGAGAAAGAGGGGAAGGGAACATGAGAATGAGGAGAGGGAAGGAGCATACCTGGCTCTCCTTCCTCTCCTCGTGTGTGTGTGTGTGTGTGTGTGTGTGTGTGTGTAAAAGAAAAAGAGAGAGAGAGAGAGAGAGAGAGAGAGAGAGAGAGAGAGAGTGAGGGAGAGCGTTACCTGCTCTTTGCTTGAGGGCGCTGAAAAACTCAGATCTGAGATCTGAGTTTTTGGGCGCGCTCGGTTATTTTTTTTACCCCAGCTGGCGTCGCTATGAGCGTCGCTATAAGCGTCGCTATGAGCGTCGCAAATTTCTTTGTAAATTTGCGACGCTCATAGCGACGCTTATAGCGACGCTCATAGCGACGCCGGGAATTTTTTTTTTGAGCGTCGCTAATGTGAAGAGCCTCTTGTAGTGGAAGGACCCCACAAGGACCTTGTGCAGTGGAAACAAACGGTCGGTTTTGCTGAATTTTTAAAGTTCACTTGCTCTTCGAATTTGAAAAGGTGATACCAACAAAAGTTGTAGCTCGTGGGCTGAACTTTTGCCTCAAATTTTTTCATATTTTTTTGAGCTACGAGCTGTGAGCTATGATTTTATTAGTGGACCCCAGTTTTCCCATGCTATGCAGCCACACTCTCTCTTCCACTTTATCATTTTCCTCTTTCACACACACTTCTCCACTCATCATCCCCACCTCTCTCACCACTCCTCTCTGCACCCTACTCACTTTCTCCTCAACCTTGAAGAATAAGAGAAACCATGGTGAACTCATACCTCCCACACACAATTCCATTCCAAAATTGACCACCTAGTCTCATTTTTCCTCCTCCAATTTACCCATATCTATCAAAAAAACCTTAAAATTCAGCCTCTTCTCTTAAAAAACAGCATCATGGTGGTTGATTACTCAGCTTCAATTACCTTGTCTCTCAAGGAAGGTCAAGAGTGGAGAAAAAATGTACCGTCAACAAGCGTCAAAATTGGCCCTACTCAAGACACTTGGAGCATCAACCTTGTAAGAAATCCACCTTTTCTTACCTCTTAAGAGTTTTTCTTCCTTATTTGTATCCTACATGGATACTCCCATTGTAAATATCCAATTCCATTTGTAAATTAATACTAACTCTACTAACACTAACCCACTATGAAAAGTCCTATCACCTCCATTTCTCTCCTCTCTCTTTCCCCACCAACTTCTTGATAATTCCAAGCAAAAGAAATTAGATAAATTGCTGAAAATCTAACCCAACCATGGTTAGAGGAGTAGCCCTAGCCTTCAAAATTGCTATAAAAGGAGGGTGTAGCTAGCACAAAAGGGGGAGCCATAAGCAAGAGCACTATGCTATAGCTTGAGAAGCCAAGCTCAACCTCTCTAGAAGGAGCTCTTGCCTGGAAGCTCATTGTCTTATGCATGTGCATGTGGTGTAATAGGGGATTAGCAAGGGAACTCTATGCCGTTGAGAGAGTGATCATTCAATTGAGAGTAGGAAATCTATCATTTCTCCTACTAGTGTAAGCCCAACATTTGCTGAATCAAGGAGGGTGGATTTGGACTAAGCTTGGATACTTTGTCTCCTTTCCAAAGTGAAATAATGGACAACAATGATGCGTAAGATTCTTGGTGTTTTTTGTTAAGTTCTTGATAGCTTGTCTCTGGTGTTGTCATCAATCTAGCCATAAATCCCACATACTGTAAGAAGGCGACAGGGTGGAGAGGACTCCCCTGGCCTTAAGACAGTGATTGGGGTGGCTTTTCTTGTGATGTGTTGTGGTAAAATTTACGCAAGCTATGTTGAACAAATACTAATCTCACTTTGATTTGTCATGACAGATTTGTAAGAAGGTATTAATGCAACAAGCACCCCCTCCCCCTTTCTCTCTCTTTCTTAAATATATAGTTGTGTTTGCTTGATCATTGCCGATACGTTTCAAAGCAGCCTGAGCACTATCTCTCTCTCTCTCTCTCTCTCTACGCTTCCTAGTTCGCATCCAAAACTAGGTGGTGCCCCAAATTTGTGTAGGGTTCGGTTGCGGGTTTGTGTGTGTTTGTTGTTTTTTTCCAACCCCAACCCAATTGAGCAGCATGGGAGCCTAGAAGAGTGCTTGGAGGCCACTCTTCTTGTTGCCCGCCCCAGACCTCCTCACCACCATGGATCAATTTCTACAATGCCAATAATATTTTGAGTCAATTAGCACACAATGAAGATCCTACAACAACTTACCTACATGGTCAATTCAAAGATCAAAGGGTCAAAGTCTACCACATGAGAGCACAATAATATGTAACCTTTACTTAAAACATATGGTTATATATAGAGGTGCAATATATAATCTTAGTGCATTACATCAAGACATAGACTATCAATTACAAGGGTAGGCATAAGCTAAAGTTTGCAAGCATGGGACTTGTTGGCACATCCACATACGTGATTTCTTCCTACTACAGACAAAAAGTCAAACAAGGTGAAATCACATGGAGATGTTGGAATCATGTCGACCACCTTTCTAGATTCGTAGCCTCACTATTTTCCACTTTCTTAACACCAATATCCACTCCTTGGACATTCTCTTCAACAACACCCTACCCTAGGCACAACCTTAGATGAAGTTAGCAACACCTCGTCAATTGTTGCAGAGGGATCATCAAACTTGGTTTCCTCATCTTGTGGCTTGTCGTAGAGTACTCAACAGTATTCATTCCAACATTTTCCAGGCCTTCAGCAACCTCCCTCTTCTTCGTAGCACTATACACCCCTTGCTTATCACTCGTTATGTACACATCTTGCCCCTCCACTTCTTCCTTCCATACTGGCAAGGTCCTCCACATCCCTAATAAAAACCTTTGCTGGTCTAGGCCCACCATTCTTCACACCCGTCGTGTTTGTTCCTTACACATCTTGGCTTGTCGATATCACATCTTCCTCATCTACACATCACAATGGACTCAATCAATCAGTGTTGTAATCCAAAAGTAGCAAGCCTCAATGTATTGAAAATAGTGCCAACTTACCCTTTATAGTATAATGCCAATTGATATACACTTTTTCCACTAAAGGAATTACCATGCCACACCCCTCTTTCACACATGTGCCACTAGTGTGCAAAAGTGCATTGAAGCAGAGAGGGTGGATTTGATGCATGCAGTCAATATGAATCTTCCCATAGTATATGCCACCTCTAGATACTCCTCGCATGCCGCACACGTGCCAAACGTATCCATATTGTTTGTCAACATCTACACGGGGTGGAATGGGGAAGAGGATGAACCTCTTTCCCTGATTCAATTCCTTGAGCATCCCATTCACAAATTGGCAATGAACATGTCCCTCCTTGCAAGAAGCCTCCATCTTGTCATGATGTTTCTGTTACAAAACAAAAGAAAAAAAATAAATCTCACAGAACACTCCATACGCTAGTCATTGCACACAAAATATCAATCATTGCACTAGCAGTACCCATGAAGATTTGGACTTGCTACCTAGATTCAAAACCACTAAGACTACTAAACAAAGTACCAAGGCAGTACCTGGCACTAAAACAAAAAGTAGCTAGAGACAGTACCAAAAATAATAGAAGGTAGGAGTTAAAAATCACCCAAGAGACTATGGAAAGATACTAAGACTAAACGACTAGCACTATACCAAGGAAGTACCAAGGCAGTCAAATCCTAAAATGATAAGGTCCAAGGAGCTACCAAAAAAACTCAAAGGACCAACACTACCTACAAAAACTACCAAAAATTGTACCTAAGAGTCCAAGGGTAGTGTATGCACCAAAGAGATCAAGGGTATCTTCTAGCCAAAGCTAGATTTTGTACTACAATAGGAAAGCACCAAGGCAATACCATCCTAGATGTTTAAGTACATAGGCACTTCCAATACAAAGTAAACATACCAAAGCTAGCTAGAAGCAATACCAAATATAGTTGGAGGCATTACCTATAAATCCCAAAGAGATCATGGAAAAGTACCCGAGACAGCCCTACAATCATTAAAAGTACCAAAAAATATTGTATGCACCAAAGACAAAGGAGATGTCAAAGCATTCCTAGAGAAAGCTATGATTGGTGGTATATCAAGGGAGAACCAACGCAACTAGAGACAATACCCAAAATACTAGAAGGCATGAATTAATATCTACCAAAGAGACTATGGAAAGGTACCAAGACTAAACGATTGGCATTATACAAAGGAGGTACCAAAGTGGTCCCATCCTATACTGATAAGGTCCAAGGTGCTACAAAAACAATGCAAAGGACCAAAACTACCAAAAATAGTAGCAAAGAGTCCAAGGGTACTTATGCACCGAAGAGATCAAGAACATACCAAGGAATCTTCTAGTCAAAGCTAGATGTCTAAATACTCAGGCACTTCCAAGACAAAGTAAACATACCAAAGCTATCTGGAAGCAATACCAAATACAATTGGAGAGAGTACCTATAAATACCAAAGAGACCATGGATAAGTACCCAAGATAGCCCTATAATCATTAAAAGTATCAAATAGTATTGTATGCACCAAAAACCAGGGAGATGCTAATGCAGTCCTAGAGAAATCTATCATTAGTGGTATATCAAGGAAGCCTCAAGGAAGTACCAAGACAAAGTAAACTACCAAAGTTAGGTAGAAGTCGTACCAAAATTACCTGGGGTAGTGTTTATAAATACCAAGGAGACCATGGAAAGGTACCATAGCCAATCCTACAGTAGTTAGTAGCTCCAAAGAGTATTGTATGAAACAAAGACCAAGGATGTTGAAGTACAAGGGAAACGTTCAACTATATGCACAATCCAAAATTGCAAGATGTATTACCAAAATGCATTACACAACTACCAATGAAGTATGAAATGTACCTAGATGCCCTAATATAAAACATAGGAGTCCCATGTCAGATAGACAAACTAGGAGCAAGGGAGCATTTACCATACATGCTCTTGCTCAAGCTCCAATTGTAGATTTTTTATGTCCTCAGTGATCCCTAGGCATTGTAGCATGCATTATTTTGCTTCAAGGTCAGCTTCCACCTCCTTCACCTCTTCATCATTAACTAGAATTTGGTTTTGGAGCTCTTGCAGTCATGTTGTATATAGTTTGATGTCTACCTTTATCTGCTTGGCCGTAGCGTTGGACCCCTCACACCTTAGAATTTCCTCCTTTTTTAACTCGATCAAGGAAATGTGCCCTTGCTTGGTGAGAAAAATATACCGTTTGAATTCTCAAGAGCAAGGTGTTGCGGATTTTGGTTATGGTATGCAAAGTGCAATGAATTTTAATGAAAAGAAAACTGTTAACAATTGTAAAGAGCAAAGTGCTCTCTGCTACAAAAATGAAGAACACGGTGGCCCTGCAAAACACCAAAAAGAACATGTTCCAAACAATAACACCGATAAATTTCATATCTCTCAAATCCCATAGCACATAATCAACGATGTACGTCAATAGAGAGAGACAAGGTACAAGATAGAGCGAGAGAGCATGTGCAGGTGCACCTCCTAGAGAGGAGTGGTACGCCGGCATGGTGAGCGAGAAGCTTGGAGAGGGGAGAAGAATAACGTAGATACTCGGTGCATTCTTCCCCCGTGTAAGAGTGAGAATTTTCCTCTTACATGTATTTATTTATAGATTTCTGAATGCTAAAAAAGGAATACACATTGTCTGCTCGGACATAAAGTAACTATGGCTCAAGCGCTTCAATAGTATAATGATAATGAATCTTTCATTTACACATGCCATAGAATTGCATTACATACCTTTTCCCTTAGCTGCAAATATAAGAATCTGCAAATCATACTTGTCAAAAAAACAATGATTAGTATTGTGTCAAAAATATTACATAGTAAAAGAAAAATTAAAGTAACTAAACAAAATTGCTTATGCATGCCATCATCCAAATATAGTGTCCCATACCACCCAAATTAGCAGTATATGTCATGAATACCTTGATGAATCAGGATATCATTGGTCACACTCATCATTCAATAATCAATCTCTGGTCTAATTCAATACTATCACGACAAGAAAATGTCATATACCAAGTCCAAATATCTACCAACATATACCCGAGTAACAAAAGCATGCTAGGGACACTGGTGGGCTAGCCACTACAGCATGTTGCTGTGATCCGTGTTGTCTAAATCGATGAATCTACACCAATAAGATGTTGTCTAAATCGATGAATCTACACCAATAAGATGTGCTGTCCAAATCAGCAATTCTACACTAATGCTGCCTAAATTAGCGTATTTACCTTTGGTATTGTTTAAAAATTATGAATCTGTAGTTTGTTGTTGTGCTGCCTAAATCGACTGATCTGCATTGACAAGTGGTGTTGCCTAAATTAGTAAACCTACACCAAACTGAGCATTGAAACAATACCTCAGTTGGAAAATATATGTACATGTGACCAATGGACCATACAAGACATAAAAGAGAAAAATATTTGCTATTTGTTGAGTAGCTACAGAGTAATGACAAATCATTAATTCCACAAAAAATGTCATTCTATGTAAGTAGGAGCCAACATGTGAGAAGTTTTTGATTTCATAGCGTATAAGATAACACAGACAAGCAAAATATGAAAAGTAGTAGTGATGTATTTGGAATACGTACTTAGAGGATATACACTATTTGACAATACATGTATTGGTGTAATAGGACTAAATTTTGAAGTTCTTAAAGTCGAAAAGAATGTAGTAAGCCATATCTTTTAATGTTTAGCACGATTTGAAAGATTGTTGAATAGTTTATTAGATAGAGCTTATATGAATGAGTTAAAGATATTAAGAGGGAAAATATACTCTCTTCTTTTCAAATACTACACCAAAGACATATTTCATAAAGATTAATGAACAACAGATAGTCTCTCTATGAACAGTATAATAAAAAACGTAATTAAAACTGAGATTTTTATTAGTATCAATGTGTTATATTTATGTGTTTTAGCTTAAAATACATGGTTAGGATTAAAATAAGTTGAAAAAGTAGCGGAGATCCAAAAATAGTGTTTTTATGAGTCGCGACCTAAAAGTGGCATTTTCAACCAAATAAAGAGGTTGTTTGCAATTCTGTTTGCGTTGCCTTGTAGACCAGACTTGTTCCCGTCGTTTTGAGTACCTGGAAGTCTATGTTATGAGTATTTTTGACCAAGTTATGATAGAAACAAATTGCTAGCAGCAACAGGGTAACCTACAAGCAGCATAACAGGTTAGCTTACAAACAGATATACACAGGTAATATCTCTTCTGTTTGATCCAATGAAGAAGTGATTATACTATTTTATGATGGTACAAAATGATGTTTTGAATTTGATCACTATGTTAATTTGGTTGCACGAGTATGTTCTTTTGGCTATTTTGTAGACAATGCACGGTGTCATGATATTGAGATTGTGATCGTGTTGCAATTTCGATTAGGATCGTTGCTGCCATCAAGAGATTGAGATTGAGAGTGTGATTGTGATTGAGATTGAGAGTGAGAGTGTGATTGAGATTGAGATTGTGCACAACATTGAGAGTGAGAGTGAGAGTGAGAGTGTGATTGAGATAGCTCGGGGGTGGTCGAGAGGTTATGAAATGGGCTATGCTCTTCTTGTAATGATTACCTTGTATCCATACAGACTCTTTATTTCATCTATTTACTCTGCGTACTCTGTATATTCTTTGTTCATTATCAATGTATTTGCCTCTTCCCTGTCGCGTGACAATTGGTGGGTGTGCACCGTGTATAGACAAAGTTGCGTTGTCACTCTAAATGGTATTAGTAGACACATCTGGAAGTGTGGCACAACCTTGTATGAGAGAGTGAGTATATTCACGACTATATAGTAAGGTATATATTTGTTTCGATATTTGATTGATAAGAAGCAAGGAAAATATCATACAATCTGGTAGAGGAATGCCAGTATATGATCACTCATGCATTTAAATTGATTTTGTAAACTGAAACAAGGAGATGAATTATCTGGGAGCGTGCCACACATCTGGGAGTGTGGCAGAATCTTGTATGAGAGAGTGAGTATATTCACGACTATGTAGTAAGGTATAGATTAGTTTTGATATTTGATAGATAAGAAGCAAGGAAGATATCATAGAATTTCATAGATCAATGCCAGCATATGATCACTCAAGCATTTAAATGATTTTGCAAACTCAAACAAGGAGATGACTTATGTAGCTGCATCACATTATGATTTGCATCGATTTTTGGGAATCTTAGAGAATAACAAGTTAGAAATTGGCAAAAAAAAAAAAATGAAGGGCATTACCAAAAGAATTTGGTGAAGTGCAAACAAGATGGAGACTAGAACTGCCTTAAACTTGTGGTAAACCTATAAAGGTAATGGTGTTGACTAGTGGTACTATATTCAACAACTAATAAAAAATAACAATGAGCTATTTGATTAGGACAAAATCAAGAAAATATTCACAATTTTAAAGTGAAAAATTTTAAAGCCCTACAGATGAGGTTATGACTTTTTATAACGCCAGTTGATGAAATAAATCACAAAAGGACCATGTAGTTTCATCATCATACAAGTTGCAAAAAGTGGTCACAACCCAAGTTTACATTAGGGGAGTTGAATAGCAGGAATGGTTGGGTATTTGGTTAGATAGAATTTTAAAACTTAGCATAATTTAAAGGATTTACCAATTTTTATTGGTATGAATGATGAGGTTGCTAAATTGAGGAGCAGATTCTCACATCAATCATGTTTTGATAGAGGTAGATACACAATTCAAGTCGGTAAGGTTGAAGGACTCATTGATGAAGTATGGAGGTTTTCCAAACGGTCGTTATGCATATCTAAAAGTGTGTTTAAACATGACTAAAATTTATTTAAGTACCACCATATCTATGAGCTACTTGGAAGCGAGAACCTGAGGAATTTATATAGTTGAAGCCAAATGGAGCTCCAACGCATATTCTAGCCAAACTGCTAGGGATATCACAAGTGCCCAAGAAGAAATGGTTTTTCACAAAAATACATGACAAAGAAACAACAACAAGAATCCACTAGATATTTTTGCTTGCTTCTTACTCTAATGAAGAAGTGTTGCAGTTATTAATAGTTACACAAGATTGCAGTAGCCTAGAGTTCATCACAACCCATTGATATCCGCATGGTGAGTGGGACAGTGTTATGTTGCAAAGTTGGGGGGGGGGGGGGGATAGGTAGAGAGAGAGAGAGAAATAAAATTTTATTTTAACCGCCTATGAGACCACACTGATACAATCCTTATGGAACTAATCCAATGTCTAGTACAAAATTCTAATGAAGTAAAGTGCAAAACTAAAGGCCTAAAAGCATTAGACTAAAACCATCACCAGCATCGTTGGCAACTCCCGTGGATGCTTTATGGTGGGTATTGTTGCAGAAAGTACTGCATCACTCCGAAAGAGATTCGTCAACGTCCGCCTCTATAAGTAGACGTGCTGGGAGAGCGTGAAGAAAAAACATATTTTAACCACGTGGGAAACTATCCCAAGAGCGCTTAAATCTTTAAATTATCTCAAAATAGGGTATATCGTTCTCACTGTGGCCTCACAAAAGAGACTTGGGAGGGAGAGAAAGATAGCAAGGAGTGCCCATCCATCCCTGAAAAGCTTTGTCAATGTCCACATCTGAAGACAGTCATATTGGGGAGAGAGAGAGAGAGAGAGAGAGAGAGAGAGAGAGAGAGAGAGAGAGAGAGAGAGAGAGAGAGAGAGAGAGAGAGAGAGAGAGAGAGAGAGAGTTGATTGTTCATCATCACATGAGAGCGAGAGAGATGTGAATAATTATGTTAAGCACAATTGGCTTTGGTAAACTAGCTGTACCATCAAAAGGCTGGATGGAGAGCGAGAGAGAGTCTACATGGGTGGCAGCTGATACTATGGGTTTGTGTGCGTGCAATTGTGAGTGAAAAAGAGCTAGTCAGACTGCATAGGGAACTGATCGACGGCCTCTTGTATCTGTGTGTGGGATAGTTATGTGACGGCCATTATATCCTAGAGAGAGAAATAGAGAAAGTGAGGCTCAATGAGTATGCATCATTTCTCTTTTGCAGCGGTTGCATGCAACCCTTAAAAAATTATTGTTGTTGTGGGAGGTTGAGAGAGAGAGGAGAGAGAGAGAGAGAGGGGGGGGGGGAGGAGAGAGAGAGAGAGAGAGAGAGAGAGAGAGAGAGAGAGAGAGAGAGAGAGAGAGAGAGAGAGAGAGAAGTTAACAAGCGAATGGGCATAAAAAGCTAATTGTATGACAGTAGTCCTAATATTGGTTGGGGAGGCCAAGGCTTGACGGTTTCAAGTGGGAATCGTTTTGCATATGGTCGCCATAGGTTGTTTGGGGTCCACAAGCTAGAGGACAAGGTTGGCTGAGCATTTCTGATATAGGTTTTAAAAGTTGAGCTCGTAGGAAAGAGAGAGAGAGAGAGAGAGAGAGAGAGAGAGAGAGAGAGAGAGAGAGAGAGAGAGAGAGAGAGAGAGAGAGAGAGAGAGAGAGAAAGAAAGAGAGAGAGAGAGGGAGGAAGGGGGGGGAGAAAGAAATATTTGAGACAAAAACTATTGACGTCATTCATTGCATGAAAAAAAAACTAGGTGAGTGTAGCTGGAGAACACTTGAGGTGGTGGCTGCATGTGAGGTAGAGAGAGAGAGAGAGAGAGAGAGAGAGAGAGAGAGAGAGAGAGAGAGAGAGAGAGAGAGAGGAGCATGGCAGTTAGAACCGATTTAGCACCACACAGCTAATGGTAGTGCATTGCATGCAGACAATATTGATTATTTACGCTGGGGTTGGTTGAGAGAGAGCGATTTGCGATCCTACATGGTATTTCCTCATCGTTAAAGTTTGCTTGTTGTGACATGTGGTAGTTTCATTGTTGTTTTTGATGTCATAGGATGCCATCAACAGGCCCTACCATACGATACTGTCTAATTGCTCACTCTATCTTGATTGATGCACTAGGTTGCCATCAACATGCACTACCATACAATAGCTTCTAATTGCTTACTCTGTCTTGGCTGATGCACCTAGTGCAGATAGCAATAAAAATTAATGTGGACGTCCACTGCATATGGTTGAGGATGTCATTCCATGAGAAGGAACGTAATTAGTCTCTCACACTTCAGGAAATAAGACAAGACACTCTCACTACCCCCTACCCTTCTTTCAAGGTGAGGTAGTTTAGTCAAACAACATACCCCTTGAGTAATATTTTTTATGATTCATTTGTGTGACAACTTTTGGCTCTTATACATTTTATTGTTTCCTTAAACATCTACATGTCTAATTTATCTTCTTCTTCTCCCTTTGATCCTTATACATTGTTTTATGGTCGATTATCCTAATGACATTAGGGACTGCTCTAATTCTTCTTCTTCTTCTTCTTTGTTTATCTACTTAGTTTCATAGCTTCAATCTATCTACTATAGTACAAAGTTCCAATCAAGCCTATCTAAATCGTCTTTTCTAATTTGTATTGCTCCACCAAATTGATTTAATCTACTCTATAACCCCTCACAGCCA
This sequence comes from Adiantum capillus-veneris, assembly GCF_014529385.1. NCBI lineage: Eukaryota > Viridiplantae > Streptophyta > Polypodiopsida > Polypodiales > Pteridaceae > Adiantum > Adiantum capillus-veneris. The sequence goes on along the minus strand of NC_140947.1, from coordinate 95,135,276 downwards.
TAGCATGAATATCTTTAAGCATAAGGCATTTCTTATGTTCGACTAGAATAGTAACTTTAATTACCATACTAGCAAAAGGAGAAAGAGGGACTCTAATTAATTTAAAAAAGTCACTAGTGTTCAGGTAGTGATCAACACTGATTCTTTTGTTTTTGGAAAATTTAACCAATTAAAGGAACATGTAGTTAGCCTAGACTGCTATGATACTAGTGCTATAAATGGAGAACGCAGTGGCCTTGCAAAATACCAAAAGGAACGTGTTCCAAACCATAAGACCGATAAATATGTATACCTTGAAAATCACATAGCACATAATCGACAATGTACGTGAACAGAGAGAGATAGGGAGCCAGATAGAGCAAGAGAGCATGTGCAAGTGAACCTCCTAGAGACGAGTACTACATCGGCACGGCGAGAGAGAAGAGTGGGGAGGGGAGAAGAATAAAGCAGACAATGGGTGCAATCTCCCCCCGTGCAAGAGTGAGCAATTTCCTCTTGCACGTATTTACTTATAGATTTCTAAAAAAATGAATACACATTGTCCACCCACACATGAAGTAACTATAGCTCACAAAGAGGTCTTTAATAATACAATACTGATGAATCTTCTATCCTTTGCACATTCCATAGATCAGCGCTGCATTTTCCACCTGTCAGTAACAATAAATCAAACTATAAATTCCACTACCCTCAATACTAATTATGTTGAGCAACGTGCAACTATTGTAAACAAACATTATTTAAAGAATTACAAGATTCTCCATCTCATCATAACTCTAGTTCACTTTCTCCTTTTGCACGACAAAAGCTGATTCACTCACTTACACAGTATAGTGATGTATTGTCAAGTGATTTACCGTTGGGTTTACCCCTTACAAGTGATTTGAAGCATGGCATAGATGTCATGTTGGGCACTAAACCGGTGAGTAAACCACCTTATCGTATGAGTGCTATTGAGGCCAAGGAGGTTGAGTGTCAGTTGGCTGACTACCTTGCCCGTGGTTTCATTAGGCTTATTATTTTGACTTGGGTATCACCAATTTTATTGGTCAAAAATAAAGTTGGTACTATGCACCTGTAGATTATAGTGAATTAGATGTCATAACCATCAAGAACAAGTATCCTCTACCTTGAGTGGATGAGTTGTTGATCAACTCCATGGGGCAAGATACTATACAAAGATAGATCTTCGTTCAGGATACCACAAAGTGCATATCCTTTTGAAACATATCTCTAAAACTACCTTTAGAACACGGTTCAAACATTTTGAATTTTTGGTTATGCTTTTTGTTTTAAGCGATGCTCCAGCTACATTTATGACACTCATGGATAGTGTCTTACGTCCCTATCTTGGAAAATTTGATGTGGTTTTCCTTTATGACATTAGTAAAATTGAAAATGAACACATAGAACACTTACAATTAGTGATCAAACAGCTACAAACTCACGCTTTGTATACTAAGCCAAACAAGTGTAATTTCTTTAAAACAAAGATACATTACCTCGGTCATGTGATCTCTTATTCTGGCATCAAGATAGACACTGACAAGGTCGCTGCCATTCTTTGATGGCCACATCCCAACACGATTGAGGAACTGTAGATTTTCTTAGGCATGGCTGGATTTTATCGACAATATATCTGTGATTATGCCAAAATCATTGATCCTATGACAGATCAACTTAAAGCAAACGTTAAGACCCTTTTCTTGGGAAGAAGCCCTACAACATGGTTTTGAACAGCTCAAGGTAGCTGTAGCCACTGCTCCCATCCTAACAATCATAAACCAACTTAAGCCGTTTGTGGTAGAGACCAATGCTAGTGATAAAGAAATTGGTGTGGTACTTTTGGGAAGACATATAGCCTTTGAACGTAAAAGACTGGATAGATCTTAACGGAATTATTATGTATATGAGAGGGAACTCTATGCCATAGTTCACGCTTTAAGAAAGTGGCGACATTATTGATATGGTACTGAGTTTGAAGTAATTTTTGATCATGAGAGTATAGAATGGTTTAATACTCGGACGGACTTGAAGGGTCCTAAAGCTAGATCGGTGGAGATTCTTCAAGATTATGATTGTAAGCTATGATATTGCAAGGGGCGATATAATGTAGTAGCGGATGCACTAAGCAGGATGACTCACATTAATTCACTTGCTTTCATGAAAATAAAGAGTGAATTTTGGAGTCATTACATGGCAAGTGTGCACACGATCAATCATATGCTAAAGTGTGGGAGTGCAGTTTTAAAAAGGGATCCCTCACACTCACATGTCTCTGCACATCTAGATGAACACGTTTCTACACGCACATATAAAAACTCTAACACACACGGGAAAACACAGAGCTCCACCCCTACTCAGGAAGAGTTTAAGTGATGGAATAATTTTTCCATTGACGATGGCTACTTACTCCACAAGGGTAGAGTATGTGTGCCAAAGACCTTAGACACTAGGCGCCAAATATTATTTGAGTGTTAGGATAGTCCAAGTGTTGGTCATCTAGGTATTCGTAAGACATATGTCTTAGCTTGATAGTAACTTTATTGGTCGGGCTCGGTGCTAACTGCCATACACCACTATCTCTCTCTCTCTCTCTCTCTCTCTCTCTCTCTCTCTCTCTCTCACTCTCTCTCTACCTCACATGCAGCCACCACCTCGAGTGTTATCCAGCTACACCCGCCTACATTTTTTTCATGCTATGAATGGAATCATAGTTTTTGTGTCAAATATTTATCTCTCTCTCTCTTTCTCTCTCTCTCTCTCTCTCTCTCTCTCTCTCTCTCTCTCTCTCTCTCTCTCTCTCTCTCTCTCTCTCTCTCTCTCTCTCTCTCTCTCTCTCTCTCTCTCTCTCTCTCTCTCTCTCCCCCACCCAATATGACTGTCTTCAGATGTGGACACTGACAAAGCTTTTCAAGGATGGATGGGAACTCCTTGCTATCTTTATCTCCCTCCCAAGTCTCTGTTGTTGTGAGTCCAGAGTCAGAATGATATACCCTCTTTTGAGATAATTTAAAGATTTAAGCTCTCTTGGGATTGGTTCCCACGGTGTTGAAATATACTTTTTCTTCGCTCTCTCCCAGCACGGCTACTTATAGAGGTGGACATTGACAAATCTCTTTCGGAGTGATGCAATACTTTCTGCAACATACTCGCCATAGAGCATCCACGCGAATTACCGACGATGCTGGTGATGATCTTAGTCTAATGATTTTAGGCCTTTAGTTTTGCAGTTTACTTCATTATAGTTTTGTACTAGACATTGGATTAGTTTCATAAGGATTGTAGCAGCGTGGTCTCATAGCCCTTTTGAAGAGGTTAATATAGCATTTGATTTCATTTCTCTCTCTCTCTCTCTCTCTCTCTCTCTCTCTCTCTCTCTCTCTCTCTCTCTCTCTCTCTCTCTCTCTCTCTCTCTCTCTCTCTCTCCCCCTCCCCCCCTCAACTTTGCAACAGAACACCCTCCCACTCACCCTGCGACTATCAATGGGCTGTGATGAAGTCTAGGCTGCTGCAATCTTGTGTAACTATTAATCACTGCAACACTTCTTCGTTAGAGTTAGACGCAAGCGGAAATATCTACTAGATTCTTGTTCATATTTCTCTGTCTGTGTCACGTATTCTCCATCAGCTGGTGATTTCCCTCATCTATATATTCTCTCTCCCTACAAGCTCAAGCTTTAAAACCAATATCAGAAATGCCAAGTCAACCTTGCCCTCTAGCTTGTGGAACCCAAGCAACCTATGCCGACCATCTGCAAAATGATTCCCACTTGAAACCGTCAAGCCTTGGCCTCCCCAACCAATATTAGGACCACTATCATACAATAATCTTTTTTGGCCCATTACCTCATTATCTCTCTCTCTCTCGCTCTCTCTCTCTCTCTCTCTCTCTCTCAATCTTCAAGCTATCAAGCTAGAGATGATCAAATGGACGGGAGATTTTACCCATGAGTGGATGTGTGATATGTTCAACCTTTCACTTCAACATGGTATGCCTTATGATTGGAGTACTAATTGGGTTATGCCTTTTCACGAAGGAGGGGATGTAAAGAATGTAAACAACTACCGGACTATAATGATTGAGTCTCGTATGGCAAAGTTGTTTGGGTGCATAATGGAGATGAAATTGAGTGAACGGGCTGAATACAATGACAAGCGTGCAAAGGGACGAGTGGGTTTTTGTCGATGCCATAGCACCATTCATCAACTTGTCATTCTTCGTGTTCACATGGAGGAAAGTTGGTTGAAAGGCAAGCAATTGTATTGTTGTTTTGTGGACTTTAAGAAATCCTTTGATATGATTCCACGTAACAATATGTGGAGAAGGATGGAAGAACTAAGTGCCAAGTGAGTTTCTGCTGCGGTTTCTCAAATCTATCAGAAGGTGATTTGTCAATTGCGCATGGGAAGAGAAATTTCAAAAAAAATTGTAAGAACTATTGGGGTTAAACAAGGATGTCCATTGCCACCAACTCTCTTTGTTCTATGCATTGATCAATTGGAACAAATGGTACTTCACTTTATGCAAGAAGAAAGCATTGAAGAGGTCACTATTTGCAATGCAGCAATCACGGTTTTGTTGTATGTGGATGATGTAGTGCTTCTAGCACATACTTTAGAAGAAGCACAAAATATTATGGTTGTCCTTGAGAACTTTTTCTTGCATAGTGGCTGATTGTGAACGAATCCAAGACAAAGGTTATTCTTGTAAAACTAACCACAAGGAGAATCCATGGATTGTGTACAACAATGAGACACTTGAAGTGGTTGAGAGATTTAAGTACCTTTTGCGTCCAATCACAAGTGGCATGAATGTGCTATGTGTCACTTGGAAGCGGGAAAGAGAGCATTTTATGAATTTGAGAACATGTGTAATGTGGGAAACATCATGTGCTGGGTTCTTAAGAAGTATCTTTTTGATGCATTGGTGACACCGGTTCCTCTTTATGGTGTTGAAGAGTGCGGCAGGAGCATCTCAAAGTTACTTGGAAAGAGTTTGAGAATGTACAAAAGCATTTTCTTACAAACTTTCTCCAAGTGAAGACACAAACACCATATATGCTCCTACTTCTTGAGTTGGGATGTATTCCAATTGAGGTTATGGGCATGGAAAGGGTTGTGGAGTATATGATAAAGATGCATCAAAACCCCTCAGATCAACTTCTTACAATTGCATGGGAAGCAAGGAAAAAAGTTCAAAAGATGCATAAAAGCAAGATCTTGAGAACGGGGGCTGGATGCAAGACGTAAAGAAGTTGTTTGGGAGATGGGATGCATTACACTTGCTAAACGATTCTTCAATTGACTCCCAAGTAAATAAAGCTTTTCTACCACACCAATGTATTACGGCTTGGGAGAAATCCTGTGGGTCACACTTCGTACATTACACTACCCATATTGCCCCCAACTACAAAACCTTGTTCTTCCTTGAAAGAAGGAACCGTACTCACACTTACATGCTTGAGCCTATCCCCTTGTTGACGATATGCACTATTGCAGCCATTCAGCTTAGCTCCAATTTCCTTCGATGCGAGATAGGGAATTGGTGAAATGGAGAAGATTCAAATACACTATGCACATTATGCTCACTACAAGTTCGAGAGTCTGAGTACCACACACTACTAGAGTGCTCAGCTTTTGGTCACATCCGAATTTGCTTCTCTCACATTTTTAGCCATAACTTAGACCTACACACTTTCCTCTCCCAGCCAAAGTGTGGGCTCTCCATTGCGACACTCATCACCACAATTTTGGAGCATCAAGAGTCACTCATGATCCATAAACATACTACATCACATGTAACTTTGGTCCCGTAGGTCATATTTGCCCTCCGAGGATGATAACAAAATCTATCTAGCTCTCTCTCTCTCTCTCTGTCTTTATCTCTCTCTCTCTCTCTCAACCTCCCACAACATCCGTAAGTTTTTAAAGGTTGCATGCAGCCACTGCAAAAGAGAAATGATGCATACTCATTGAGCCTCACTTTCTCTATTTCTCTCTCTAGGATATAATGGCCGTCAAATAACTATCCCAGACACACATACAAGTGGCCGTCCATCAGTTCCCTATGCAGTTTGACTAGCTCTTTTTCTCTCACAGTTGAACGCACACAAACTCATAGTATCAATTGCCACCCATGTAGACTCTCTCTCGCTCTCCATCCACCCTTCAGATGGTGCAGCTATTCACATCCCTCTCTCTCTCTCTCTCTCTCTCTCTCTATATATATATATATATATATATATATATATATATATATATATATATATATATCCCTCCATCTCTATCTCTCTATCTCTTTCTCTCTCTCCCTCCTTCCCTGCCTCCCTCCCTCCCCCCCCCCCTCTCTCTCCCTCTCTCTCTCTCTCTCTCTCTCTAAGTGAGGAGATAGCAACACAACCACCCAACCAACAACATCAAAAACCATGATCATGGAATACTTGGTATCATTGCAAGAGATCATAAACAAACAAGGCAAAGACTTACGAGAACTTGCAATGCAGAATGGCACACTAAGGGTACTTGTGGTTGAGAATGAGAATCTCAAGAGGACATTGGAGATGCGAACAACACGTTTGATGCAACTTGAAGAGGAAATCAAGGAATGTAAATGCTCTCTTGTGGACTTGAATGCTTTGAAGGATCAGATGATCAAAGTAGAGCATGACCATGTATTGAAAGAGGAGAAATTTGACACCATGAGCCGGGATGTATACGACATGAAAAATGTATGCACAAACAAGTCCTTGGACTGATGCATGTGGTAGCAATGTGGTTGCTAATTCCTCACTCATGCAATAAATGGCTCAAACAAAGAATGTTGATAATGTGGATGTGGAGGAGTTGATGGAACGGGAGCGACGTTCCAAGAACATTGTTATTAGTGAAATTCCTAAAGAGAAGCTAGAGACACCTCCTTCTCTAGCCATTGTTATTGAAGATTTCTTCAAAACCCACTTTGGCATATTCGGAGTTATGGTCTATGGAGCACATAGAGTGGGGAAGCAAGGAGCTCCTCGCTCGGGAGAACGGCCAATTGTATGCACCATGCCGGATGAGACCAAGTAAAGATTATCTTGATAATAGTTGGATCTATTCGAGGGACAACACCATATGAGTGAATTTGGGAGTTTCCTAATTCCCACTTTCAAAATGAGCTTAAGATTTGACCACATGGCCAAATCTTAAACAAAGTTTTGAGAGCATGGTTTGAAAGAACTCTTCAAGTACTACCTTATGGAATGAATTGGCCTTCAAAAATAGTTTGAGATTTATCCATATGGACAAATCTTTAAGACTTTGGTGATTCCCAAATTGACTTTGAAGTCTCAAAATCTCTAATATGGTGATGTCCGATACAAAATGTTTTGTATGTGAAGATCACACTATTAAGCAACAAAATATGCATCTCAAGGCATACGAGGAAAAGAAAAAGAAAAACAAGGAGACCTCTCATGAAGAAAATGTGCCCAAGGAGAAGGCAAGTCTCTCAAGAAAATAGGGATACGTGACCTATGAGACCGAGTTACAATTGAAAATATGCTTCTTGAATTGTAATGGATACCCATGGAATGCAGAGGTTGGCATTGATGAACTAACAAGCAAAGCCGATGTTGTACTTCTTGTTGAAACTATGGAGCATGATACACAAAGTATTAATGGCTTGAGAATTACAATGTACATTCATTGATGTGGTCAAAGAATCTTAAGCAACGAAGAGGACAAGGAGGGGTAGCATGTATGTTTAAGAGAGGATTGGAAGATTTTGTATCAATTGTGAAAGATGACAAGTACAAACGTTCTATATGGCTGAAAATTATGACACCAAAAGACGCACCCATTTTTGTAGCCGGTTGCTACATTTCTCATCATGATTTTCCCTTTTATGCTTGCATAGATAGAGATCGGTCATTTTTATTTCGAAAGAGGACTTTTCTTATTTCAAAGGTGAAGGTGATGTTATTGTATTTGGGGATATGAATGCTCGCACAAAAACATTGCAACATGATACTCAACAATTTGATATGCCATACATTTCAAGGGAGTTGGAGGAAGTTCACTTGTATGATGGTTCTTCAATGGATGAGAAAGAGCTGGATCACTATGAAAAGTTACTTTTACACATGTGTAATAGCACGGGTATGCTCATTGCCAATGGTTTATCTTTGTGGAGTGGAACCAATGGACATAATGGGGATAGTGTGATTGACTATATGCTACTCTCCGAAGCCATCATGTATCACATAAAGAGATTTATGTTTGGCCAATGGACCCTGGAATCCGACCATCGCACCTTATGTATTGACCTTCCATGTGGAGAATCAACTAAGCATGATAATCTCAGCCAAAGGAAAGAGAAATTATCACTATGTATGGATTTCAAACGGGCACTAGTGTACATTGAAATGGCGTAGTAGTGGATCCACCCAGAGAAAAGGAGAGGGACAAGGGTAAGGAGAAGGTAACCTTTTTAGAACCACTTGAGGCCATGACTGTGAAGAGATCTAGGAGGGAGAAGGCTACACAATCAGATGATGAGAGAAGCATGAGAGGAGAAACTAGCAAGAGGCCATCCAGGCCACGACGGAAATTGGGCATCACCGACTTCCAGCTAGGGGAAAGTTCTAAGCCCTATGATCTAACATTGGATGTGGCAGAGCAAGGACCAAAGATTACATGGCCGCAGCTGCTATATCTTGTACCTAAAGTAAGGTGATAATGGTCTAAAATGGTAAGTACAAGATGCTCCAAAACAAAGGTAGCCGGAGCAATTTCAGGATGCAACATGGATGACATCCTTCCAATTGTCGACGTAAACATAAAAGGAAAGAGGGTTGGAAACACCTACATTGATGGAGGTGCACAAATCTGTGTAATGAGCGAAGCTATGATGCTTCGATTATGGCTCGAGGTTGACAGGCCTTCTCCATGCAAGGCAAAGATGGCAAAAAACGCAAAATTAAAGTGTGTGGGTGTGGTAAGTGCCGTGAAAATCAAAGCTTTCAACACTGAGGTAGAGGTAGATGTTTTTGTAATTCCTACTAAGGGGGAGGGCTATCCACTAATTTTGGGAAGGCCATGGTTGATGGCCATGAAGGCAAAACAGGACTGGGGTACTGGCCTTCTACGCATGACCGGTAAGAAAGGGGAGACAATCTACTACGACATGAGGATTGGCAAGCAGAAGCAAATGAATCTGGAAACATCTGCAGATGAAACCACTAGCGAATCTTCCAGTTCTGAGGAGGAGACCACATCCACCGATGAAAGTGACAGTTCCATTGATGTGATGGGTATCATTATGAAGGATCCACAAAAGGTAAGCACAATTGGTGATCCATCACGAAAAGGGCAACCCAATGAAGAGGAGAGCAAATCACCTGGCCTAGGAGGAAGTAGGTTGAAGGGTATGTTGTCTACGGAATTAACACTTGAGGAGAAAGATAGTTCTTTGCAAATGTTGATGGGATTTCCTAACCTATTCATTGACAACTATGAAAGAATCACAGGCATTACAGTGGTGGAACATCATATTAAGCTGAAGGAAGGGGTAAAACCCGTTGTGCAAAAGCTACGACGACTGGGGGTCATACAAGAAAAGGCACTCTTGGCCGAGGTAAGGAAACTGCTGGAGGCGGGATTCATCTATCCTGTAGAAAACTCAGAATGGGTGTCACCCGTAGTGGTGACGCCTAAAAAGAATGGTAAGTGGAGGGTCTGTGTTGACTACAAACCACTAAATGCAGCTACAAAGAGAGACCACTTTCCTCTCCCTTTCTTGGATGAAATTCTGAATGAAGTAGCGGGTTTTGAATGCTATACCGTCTGTGATGGTTATTCTGGATACTTTCAAATACGCATATCCTTGGAAGATCAGCTGAAAACCACTTTTATCACGCCATGGGGTTGTTTTGCATACAGGGTTATGCCATTTGGTCTCACAAATGCACCTGCCACATTCCAAAGATATGTCACATATGTTTTTCAACCGTTCTTTGGAACATCCATAAGAGTGTTCATTGATGATTTTTGTATATATAGCTCCCGTATTTCACATTTAGAAAAGGTAATTGAAGGTTTGGCCAGGTTGCAGAGCCTAGGTGGGCAATTAAATGTGGATAAATGCCACATTGGGGAGAGTAAAGTCATTCTACTAGGCCATGAAATTTCAGCAAAAGGTAAGTAAAGCAACAACTTTTCCAAGTCCAAGAAAACACACATGCATGTGCAAGATTTTGGAGAAACTTGAGGGGCAAGAGGGTTGAGAATTTTGGTAACTTGAGTCTTGTGGATATGTACACACATTGTAGGCAATTATATGAGCAAGAAAACACTGAAAAAATGCCATTTTATGGTTCACTCCCATGTATGCCTTCTTTTTTTACTATTGAGGATGTATGCGGTGGGCTTGAAAAGTTGGCCACTTGCAAAGCGGGATATCTTCAAGGTATCAAGCCGAAGATGATCAAATGGATGGGAGACTTTACCCATGAGTGGATGTGTGATATGTTCAACCTTGCACTTCAACATGGTATGCCTTATGATTGGAGTACTAATTGGGTTAAGCCTTTGCATAAAGGAGGGGATGTAAAGAATGTAAACAACTACCGGACTATAATGATTGGGTCTCTTATGGGAAAGTTGTTTGGGTGCATAATAGAGATGAAATTCAGTGATTGGGCTGAAGATAATGATAAGTGTGCAAAGGGACAAGCAGGTTTTTGTCGATGCCATAGCACCATTGATCATCTTGTCACTCTTCAAGTTCTCATGGAGGAAAGTCGGTTGAAAGGAAAGCAATTGTAATGTAGTTTTGTGGACTTTAAGAAAGCCTTTGATATGATTCCACGTAACAATTTGTGGAGAATAATGGAATTACTCCAAGTGCCAAGTGAGTTTATGCTTGCGGTTTCTCGAATCTATGAGAAGGTGATTTGTCAATTGCGCATGGGAAGAGAAATTTCAAAAAAATTGTAAGCACTATTGGGGTTAAACAAAGATGTCCATTGTCACCAACTCTATGTGGTCTATGAATCGATCAATTGGAACAAATGTTACTTGACTTTATGCAAGAAGAAGTCATTGAAGAGGTCATTTTTTGGAATGCGGTAATCATGCTATTTTTGTATGTGGATGATGTAGTGCTTCTAGCACACACTTTGGAAGATGTAAAAAAGATTAGGGTTGTCCTTGAGAGCTTTTGCTTGCATAGTGGGCTGATTTTGAAGGAATCCAAGACAAATATTATGCTTGTGAAAACCAACCATAAGGAGAAGCCATGCATTGGGTACAGCAATGAGACACTTGGAGTTGTTGAGAGCTTTAAGTACCTTGGTCTTGAAGTTCCGTCCAATCACAAGTGGCATAAATGTGCTATGCATCGTTTGGAAGCGGGAAAGAGATCATATTATGCATTTGAGAACATGTGTAATGTGGGAAAGCCCAAGTTTTGGCTTCTCAAGAAGTACCTTTTTGATGCATTCGTGACACCGGTTCTTCTTTATGGAGTTGAAGTGTGGGATAGAAGCATCTCAAACTCTACTGGGAAAGAGTTTGAGAATGTCCAAATGCGTTTTCTCACAAACTTTCTCCAAGTGAAGACACAAACACCATATATGCTCCTACTTGTTGAGTCGTGATGTCTTCCAATCGAGGTTATGGGCATGGAAAGGGTTGTGGAGTACATGATAAAGATGCGTCAAAACCCTTCACATTAACTTCCTATAATTGCATGGGAAGCAAGCAAAAAAGTGCAAAAGACGCATAAAAGCAAGATCTTGAGCACGGGATGGATGCAAGACATAAAGAAGTGGTTTGGGAGATGGGATGCATTACACTTGGTACATGATGCTTCAATTGACGCCCAAGTGAATGAAGCTTTTCTAAAATGCCAATGTATTACGGCTTGGGAGAAGTCGGGTGGGTCATGCTTCATACATTACACCACCCATATTGCCCCCAACTACAAAACCATGTTTTTCACTGAAAGAGGAAACGGTAATCATAGTTACATGCTTGAGCCTATCCGCTTGTTGGCGATACGCACTATCGCAGCCATTCGGCTTAGATCCCATTTCCTTCGATGCGAGATAGGGCGTTGGGGCAATGGAGGAGAGACCAATCGACTGTGCACATTATGCTCACTACAAGTTTGAGAGTCTGAGTACCACACACTACTAGAATGCTCAGCTTTTGGTCACATTTGAACTTGCTTCTCTCACATTTTCAGCCATAACTTAGACCTATACACTTTCCACTCCAAACCAAAGTGTGGGTTCTCCATTTGAACTCCCATCACCAGACTTTTGGAGCATCGAGATTCACTCATCAGCCATGCACATACTACATCACATGTAGCTTTGGTCCCATAGGTCATATTTGACCTTCGAGGATGATAATAAAATATCTCTCTCTCTCTCTCTCTCTCTCTCTCTCTCTCTCTCTCTCTCCCCCCCCCCCCCCCCCCCCCCCCCCCCCCCCCCCCAATATGACTGTCTTCAGAGGTGGACATTTGACAAAGCTTTTCAAGGATGGGTGGTCACTCCTTGCTATCTTTCACTCCCTCCCAAGTCTTTGCTGTGAGGCCAGAGGTGAGAACGATATACCCTCTTTTGAGATAATTTAGAGACTTTAGCTCTCTTAGGATGGTTTCCCACGGCGTTAGGATATTCTTTTTCTTCGCTCTCTCCCAGCATGGATACTTATAGAGGCGGACATTGATGAAGCTCTTTCGGACTGATGCAATACTTTCTACAACAATACCCGCCGCAGAGCATCCACGGGAATTGCCCACAATGCTGATGATGATTTTAGTCTAATGCTTTTAAGCCTTTAGTTTTTCACTTTACTTCATTATAATTTTGTAATGTACATTGGATTAGTTCCATAAGGATTGTATCAGTGTGGTCTCATAGGCCTTTTGAAGATTGTTAATATAGCATTTGATTTCATCTCTCTCTCTCTCTCTCTCTCTCTCTCTCTCTCTCTCTCTATCCCCCCCCAACTTTGCAACAGAACACCCTCCCACTCCCATGCAGCTATTAATGGGTTGTGATGAAGTCTAGGCTGCTTCAACCTTGTGTAGCTGTTAATCAGTGCAATACTTATTCATCAAAATCAGACGCAAGTGAAAATATCTAGTGGATTATTGTTTTTGTTTCTCTGTCACGTATTTTTGGGAGAAACCATTCCTTCTTGGGCGCTTGTGATATTATAGCAGTTTGGCTAAAATATGTGGTGGAGCTCCATTTGGCTTCAGCTATAGAAATTCCTTAGGTTCTTGCTTCCAAGTAGCTCATAGATATGGTGGTACTTAAATAGTTTTAGTCATGTTTAAACACACTTTTAGATATGCATAACGACCGTTCGGAAAAGCTCCATACTTCGTCAATGAGTCCTTCAACCTTACTGACTTGAATTGTGTATCTACCTCTATCAAAACATGATTGATGTGAGAATTTGTTCCTCAATTTAGCAACCTCATCATTCATATCAGAAAAATTTGGCAAATCCTTTAAATTATGCTAAGTTTTAAAATTCTATCTAACCAAATACCCAACCATTCCTGCTATTCAACACCCCTAATGTAAACTTGGGTTGTGACCACTTTTTGCAACTTGTATGATGATGAAACTACATGGTCTTTTTGTGATTTATTTCATCAATTGGCCTTATAAAAATTCATGACCTCATCTATAGGGATTTAAAATTTGTTGAACTTTTAAAATTGTAAATATTTTCTTGATTTTCTACTGATCAAACAGCTCATTGTTATATTTTATTGGTTGTTAAACATAGTAGCACTAGGCAATATCATTACCTTTACAGGTTTACCACAAGTTTAAGGCAATTCCAGTCTCCATCTTGATTGCACTTCACCAAATGAGTTTGGTAATGCTCTTAATTTTTTTTTTTGCCAATTTCTAACTTGTTATTGTCTAAGATTCCCAAAAATCGATGCAAACCATAATGTGATGCAGTTAGATAAGTCATCTACTTGTTTTAGTTTTCAAAATCATTTTAAATTCTTGAGTGATCATATATTGGCATTGTTCTACCAAATTCTATGATATCTTCCTTGGTTCTTATCAATCAAATATCTAAACTAATCTATACCTTACTACATAGTCGTGAATATACTCACTCTCTCATACAAGATTGTGCCACACTCCAAGATGTGTCTACTAATACCATTCAAAGAGACAACACAACTCTCTTTATACGCAGTGCACACCCACCAGTACATGTCTTGTCAAATAGTGTATATCCTCCAAGTATGTACACCAAATACATCACTACTCCTTTTCATATTTTGTTTGTCTATGTTATCTTATACGCTATGAAATCAAACACTTCTCACATGTTGGCTCCTACTTACATTGAATGACATTTTTGTGGAAATGATTTGTCATTAAGCTCTGTAGCTACTCAACAAATAGCATATATTTTTCTCTTTTATGTCTTGTATGGTCCATTGGTCACATGCACAAGATTTTCCAATTTAGGTAGTGTTTCAATGCTCATTTTGGTGTAGATTTACCGATTTAGGCAACACCTCTTGTCAATGCAAATCCGCCGATTTAGGCAGCACAACAAAAAACTACATATTCATAACTTTTAAACAATACCAAAGTCATATTCGCTGATTTAGGCAACATTAGTGTAGATTTATTGATTTAGACAACACGTCTTATTGGTGTAGATTCATCGATTTAGACAAAACTGATCACATGAACATGTTGCAGTCCACCACTGTCCCTAGCATGATTTTGTTACTCGGGTATATGTCGGCAGATATTTGGACTTGGATTTATGTGGGATTTGGACTTAGTATATGAATTTTTTTTTTGGGCGATAGTATTTATAGAATTTGACTTGAGATTGATGAGAATTGATTATTGAATGATGAGTGAGACCAATGATATTGTGATTCAATAGGGTATTCATGACATATACTGCTAATTTTGGTGGTATGGGACACTATATGTGGATGGCAACAGGCATAAGCAATGTTGTTTAGTTTCATAAATGTTTTCTTTTAGTATGTAATATTTTTTGACACATAATACTAATCGCTGTTTTTTTGACAAGTATGATTTGCAGATTCTTATCTTTGCAGCTAAGGGAAAAGGTATGTAATGAAATTGATATTTTAATTTATTGCAATTGACATGTGGAAAATGAAGAGCTTCTCTACGAAATGTGCAAATGATAACAGATTCATTATCATTGTATTATTAAAGAGCGCGAGCTATAATTACTTTATGTACGAGCGGACAATGTGTATTCCTTTTCGAGCATTCAGAAGTCTATAAGTAAATACGTGTAAGAGGAAAATTCTCACTCTTACACGGGGGGAGATTGTACCCAGTGTCTGCATTATTCTTCTCCTCTCTCCACTCTTCTCTCTTGCCGTGCCGACGTAGCACTTCGCTCTAGGAGGTGGACCTATGCGTTCTCTCTCATTCTATCTTGTACCCTGTCTCTCTCTACTCATGTACATCATTTATTATGTTCTATGGGATTTGCAAGATATGGAAATTTATTATTATTATGGTTTGGAACATGTTCTTCTTGGTATTTTGCAGGGCCACCGTGCTCTTCATTTTTGTAGCAGAGAGAACTTTTCTCTTTCTAATTGTTAACAGTTTGCTTTTCAATGAAATTCATTGCACTTTGCATACCATAACGAGAATCCATTGCACTTTTCTCTTGGGAATTCACAAGGCTTGTAGACAAGCTGTAACACAAAAATAGATCATCTATTAAATTTTCTTTGTGTAAAATAGAAAGCTTGACTATACATATAAGAGGTGCAAATGGTATATTTTTCTCACCAAGCAAGAGAACATGTGTACCATTGGCCATAAAGGATAAGGAGTCGTGTTCCTAACGTTTGATTGAGGGTATGATTTTGAAGAGGTGCCATGCCGTGTGACAAAAGACCCTACAAGCCACACTGTGGCATGGGCCAAGTTTGGTGAGAAAGGTATTCATATGTGCAAATAAAGAGGAGTTTTTTGGAGTGGAATATTGTGGGTTGGAGAAAGAAAAATGGTGCCTCTGAGGCTATCCATCATAGTGGGAAAATGGTGCCTCTGGAAGCAACTTGTGCACGGAGATGGGGCCGACTCCTGTGTGATTTTCAACATTGTTGTCCTTTTGCAACCACTTGGGTCTAAATGGTAACTCCATTTATAATTCACTTGGGTACTGTAAAGGAGTAACCACAACTAAGAGTCGTCCAAAGGCATATCTAGTTTTCAAATCTTCTGAAGGTACTAGAATAATGCAAGGAAACCTTCGCATAACTTTCCAGGCAGTTGTGAGCCAGATATCCTACTCACGTGAGTATCTTGAAAAGTTCATAGATAGGGAGTTTACTCTTGTTATAATTCTAAATAGTTAGGAATACAAAGAACTACATGTTCATCCCTAATGAAGGTTACTTGACAACATACTTTGTGAGCACACTTGGTAAGTTCTTGACGTATGAAACTATTGAAACAATCTCCAACCCCACCACACAGGTGTTCAAAGTTGAAAACTGTACTTAAGCAAATTCTAGAATAGGGAGAAAATCATCTATTCATAAATGCATTGGGCTAACGTTTGCTCTTAGCAGAAGAGATATTTTTAAGTTTTCCATCCAACTCGAGATGAATAGCAGCATTAAGAGTGAGGTGTTGTTCCCCAACCACTTATAAACAGTCTTCCATGGTTGTCGATAAACTAGGACTCAATCATTGAGTATCCAACCATATATTTTATATGGAGTGAAGACAACCAACTAGGTTGAAAGCGGGTGGACTCGAGTAAGCTCCTAGAGTTTAGACCATCCAACCATAGACATCCATCCTGAGCCAGTGCCTTGTATGGCAAGGTGTAAACTCATAATAAATCTGCTAGAGAGATTGCACATGCAATGCAGAGAGAATAAAGTTCATGATTTGGCATGCCACTCTAAATAATTCAGTGTTAAACACTAGGGCCCATAACACCTAGTGTGCATGCATTTAACACAAATTTATCCAAACCACAATTCCATGACAAGACTTTCCACGGTACGTAAGTGAAAGCCTTTCAACAAGAGTTGGACCATAACAGAATGTAAAAGATCAGTCACACCTAGGTCCCAACCATGAGACATTCTCAGTAACTTGAAATACTTGGCTATATGTAGAAACAACCCTCTGTTAAGGTGGTTTCATAGCACCTCTCATCACAACCAATCTGTACTTAGTACCCGACAATTTTCGGCCACTGAAATTGTTCCTGATATGGTGTGCTCCCAATGGTCTAATAAACAGATGGGACCAGCACGTAGGGATTCATCACGACACATAATTAAGAATTAGGCGCCAGTGTCAGTCCTGGAGACTCATATTCACCACATGTGAAATATGTCTCAAAGAAGGATGGCTGAAAAAGCAACATCCATCAAGTACAAGATGTACTTGTGTGTGGAGGAACTGCAAAACACTCCATGACAAGATTGAGAGGGACCCTCATTACCTTGCTCCACACTGGCTAAACCGAACTCCTTGAGTTCCTAGACCATGTTGTATCCCATGTGACAACATGTGCCAAATTGAACCCTACAAGTAGGTTCGTAACAGCATAAGACAGAAAGATAGATTGTACACTTGGCCCAAAATACTTTGTCGACATGCCCTTGGCATGGCTCTGTAACATTTAAGCGTACTTAGATGTCTTGAAAAACCAAGCAAAGTATACTAAAAATGGAATTAAAAAAAATCAATAGATGAGTACCTGGAGATTTGAAGGTAATGTACACTTACATGTATTCAAATGGAGAGGAGCACGTCCCCTTACCTTAAAAAAAAAACAGCATTGCACTGGGAACCCTGGGTGTTGCCTTTGCAATCCAAGCCCTTGGATTAGAATCTACGTAGTCAAACCCCTTGGTAAGACTCTTTGTAGAAACTGCTCAACTAGCAGATAACGGTAACCAACATAGTCAACCGTGTACAGAATGATCGAAATCAACTTGAAAAGTGTGTTTGTTCACTACCGTGTTTGGTAGATTGCGGAATTATTTCCTTGAAAGTATAACTGGGAGAGATCAACTGTGATCCTCAATGCAAATCAAACTGTGATCCTTAATGCCTATGGGGTGATGTAGCAATCACCCGCCGGATCTTACCCCAAAACAGTATGTCCATAGACACTCTGTAGTGCTATAGAGAGAGCAGTAGACCCACACAATTGAACTCCCAAGCTCTTATGGACAGCCATGATGTCGCAACTGATTGCTGCATCTATACTTTCTTGTAGAGATTAGCTGCTGCTGTGAGTATATCTTGAAAACAATCACCCAAAGAATGCTAATAGTTGGGCCTTGCCCCTAACCTGACAACGGCTCTTAGCCTATTTGTCTCATAGCCCTTATGCAAAATAGTGTTCAATCGACGAAATGATGAAAACTAATTTGAGTAGCATCTTAGCCACGTGCTAGCTGTGAGTTAGAGCACCTTGGCTCAAGCTGACTCACGAGCAGAATATGTATCAAAAGCTTATGCTGGGCTAAGGAACTTTCCATAAATTTATAATGTGTGTGTGCCCAGAATGTGTGCTCTTAGAAATCTTATGCCTGACTGGCAGCTTATCCTATAATCATGCAATAATCAGCATGTATAATGCTCTCATCGAGAGAGGGGATAGAAAACACAAGCCACAGCTTGACCCTCTTACCATGTGTGGGGTCATAGGCTTTAGAAAAATGACTTAAAATGGCACTTTGCCTGTGAAATATGTCGTAGATTTAGGTTGCATTTAGTGGTAGTGTGCATTGACAACAACCATTAATTTAAACTATCCAGAACTTAGTATGCCTGTGAACAGAGTGCCTGGTGTGATAGCGGAAGCATAATCTTTGAAGCGGTGGAATTTATGTCACCTAGTTAGCATGCCATGCATATAGATTGTGACGCCCTTGGCGAGAGTGATGGCCTCAAACATGAGAGCCAAAACCATTAGTGCCTTGCACAGTTTAAAATGGTAGGGATTTTGTGAGGTGGTATTCCCTATTTTGCCAATTTGTCAATCTTGTGTGCCACTGCTCGTGATTCCGAGTCATTGGGCAGTATCTTGGCACAAGGGAGAAACCTTGTTTCATGAAAAATTGTCAAAGAACTTTGCTTTATAAACAAGCATTAGTTTCCAATGTAAATGTATAAACATGGAAAAAATAAACAACACTGAACATGGTCTAACCTAGTCATCCTGCTGTAACCAGTTGTCTTGAGATGTGGGAAGAAAAAACTTGCTCAAATGTAGATCTTCATCTCCGTTGCGCGAGAGAAAGTTGTCCTGAAATATATTGTAGTCATAGGGAGAACTTATCCAGTACACTTACTGACGAAGCTTGCTGCCAAAAGAATCAAATGAGTCACCACCAAGAAGAACAACAAGAAGTGATTTTCCAGATAATAATGTTTGGTTCAGTAGACACGGTCACTGTGGATTCAACTTCACCATTTCCAATTGCCTACTGCTTAGAATTGAAAGAATAATAGGCCTTGCCAATCATCGATCCCTTATAAGTCACAGGGCATGCCTGAGTTAGCTCTATTACTAGACAATCGTGCCTCGTTAAACCCTATGTAAAGGTTATCTCTATCGGAGCCATGCTCCTTAGTCCAAATCATGGTAATGACTACCAAGATTGTACTTAATATGTTGACCTTGGCCAGTAAAAGGCCATGCCGATTGTCTTGAGGCGCTAAGGAATTGGCCCTTTCCATCAAAGTATGCAACAAAATGTAAGTGCTTATGACAACTGTCGGAAACCATACATGTGTGTGGAGTGCTTAAAATGAGCACACCTTTGTTGCTTGATCAAAATATACCGCAGGGTTTGTAACATTTTGCCACACAAACTGAAAAAATAAAAATAATGCTCACCTGATTGATCACATGCCGCGACCTGTCGTAGGTTCTTTCCTTGCCGATTGCAGCCTTGCTTGGTTTTGTATGTCTGTAATAAGCCTTACTCACACATAATTTTAATAACAACACTCTAATTTACCTTAAGCAACACATTGCAAACCAATCCTTGCCATTGGCTTCCCAATGGCCAATTGCGAATGCTAGCATGACGGTTATCCGCCTCGATGCCGACATCATGCTTTGAAAACAGAAAGTCCCGTTGTCTTTGATCGGGTGGTAAAGATGTGTACCATTTCACAGCAACCAGCTAGGAAGATGGTGTTTATGGCGGCCCTTCATGTGCTCGAAAGCTTGTGTTCGGGCCTACCATGCAAAAATCATGTACCATGGATGCCTTGCCAAGCCTATGATGATGGCCTTTGCCGCATGATGACATGCAACATGTTGGAGCATACTTTCCGCTAGTCCTTGGATGCATAGCATGGGGCCTTGCCCGTGTGTAGCTGCCCTTGCATGGTTAAGCTTAGGGCACTAAAAAAAATAACTTAGAAAACCTGTAGCTTGCATGGTAGCAGCAGACTGCGCGAGCAAGGCAACCGACAGGGTTGACGATGCACACCGTCTCCGGGCAAGGCCATGTGACGACAAATCCCCCCCACGACAGCGCGAAGCCAACCCCGTCCTCTACGTGTGGATCTGAGCAAGTCGACTTCGTTCTTCTACCCGGCTAGGCCCGCCTTCCCACGACCGTATTTTCTAGCATCAGCTCTGTAGGAGCGCGGTCCCATCACCCGACCGAGAGAGAGAGAGAGAGAGAGAGAGAGAGAGAGAGAGAGAGAGAGAGAGAGAGAGAGAGAGAGAGAGAGAGAGAGAGAGAGAGAGAGAGAGAGAGAGAGAGAGAGAGAGAGAGAGAGAGAGAGAGATGAGAGAGAGAGATCATGCAATCATCCGTGCAAGGCTTCCTCCTCCTCCATAGCTCTTCCCTCCCCCTGAGCTCTGATACCAATGTAAGACCTAGGGAACTGAGACATAGGATCCTCCTCCCTATCGCCCTTTATGTAGTCCTAGCTCGTAGCTCTTGCCCTAAGCAGATCCCCAGTCCACACTGGTCCAGTGTAGGCCCTTGGCCTAGGTCCCTGACCCCCTAGGTTGGGCCTTGCCTCGTAGGACCCTTGTCCTCACAGGTAAGTTGGCACTATTTTCAATACATTGAGGCTTTCTACTTTTGGATTACCATGTTGATTGATTGATTCATTTTTTATTGTGAAGATGAGGAAGATATGATATCTGCAAGCCAATATGTGCAAGGAACAAATACGATGGGTGTGAAGAATGGTGGGCCTAGACCAGCAAATGTTTTTGTTAAGGATGTGGAGGACCTTGCTAGTATGGAGGAATAAGTGGAGGGGTAGGATGTGTACATAACAAGTGACAACCAAGGGGTGTATACTGCTATGGAGAAGAGGGAGGTTGCTGAAGGCCAACATAGTGTTGGAATGAATATTGTTGAGGCCTCTATAGCAGATGTTGACAAGCCACAAGACGAGGAAACCAAGTTTGATGAGCCCTCTGCAATTGACGAGGTGTTGCTAACTGCATCTAAGGTTATGGCAGGGTGGGGTGCTGTTGAAAAGAATGGCGAGGGAGCGGATGATGGTGTTAACAAAGTAGACAATAGTGAGGCTACCGATCTAGAAAGGTGGCCGGCATGATGCCGACATCTCCATGTGATTTCACCCTGTCGGACTTGTTGACTGTAGTAGGAAGAAATCACGTTTGTGGATGTGCCAACAAGTCCCGTGCTTGCAGACTTTAGCTTATGCATACCCTTTTAATTGATAGTCTATGTCTTGATGTAATGCACTGAGATTGTATTTTGGCCTCCATCTATTACCATATGTTTTAAGTACAGGTTACATTTTCCTTCTTATATTATTGTGATCTTGTGTGGTAGACTTTGACCCTCTGACCTTTGAATTCACCCTGTAAATTAGTTGTTGTAGGATCTTCATTGTGTGCTAATTGACTCAAGGCATTGTAGAAATTGATCCGTGGTGGCTAAAGGAATAATCACCTAACATAGAGCTGCAAAAAGATGTTAAGGATGTAGGCAGGTGACTAATTGTATTTGATGTGAATGGTGTGATCTTAAAGAGATACAGCAAACCATCATTAGAGATGTAGATTTTGCACCTCCTAGGGGAGGTGAGACCATTTGCATATTGTTTGGGTGGAGATTGACGGTGTGCGGTCAGGCCGAATGCAGAGGATGTGCTTGTAAAGTTTTCCATGCAAGAAGATATTATGATATGGTCCTGCTGTAGAAGAGAAACTATAATGCACTTTCTAGGAACATTCTTGCCATAGGGTCATAGGAAACAAGTGGTCAAAGGTATACGTCTGACCCTCTTCTTGCCTCATGCTGATTACTAGTGTGTACTATCATTAATTATGCTTAACTTTCCCGTACTCTTATAGATGTGTTCAGCCAAGAAGATTGTGATATGTGTATACCAAACATCGTTGTGCTAGGGGATGTTGGTGATAAGGCTATTTTGCTGAAGCTACTAAGATCAGTGTGGGCAAAACACTCTTCATATAATGCCAACACTATCGTACTTGTAGATGACTATAAAAATAAGTCTCTTAGAAATGATTATGAGAACTATATAGCCATTGGATTGTACGAGCCTTCTTACCTTGATCCCTACTACCCCTTGTACCTCATTGACTTGGTCAAGCCCTAGTTGGAGGTTTGGATCTATGCTCCCTACCCAACTGCATATGACGGTCAACATCCCCTCTTGATGTAGAAGACAACGCTAGCCCTCTCATTGCTGGTTATTTCATTCAGTAAGAGGGATACGCTTATCTCTTTGACCCCCCCGTCAACCCATGATTTATGGAAGAAAGAAATAAAACTTTCTTGGTGCATTCTTCTATGTATTCCTCTTTATGTGAAATTGAAAGTCCAATAATGTCCATTTAGTCAGTTTTATTACAGTATAGGCTGTGGTCATTATGTCTTGATTTTTGGATTTGGTAGTGGTAAGAACCAAATTTGGTACTAGTCTTCTCATTTGTAGGGTGAATGTAACTCATGGAAGCACCATTATGAGAACTTTATACCATTGTGGGCTCGAGAAATTATAATTACTAGTATCAAATTTGAAGCTTTTGATATTGGGACTGGAAAATTTTAGGCTTTGGTAGTGGTAAATTGGGTGCTGTGAAGTATCAAATTTGGTGTTGCTCATCTCACTACATGGTGATTGTAGAAGAAAGCTTATTTTGGAAAAGAACAATATTATGGGCTAGGGAAGTTAGGTACACTAGTAAAAAAATTGGTGCTTTTGATACTGGCATTGGAAACTACAAAATTTGGTACTGTAAAGTACCAATTTGCGTGTTGGTCACCTCATTAAAGGTGATTGTAGAAGATAGCTTATTTTGGAAAAAAACAATATTATGGGATGGGGAAGTTAGGTATACCCATACAAAATGTGGTGCTTTTGATACTGACATTGGCATCTACCAACTTTGGTGCTGAACATGTCACTACAGAGACTGATTATAGAAGAGAGAGTAAAGTTTGGAAAAAAATATTATGGATTGGGAAAGTTATAATAACAGTACCAAATTTGAAGCTTTTGAGGCTTGAAGTAGCGGTATTGGTAAGTACCAAATTTGGTAGTGGTATTCTCATTGTAGGGTGATACCATGTCATGGAAGGTCGATTATACAAACTTTATAGCAGAGCTAGGCTTGTTTTGAAAAATAACCAACATTGTGAACTCGGGAAAGTACAAATACTAGTTCTAGTAAGTTCCAAATTTGGCAGTGGTCTTCTCATTATAAGATGATTGTAACTTAATTGTTTTTCAAGTTCGTGTAAATTATGCTATATTACTTACCTCAACAGTGCAGCATGTGATGTGCATACATAGTGGAGATAGTGAGGGAAAGGAAAAATTACTCAATCTTGAATGCCAGACCTAGTACAAATTACTCAATCTCTCAAATGGCAGAGGTAGGGATGGTCAAATGCCCTCATCTTCTTCTCCAGCGTCATCATATGACATACTATTGTCTACATTTTCATAGACATCACTAGTTAGCATAAACATGGTTTGGAGTACAAACATAGGCTCCATCGGAATTCGTATGGCTCTTACAAGGTGAGAATAGATCATGACTGGTGGTGTATGATCAAGAAGGCTGTATGTATCACATTTCCCATCCACTTGGCCATAATACAAGCCTTGAACCACAAGTCCACCTCTAACACTCTTGTGTGTCACTTATCCCTTTCTGATTTGTGTGCCTGGTACACGGCTTTGGTGCATTTCAAAAGATATAAGTCCTCACCGCCCTCAACTGCCTTCACTACAAAGTTGTCCCTAATGGACAACATTTCACACATTGTTTGTGGGTTTCCCTCGTACATTGGCAAGTTGATGTTTGATCTCATTGCTACAATTGTCATATTGCTATCATCCTCCCTAGCTCCCTCATGTTCATCACTATCATCCTCCCTAGATCCCTCATGTTCGTCACTATCCTCATTGTCCACCTTTTGAACTGGTACAATGAATATGTATTTCCATTCTTCAATGTATTACTTGCTCTTGCATATCTTCCATTTCCCACTTAAACATGCATCACAAAAGCATGAGAGTGTACGAAGACGTAGAGCGCATGGGTCCTTAGGTGAATAACCATCTACACAATAGGTTTCACATTAGCCTTGGATTTTTTGACATTCCCACTGAACATCACGTTGCACTTCATTCTTTGAAACTAGCCAAAACACTCCCTGTATGCTAGATTTGTGTGACCCAACAGTGTCTCCAAATTTTCCCTTCATAAAATTAACAACATCACCTGCACCCTTCATGGGCGCCCCATTTGATTTTAGCTCCTCATGCGTTAGTGATTTCTTGATTAAAGCACTAGCTCCATTATGCTCCCCTTTTCCATGCCCCAATGCAGAGAAGTTCCACATCATGTGCAAGCTTGTCAATTGATGGTACCTGGCAGCAAAGTAAAAAGGTTGCGTACCTTGAATTATGATGTTGCACCATCTAACCACACCCAATGATATCTCAAACGGTGACCTTTATCTTCAACCACCTATCATGAAGCATAAAGCAATGATGCTCCTTATCCATCACATATGTAGAAAGGCAGTGTCTTTGTATGGCACCTCCCAAATTTCTAGCATATGTAATATGCACATGGATTATTACTTGTGTTGACCACCAGTGCATCGATTGTATTTTATTATATAATTTGAATGAATAATTCTTGTCAAAGTCAATCACGGATACAACAACATTGTCAGGAAATCTAAGCATGCTTTCTTTAAGCTATTGTGCTTAACCACTAAAAGATTGATGAAATATTTCATATTCTTTGAAAAAAGACCATGGAAAGAAGCACCTGATATTCTTTGTAGAACCAAGTCCTTTCTTTTCTTTTGGTTTCCATCATCAACCACATGTCCACTGCCGACATCCATGAGCACCTTGACAGACACCTCCTTGCTATCATTGGAAATCTCATATGGGAAGAACGGAAACGTGGTTATACCACATTGAGAACATTGCCATACCAAGAATTTGTTTATGTGTAACTCATTGCCAACCGTCTTTGGACACAAAATGGATTCCCACAAACTACTTGTGTTCTAGTATACTGCCTAGTTTGCAAAGCATCGAGCTGCATCATTATTGCTACAACATACAAAACATATGCAGGTATGAGCTTTTTCATGATGCCCAAACTTATTTTTTTGCATGTGATTGAAAGACTCCTTTAGGAATAGCATATGCACATGATACACGCCTCAAAAGACCTAAGAGATAGCTTGATTGTGGGGTGCGTTCATTCAAATCTCTTTTACAATTCCACCTGAGACATGAAAACAATGTAGGTTAGAATCCTTGATGACATATATAGAGATAAAAGCCTCAAAAGTTACAATAACCAGACCTAAAAGTTGATTGTAAAGCACCAAATTTGAACCTAAGAATTCACCTAGCAGAGATTTGAGCAGAGTACCAACCTCAGAGACTTGGTACTATGCAAATGGTACCCAAGCCATTTTAAAGTACCAAAATGATGCTTTGGGTACTGATTACCCTTAAGTTTTTTAAGGTCATTAGATGTAGTAGCAAAGTATTAATGACGTGGTAATGTGCAAATACTACCCACAACATTGTAAAGTGCCAGGTTTGGAACTCTGGGTACCAATCCCTGGGACTTGATATTGTACAGATTGCAAAGTACAAGGATTGGTGGTTTGGGTGCTATAAATCTCTTAAGTTTTGAAGAATCATTTGATGAACTACAAAAATTCCAAAGTCTCAATGACTTGGTACTATGCATATACTACACACATCATTATGAAGTAGTAGGTTGGGAGCTCTAAGTACTCTAAAGTTAAGGTTACCAAACAAAAATTACTACAAAGCGACATGATAATAGCAATGACATGGACTTGGTACTCAGAGATAGTGCGCAAGACATCCTAAAGTACCAAGATTGGCGGTGTGGGTGCTATACAACTCTAAGTTTCAAAGAATCATTTGATGAACTACCAAAGTTTCAAAGTCTGAATGACTTGGTATTGTGAAAATACTACACACAGCATTGTGAAGTACCAGGTGGGAACTCTGAGTACTCTAAAGTTAAGATTACCAAACAAAGAAAAATACAAAGAGACATGATGATAGCAGTCCTATGGAATTAGTACTGAGAGGTAGTACCCAAGCCATCCTAAAGTACAAAGATTGGTGCTTTGGGTGCTCTCCAACTCTAAGTTTCAAAGAATCATTTGATGAAGTACCAAAGTTCCAAATTCTCAATGACTTATACCTGTGAAAATACTAGCAACAACATTGTAAACTGCCAAGTTGGGAACTCTTGGCACTCTAAGGTTAAGATAACTAAAAAAAGAATACCACAAAGAGACATGATAATACCAGTTCAAGAGACTTGGTGTACTGCGCGGACAATCATTAGGAAGAGAATGGGTTCTAGGAGGGCCTCTTTATTTGGCAGTTTAAGGAAGCCAAACCTTTAGTATTAAGAAAGTAATCAAAGGACAACTTTTGAATTCAAACAAGCAAAACGGCCAGTTTATTTGAATTCAAAGTCTCCCCCCAAAATGGAATTTAAAATCTAGCGGGTAAAACCATATCATGTAGCATATCTATGGAAAGAGCTCGACATGTAGATTGCAAATCTATGATCTTCTCTCTAATTGGAGATCATATGTAGGAGTTATGGAAGGCCAAAAATGATAAAATTGTCCACCTCCTTTTGCGGGGAAAAGTGCATCCTTTGACCACCCTTACACATCTCTTACACACCCACCATTCTTGTACACATGTCGTACACCTATTTGTCAAAATGTTAATCGCCTCCATAAGCTCATCGAAAATAAAGAGGCCCTCCTACACCCCATTCTCTTCCTAATGAACCAAGTCATCCTAAAATACCAAGGTTGATGCTATGGGTACTATACAGCTCTAAGTTTTATAGGGTCATTAGATAAGGTACCAAAGTTCCTCATCATTTGGTTCTAGATTTTGACCCGTACCCATGTGAGAAACTTTTGGCATTGTGAGTTGAAGGTCTTTTTGAAATATCAATTGGGCATGGTATGTAACAAACAATACCTAGACCTTTGTAAAGCTCTAGAATTATTATTACCTTCCTTGGCCTCAAAGCATATTTCCATAAGAGGTAGAATTACTCCCCTTGAAACTATGTACATGGCTACATAATGCCAAATTTATACCTATTCACACTATACATAACCCAAGTAAGAGGCAAAATTATAAGCACAGTTTGTGAGAGACGAAGTGTCTGGAATGATCATGCTTGGAGTAGTATCCATTTCATGTTCATTTGTTGGCTCGTAGGCATCAAAAGACGGGAAGCTCTCTAAAATTGGTATCTCCAAGTGTGTGCAGAACTGTGTGCAGTGCACGCCTATATATATATAGAGAGAGAGAGAGAGAGAGAGAGAGTATGGTTTTTGCTTGCTCCCTACACTTCCCGCCCTCTCCCTCCAAAAGAGCACCCCACGTCTCCAATGACCCCACCCGATAGTTTTCTTGTTGCCATAAAGTAAAAGATCATCACTTCGTGAATATACATATAAGACATATAAAATAAAAGGAACTTGATTACATAATACTTTATTTTTTTCAACAGCAGATTCACCAGAGGTTTATTGTGTCAAGGACACCACATTTTGTACCAGCAATACCTACTGGCAACCAACTATACTAGCCTCCACTGTTTTTGACAGAGTAGCTGATGTTCTAGTATAAGCGTAAACCATGCTTTAGTGGAATGAGTCCACAATATTGTCATGCCATGCATGCATATCAATAAATAGTGTGATAAGCCTTTGGCTTCAATGATTGTGTTTACAATGTGAGTAGATGCCATACATACCTTGCACGATGCATACTAGCATGGATGTATCATAGTTGGTCATTCCAAACCATAAATGTGAGCTTATATCCTCTTATTGCCAAACCTGTGTGCTAGTATCCTTGATCCTAAGTCAATGGATAGTATTGTGGCACGAAAGAGAAGCCTTGCTTTGTAGTATGTTTGCCAAAGCACTTTGCTTTGCACATTAGAGAAATCTTATTTAAATTAAAATTGAAAAATTGAAATACAAGTAGAACCCGAAAATGTGTAACCTTGTCGCCCATCTAAGAGCAGTTGTCTTTGCTAGATTGTGGCTCATAGCCATGTATACTAAGAAATTTAGATTTGTTGCAATGTACCTTGTATGCCCTCGGGGCTTTGTTTGTACTGACATCCAGTGAAAAACAGGTAGAAAAGTTGCCAAAACTTTCCAAGTTTGTATGCTAATAGCATATTTCAAACTTTGGTAGCTGACATGAAATATGCCCTAAACTAAGTCGTGCTTTTCATAAGTCCATTAAAAAGATGAGACAAAATGTATCTTGAGTAGGTGCTCCAAGTAACACCCAAATGCCAAAAACAAAAGAGAATCGACCTTGTTGAGTTCCATAAGGAATTGGTTTTGCCGAAGCATACATCTTATTAAGAATCGTGAAATTGGTCAATATTGTGAAGGTAAATAGAATAGGAAACATAGATATCACACTTCCCTTGAATGTCAAAATTAGCTTGACTGAAGCAACATTTGCTTCTCAAATTGGCATGGTAGACAACCCTGTCGATCTTGACACACTTTGATTGTCAGGACACCGGCAAGGCCGGACTAGACAAGGGCAGGGCCGGGCTAGGTGGTATGAAACGGGGAGTCCAACTAGGGCAAAGGGCCAGGGGCTTGCCTATATAATGGGTTTGGGTGGTGGACTCTCAGGCTCTAGCTTCCCTTGTCTTACACTGGTATCAGAGCTTGTGTCTATTTTGGGAAAGGGGAAGGGCTTGTTAGCGGCACAAGGGCCTGCTGGGAGTTTTACGACACAAGGCGGAAGCCCCTCGGGCTTCGCATCGTCCGCCCCAAGCTCTCCAAGCCTCTGCACGCTACCTGTTTGGTGCCATAGTCGACTGTGACCCACTTGAAGGGCGCCCACCCCCTTAGGGGTAGTGGCCATACACAAAAAATTTAAAGCTTAAGGGGTGGTACCCACAGTGGGTACCCCACCCCCCCTACTCCACTATGTGCGAGTACGGCAAGGCCGGAAAGGATGGCATCGACGAATCCGGCACGCATTCTGACAACAATTTCTTGCGTATTACGTAGAAATTCAGAGATTTCAAGACAACCAAATTGGGGGAGTTGCAGTACAAGTTTTTTTGTGAAATCAATTATCGCTTTCAAGCCTAATTGATTCGGCTATCAAGAACTAGTGGAATTCCATATATGACGGACAATTTGAATCACTTTCCACCGGACTACTCTCGATTTTGACGGAGTTAGCAAGGCTTCTATACTTTGCGAGTGCTCTCAATATGAGGTATTTTTTCTGAGTACTTCTTTCACCGCACTATGTAGCCATGGATTCCGATATCAATATGACATTCGATTTTGAGCAAAGTACTCCTGATCTTACCAATGATGGCCCGCGGCCGGATCCTCTCAAGGAGAGTACCCGCGATGCTATGATAGAAGAAGGTACTTACAAACTGCTCGATATTCAAGAATTTCGTGCACTTCAAACATGCATGACAGTCATGGATGAAAATTTTAAAGCTTTAAATGAAAATGTTACTAAACTATCCACATTAGTAATTCAATTAATGCATCAACAGTCTAAGAGTCCTGCTGACACCCACATGCATGAGCACGTTGCCACACAAGGGTAGGGAAATTCTAATCTAGGGCAAGGCCCGAATGCTGATACATTGCATACTCTCGCTGCCAAAGAGGTGGATGAATTGTTAAAGAACACTAAACCATCGATTTTTAAGGGAGAAGACCGAGACCACAATAAGGATGCAGTGAATATCTTTCTCAGCAAGTGGGATGGAATTCACGCCTTACGGCGTACTCTGGATGCAGATAGAGCCCTGCAAACAAGCTTAACTTTGGAAGGCAAGGCCTACAAATGGTGGATGTCTCATTAGGAGAAGAACATCATACCATAGAGTTGGTAGATTTTGAAGCAATGTTTAGCAAGGAATTTTTGCCTACAAACAAGGCTAATCGGAATTGGACGGCTTGGGACACATGTTCCATGTTCCAATACCTATCACTCCTTGAATATATCTCTCACTGTCGGGATGTTATCCTCAAGTTGGAAGGCTTAGATACGTTTCAACAAGTATGGAGGTTCATACAAGGTCTGACACCCGAGTTTAAGAAGTATATCAAGACCCAAGACCCTAAAACACTTCAGGAAGCCATAGTGAAAGCACATATTCATGATGATCCTGATGAGAAGAAAACACGTAATAGTCACGTGCCTGCTAGCATACATGGTAATACACGCACTCAGTATGGGCACAATAAAATAAAATTTCTAGTTGCTAATTTAGATGCATCTAAAAAACCCAAGGGGTCGAGGGTCCTCTTTCTCCTGAGGATTTTAATAAAGCTAAGAAAGAAAAGTTATGTTTTCAATGTTTAGGAAGAGGTCATGGCAAAAAGGATTGTCCCATGGGGAAATCTGCTGCTCAGGGAAAGGAGAAAGTAGTGCACACGGTGCAACTACTGCCTCTTGAGTCTTCCTCAAGATGCTCTGTACTGGAAGTAATACACACTAAGGTGGTGCGTGAATGATGTTTCACAGCTTCCATGTAGCAACCAACCTGTGGACCACATGAGTTAGTACGTATGCATGGATATCTGCAAGGACACAAGATGCGCATCTTGGTAGATGACGGTGCTACTCACAATTTCATCAATTACGGATTGGTGAAAAAACTCAAACTGCCTCAAACTCCGAGTACCCACCACTACAAGGTAGCAATGATGAATGGACATGATACTGAAATATGGGATACTCAATGCCAAGCTTCTCCATTGGAAGTACAAGGGTACTCTACATGTTTGGATAGCCTAAGACCATCATTGAAGCGCAACTATGAGCACAACAGCTTGATGTTTGAATCCCATGGCGTACATCTGTTGTTGTTAGGAGAAAAAGATATACCTTCATCACCACTGATTTGTACCACTGAGCTTATGCAACTCGTTTCTGATAATGACATAGATTAGGGTTTCTTGTGTTACTTATTGTCTCATTTTCTTTCTAACATTGAGTCTGTTGAACATTCCTCAACACCACATGCTTCTCTCTCCTCTATTCCACCAATTTCTAATTCTAAACAAGCAAACATTGCTAGTCAATCACATAAGTTATTAAAGGAATTTCAAGGTGTATTTCCTAATGATTTGCCATCAGAATTACCGCGAACACAATCAATACAACATAGCATTGACGTGGCTACAGGCTGTAAACCTCTTAGTAAACCACCTTACCGTATGGGTTATTCAGAGGCTGTTGAGGTGGAACGTCAACTTGCTGACTACCTTAGCAGAGGGTTTATACAACCCAATTCTTCACCATGGGCTCCACCTATCCTCTTAGTGAATAAAAAGAACAACAGTGCGTAGACTACCGAGGCTTAAATGCAGTTACAGTTAAGAACAAACACCCATTTCCCAGAGTACATGAGTTGTTTGATAGACTCACTCATGCTCACATTTTTATGAAAATAGACTTGCGATCAGGATATCATCAAGTCCGTATTCGACTTGCCGATATACCTAAAACTGCATTCTGAATACGGTTTGGAAACTATGAGTGTTTGGTAATGCCCTTTGGGTTAACCAAGGCGCCCACAACATTCATGACACTTATGGATAGTTTCTTGAAGCCATATTTGGGCAAATTTGTCATTGTTTTCCTCGATGACATCCTAGTCTATAGTGCTTCTGAAGAAGAACACTTACAACATCTCAGGCAGGTGTTTGAGTTGTTACGCACAAACAAGTTATATGCCAAAAAATCTAAATGTGATTTTCTAAAAGATGAAATTCATTATTTACGGCATGTTATTCTAGCTAACGGCCTATACATGGATCAATCAAAAGTGGATACCATTAGGAAATGGCCTCCTCCTAAAAATCTGGAAGAATTACAAATATTTTTAGGATTTACAGGTTTTTACCGAAGGTTCATTAAAAACTATGCTCAAATTGTTGTTCCTATGACGGATCAACTAAAAGGAAAAGGTAAATCTTTTCAATGGGGATCCGTGCAACAACACAGTTTTGATATGCTCAAGGATGCATTAGCTACAACTCCTATACTGGCTATTGTAGATCCTTTGAAACCATTCGTTTTGGAAACGGATGCCAGGTGACCGTGCTATTAGATCAATCCCGTTATACAAGATGGACGACCGATTGCATTTGAAAGCAAGAAGCTTGATGCAGCTTAGCAGAACTATTATGCTTACAAACGCGAACTCTATGTAATAGTGTCTGCCTTAAAAACATGGCAGCATTATCTGTATGGTGCTTAGTTTGAGATTGTGTTTGACCATGAAAGCATCAAATGGTTTACACAACAAATGGATTTAAAGGGTCGAAAAGCCAGGTGGACCGAGATCCTTCAGAAATATAACGCCAAGCTAAGGTATCGCAAAGGCCGATACAATGTAGTGAGAGACGCTCTAAGTCAAATTCTAGAGATCAATTTGTTCTTGTTCACAGAACTTTGTAGTGAATTTTTAGATTCTCTCAAGGGCAAATATGAGCATGATGAAGCATATTCCAAAGTGTGGAGCCATGTTCAAAAGAGGGATCCTTCTCACTCCAATGACGATAGTGTACAGTTAACCTCCACACCTAGTTCTCCTTTATAAAGTGATGAACTACAGTGATGGAAGCATTTTACCATCAACAATGGGTACCTACATCACAAGGGGAGAGTTTGTGTACCGACAGACCTAGGCATTCGGCACCAAATTCTTTATGAATGTCATGATAGTCCAAGTGTAGGGCACCGGAGGATTAGAAAAACTTATGCTCTCGTACGACGAAAGTTTTACTGGCCAGGTCTACATGGCTTTGTTTAAGCTTATGTCTTGCACTGCCAAAAATGTCAAGTTAACAAGGCAGAGCACCTGAAAGCAGGAGAACTCTTACATCCTTTGGAGATTCCCAATGGAAAATGAGAAAGCATCTCTATAAATTTTATTGTAGGTTTCCCAACCACTATACGAGGTCATGACTCAGTATGGGTGGTCGTAGATAGGTTGACTAAACTATGTAAGTTTATTTCGACCAAATCAACGGTTAAGACACCAGAACTAGCCAAGTTATTTGAGGACAATCTATACAAATTGTATGGTTTGCCAAGTAACATTGTTAGTGACCGTGATCTTAAGTTTAACAGCCACTTTTGGAGAGCTCTATTTAAATGATTGGGTACACAACTAAACCTGAGTACAGCTGATCATCCAGAAACGGATGGTCAAACAGAACAGGTTAACCAGGTGCTAGAGGATATGCTAAGAGCATACTTCAGCAAAGAACAGTCAGTCTGGGATGAATACTTACCTATTCTCGAGTTTGCGTACAACGTGCTAAGCATGTCACAACAGGTTTTAGTCCTTTCATGCTCATGTACGGGTTTCAACCTAGGTCACCAGTTATGTTGGGGTTAAAAACCGAAAAACTCCAACAGGTCAAGGATTTTCTCCAAGACCACATGGATATGCTGAAACTTGCTCGTCGGAATGTCCGGCAAGCACACAATCAGTATAAGAAGTACGCTGATGAGAAACGTCGGCAAGTTACCTTCGAAGAAGGGGAGGAAGTATTTTTACTTGTGCCAGAACATTCAGAAAGTCTGAGAACTAGGTCGAGCCTAAATTATCTCCCCGATATTGTGGGCCTTTCAAAATACTCAAGCGAGTAGGTGATCGTGCCTACAAATTATTACTACATTCACATTCTCGCATTCATCCAGTGTTTCATGTAAGCCGTTTACGTAAGCGGTTACATAGGGAAGACAATGTCATTGACCAACAGGTTTTGGTTGATTTCATTGAACCTCCTACCCTACCGCATGAACATAAACGTGTTCTTGATTATCATGAGTTGTGTACACGTTATCACGTACGTCAACAAGCCTTAATCAAGTGGAAAGACCGAACTGAAGAAGCTGCCACTTGGGAAAACATTAGTATTCTTAAGAAGAAGTTCACCAGTTTTATTTTCGAGGATGAAAACTCTTCTTAAGGGGGGGGTAATGTCAGGACACCGGCAAGGCCAGACTAGACAAGAGAAGGGTCGGGCTAGGCGGTGTGGAACGGGGAGTCCAACTAGGGCAAAGGGCCAGGGGCTTGCCTATATAATGGGTGGTTGGGTGTTGGACTCTCAGGCTCTATCTTCCCTTGTCTTACATCAATACTATGGCATGCAAAGAGGGTAGCCCAGAAGGGCACTGCAATCGTTTTGTTTACTACGCAGGTGGTGTTTCTTGCCATGGCTAAGTAACAAACTTAGGGTTCACACTCCGGCCATGTGGCTTGGGGGTAGACAAGAAGTCGTTCCCACCACATAGGTATTGCAACTCGAAATAAGACTCCTTCACAAGGACATCGATCATCACAAGGGAAACGACCACAAGAGCAATCGTTGCCAGGGAGCTTTTTAGAACCGGTACAAAGGTGAGGTGAATCCCTCAAAGAAGATGATTGGTCACATACGATTTTAAGATGCTTCCAGTGGTAAACCTAAAGCTAGCACAAAGACATAAGGGTCAAGCAGAGGTTCCAACAATGCAAATGGATGTGATTAATTAAGAAGTCAAGCATGGTTATGAGGCAGTATGGCGAATCGAATACCACAAGTCAGGTTCTCAGAGTTAGAGAAACTTCGACACATGTATGGAATTAGCTGTTTACAACAATCGACAAGGTCGTTGCAATGAGTCAAGAATTGGGAATGAGGTCTCTTGGAAATTGTTAAAGGCTCTTGAAGCTTCAACACTTCGACAGACACAAGCTTTCATGGAAAAACACGGTACAAGCGAGCAAGGTACTATCAAGCAAAGGTATTTGCTAAAAGGAAATTTCTCTAGAACCGGAGAAGCCTCCAAGGTCCTATGCCAAAATGTAACACCATTACAATCACAAAGTGCCATATTTTGTTCCAAAAGGAAACAGCCATTGCGCAAAAAATAACTACTCTTCAAATTTACATTCATCCAAGTTTCATGCAAATGTGGAGGTGCAAGAGATCGCATTAGAAGCATGGATACTATCGGAGCCTAGAGGAGCTAAAATTTAGAAGCTTCTGTTGTTATTTAAACAACTTTTACTTACAACATGATGTGTCTATTTTTCTCAGCTCCACAACTTTCATCAGTCGCTCAAGATGGTCTTGGCCAATTTGAAGTTCAATGTGAGCATCCCAACTTCTTCATATCACTTCACTCGAATATGTTAGATGGTCCAAGTTATGTTTTCATTTGTTTTAGCACAGTTTTCTAAGGCACATGAGTAAAGATCCATTGCAGCAAGCTCATGTTGAATGTCACAAAAAACATTGCGTCCTAATCGCAAAGGCACAAACCCTATAGACATTCCTTGTGTAAACACTTACATTAGACCATCCGCGCCTATGTCAAAATATTTGCCATAGGCTTTGAAAGTGTCATTGTGTTGATGTCAAGAAACCCTACGATAAAAAAGATGTTCATCTTTTTTCTCCCTATGGAAGAACGTGCGGTATGTGGTTGAGCATGCCTAGTGTGAATCTACCTTTATAACCAACTCTTGTTAACGTAAATGGTGTGCTGTGTGGGCCGGGCATGCTTAGTGTGAATCTATATTTGTAACCAACTCTTGCTAATATAAGGAGCTTTTTTGTTATTTGGAAAAGGGGGGGGGGGGGGGGGGGGTTTGTTTATTTGGGTCATTCTTGCTTTATACGGGGGTAGTCAACAAGGTGAATTTCACATTGGCATTCTAAGACAAAGAAAGCAACAGTAAGTCAAAATGAAGGGACTCACTCACAAACTCAAGAAAGGCATGTATAAAAGTTTGTAACCCTATGCCAAAAACTAACACCATAACAATCACAAAAGAGCCATACTTTGCCCCAAAATGAAGGAACCATTGTTCAAAAAATAATTCCTCTTTGGAGTTGCGTTAGTACGCTGTTGAAGGAGTTCCACCTGTTCCAAATTTTGCATGGCTAACGAGACGTTTGAAAACAGATGGAACGGTCCGTCGACAGCAAAGGTATCCTCAACTGGGACGTCGTCGATGTCGTCAACGGGGACGGCTCCTTGCCCATTCAGAATTGGTGGCAAGCCGGCATCCACCATATCCACAGGGACGTTTGGAACATCGTACAGCTCATGCAGATCGTCCACCATATCCACAAGGGTCACGTTTGCAAACAGCTGGTTCTGTCCATCGGCATTAAACAAATCCTCCACTACCACGTCAATATCGTCATCCGGCACGCCACGCGGCCGCCTTTAAGCTCCGAGGGCAAAGTCTTCCACAGTTCTGTCAGCCTCATTCAAAATCGGTGGCATGCCAGCTGCAGGTCGAGGCCGGCAGATGCTGGGAAGGGGAGGGATCTCCCCTCTTGATTGTTGACGATATTGTGGTTGCAGCAGTAGATGGGCGTGAAACTAGCCTCCAAAGACAGCGGCTCCTGGCAGGCTCGACAAGAGCCGTGCCTACGCACCCATCGATACACACATCTCCAACAGAATGGGTGTCCGCACTCTGCCAACACTGGGCTTTCCGCCTGCCCCAGGCATATAATGCACTCTAACATCTTCATCTCTCTCTCTCTCTACGCACAGACACTACTCCTGCATTCGCTTGCTTATGTGTGCGCGGTCATTGAATCACGATTGTCACTTCTTCACTCCATGGAATAAGTAGTAGTGGACGGACGGATTTGGGTTAATGTTGGTCACTTCTTCACTCCAAGGAATAAGTAGTAGCGGACGGCTAGCTAGAGCACTATGACTCTAGTCTTGCGTAGTGGGCCTTTGTCACACACGATTTGATAGATTTTGGAGTGTAGTTGGTAACTTGCTTAGTTGGTTGTGATTGTTGTCTCTATAAACCATACCATAAACATAATCATAAACTATAAACATAAACACTATAAACCTGTACATATGCAAACAATTATTGAGTGAGACTGTATCAAGAAGATCACAATTACAAAAGAGACTGTATAAAGATGACTGGGTAAAACTGTATCAAGAAGACCCTCATGGTAATGCCTTTTAGTCGACGTTCTCTCTCCTCCTGCAACAGCTGGGTCAAAAGGGCCACAAGTCCATGCTTGTACCCATACTTCTCCTTTCGGCGTGCCAGAGGACGCTTCACGACAACTTCTTGCAAATTTATGATTTAATCATTAGATAAATCTTCAAATAACATATATATTTTTAATAATTTAAAACATACATATAATACTTACAAACTCATGTCAAAGAGTGTCATAGCCTCCACTCCCAAGATTTGACACTCCAACAGACTTCAAATGTACTCTGGATGCATCTCTCTGCTGCTTAAATCTCTCAGGATTGTTTTGTATCTCTCGTGCAATCCCTACCCACTCCTCTACATCCAACCATGCTGGCTTTGGACTGTCAGGATTGTACCTCTCTCTCGCCTTTGACCGGCAATGTGACATTGTGACCTTCACCACGCTCAAAATCCAGGGATTGGAGATTGGATCATACCCCTTTGCCAGCTTGTACTCTCAGTGAATGGCCTCGACGATGTAATTATTTCTTTCAAGATTAAGATTATCCCAAACCTCCATCACAGAGTGACCAAGCTGAATTGTATAGAGCTACCGATTCCTCTATCACATGGCCTTTTCGACCCTGTCCGCCACAACAGCCCCATCCCTGTGCTTGTACACCTTGCTAGGATGATGCTCGTGTGATCCCCAAGGTGTACGAGGTGTGTCAATCGTTGAACTATCTATTGAAGAGAGTGGTGGATGCTCTCTTGATGGTGTGGACGCATCGGTAGAACCGCTATCACAGCAACCACCATCTCCAGAATGACGCCTGCCTCGTCTCGAGGATAAACCACCCATCGGTGTGGGGGCACACGAGTCCTAGGCGTAGGGGACACACTCAACTGAGGTGTGGGGCACTCGGTGTAGGGACCACACTAGTCATGGACCGTAGTAGGTCTAGAGGGACCTACTGTCCAATGGTGCTGTGCCATCGCGATCTGCTCTGGAGTAAACCGAGACAAAAATGAGCCCATTTGCTCGGGTGAAATGCCGGTCAGATTGACAGGAAAACTAGAACTAGGAGAGTATGGCTCATTATCCTTGGCCATGGGTAATCATACACAAATAACACCCACAAAATATATTAGTTTACAAAAGAAACGCTTAATCAATATAATTAACAAATAAACAAAGCTGCAACACAAATGAATGAATCTAAAGTGTATTGTAGACTAATAAAAAGTGTTTTACAAAAGAGCTCCTAGCAAAAATCATTAGTGAATCTCTCATCTTCTATGAAATGTGATGCACCAAAGATGTTCTCTCAATCTGTATTTTTGCATCTTTGTCATCGAACTCTACTTCTACGTCGCTCTCCGCATCAGCTTCAGTATTTGACACCTCATCTTTAGGTTCAGACAATTGCTCACTGCTGACATCCGCCTCAAAATCTAAACTTAAAGTTTGCGTCGGTCCTATGCTTTGTTCATAAATCACCTCTTCAACCTCAACGTCCGATCCTTCACACACTTGCTTGCTCCATGGAGCAACTTGAACGACACAAAGCCAGCAAGGTTTAGACAAATCATTCTCATCATTTTTTGTCCATGGTGGATCGTGTGTGAATACAACTTGTTCACAATGCTGGGGAAGTACGAATGTATCCCACGCATCTGTCCACACCCGCATAGAGTTCACTTGAATCAATCCACTCTTGTCTTTACACACAATTGCATTAGGGCTGCTGGTAATAACTTTGAACCACTTACATCAAAGAAAAACATATCATACTTTCTAAAGCTAATCTTCAAGATGTCTTGGATGTAGCCAAAGTATTCAAGTTGGCTAGTTTCTGTGTTCTCATCGCTGGCACTTCTTGGACGAAGCTTGCCCTAACATCACTATCGAAAGTGACCCTTTTTTCGTCAATCCGTTGCACTTTGAAGTGTTTCCCATGCGACCACAAAGCTCCATATTTGTGATACTGCAACCATAAAATTGAAACAGACTTAAAGTTATTAAAGTAATGTGATCATGCAGAGCTCGAAAAGGAAGTTGTGAAAATGTACATGCCAATCGCAACCCCTTGATATCTCCGCTTCCTCTTTAGTAATCAACACTCCATTCCTCTTTGCCTCTGAGATTGTGCGTCCCAATTGGAAAATCGGGCAATTTTTGAAGATGATCTGGAAAAGAAAGGTTTCTAGTGGCATGGTTACGCTTGAATTGTAGGCGCTCTATCAAGCTTGGTTTTCCATATGATCTCCCCCACATTCTTGAAGATGTGCCTTGGGTCGACAAATAATTAATCAACAGGTCACTCTAGTAAGGGAGTTCATGGAAAATAGAAAGTATTTTCATTCCAGGTGGCATCCAATCTCCCCTCTCCAGCCACATGTTTTTCCAATCACTCACTTTCATGGATGCATGTCATGTTTGCATATGTTTGGTCCACATAGCTCATGTTCTTCAAGCAAAAATCTACCATGCTCCTCGTAAACTGTCTTGCACAAATTCTCAGAGCGGAGAAAGCCAAGTCGAGGACCACATTTCAGACATGCATGATTGCTCGAGTAACTCAAGCCTGAAACGTCACAAAATTAAAATATAAAAGCGTTGGCATAGCCAGGAATCACATGTTTGTGAGGGTTTCAAAGGCGCTTACCTGAGCACTCATTGAAGCCATTTCCAATCGTGCATGGTCCACATGAGAATGCCTTGCACATGTACATTCCGTCGTCCGATTGGTTGGTACATATCAACTACATCGATTCCTGTCCACAAGATTTGGAGCTCTTCTATAAGTGGTGCCAAATAGAAGTCCATGTTCTTTGCTTTGTACTTTCTTGGGACGA
Source organism: Adiantum capillus-veneris (assembly GCF_014529385.1). Taxonomy (NCBI): domain Eukaryota; kingdom Viridiplantae; phylum Streptophyta; class Polypodiopsida; order Polypodiales; family Pteridaceae; genus Adiantum; species Adiantum capillus-veneris. The sequence continues at coordinate 95,094,797 of NC_140947.1, read as the reverse complement.
TCAATGACAACAACAAATGACCCTTCTTGATAGCTAGCCATGCTGGAAGATTATAATTAACCAGAAAAATAGGCCACGTGCTCCATGACGAGCTCCGTAATCCGAATGGGTTTACTCCGTCCATTGCGAGACCAAAGCGGATACATCGAGGCTTGTTATTAAATGTAGAACAACTTTCTCTATGTGCTTGCATACACAAGAGTCAGTAAGTACCTGCATCACATCATCTATCAATCTAGTATTTGAGTGCCATGTCATCAAAGTGGCTATGGATCTGCACCTGAATATGCTCTTTATTCTTGGAATGATAGGAAAGTGTCGAAGGACCTTTGTAGGGTTAAATTTTACTTGTGTGTCCTCCCTGTACCTGTTTGATCTGCAATTGGGACACTGTTCCAATTTTGCATACTCATTGCAAAAAAGTATACAATCATTAGGACATGCACGTATTTTGTGATATTCCTAGCGCAAATTAGTAAGAAGCTTTTAAGCGGCTAGACGGGTAGGGGGCATGTACGTGATTCCCTTCTGGAAAGATTTTCTCATTGAGCAACCTATCGTTACATGAACAATTCAGCCCCTTTCTCACATTATTAAACTATAATCTGTATTTTATCATGCTTAGGATACAATGTATTGACCTAAAAAGCTCTGTTAATGAGGCGTCAAACAAACCGTCGACAGACTGAAAATTAAGCATTGCCAACGCGGTACAGAGAACTGAAATTTTTGCACCAGTGTAAAGCGGCATGCGTGCAAGACTTTGCATCTTCTCACCCTATTTATTGTTGCTATCATGTTGTTGATATTATCAAAATTTACAAAAATCAAGCTACATCACTCCATAATAAACAATGTGCGCTTTTCAGCGTCTTTGAAAGTTTAAAAGCCCTACATATATAATTGAATTGATGCAAATTCTTCAATATCTTTGAGTAGCTTTAGCATCGTTGATCCCTCGTCACATATGCTACTTGATGTGATTTTAATCATGTAAACAACAACTACTCAAGAAACTTATCGAGACATGAAGGTTAGAAATAATCACATCACATTGTCCTTGAGGATGGTTCGCGATGTCTCTCTAGAGAAGACAGAGAAACAAACATAATAATGATGTAATGAGAAACAACATAATATTGATGCAATCACATGTGTGCAGATACACACAAAGCTAATACCTAAAAATTTATCAAGATTTCCATAATGTCAATTAGCAGTAATCATCATCATGGCTTCACGCACCATGGCATTAGAGACATTTTCAACAAATTTAACAAAAATTGTGGAACACCAATCATCATCATGGCTTCACGCACCATGGCATCATGATCCTCACCATGGCATTAGAGATGCTTTCAGCAAATGAAGGAATTATCAGTAACCATCATCATGGCTTCACGCACCATGGCATCATGGTCCTCACCATGGCATTAGAGACACTTTCAAAAAATTTAACAAAAATTGTAGAACACCAATCATCATGATGGCTTCATGCACCATGGCATCATGATCCTCACCATGGCATTAGAGACTCTTTCAACAAATGAATGAATTAGCAGTAATCATCATCATGGCTTCACGCACCATGGCATCATTGTCCTCACTATGGCATTAGAGACACTTTGAACAAATGAACGAATTAGTAGTAATCATCATCATGGCTTCACACACCATGGCATTAGAGACGCAAATCAAAGAAGAATTTTGGAAGAACAATATGAGATGCCAATACCCATGATAATATGGATCCATGTCATCACTGTGTAGCTCAAAATACCATGGGTTAAAGAGCCACCAAGTAATAATCTCCCTCCATGAACTTTATCACTTGTATCATTAGGAACCATGAATACTTGTAACCACTGATAACAAGAGTAGTTGACATTTATAAGAAATCGATAATAAAATAACGCAAACATAAGTTGTAAATTTCTTTTGTCCTAGAAATGACAAAAAAAGGAATCAAAACTGAGTTTATAATAGTCGGGTTTCTCCTGCCGTAGATGAAGCGTCCAATTGACAACACGTGGAATGCAAGGGAAGGGTAGTGTCCCCATATTTTCAGTAGTATGAAAAATCACCCGTTATAAGTATCCTATCCCAATAGAGGGCAGCATAGGAACATCCACAAGGCAAGCCGTGGGCCCATATTTTTACTAATATTGAAAATGTGGCTTATAAGTATCCTATCCCAAAATTAGAGTGCAGCGTAGGAAAAGTCGATATGTATTGAGGGAAAATGAAGGCCTGCATGCTTTTGTACAGCTTGTGCCTGTGAGTGTTGTTTAGGCTGCTCTTGCTAACAGTGTTTGCAGTCGGCGAGGTTGAGGTAGTTACCGGGCAGAGTTTAATGATGACAAAGGTAGAAAACGCATAAATGGTGGCATTAACTGTTGGCATCATACCTGCAAGTCAGAGCATCAGGAGAACTATGGGCGACAGTAATCTCCAAGATAGGATAGAGCCGAGAAAACACATGTGCTTCTTGAGAAAGGCACTTCTGTAGCGGCTACAGAAGCAAATATGACAGCTTAAGAAAACAAAATCAAGCAGATGCGATCTTCTGATTCTTCTGACATCGCCTGCACTCGAGCTACTCCCCGCCTATATAACTTCGACTAAGACTGCCTACCCCTTACTGTCTTCACATGCTCGCCTTGTGTTTTAATCTGCGTTGGCACTAATTAGCAGGCTTCTCATCATTAAAAGCCACACATGGGCGGATTGGAGGGTCCGATTTGGACTTATTCGCACAAGGGCGGCTACACATGGCTGCCTCTCATAAGAGAGGGCAACCCTTTTGGCCTATAAAAGGAGGCCATTTCTACACACATTTCATAGTATGAAGTTGATGCAACAAGGTGAGTGTGAGGTGGTGAGAGTGAAGCAAGGCGGGAGCTCTATCAAGAGTTTAATCCCTGTGTAAACTACTTCTTCTTTTGAAGTGATAAAGCCATTGAGTGGTTTCTTTCTCGTGGACGTAGCCCACATTGGGTGAACCACGTATATCATGTGTACTCTCTCTCTCTCTCTCTCTCTCTCTCTCTCTCTCTCTCTCTCTCTCTCTCCTCTATAATCTCTTGTGTGTGAAATCTATCTCTCTCCATTAAGTAATCTACTCAAAAATCTATTTAGCTACGTCTTATTTTCTAACAACTGGTATCAAAGCAAGGTTTGCTCGTAGCTAAGTTATCTCAAGGAAAGGATTCCTTGAATTGAGTGGAAGTTATGGCGGAGGAAGGGAAGCTCAAGATTGAGAAGTTCAACGGCAAAAACTACCAACATTGGAAGATGCAGATTGAAGACTATCTCTACCAGAAGGACCTCTATTTGCCACTAGGCGGTCTTGCGAAGAAGCCCGCAACAATGGCAGATGAAGCATGGATTTTCCTTGATCGAAAGGCACTCGGAACAATCCGGTTAAGCTTGGAGTCAACGGTGGCCTTCAATGTTTCGGAGATGAAGACCACGGAGGACTTGATGAAGTCACTTCACGACTTCTACGAGAAACCATCAGCATCCAATAAGGTATTTCTTATGAAGCGCTTGTTCAATCTAAAGATGGCAGAGAATGGTTCAGTTGCAGAACACCTAAATGACCTTAACACAAACATAAGTCAACGTTGATCAGTGAAAATCAATTTCGATGATGAAGTGCGAGCTCTCCTTATACTATCATCTCTACCCGATAGTTGGGATAGCCTTGTGATGGCTGTAAGTAATTCTATCTCTGGCACAAATAATCTTAAGTTTGATGATGTTGTGGGTGTTCTCCTAAGCGAGGAAATGCAAAGGAGAAGCACAGGAGAATCATCAAGTGCTGCACTATCAGTGGAAACAAGAGGAGGGCCTAAGGAGAGGTTCAAAAACCAAAAGGGTCGTGATCGCTCAAGGCGGAGTAAGCCACACACAAAGTCAGTTCTTGAATGTTGGAACTGCGGCAAGAAGGGCCACGTCAAGAAGGATTGCTGGTCCAAGAAGAAGAAGGAGACAAAGTCTCAAGACAACAAGCCAACATCGGAGGCCAATGTGGCAGGTAAAGTAGAGCAAGATGCTCTAATTCTCTCATTAGACAATGTGTCTAATTCCTGGATAGTAGATTCCGGGGCTTCATTCCATGCGACACCACACAAGCAACATTTCCAAGACTACACCAAAGGTAATTTTGGGTATGTATACTTGGGAGATGATGAAGCTTGTGAGATTGTCGGCAAAGGTACAGTTTCTGTCAAAACTGCTAACGGAAATGAATGGAAGCTTAAAGATGTTAGGCATGTTCCTTCTCTTCGCAAAAATTTGATCTCTACAGGACAATTGGACGATGAAGGTCACAACATTGCATTCGGAAACAAAGGGTGGAAGATCTCAAAGGGATCTTTGGTGGTTGCCAAGGGAGAGAAAGTCGGTGCGCTTTACTTGTGTACTGCTAGCACGCAACCTTCAGCTTGTGCAGCAACTACAGAAATTGACAGTGCAGTGTGGCACTACCGACTTGGGCATATGAGTGCCAAAGGAATGCAAATCCTTCAAACAAAGAAGCTTCTATCAGGTTTAAAAGAAGTGGACTTAGAGTTCTGTGAAGATTGTGTTTATGGTAAACAAAAGAGGGTAAAATTTCAAAAATCAAGAAATGAAAGAAAAAATAAAAAACTTGAGTTGGTTCATTTTGATGTTTGGGGTCCTGCAAGTACACCATCACTTGGTGGCTCCTTGTACTATGTAACATTCATAGACGATGCAACTAGAAAAACATGGGTTTATGTCATGAAGAATAAATCCGATGTATTTTCCATATTTGAAAGGTGGAAAGCCTTTGTGGAGAATGAGACAGGTACCAAGGTTAAATGCCTTAGATCCGACAATGGAGGTGAATATTGCAGCCAAGCTTTTGAAAGATTTTGTGCTAGCAATGGAATTTGGAGGCAAAGGACAACCCCAAGGACACCTGAACAAAATGGTATTTCGGAAAGGATGAACAGAACAATCATGGAGCGAGCACGAAGCATGCGGCTACATATAGGCCTACCGCTTGAGCTTTGGGCGGAAGTTGTAAGTACGTCTGTGTACTTAATCAATCGGTCACCCTCAACGGCATTGGATGGGGGAGTTCCAGAAGAGGCATGGACAGGTAAACGAGTGAATTATGCATTTCTCAAAGTTTTTGGGTGTGAGGCTTTCATGCATATAGATAGAAGCCTAAGATCAAAGCTAGATGCAAAGTCCAAAAAGTATTTCTTCATTGGCTATGGAGAAGGACTTTGGGTATCGCCTATGGAATCATGAAGATGGTAAAATCTTAAGGAGTAGGGATGTAATTTTAAACGAACAAAATATGTACAAAGATTACTTGGAAAGAAAACAAACAAAAGAAACAGTTGATGAGTACACGGAGCTTGAGGACGGTGAAGACTCAAGGATTGCAAACGGTGACAATGTGCAACAAAGTCAACCAAATGAGGAGCCTCAACCTATTCCCTGAAGATCCACAAGAGCAAGTAGACCTCCAGAAAGGTTTGTTCCTTCCTTCAACCATCTCTTGATCTCAGATTCTGGAAAGCCGGAATCATACGAAGAAGCTATGCAACATGAATCCAAAGAAGAATGGACGAAGAGCATGCAAGTGGAGATGGACTCACTACATCGCAACCAAACATGGGAGTTGGTTGAGTTGCCTAAAGGTAAGCGGGCACTTCAAAACAAATGGGTGTACAAGCTGAAGGAAGAAGAAGGTGGGAAGAAAAGGTACAAGTCTAGGCTTGTGGTAAAATGGTTTTCTCAAAAGAAAGGTATTGACTTCAATGAAATATTTTCTCCTATTGTAAAAATGAACTCAATTAGGCTTGTTTTAATCCTTGTGGCTGATCATGATTTAAATCTCGAGCAAATGGATGTAAATACGGTATTCCCTCACGATCAGTTAGAGGAGGAAATCTACATGCTTCAACCAAAGGGGTATGAAGTAAAAGGTAAGGAGAAAATGGTTTGCAGATTAAAGAAGAGCTTGTATGGTTTAAAGCAAGCATCAAGACAATGGTACTTGAAGTTTGATCGATGGATGTTGGATCAAGGATTCACAAGATGCAACTCGGATCACTGTGTCTACACGAAGAATTTGGGAGATGGGAAGTTTCATCATCCTAATGTTGTATGTTGATGACATGCTGATTGCAAGTGCTAACATGCAGGACATCAAAGACCTAAACGAGGAGCTGTCTAAATCTTTTTCAATGAAAGATTTAGGTGCTACAAAGAGGATACTTGGTATGAAAATATCAAGGGACAGGATGAAGAAGACAATAAAGCTATCTCAAGTAGGTTACATCAAGAAGGTACTAGAAAGATTTGCAATGGAAAATGCAAAACCAGTTTCTACACCTTTGGCTGGTCATTTTAAACTTACGAAGGATATGTGTCCAAAGACACAAGAGGAGATAGCATATATGTCTAAAGTTCCATATGCTGCAGCAGTAGGTTCTCTAATGTATGCTATGGTCTGGACAAGGCCAGACATTGCACATGCAGTGGGAGTTGTGAGTAGGTTCATGGACAACCCAGGTAAAGAGCATTGGCAAGCTGTGAAGTGGATAATTAGGTATTTAAAAGGGACAACAACAAATGCTTTGTATTTTGGAGGAGCTGATATTTTTCTTCAAGGGTATGCTGATGCAGATATGGCAGGTGACAAAGATACTTGGAGGAGCACTACTGGTTATGTGTTCGTGGTTGGAGACAGGGCAGTAAGCTGGGCTTCAAAGCTGCAGAAAGTGGTTTCACTTTCTACCACGGAGGCAGAGTATGTAGCAATGACGGAGGCAAGCAAAGAAATTCTGTGGCTTCACAGATAGTCTACTCTAAACCCTGGTCCTCTATCAGATAGTATTTCAAGAGGGGTGCCAAACCGGCAACAGATGTGGTCAAAGATGAACTGACTCACATCCTTAGCAGTAATTCTATTGGTCGGCATAGCCTCAACCCATCTAGTCATGTAGTCTACTCCCATGATGATGTACTCTTTACCTGACTGAGTGCGTGGTAGAGGCCCTATGGCATCAATTCCCCACTTCTCAAAGGGCCCATATACCTTTATTGGGTTCTGAGGTTCAGCTATGAGCCGTCGTGGTCCCGCTTTCTGACATTCATCACATGTTTGACACGAGTATTTGACATCATGATGAAGACTTGGCCAAGTAAACCCAGCTTGTAGAACTTTTCTACTAGTGACGTCGTGTGCAAAGTGTCCTCCGCACATATCATCGTAACAAGCTTTTAAAATCTCTTCAATTTCACTCTTCAAAGGCACTCTCCTAAGCACACCATCCTCACCAAGACAATACAAGTCATCATTTACTATGCGATACCTGGTAGCCTTCCTAGCTAACCATCGCCTTTCCCCTGCATTCAAGTGTTTAGGAGCCTCTCCTTGCTCCAGAATGTGCATAATATCTTCCAAGTCCTCCTTGCCTTGCTGAAGTGGAAGTTTGATGGCCACTGCTCCCACTATTGACTCATTTAACTTTGATGATGCTAGGTGGTCTGCATCCTTGTTCTGGTCTCTTGGCACATGATGTACTTGTGCCTCCCTAAATCTCCTCATAAGAGCTTTGGCTTCTCTCATTTTAGTAGAGAGACGGGCATTTTTGCAAGCCCATGTACCTTGCATTTGCCTTACCAAAAGCATGGAGTCACCAAAAGCGTTTAATCTCTTAACTGAATTATCGAGGCACCAACAAAGGCCATGAATTAGAGCATGATATTCTGCTTCATTGTTGGAGTGGACATCTTCTAGAGTGATCCCTTCACCATGGATCCTCTCTCCCAATGGAGATAAGACCACGATGCCTGCAGCTGCCTTATCCTTGGTTCTCTTGTATGCTCCATCAAAGTAGAGGCTATAAGCATTGACCAAAGCCTCTGGAGATGGAGGTGGTGGAAGTTCCTTTCTCTTCAAATGGAAAACTTTTTCATAGCACTTGTTTGTTAAAATGTCGGCTAAGCATGCTCGAGTTGTTCTTTCAACCTGTATTGTATAATCAAACTCTTGAAGTCGCACCACCCACTTTGCTATTTTGTCAGAGATTTCCATATGTTGTAGTGCATAGGGAAACATATCCTCCACAGTGATAATTACAAACCTCTTCGGCAGCAAGTATGGCCAAAATTTGGTTACCGCAAACATGAGAGCTAACACTAGCTGTTCCATCAGGGTGTAGGCCTTCTCTGTGTTTTCCATGAGGCGGCTAGCAAAATACACAGGCCTCATAAAGGATGTTTTTGGATCTTTTTGTAGGAGGGCAGCACCAATGGCCTCTTCTCCCACACTAGGGTTTACAAAGAATGTTTCTTCCCAACAAGGTTGGAGGATTATAGGGAGTGACCCTAACATTTTTTTAATCTCTCTAAAATGCCCATCACTTTCTTCACTCCAAACAAGTGTCTCTTGACGAGTCAGCTGTTGTAGAGAAAATATCACTTGGGAGAGTAAGTGTATGAATCTACTCAAATATCTTAGCTTTTGCAAGAAAGAGATTAATTGTTTGATGGAAGTTGGGGAAGGTAGATTTAGAAATGTTTCTATCTTTTCAGATCTACCTCGGTTCCATCAATGGACACTACATGCCCTAATAGTGTAACCTTGTTTTCCCCAATGTGACATTTGTCCTTGTTTAGTTGTCCACCCAGCTTAGCTAAACGAGTAAATCCTTCATCAATCTTGCCGAGATGCATACTTTTGGAGCTGTAAATACAAAAGTCATCTATGAAAACCCTTATGGACTTACCAAAGTAAGGTTGGAAGACCATGTTCATGAATCGTTGAAAGGTGGCTGGAGCGTTGGTGAGACCAAAAGGCATGACTTGAAATGCAAAACATCCCCATGGTGTGATGAAAGTAGTCTTTTTCTGGTCCTCCTCTGCAATGCGTATTTGAAAGTAGCCAGAGTAGCCATCACACACTGTGTATCTCTCATGGCCTGCTACTTCATTTAGAATCTCATCTTGAAATGGGAGAGGGAAGTGGTCCCTCTTTGTTGCAGCATTTAGTGGCTTGTAATCCACGCACACTCGCCATTTACCATTCTTCTTTGGCCTCACCACTACTGGGGAGACCCATTCTGAATCTTCTACTGGGTATATGAATCTTGCTTCTAAGAGTCTCTTTACCTCAGACAACAGTGCATTTTGTTGCACAACTCCTAATCTTCTTAGTTTTTGTACTACTGGCTTGCTCCCTTCTTTTAGATGGATATGATGATTCACTGCAGTGACACCTGTAATGTGAGTGTAATCAGAAATAAACAATGATTCATGCTTCTTGAGAACATTTACATAACCCTCCTTTTCTTCTTCCTTTATATCCTTGGATAACATCTCCTCTAGGCTGGCATCCCACACATTCTCCATTTGGATCCTTGGGTTGTCTTCTGATGAGGTAGTTTCCTTTATGGTGACGCCCATGACTTCGAGAGTGCTATCACTCTCTTCACTTGAACTCTCTTCCTCCTCCATGGATGAGGAGCATCCACTTGAGCTCCACTCATCAGCTGACATCTCTAGTTCAAGGTTCTCTTGTCGCCCATTCTTTAGGTTATAAACCACCTTCCGACTATGGCCACCCATGTGAGGCCTCAACTCCAAGTCTCCTGTTGCCCAATCTTGCCTAGCTCCTATACCCATGAGCCAAGGTCGTCCTAAAATAAGGGGGTATCCTTCTCCCTTTACTGGCATCACATAAGCATCAACCTCTGTAGTGATTCCAAAAACAGAAACTCTCAAAGCTTTCACTACACCCACACAAGTGACAGAGACATTATTGGCCATTTTTGCCCTAAAGTTTGATGATTCCATTACCTCTAAACCCAATTGATTCATTAGCTTTTCTGTCATGACACAAACCTCTGCTCCACTGTCAATGTAAGTTTTTGGAATCCGTTGTCCCTTGATTTGAGCCTCCACCAAAGGCACTATATCCTTGAGACCATATGCTTTGATTACACTTACTAGCTTACTTCGCTTTGCCCTCGTGCTCACCATTTTTGACCATTGTCGTCGAAGCTTTGGGGAGATATGAAGTAGTTGTGGCCAAGTAATCTTTGGTCCTTGAGAACTCACATCAACTGTCAAGTCATAAGGTTGTGTCCGAGATCCCATAGGGAAATCAGAGATCTCAATTTGAGACCTAGTACGGGTCTTTCTCTTCTTGGCTTCATCTTTAGTTGCCCGAGATGTACTTGCTTCATTTCTTGCATCTTTGCTTTTTTCTTTACCTACTTCATCTTGGACACGCACACGTTTGATAGGCATTGTAGCCACTTCATCTATCTTCATCTTCCCTTTAGCTATTTCTTCCTGGTTGCTTCTGCCCTTGAGGACCTCCTCCATCCTTATGATGCTCACATTTGGTTGAGTAGCAGGGGCTTGAGCTTGAGCATGAGGTGGCTGCAAAATTTGAGGTTGCGGTTGCTCTTGTGCTTGAGCTCTAGCACGGGGAGGACTTACTTGTTGTCGAGGACCTCTGACAGGGTAGTCATATCTTCTGGGATGAGGGCAATTGTACATGCCGTGGCCATTTTCCCCACAATTGTAACACAACATTTCCCTTGCTTGACATCGCATTGGTGGACGATTCCCACCATTTCCCTCAATAGGCCTTCTTGCACCCTGCACAAGATTTACTCTCAACCCCTCTAGCTGGTTTGTGAGATTGTTTATTTGTTGGAGCATATCTTCTTGTTGACCTTGAGGTCTGGTGCATTAGGCACATTTGGAGGTATGTGAGAAGCTTCCATAGTTGTGATATTGCCTCCCAAAGCTAGCTGGCTAGCTTGGGCTTGATAGAGAATCTTTCTATTCTTTTCCCTAGCAATTCTTAAGGCATCTTCAAAAGCATTTGGAAATTTTCTCTTTACCTTCTCCCTTAGCAAGGGGTACAAACCTGAGATAAATCGATCCTTTTGGAGGCAATTGGGAGCTCGCTCACCAGGGTTTAGTGAGTCTGACCATTGCCCCCAAAGTTTCAGAAAACCTTCCTCATAGGTTGCATAACCATGAGGGTAACTTGATGAAGGGCCAAAAGCCGTTGCCATAGTTCTTCTGCCGAATTGGCTCGTTGAAATCTTCGTAGGAAAGCCGCCTTCAATCCCTCCCAATCAATTATTTGGGTTGAATCTAGAGCCTGGAACCATACCCTAGCTTCTTCTTTGAGCACCAAAGGAAAAGCTCTCAATTTCAATGCTTCGTCATCCCTCCCAGAGACAAGGAAAGCCATCTCCAAGTTATCCAAAAAATCCCCAGCATTTTCCCCACTATGCCCAAAAAAATTTGGGAAAGCCATCATAAAAATGGGTTGCCTTCCTCTCAATACAGCACAAAGATGAAAACGTCTAGGCCCAAATCATATCTTATTAATGGTAGAATAAATGGATTGATAGATGCATTAATCTTAGCTAGACGACGAGGGCCTAGTAAGTTCCTTATGATGTTTTGGAACCTAAGCTTTGTGCTAGCTATTATATGCACAGTTTGTCTAGCAAGAGGTTGGAAAGGTCCATATAAATCCCTATGATTCGTGGAGTATTCTTAAAGCAAGATGAAGATGTGAACATCAAAAGATACATTATACTCCAAAATAGGAAATATTATAGGGTCAGGGGACAACAATATCTCTCTCAACCTCTCAGCTCCAAAATAGAAGACCAATCTTTGTTGGAAAAAAATCTTTCTATCAATGCGCACATTCACCCTAACATTCTGAACTGATTGAAAGTTGTAGAAAATAAGATTATTCATTGGTGCATTAATTACAAACTTCCATGAAGCACTTCATTGAAGTTGAGCTCTCTTGGATCCCACCATTTGAGAGATGCGAAGAATTTGCTCACCAGTGATTAGCCTAGCTTTGGTGTGACCATCTTCAGCTTTGTAGAGTTCATAGGGTTCGATGGCTACCCTCTCAACCACCTTGAGCCTTCTTGCTAGTAGTAGTTGGAGTGCATCACCATATGTAGCCTCTTGCCAATACCGCACCCCATTGATGTGTAGCTCCCCCTCCAAAAACTTGTTAATAGCCGAGTTTGAGAGTGCTTTCACCACCTTAAGTCGAGGCTTCAAAGGAAGTGTCTTCACACTAGCCACAAAGCACTCAACACAATTTTTTGACCTAGGGACTTGATGACTACAAGATTTTCCTTGAAGCAAAGAAGGGTGTGTGTAGTTAACTCTCTTTACCCGCATACGTGTCGTTTGTCGATAAAGACGCTTCTTTTCTCGAGCTTCTTGGGGAGACCATAGTGGAAGTCTCGGAGAATTTGATGGATCTTCCTTCATAGGATTGATAGAGCGCTGCTTGAGAACTCCTCCGTGGGGGCACCAATTTATGACGAAGGAAATTTGGAATGGCGGCCTCTACACCAAAACAAACTCCATTGCGCCACAAGGGAAATGAGATAAGGGCACCACCTAGTCTTGGAAGCGTGGGCTAGGACCGCTACACAAAGAGAGAGAGAGAGAGAGAGAGAGAGAGAGAGAGAGAGAGAGAGAGAGAGAGAGAGAGAGAGAGAGAGATCACTATGAATGAAGCATTAACCTTAGTGTGTGTACAAGGAATGGATGACTTCAAACACTCCCAACACAAATAGCATGTAGATTACCAAACAACCACTCAAGGATTAGCCAAGATCACATCAAGCACTCTCACACATATATAAAATATTTCTCTTAATTAACATAAGTAAGATAAGGAGAGATTACTAGCATGAAACAATTTGCACTCTAGAATGTGCAAGAATAGCGTGAATGAATGAGCTTATGGGCTCATGGTGAGTGATACAAAGACTCAATGGGGCTGAGGGAGGCTTGAAATTACAAAGGGGAAGGCCTCTTTATATAGGAAAGAGAGTGATTAGGAGTGAGGTTAAGATCCAAGTGTAATTTGTACAAATGAAGCTTGATTAGGGACATTCAACCAATGAAGAAGCTCCTTCCAAGTGATTTGTTGACCAATTAGCTCCATCATCACTTGTGTTGTCTTCACTCCTTCCTCCATAGCTTGAGTCCAAGAGCTTCCTTATTTTAAAATGTAAAGAATCTACATAAAATCAATACATATCTAGTAATAATAGAAAGGGGTTGAATGAGAACTTATGAATTACAACAAGATTAAGCATGACTTGAGAGGTGATTAGAAGAGGAATTTTGATGGGTTTTTGAGCTTGAGAGAGAGGAGGAAGGAGAGGAGGGTGAGAAGACTAATGGCTGATTTTTAGAGAAGGTCTCAATGTGGAAAAGGAAGGGTGTGTGTGTGTAAAGGTAGAGGGGGTGGTCTCCACCACAGTTGAAAAAACTGGCGTCCGCCATTTTGGCCATATCTCCTAGACCGTAGATGCAAAAAAAATATGGCCAGAATCTCCAGCTCATCAGCTACAACTTTGATGAAGACAACTTTTCTTGGATCGGAGTGGAAGTATTTTTTAAAAATTCAACAAAATCATGTGTCTGGTTTCTTCCTTTACCAAGTCTTCCACTTGGGTCCCATTTGTTTGAATCATCAGATGGCTCCAAAGCCATGATGATATGAGCCACTCATGACCCTTGAATCATGGGTGCATGGCTCCACAACCACATCATATCTTTTCTTTTCACATTTACATATTTTCCCTTCCCTTTACCACTAGGTTCTCCCTCTACCTTTCACCTCCGGTGAACTAGTCAAGAAAAAATTCCTATCAAATCATTTTTTTTAATTTTTCCAAGAGGTTGTTCTCACTCTTTCTTTTATTGTAAACCTCTAAAAGCAAGGAAAATCAACAAAATATGATAAACAAAAATTTGTGATAGGTTCGGATCACTGTTTACAAAGGTGGTCAACAAGGAGAAGTTGAGCTTTTGCTCATCTTCAATCGGCATTCAAGGATAAGAAGCCAGAATGGAAAGTAGTCACAGGTTTGGTTTGGAGATCAGTCTCCAAGTGGGAGAGTGTTAAGTATGGAGCCTAATTTACCCTTGTAATTTTCTGTGGTAAAAGGGCACATTTCTAAGGCCCCCATTATGAGGAGAAGCCATCGTGTGTGAAGAAAAATCACTCACCGGAAACCAAAATTTTCACGGTAAAAAATTAGGGGCATATTATTTCGCCGGAATAAAATGGCCGGACGGCGGTCGGAAAGTGGTCAGAAAACAACCGGTCGGTTGGCCGGTGGCCGGTAGTCAATGGCCGATGGCTGGTGGTTGGAAGTCAATGGCCGGTGGTCGGAAGTCAATGGCCGGTGGCCGGTGGACGAATTCAATGGCCGGTGGCCGAATTCAAAAGCGGACTTGTCTTCTCAAGGGCGGCCACACATGGGCGGATTGGACGGTCCGATTTGGACTTATTCGCACAAGGGCGGATACACATGGCTGCCTCTCATAAGAGAGGGCAACCCTTTTGGCCTAAAAAAGGAGGCCATTTCTACACACATTTCATAGTGTGCAGTTGATGCAACAAGGTGAGTGTGAGGTGGTGAGAGTAAAGCAAGGCGGGAGCTCTATCAAGGGTTTAATCGCTTTGTAAACTACTTCTTCTTTTGAAGTGCTAAAGCCATTGAGTGGTTGCTTTCCCGTGGACGTAGCCCACATTGGGTGAACCACGTATATCGTGTGTACTCTCTCTCTCTCTCTCTCTCTACTCTATAATCTGTTGTGTGTGAAATCTACCTCTCTCCATTAAGTAATCTACTCAAAAATCTATTTAGCTACGTCTTATTTCCTAACAATTCGTACCTTCATCAGGTCTTTGTTGAAGCACTCATCCCGTTTTGACACACGAAACTCGTCATGCAGCATGCTGGTGACTTTATCTTTTAATTCACTTGGTACTTCACTCCAGGTGTTTACTATGTAGTGTCTAAACACCTGAGAGAAAAGACTGTGCATGTAAAAGATCACCTTCTTGCCATCATCATCCAAGATGATGCCGCTGCTGAAGTCGACGGAGTATGGAAAGCCCTTTGGCCTGTGATACGTGAACCTGGGTGTCCCGGTAGGGGTCTCTAGCGGTGTGTCTACGGGGGTACGGATATCAGGTGTCCATACCCTTGAAGCGAAGAGTCTCGACTCAGGTGACACTCGGAGGAGTAGGTAGTGGTGTGTAGCTAGGAACGACCGATAGCTACACAAAACCTGGCATAGATGGTGATGTCGTGACTGGTGTGGGGACGGGAAAAGACTGAAAAGGTATAGAGCCTTGTCAAACACAAGGCAGTGTCGAGGCATCAGCAGCGGTATCGCCACAAGAACCTCCTTCGTCGCCACCACTAGAGTGTCGCTGCTTAGACGAGCGTGAAGATTGTCTCGTTGATGTTGGAGCTATATATGGCTCACTCTACTCAACTTGGTCTCACCTGTATATTTGTATCTTGTCCTCAATATGAATCAGTCTTTGGGAGCGTATATGGTGTGTCTCTTGTCTCGTCTCTCTCTCTTTCTCTCTACATCCAACATGGTATTAGAGCGGTAACGATCAAGCGCCAATTCAATTCATGGTGACACAACTGTATGTGTATGCGATTCGCATGTAAGATTCAAAATTGCTACAAATTTTATTTTTGAGCGTTGATTCTTGTTAAGTGTGGTTGTTTTGTGTTAAGAAGAATCTGATTAGTGTTTTATGTGGCATTTATTTCTAATCAATCTAATCGTTGATTACGTTTTCTTGTTGATGACACCCTGAACTTCATCTCAATTTTTCTTGCTGTTCTACTCAAAATTTGGAGAAACAGGAAAAGCGCAATGCAGCGTAGCGCAATGGAACTCTTCATCCAAAACTTATTCGTCTCCTCGAGCTCTTTGATTTGAGTTCTAGGTTTGCGTCAATCGGAGTTCGCAGCAGAAAGTTATGCTGTTTTTACTGCAATTGAGCTTGACGTAGCTTTCTTCGTCCTACTTCTTCCTGAAGCGTCCGTGATCGTTTTTCTTCTTTTGGCGTTAAATTTTTTGAGAAGATTTAGCTTTTTGCTATTCGTATTGTGTCCGTCAATCTTGCGTCTCACGCCACTCTAGTTTGAGGACTCTTTTATTATTAACGTCTCCTGTACCCTGCCTTTTTTGGGTGACGTCTCTCACATCTTTGGACGTTCAATGAGCATCCTTCTTACGTTTATCGTTGACAGAACGCGGTCCTTATATCTCTCTCATTCTCAATTGCGGCCTTCACCATATATGGTGTGCAGATTCTGCGATCTTATCTTATACTTCTTCTTGCAACAAGATATGGCTATGAATATTCTCGTCAAAGGCTTTTCATCGGGCCAGCGTTTTGTTCCTCCTTTTCAAGGTCAAGGATTTCCAGGCTGGAAAGCAAAGATGTTGTTAATTCTAGAAGGCGATGAACTCTCCGATGTTGTTCTTGGAAATCATGTCTGTCCGCCTCAGCCTGTTGATACGGATAATGATAACGTGCTTATCACTGAAGGACGTATATTTGAAGATTGGAATGTTACCTATACGGATTGGCAACGACGTGATAAAGCAGCTCGTCGGTATATTCTTTCTGCTCTTACTGATTCTCTTTTGCTTGATATGTATGAACTGCCTACTTTCCATGACGTATGGAAGTACCTTATTGCAAACTTTTAGAAGAAATCTGTTACAGAAATACTTTATTTGAGAGGGTTGCTTAACAAGTTACAATATGAAGTTGGTACTGTCATGACGGGACATATTGAGTCTTTGAAATCTATTATTAATCATCTTGCTGTTGCCGGTGATCCTGTTCCACTAAAGCAATTGATTACACTTCTCCTTGATACGGTGAAGGACTCTTCTTATGATAACATTGTTACTATTCTCTCTAATAAAGATGGTCTTGATTTCCACCAAGCTTGCATGTCTTTAATTGAATACTCTCAACGTCAAGAAAGTCGGAATGCTGGTCACGATACAGCTATGATTTCACAAAAGGAGACTGAGTCACAACAGATGGAACATGCTTTTTATGCTCGAAGGCGTCCATTTCAACGAGCAAACCGCAGAGGTGGCCGTCCCGGTAATATTTTCTTTCGTCTCAAATTTCCTAATAAGCAATGTTCTTACTACAACAGAAATGGCCATACTGAAGATGATTGTTGGGCACGTCTATATGATGAAGAACACAATATTACCACAAAACAACTACGTTTATCTAGAGACTCTTCTTCTTCTTCTTGTGAATATTGTGGACGATCTGATCATCCCACTCATATGTGCTATAAGCGTCGATTCGACACAAATCGGAATAGAGCATATGCTACTGAACATCGAAACAAAATTGTACCAGAAACAATCTGCGTCCTATGTTCAGTTGCTCTAGACAGAATACTTCATGTACGTGATGGATCACTTTTTATTGTCGATTCTCATGAACAGGAAATATGACATATCAGTCTAAGTGGCTCCATAACTATCATCCACTGCCAATTCAACGTGTTGTTTATCTTGCTGATGATACTACTTGTCAAGTAAAGGGTATTGGAGACTTATTTCTTGGTACCTTATCTTCTTCCACTCGAATTTTGCGAGGAGTATTACATGTACCAGATCTTCAACGTAATCTTCTTTCAGTTGCTAGACTTGTTGATCTTGGTTTGTTTGTTGGATTTGATTATACCAAATGCCGAATTGAGAAAGATGGACAGATTATAGCCACTGCTCCTCGAAATGGTAATTTGTTTGAACTCTCTCTCAACGATGGTGTAGCAAATATTGTCACTGCTCCAGGTGATCATGATTGCAAAGTATGGCATCACCGTTTTGTTCATGCTGATTTCTCAAAACTCCTTGATCTTCAACGTCGTGATCTTGTTCATGGCATGGATCTTAAAGCCCATCCCCATATGGGAATTTGTGAATTTTGTGCTCTTGGGAAAGACAATCGTAAACCCTTTCCTCTTTCAAATACAACTCATTCTCATGACATATTGGATCTTGTTCATACTGATATATGTGGACCTCTACCTTCTTCGAGATCACAATATCGCTACTTCATTACTTTCATTGATGATTTCTCAAGGTATACGACTGTATTTCTACTTAGACAAAAATCTGAAGCCTTATCTGTTTTCAAACAATTCCACAAGGCTGCGGAACTTCAAATTGGTCGTCGCCTTAAGAAGCTTCATAGTGACAATGGAGGCGAATATGTTTCTCGAGAGTTTGTGAGTTACTGTGCTGACAGTGGAATTCATCATGAACACACTATTCCATATTCGCCTCAACAGAATGGTGTTGCTGAACAAAAGAATCGCACTATTCTCAATGCTGTAAGATGTATGCTGATTCATTCTGGCTTATCGCGTGTTTTCTGGACTGAAGCTACTTTGACAGCAACATTTATTCAGAATCATCTTCCTAATACTGCACCCTCTGGTAAGATACCCATCACAACATGGACAGGTGACATTCCTTCTGTATCTCATTTTCGAACCTTTGGATGTATTGCTTATATTCATGTTCCCAAAGAAACACGAATAAAGCTTGATGCTCCTGGTCTTGAAGTTATTTTTATTGGATATTCTGACACTTCCAAAGGCTACAAATTCTATGACCCTTCCTCCAAGAAAGTAATTGTGAATCGTGATGCTACTTTTAACGAATAGCTTATGGGAGGCTCATGGTCCATGGATGATTCTGATGATACTAAATCATTGCTTCATGCTTTTCCATTTCTTTCAGAAGATGAAACTCTTCCTATAAAGCAACTTTCCTCCTCACAACCATCCATTCCAAATGTTGCCAATGATGATATTGATATTTTTGTTGATCTGCCTATTGATTTTGAACATGGCTCATGTCATGTTTATGATGACGATATTGCTGATAATGCTTTTTCTACTTCTGAAGATCTCGTTACTGATGATGAAGCTATCTCTTCACCACAAAAGGATCAATGGCAAGAGGCTATGGAAGCAGAGTACGATTGATCTTTATTCCAGGTAAAGAAGACCTTGTTGCTCAACTCCATAAGGCACTATATGGTCTCAAAGAAGCTTCGCGAGCTTGGTATACAAAATTTGATCTTTTTCTCACCTCTAAAGGATTCATCTCTTGCTCGTCAGACCCCAACTTATACATAAAACGCCAAGGTAGCAGTTTTGTGATTCTTGCTCTTTATATGGATGATACCATCCTTGTTTCCAATGATTTGGGATTTCTTCAGCAAGTGAAAAAGTTATTGTCTTCTGCATTCGATGTGGTGGATCTTGGAGAGATTCACTCTTGTCTTGGCATTCAAATCCAACAGAACCGTACAAAAGGTATTTTATTGCTTCGACAGTCAAAGTTTATTGCATATACTATTCAAAAATTTGGTATGGAATTTGCACATTCAGCCAACACACCTTGTCTTGCGAGCTCTACGAAGAATACTTCTAACAATGGCGGTCAACTTGTCACAAATCAACCTTATGCTAACTTGATTGGATGTCTTCAGTTTGTTGGCATGAACACTCGTCCTGATATTCTGTTTGGTGCTAACTATCTTAGACAACATCTTGCATGTCCTTGTCTTAAGCATTGGACCTGCAAAGCGTGTATTGAAATACTTGAAAGGCACTACAGATTTTGGTTTAGTCTATCGACGACAACTCACATCGGATTCTATGCAATCTCTTTCTCTTTTGGGTTTCACAGATGCAGACTAGGCAAGCTCACATTTATCTATGCGATCTACTAGTGGAAATTTCTTCTTTATAAATGGTTGTCTTGTTTCTTGGACCAGCAAGAAACAACGTTGCGTTGCAGTTTCTACGACTGAGTCAGAATATGTTGCGGTATCACTTGCAGCTCGTGAGTTGATTTGGCTTCGACAAATGCTGGTTGATATTGGTCACTCTCCTCTTTCTAGCACACCCTTGCGGTGTGACAACCAAAGTGCTATTAGTCTTACAAAAGACTATGTTCAACATAATAAGTCAAAGCACATTGCTATCCATTATCATTATGTCACGTATGAAGTACGCATGGGAACCATTATCGTTGAACACTGTCCAAGTGACCAGATGATTGCAGACATTTTGACCAAAGGCCTCAATGAGTCACGTTTCATCCTCTTGCGCTCGGAGCTTGGAGTTGCTTCGGCCTCACTCTTTCTAGATTAGCTTCTTTTCTATTGTAATAGCTTTGTACATATGACATTGTAATCTTTTAGGTACCATGCACTATGCACAATCCACATTGGCACCTTGTGATATCTAAGTCACTTGAATATTTGTACATAGATGCACAATTCACTTTCACATCATCACCGCTGGTTCATATTTCACATTGTATAGGGGCTTGGGTTTTTCCCTTGAACTCCCCAAGGGTTTTTTCATCCAAAGCTAGAGACCTTTGTTTGAGTGGGGGTGTTGGAGCTATATATGGCTCACTCTACTGAACTTGGTCTCACCTATATATTTGTATCTTGTCCTCAATATGAATGAGTCTTTGGGAGCATATATGGTGTGTCTCTTGTCTCGTCTCTCTCTCTTTCTCTCTACATCTCAACATCGACGACAACTCACATCGGATTCTATGCAATCTCTTTCTCTTTTGGGTTACACAGATGTAGACTGGGCAAGCTCACATTTATCTATGCGATCTACTAGTGAAAATTGCTTCTTTATAAATGGTTGTCTTGTTTCTTGGACCAGCAAGAAACAACGTTGTGTTGCAGTTTCTACGACTGAGTCAGAATATGTTGCGGCATCACTTGCAGCTCGTGAGTTGATTTGGCTTCGACAAATGCTGGTTGATATTGGTCACTCTCCTCTTTCTAGCACACCCTTGCGGTGTGACAACTAAAGTGCTATTAGTCTTGCAAAAGACTATGTTCAACATAATAAGTCAAAGCACATTGATGTCCATTATCATTATGTCAGGTATGAAGTACGCAAAGGAACCATTATGGTTGTACACTGTCCAAGTGACCAGATGATTGCAGACATTTTGACCAAAGGCCTCAACGAGTCACGTTTCATCCTCTTGCACTCGGAGCTTGGAGTTGCTTCGGCCTCACTCGTTCTAGATTAGCTTCTTTGCTATTGTAATAGCTTTGTACATATGACATTGTAATCTTTTAGGTACCATGCACTATGCACACTCCACATTTGCACATTGTGATCTCTAAGTCACTTGAATATTTGTACATAGATGCACAATTCACTTTCACATCATCATCGCTGGTTCATATTTTCGCATTGTATAGGGTTGGTTTTTTCCCTTGAACTCCGCAAGGGTTTTTTCATCCAAGGCTAGAGACCTTTGTTTGAGTGGGGGTGTTGGAGCTATATATGCTTCACTCTACTCAACTTGGTCTCACCTATATATTTGTATCTTGTCCTCAATACGAATCAGTCTTTGGGAGCGTATATGGTGTGTCTCTTGTCTCGTCTCTCTCTCTTTCCCTCTACATCTCAACAGTTGACACGGAAGCTTGAGAGTCCGCTCAAGGCTCCAAAACAAAGGGAGAAGCTGAAGGAGTAGAACGACGTGATGGTGCTCCAGAGCGATGATGCTCCTTGAATCATCTCCATTGTTGGAGTGACAAGGAAGAAAGAAACTCATCATCATCCATACCTGCATTAAACACATGAGCATTTAATCTTAATATTGAATGAATGAAGAAGAAAACATAGACAAGTAGAGAGAGAGAGAGAGAGAGAGAGAGTAGGTTACTAGGAAGTTAAAAAATGAAGGCACCACTTTAACCATTACAACAGAGAGATCAGGAATGCTAAAAAAAACTCTGTTGGAAGCCATTATAATGAAAAATGATTGTTTACAAACAATGGAGAGAGAGAAAAGCTTAAACTTTGGTAGCTTGAGCTAGATTGCAATGTTTTATCCAAAGGAAGACCCTGTTACCTGTCAAAACAAACATAAAAATGTTAGAAAAAAATGGTGGAAGGCAGGTCTCATAAGATGATCCTATCTTTCATAGATGTCAAGCTAAAAAAGAACAATCAAAAGCAAGGGTAAGCTACAAACCTGAGAGGAAGATTCCATTTGAGCAGAGTGGTGAGAGGGTGTGGTGAGATTTCTCTTTTTTGATAGCTTGTTTGTGAAAAAAAATGTCACCTTGAAATGGACAACCAAGCCTCTATATTTATAGGCTAGAGGGAAAGAATGGTGCAACCTCAAAACAAAGAGATGGAAGCCCAAAGGGTGCATGGTTAGGGAGGGGTGGAGTGGGGGTAGTGGAGTATTTTTTATATAAAAACGTCGGGGGGGGGAGGTTGAAGTAAGAGATACTTCCATCCAAAATCTTGTAACCTTATAAGCATCTTGGTCTAGGCTCTAAGGTGTGAACTACATTAGCCTTTAGAGGTGGTTTTTGTGCTGGTGAGAGAGACCCTCCTCCGCCCGCACTAGGAAAGATGATGATTTGTCCCAAAGGGGGCACTAGGCCCCCCAAGGGGTCATAGTGCCCTCCAAAATCTACCAAGTCCAAGAGTAGAGTTGGGGGGCATAAGAATTTTGAAGCTGAAAACTCTGAAAGGAATCTTCTCATAAGTCTCCAAAGTTTATCTCTCTCGAAACCATTTTTACAAAAATAGTCCACAAGCATTTTAATGTCTTTAGTGGCTTCCGTAGCATTGGAGTTACAATAGAGTATTGGTTTGAGCTGTGAGATAATGACCTTATGTGCCCATTCACATGGCCGGTTTTGCTGGATCGTTTGAGGTATCTTATGGTTGTGCAAGGGATTTTATCTTCTTTTTGCGTAAGTCTTTTTGTGAGATAGCCAAATTGGGTAGACATATGGAGGTTTAGAAATTTGTTAGAGTTACCAGAGGTGGTTTCAATGGGTAAGCAATGAGGGTAGATTTTGTGTTGCTCTATGAAGAATGATGGGTTTTTAGAGTTTATGAGTAAGATATTGTCGTAATATCTAAGAGGATGGCCTAAAGTTGAGAGAATATCTTTAGCATTATGTGTATTGAGAGTGTTAGAGAGGAACTCAAACTCTAGGGAGTGGAGGTAGAGATTGCACCATAGGGGGGAGCATGCAAGTCCCATTGGCATTCCGTTGGTTTGCCTATAAATTTTCCCTTGACATTGTAAAAACATGTTACTAATGAGTCAATCGTTAAGTTGGAGTACTTCCTTGAGGTTAAATGAAAGGCTTGATTTGTATCTATAAGAAGACCAAGTGCCCTCTATGCATTTGGATGGGAATCTTTTGAAAGAGATGAATGTTTCTAGAGATGCGAAGAAGGCATGGGAAATTAACAAGGTAAGATGATGGATTAGGCCTTGTAGCCTTGCGTGTGGGATGTTCTTGAAGGATCTTTTTACATCCTCTAAGTAGAATTGTGTTGCATGAGAGGGGAGGTTGAGGATGCAATCGTAAACCGAATCTACAATCCACCAAGATTGTAGATGAAGATGGTGACATAAAAGTGCTTTGTTGTTAAGTTTTTTGGCTTGTTCCTTGAGTAGTGGTATACAAAGTTTTAGCAAGCAAGCTATAAGTGTAGAGATTTCTGAGTAGCAACAGGCAACCCCACATGTAATCCATCTAAAAGAGACCTTATGCAGTTTGTATATGCCGGTGAGATAGGGGAGAGAGTGGTGTTCTGGAAAAGTGTATTGAGAGAGAAAAGTTAGCACAAGGGAGGTAACTCCCTCAATCCGTAGAGGAGATGGTGTAAAATCTTTGCCTTGTAGCATTTTTGGGCTTCAAAAAGAAGAAAGTCCTTACAAATGATAATCATATTGTTCAAAGCCTTGTCGATGAAAGTAAGAAAGAATTTGTTCCTTTGTTCTTTCATTTATCTTGTGAGATCATTATGGATGTGGTGTTGTATTTTAGAAGGGAAGAATTATGGATGTGGTGTTGTATTTTAGAAGGGAGGAATTTCCCACAATAAGCTAAGAACGCATTAGTTAATTCTCTGTGTGTTAGGTCAGAAGGTAGAGTGATGCAACCAGATTTTATGAGATATAAGAGTGCTTGATTTAGCTCCTCAAAAGCTTCTATGAAGTTAGGTGGCTTAGTTGGTATGTGACCAAGACCGTGGCCACAAAGGTGAGCGAGAGTGGTACTCATAAAGTAACAAAAATTCATGGAAGTTACGTGTTGTGTGGTGTTTTCCAAGTTACAAAAGCACTCATGGGGTGTGAGAGAGGTGAAAACTTCCTTTGCATTACAGAGTGTTACTTTCAAAGGGGGATCAAAAGCCCAACTAAAAATGCATTCATCCCATAGGGGAGTGGTGGAAATGCGAAGCCCGAAAAAAAACAAGCTAAAGAAAAAGGTGAGATCTTTTATATCAAGCAAGGGGTTGAAAAAATTAAGGGGTATAAAGGTTCTCTTCGCCTTGCTCTTGGGGATGAACCGAAAGCGTCCATGCACATCTTTGGAAACCCGCATCAATCATAAAGGAGGGATTTAGCACTAGTTATGCATGCTTGAGTGAAGGCGGTTTTGGTTTTTGGAGTTGGTATGGGGCGCGGGGCAGAAGCTTGTGCAAAGAATGGTGGGAAAGTGGGGGTGAGGGGTGCGGCTACTAGCGGTGGAGTTGGCTGGGGAGGCTGTCTTCCATCTTGGAGGTGTAGTAGAGGAATTCGAGTGTTGAGAGGGGAAGTTCCTTCCTCTTCCACGCGTGGTTTGATTCCCTTCTCTGCATGCTTTTTTGGCCGAACGAGTATCATCGGATGCCTTTGAAATTGGAGCAACTGCCGCATTCACAAAAGTATCCACTTCCGAGGATGAACTGCAAGAAGGTTCTTTGTGGCTAAACAAAACAGAATGAGTGATAGCATCTTTTAGCTTTTGCCTATAGAATACATGGAGGAGGAGAGCTTTAATCACTTCTTGGGCTTCTTTAGCTCCCCAACTCATAAAGGCAATAGTAGACCTTTTAAAGTTTCAGCTTTGGAAGAGGCGAGGTAATTGATTGAGAACCAACCATAAAGCATGATCGAACCACAAAACATTAATGTCCCGACAATGATCCCCTTGTCCAATATGATCGCAACCGCACTTAAGAAAAGGTTGGTGCACGTTCCATACTTGTGTAGCATAATTGGTATCTCGGTTTGTGGTAGAGATGACACCCTTGACCCCGACCACGCAACCAAAAGTTGCATTACAGTGGCGTGGTTTGAAAACTGACATAGAGAAGGGGGTAGCAATTAGAGTGTTTTCAAAGAGGTTGGAGTTATTGCCCTCAAGAATCTGCATAGTACCTTGCTTGACCGCAATCTTATCATGATCAATAAGTAGAGTAAGGAGAAGATTCTTGGGGAGGGGACCAAGCTTCGTGGTGAGCTTTACCCAAAAACATTTCCAAAAGCTGGCTTGGGATGAAGGGATTGGTGTAGGTTTCAAAGGGCTTTGTGGTGAGGCTTCGACTCGGTGTAGCAATGGTGAAGTCTTTGTTTGCAAGCATCTACTCCTCTTCATCAAGATCCATAGGTAAGAGTGAGCTTCCGGTAGCGGTTGGTGGCGTTGTGATGATCTCTGAAAAACCATTAAGTAAATGTCTCTTTCGTTGTCGGGCTAGTGGGTCGTTTTGCAGCCGCTTTCCATTACCCTCCTTGAATCATCACATCAAATTTGGTGCATGCTCGAGCCACTCTTTTTGCTCATGCTCATCTGCGTCAATAAGTGCGGGCAGATTTGCCACCAAATCATGTAGGCGGGTAATCGGAGCAGGTGGGTTTTCCCGTGCCATGGCATACAAGAGAAACAAGGCAAGAAGGTCAAGAGTGGATAGGATTGTGGTATCTTCAGCCTGCCGCTGACAAGAGATGGCGCCATCAAGTTCAAGCAGAGTGGAGTGAAAGACAGGGTCACGAATACAAAGGAGCAAACCTTAAACAAGTACAGGGTGGGGAATTTTGTGCAGAGTATCCTAGAGCCATAAGGATCTCATCCCATCCTGATTAAGCCGCACCTAGTTGTAAGGCATGGAAAAAAATTTAGATCATTCCAATGTGTTAAGTATGGAGCCTGATTTACCCTTGTAATTTTCTGTGGTAAAAGCGCACATTTGTAAGGCCCCCATTATGAGGAGAAGCCATCGTGCGTGAAGAAAAATCACTCACCGGAAACCAAAATTTTCACGGACAAGAATCAGGGGCAACTTTAAACTCTGCCCCCGAGACTTTTTTTTGCCGGAATATTCTTTTTTGCCGGAATATTATGGCCGGACGGCGGCCGGAAAGTGCTCGGAAAACAACTGGTCGGTTGGCCAGTGGCCGGTAGTCAATGGCCGATGGCCGGTGGTCGGAAGTCAATGGCCGGTGGCCGGTGGCCGGAAGTCAATGGCCGGTGGCCGAATTCAAAAGCGGACTTTTCTTCTCAAGGGCGGCCACACATGGGCGGATTGGAGGGTCCGATTTGGACTTATTCGCACAAGGGCGGCTACACATGGCTGTCTCTCATAAGAGAGGGCAACCCTTTTGGCCTATAAAAGGAGGCCATTTCTACACACATTTCATAGTGTGAAGTTGATGCAACAAGGTGAGTGTGAGGTGGTGAGAGTGAAGCAAGGCTGGAGCTCTATTAAGGGTTTAATCCCTTTGTAAACTACTTCTTCTTTTGAAGTGCTAAAGCCATTGAGTGGCTGCTTTCTCGTGGACGTAGCCCACATTGGGTGAACCACGTATATCGTGTGTACTCTCTCTCTCTCTCTCTCTCTACTCTATAATATCTTGTGTGTGAAATCTATCTCTCTTCATTAAGTAATCTACTCAAATATCTATTTAGCTACGTCTTATTTCCTAACAACTGGTATTAGAGCAAGGTTTGCTCGTAGCTAAATTATCTCAAGGAAAGGATTCCTTTAATTGAGTGGGAGTTATGGGGGTGGAAGGGAAGCTCAAGATTGAGAAGTTCAACGGAGAAAACTACCAGCATTGGAAGATGCAGATTAAAGACTATCTCTACCAGAAGGACCTCTATTTGCCACTAGGCGGTCTTGCGAAGAAGCCCGCAACAATGGCAGATGAAGCATGGATTGTCCTTGATCGAAAGGCACTAGGAAAAATCCGGTTAAGCTTGGCGTCAACGGTGGCCTTCAATGTTTCGGAGATGAAGACCATGGAGGACTTGATGAAGTCACTTGACGACTTCTACGAGAAACCATCGGCATCCAATAAGGTATTTCTTATGAAGCGCTTGTTCAATCGAAAGATGGCAGAGAATGGTTCAGTTGCAGAACACCTAAATGACTTTAACACAAACATAAGTCAACTTTGATCAGTGAAAATCAATTTCGATGACGAAGTGCGATCTCTCCGTATACTATCATCTCTAGCGGATAGTTGGGACAGTCTTGTGATGGCTGTAAGTAATTCTATCTCTGGCACAAATACTCTTAAGTTTGATGATGTTGTGGGTGTTATCCTAAGCGAGGAAATGCGAAGGAGAAGCACAGAAGAATCATCAAGTGCTGCACTATCAGTGGAAACAAGAGGAAGGCTTAAGAAGAGGTTTAAAAACCAAAAGGGTCGTGATCGCTCAAGGCGGAGCAAGTCACGCACAAAGTCAGTTCTTGAATGTTGGAACTGCGGCAAGAAGGGCCACGTCAAGAGGGATTGCTGGTCCAAGAAGAAGAAGGAGACAGAGTCTCAATACAACAATCCAAAATCGGAGGCCAATGTGGTAGGTAAAGTAGAGGAAGATGCTTTAATTCTCTTATTAGACAATGTTTCTAATTCCTAGATAGTAGATTCCGTGGCTTCATTCCATGCGCCACCACACAAGCAACATTTCCAAGACTACACCAAAGGTAATTTTGGGTATGTATACTTGGGAGATGATGAAGCTTGTGAGATTGTCGGCAAAGGTACAGTTTCTGTCAAAACTGCTAACGGAAATGAATGGAAGCTTAAAGATGTTAGGCATGTTCCTTCTCTTCGCAAAAATTTAATCTCTACAGGACAATTGGACGATGAAGGTCACAACATTGCATTCGGAAACAAACGGTGGAAGATCTCAAAGGGATCTTTGGTGGTTTCCAAGGGTGAAAAAGTTGATACACTTTACTTGTGTACTGTTAGCATGCAACCTTTAGCTTGTGCAGCACCTACAGAAGTTGATAGTGCGGTGTGGCACTACCGACTTGGGCATATGAGTGCCAAAGGAATGCAAATCCTTCAAACAAAGAAGCTTCTGCCAGGTTTGAAAGAAGTGGACTTACAGTTCTGTGAAGATTGTGTTTATGGTAAACAAAAGAGGGTAAAATTTCAAAAATCAGGAAATGAAAGAAAAAATTAAAAACTTGACTTGGTTCATTGTGATGTTTGGAGTCCTGCAAGTACACCATCACTTGGTGGCTCATTGTACTATGTAACATTCATAGACGATGCAACTAGAAAAACATGGGTTTATGTCATGAAGAATGAATCCAATGTATTTTCCATATTTCAAAGGTGGAAAGCCTTTGTGTAGAATGAAACAGTTACCAAGGTTAAATGCCTCAGATCCGACAATGGAGGCGAATATTGCAGCCAAGCTTTTGAAAGCTTTTGTGCTAGCAATGGCATTCGGAGGCAAAGGAAAACCCCAAGGACACCTCAACAGAATGGGATTTCGGAAAGGATGAACAGGACAATCATGGAACGAGCACGAAGCATGCGGCTACATGCAGGCCTACCGCTTGAGCTTTGGGCGGAAGCTGTAAGTACGTCTGTGTACTTAATCAATCGGTCACCCTCAACGGCATTAGATGGGGGAGTTCCAGAATAGGCATGGACAGGTAAACCGGTGAATTATGCATTTCTCAAAGTGTTTGGGTGTGAGGCTTCCATGCACATAGATAGAAGCCTAAGATCAAAGTTAGATGCAAAGTCCAAAAAGTGTTTCTTCATTGGCTATGGAGAAGGAGACTTTGGGTATCGCCTATGGAATCCTCAAGATGGTAAAATCTTAAGGAGTAGGGATGTAATTTTTAACGAAAAAATATGTATAAAGATTACTTGGAAAGAAAACAAACAAAAGAAACAGGTGATGAGTACATGGAGCTTGAGGACGGTGAAGACTCAAGGACTGCAAACGGTGACAATGTGCAACAACGTCAACCAAATGAGGAGCCTCAACCTATTCCCCGAAGATCTACAAGAGCAAGTAGGCGTCCAGAAAGTTTTGTTCCTTCCTTCAACCATCTCTTGATCTCAGATTCTGGAGAGCCGAAATCATATGAAGAAGCTATGCAACATGAATCCAAAGAAGAATGGACGAAGAGCATGCAAGTGGAGATGGACTCACTACATCGCAACCAAACATGGGAGTTGGTTGAGTTGCCTAAAGGTAAGAGGGAACTTCAAAACAAATGGGTGTACAAGCTAAAGGAAGAAGAAGGTGGGAAGAAAAGGTACAAGTCTAGGCTTGTGGTGAAAGGTTTTTCTCAAAAGAAAGGTATTGACTTTAATGAAATATTTTCTCCTGTTGTAAAAATGAACGCAATTAGGCTTGTCTTAAGCCTTGTGGCTGTTCATGATCTAAATCTCGAGCAAATGGATGTAAATACGGCATTCCCTCACGGTAACTTAGAGGAGGAAATCTACATGCTTCAACCAAAGGGGTATGAAGTAAAAGGTAAGGAGAAAATGGTTTGCAGATTAAAGAAGAGCTTGTATGGTTTAAAGCAAGCATCAAGACAATGGTACTTGAAGTTGATCGATGGATGTTGGATCATGTATTCACAAGATATAACTCGGATCACTGTGTCTACATGGAGAATTTGGGAGATGGGAAATTCATCATCCTAATGTTGTATGTTGATGACATGTTGATTGCAAGTGTTAACATGCAGGACATCAAAGACCTAAAAGAGGAGCTATCCAAATCTTTTTCAATGAAAGATTTAGGTGCTGCAAAGAGGATACTTGGTATGAAAATATCAAGGGATAGGATGAAGAAGACAATAAAGCTATCTCAAGAAGATTACATCAAGAAGGTACTAGAAAGGTTTTCAATGCAAAATGCAAAACCAGTTTCTACACCTTTGGCTGGTCATTTTAAACTAACGAAGGATATGTGTCCAAAGACACAAGAGGAGATAGCCTATATGTCTAAAGTTCCATATGCTGCAGCAGTAGGTTCTCTAATGTATGCTATGGTCTGGCAAGGCCAGACATTGCACATGCAGTGGAAGTTGTGAGTAGGTTCATGGACAACCCAGGTAAAGAGCATTGGCAAGCTGTGAAGTGGATACTTAGGTATCTAAAAGGGACAACAACAAATGCTTTGTATTTTGGAGGAACTGATATTTTTTTAGAAGGGTATGCTGATGCAGATAGGGCAGGAGACAAAGATACTCGAAGGAGCACTACTGGCTATGTGTTCATGGTTGGAGGCACAACAGTAAGCTGGGCTTCAAAGCTACAGAAAGTGGTTTCACTTTCTACCATGGAAGCAGAGTATGTAGCAATGACGGAGGCAAGCAAACAAATTTTGTGGCTTCACAGATTCTTAGAAGAGCTTGGATTCAAACAAGACAATTGTGTCTTGTACAGTGATAGCCAAAGCGCTATCCATCTTGCAAAGAACCCAGCCTTTCATTCAAGGACAAAGCACATTGAGGTGAGATATCACTTCATACGCACTCTTTTGGAAGAGGGACAACTAAAGCTAGGAAAGGTGCATACAAGTGAAAATCCTGCAAACATGTTTACAAAGGTGGTCAACAAGGAGAAGTTGAGCTTTTGCTCATCTTCAATCGGCATTCAAGGATAAGAAGCCAGAATGGAAAGCAGTCACAAGTTTGGTTTGGAGATCATTCTCCAAGTGGGAGATTGTTAAGTATGGAGCCTGATTTACCCTTGTAATTTTCTGTGGTAAAAGCGCACATTTGTAAGGCCCCCATTATGAGCAGAAGCCATCATGCGTGAAGGAAAATCACTCACCGGAAACCAAAATTTTCACGGAAAAGAATCAGGGGCAACTTTAAAGTCCGCCCCCGAGACTTTTTTTTGCCGGAATATTCTTTTTCGCCAGAATATTATGGCCGGACGGCGGCCGGAAAGTGGTCGGAAAACAACCGGTTGGTTGGCCGGTGGCTAGTAGTCAATGGCCGATGGCCGGTGGTCGGAAGTCAATGGCCCGTGGCCGGTGGCCGGAAGTCAATGGCCGGTGGCCGAATTCAAAAGTGGACTTGTCTTCTCAAGGGCGGCCACACATGGGCGGATTAGGGGGTCCGATTTGGACTTATTTGCACAAGGGCGGCTACACATGGCTTTTTCTCATAAGATAGGGCAGCCCTTTTGGCCTATAAAAGGAGGCCATTTCTACACGCATTTCATAGTGTTAAGTTGATGCAACAAGGTGAGTGTGAGGTGGTGAGAGTGAAGCAAGGCGGGAGCTCTATTAAGGGTTTAATCCCTTTGTAAACTACTTCTTCTTTTGAAGTGCTAAAGCCATTGAGTGGCTGCTTTCCCGTGGACTAGCCCACATTGGGTGAACCACGTATATCGTGTGTACTCTCTCTCTCTCTCTCTCTCTACTCTATAATCTCTTGTGTGTGAAATCTATCTCTCTCCATTAAGTAATCTACTCAAATATATATTTAGCTACGTCTTATTTCCTAACACAATGCTCATAAAACTTTAAGTCTGCAAATACAGCAGTTGTGCAAGGATTTTATAAAAAGTTTTAAAAAAAGGGGTTCTTGACTGTGTTAGGTGCTAGGCATAATAAGGGGGAATCATGCTTGCAAAAATAAACGTGTAGAGAGAGAGAGAGAGAGAGAGAGAGAGAGAGAGAGAGAGAGAAGAACTCCATAGTCATGGATTTCCTGGCCGCAGGGCGGCTGATGCATAAAATGGTTAACCCAGCAGGCAAACAAGTCGAGAGAAGGGTGTTCTTCTAGGTTTTGATCCATGAAAATCTATCGGCCAGCAAGCACTGGGAAGAAAAGGGGGGGGGGGGGGGAAACACTTGCGTGTAGATCCAAAAGGAGGAGGGGCTGTGAGAGTTGCTCGCCATAAATGCCGAAAGCATAGGGGTTGTAGGAATTGGCAAAGCAGAACCATATTACTGTGTGCGGTTCGGGTGCTTTTGTAGATGAATTCAAGCAGTATAGGTTGCCTTTTAAGGCATTATAAAAGCCCGGAATCATGTGCTGAGCAGATGGGTGGTAACCTTCCCATGAGTCAAAGCGACGACAAGCCCTACTGAGAGCTGTAGCGCTGGCCAGTTTTCTATGGAGAATCAAGAGGTGCAGGCGAGGGCATAGAAGCAGAGAGGCAGTGAAGCTCACCAAGGTGTTGAGAAGTTCATTAACCTTCCTGTTGTAGTGCAGGTTAGCAGGTGGTGGACATCCTGTGTGCATGAAGTAGGAGAATTAGAAGGGAGAAGGATGGCACGTGTTACTAGTTAAAGGGGAGAATTAGCGAGTGCAATAGAGCTTGGCTATGGCTAGAGAGAAAATGAGTAGGGAAGAAAAAATCTGTCTTCCTATGCCTTGGGAGAGAGAGAGAGACAAGGCACAGGTGTAAAGGGAGATTAGGTGAGGTACCCCACTGTCCAGAGAAGTGAAAGGTGATAGATTTCGAAAAAAAGTTAAACCACAAGTGCATCCAAAAGCCAAAAGGCCAAGAGATAATTTTTCAAACGGTGTGTGTGCCAAAAGGTACCTAGGTTTCAAAGGCAACAAAAGGTTCTCATCAAAGGGGTGTACCAAAAAGAAGGTGAGGTTCTTTGTAGCCGGCCAGACTCTGAGTAAAGGGTAGGTGTAGGTGAAAGTGGAATCTATGACACCAAAAGGAGAGTATAGGGCATTTAAGGTGTGAGAAAGAAAAGGGAGATGTCCTTATAGATCAGAGGTAGCCCTTTTGTTTAAAAAAGGGAAATAGAATAAAAATACTAGCTAGTGGGCTAGTGAAGGGCTACTCTGACCACTAGAGAGAGAGTAGGTTACTAGGAAGTTACAAAATGAAGACACCACTTTAACCATTAAAACACAGAGGTCAGGAATGCTAAAAAAAACTCTTATTGGAAGCCATTATAATGAAAAGTTCTTGTTTACAAAGAATGGAGAGAGAGAAAAGCTTAAACTTTGGTAGCTTGAGCTAAATTGCAATGTTTTAGCCAAAGGAAGACCCTGTTACCTGTCAACATCACCATCAAATTGCAATGTTTTAGCAATGTTGTAGCCAAAGAAAGACCCTGTTACCTGTCAACATCACCATCAAAACAAACATAAAAATGTTAGTAAAAAATGGTGGAAGGCAGGTGTCATAGGATGATCGTACATGTCATAGATGTCAAGCTAAAAAAGAACAATCAAAAGCAAGGGTGAGCTACAAACCTGAGAGGAATATTCCATTTGAGCAAAGTGGTGAGAGGGTGTGGTGAGATTTCTCTTTTTTGACAGCTTGTTTGTTAAAAAAATGTCACCTTGAAATGGACAAACAAATTAACCTCTATATTTATAGGCTAGAGGGAAAGAAGGGTGCAACCTGAAACCAAAGAGAGGGAAGCCCAAAGGGTGCATGGTTAGGGAGGGGTGGAGTGCGGTAGTGGAGTATCTTTTATATAAAAAAATTGGGGGGTGAGGTTGAAGTAAGAGATACTTCCATCCAAAATCTTGTAACCTTAAAAGCATGTTGGTCTAGGCTCTAAGGTGTGCACTAGATTAGCCTTTAGAGGTGGTTTTTGTGCTAGTGAGAGAGACCCTCCTCCACCTGCACTAGGAAGGATGAGGATTTGTCCCAAAGGGGGCACTAGGCCCCCCAAGGGGTCCTAGTGCCCTCCAAAATCTAGCAAGTCCAAGAGTAGAGTTGGGTGGCATGACAATTTTGAAGTTGAAAACTTTGAAAGGAATCATAAAGGGGGAGGGATTCCTATGTAGAGATATTTCGTTGAAGTTCTTATGAATTTGTAAAAGCGCTGTGTTGGAATTAGGGTTGCAGCGAAACACATATAGCTTGGAGAAGACGAAGGAATCTCAAGGCACACAATAGAGAGTGTATTACTTAGTGTGCAATGGAAAGATAGATATCCCTAGATTGATGGGCGTATATACAATGCACGGGGGAAAAAACCTTCTAAAGAGGGAAAAATTGCCCCGGTGGTCGTAGTGTGTTCACACACATCACTACCACATGTATATGGTAACAAATCCCCCTTGGAGTGGTGCGGTGAATGAGAGCTGGCACATGAGTAAAGGGAAGTGCCATGCCCTGAGGACATGATCAGTCCACAAAGGGGAGTAAGCCCAAAGCTTTGCAAAAATCTTCAAGCTTCTCACGAGACAATGCCTTTGTGAAAAGATCTACAAGGTTTTCCTGTGTTGGCACATAAGCCAAGTTGATCCCTCATGCTGAGAGCCTCTCCTTGACATAGTGGTAATGCACCTCAATGTGCTTTGTGCGAGCATGAAAAATTGGGTTCCTCGCAACTGCCAATGCGCTCTGACTGTTAGTGTAGATAGTGTTGGCAGTGTCTTGTCCAACACCTAAATCATCCATAAGGTGTCAGAGCCATACACACTCAACCGTAGCTATGAAGAGTGCCTTGTACTCAGCCTCTCAAGTTGAAGTGGCCACAGTAGGTTGCTTCTTGCTCAACAATGATATACATGAACTGCCAAGCATGAAACAAAAACCACTTGTGGACACTCGTGTGTCAAAACAACCAGCCCAATCTGAGTTCGAAAAGGCATGTAAGTATGGCAGCAATGATCCCCCTTGGGATAAAACAAGACAAGATTTAAAGTGCCACTAAGGTAGTGGAAAATCCTCTTGATAGCCTGCCAATGCTTAGACCCTGGGCTATGCATAAATCTGCTGACCTGTGAGACTGCAAACTTAATATCCGGCCTCGTGTTGCATACATAAATGAGGAAGCCAACAACAGTTTTATAAAGAGTGACATCAGCAGGATTGCCCGCACCATGTAGACTCAACTTCAAACTTGCTTCCATGGGAGTGGAAATAGGTTTGCAATCCTCAAGTCCAAACTTACATAGCAATGTCTCTATGTAGCTTTTTTGACACAAGGCAATACCACCATCACATTGCTTAAACTGTATACCCAAGTAATGATGCAACAGCCCCAAATCTTTCATCTTGAAAGTAGCATTCAAATCAGCCTTCAATTCAGCAATATATCTCTCAGTTGGTCAAGTGATTAGCAAATCATCAACATAAAGAACCGCGATGAGAAGTACATCACCCTCAAACTTTACATACAATGTGCTTTCTGTTGGACTGTTACGAAAGCCTCGTTTGAACAAATGAGTGTCAGCTTTCTCATACCAAGCACGAGGAGATTTCCTCAACCCATACAAAGCTTTCTTACATCTGCACACTTTGTCCTCTGGTCCTTTTATGACAAAACCGCGAGGTTGTATTACATAAACTTTCTCAAATATGTCACCATTCAAGAAAGTAGTAACAATGTCTGATTGATGTACATCCCAGCCAAAATGAGTTGCCAATGCACATAGAAACGCATAGTAGTCATACGACAAGTGGGAGCAAAAGTCGAGCCTTATGTCTATCAATCTCATCATCCGGCTTGCGTTTCAACTTGTACACCCACTTGCAAATCACATAAAGTCCATGTGTCATTTTCTATAAGTGCATCACATTCTGATTGCATGGAAACCATCCAATTTTTTGAATTTTGTGTTTCATCAAAAGATAGAGGCTCCTCAACATCATGTAAGCTAGACACAACCAAAGCATAACAATCTGATGCATAAGATGCATGGCGAGAGCTTGAACGAGTATGACTAGACAAAGGTGCATCCAATTTACTGTGACGCAAAGTGTAATGTCCTGTGAGCTTACGTTACTATCTCTAGTACATGACAGCAAGGGCTGAACAGAATCTTCCACAAACACTACATCCCGTGAAACCAGAATATGTTTCTTTTGCGGATGATACAACCTGTAACCTTTGCTTTCAGCACTATAACCAACAAAAATACATTTGACAGCCTTATCATCCAATTCTACACTGTGTTTGTGGCACTAAAGCATATGCCAGGCAACCAAAAACACGCATGTGATCAATAGAAGGCTTTCTATCATGCCATGCTTCATATGCAGTAATAGACTGTAAATCTTTCTTAGGACACCTGTTAAGTAAACCAACAAAAATACATTTGACAGCCTTATCATCCAATTCTACACTATGTTTGTGGCACTAAAGCATATGCCAGACAACCAAAAACACGCATGTGATCAATAGAAGGCTTTCTATCATGCCATGCTTCATATGCAGTAATAGACTGTAAATCTTTCTTAGGACACCTGTTAAGTACATAAGTGGCACACATGATGGCCTCAAGCCAAAAAGAATGCGGCAAAGCTTGACTTTTGACCATACATCATGCCATTTCCGTAAGTGACCTGTTTTTTCTCTTAGGAACACCATTTTGCTGAGGTGTATAAGGCACTGTGCATTGGTGTTTCATCCCACGACTAGCCAGAAATGCATTAAATTCATGGGACATATACTCCCCCCCTCGATCCGAATGGAGGGTGCCCATAGTACATTTCAAGACATTTTCAGCCATAGCGAGAAATTGTTTGAAGCACATAAAAACTTTTGACTTTGCTTTAAGCAGAAATACACATGCATGCCTGGAGTAATCATCAATTAAATTCACGAAGTACAGGTAATTGCCCCAAGGACGGAGTTTGCATGGGCCCACAAACATCACTATGCACAAGCTGCAATCTGCATGTGACCCGAACTGAACCATCGTTTGGAAACTTAGAACGCTGCATCTTACCCAAAATGCAGCCTTCACAAACATGTTTGACAGGTGCTTCAAGAGGCGCCAAAGAAGAAACCATATCAGATTCCTGCAAAACGCAGCAAACTGGCGAAATTCAAATGACCAAAACATGCATGCCAAAGTTTTTCATCTGAAATAGCCCTTGAATCTGCAATAGCATTTGTAAAAAATTTTCCACACTTGTCATACAAAGTGAGCTTATACAGCCCACGGCACAAAAGGCCAGATGCAACAATTTTATCACCAAAACTGAGATCATGAAATGTACATTTGTCATCCACAAATTTGACTATAAGTCTAAGTCTAGCAAGTGTGGATACAGACAAGAGTTTCTTCTTGATCACAGTTACATAAAGTGCATCAACAAGTGTGAAAGAACTACCATTAGCAGCAGTAAGCACAATCTTTCCAACTCCCTGAACTAGATAAGAGGCATTGTTAGCACGTGACTGAATTCCCATGAGGGACAGACTCAAGAGAGGTAAACAATTCACGATGTGAGGCAATGTGCTTTGTAGCACCATTGTCGAAATACCACACATGTAAATCTGCAGCAACTAACAAGCATGCATCATGGACAATAGGATTGTAAGTGCACTCTGCGCTAAAAGCCCATTCTGCATCAACATCAACATTACAGTCTCCTTTCACATAAGACTCAACAATGGCTGCATTTGTAGTGGAACCAGCATTTGCAGTGGACCCACCCTCTTTCTTCGTAGCCTCTTTGGCCTTCAACTTAGGACACGACATGATCAAGTGATCATTAGCTTTACAATAATGGCAACACATCTTCTTTTTGCCCTTATCACTAGAATTTCCAAACAAATTGCTGTCAGCAGAAGCATTAGGAATAGAAGTTTTGCCACTCGCAGCAGAACCATAAGAAGTGGCTACATTACTGTTACCACCCTTTATTTGAAGCAATAAAAGCCTGTTCAACTGCACACTGCCTAGTCCTATTTTTTCTAGAAAGTGACTCTTGCAACAGCAATGTGCATAATGCATCAAACTTGACAACTTCAGGATTTCCTTTGGTCATTAGTCTCCAAGTACTAGCAAAAGTCTGGTAGGAATCTGGTATGGCATCAAGAACAGTCTGCACAAGCAAAATGTCTGAAATGACTTCACCTGCAAAAATAAGTTTCTCATTGATATCCTTGACACTAGCAAGGAAAGTGTCCATATCATCTTCCTCATGCATAATCTTCGACTCCAGCTCTTTATGCAACAAAGTAATTTTAGCCTCATTGCGGCTTGCATAAAGACCTGCTAGAATATCCCAAGCCTGTTTTGCAGATTTTGCTGAACGGATTTGAGGAACAATGGTGCACTTCACAAACAACACAATCAATGCATGAGCCTGCGCATCCTTTACATCCCAACGAGCTTGTTCTACCGTAGGCAAAACAACTCTAACAACAGCAATCCTTGCAACAACACCTGCAACATCCTCAACATCGCCTACATTGTCAGAACCAGGACGTACATCAATGCCCTGCACAATGTTCTAGACGCCCTTTGACACAAGAACATGTTGCATCATTTAACCCCACATAGGGTAGTTGTCCCCATCCAACCTGTCCTTAGCAGCAACAAACATCTTGAACACATCTGTGTTGTTGTTGTCCGCCATGGTAAATACTGCACCTGATATGAAAACTGCCCGAAAATAAAAGAAACGGAATAGGAACAACACGTGCTATATAGCAAAAACTGTAGAAGACTATAAGGCACCTGTTATGCAGAAAACGGCGCTGACAAAAATTCTGCACAAAATGACGCAATAGCCTTGCAGTACTGCCTGTAGTGGAAACGGAGGCCGAAATGAGCCCGAATCTAAAAAAAAAAAGCTCACTGAAATGGAGAAAGTGAGCAGGCGTGTACTGGAGTAGCTGGCGACTAAGCCCGGGAGGACGCAACCTGCTCTAATACCAATTGTTGGAATTAGGGTTGCAGAGAAACAGACACACCTTGGACAAGATGAAGGAAGCTCAAGGCACACAATAGAGAGTGTATTACTTAGTGTGCAATGGAAAGATAGATAGCCCTAGAGTGATGGGCGTATATACAATGCACGGGGGGGGGGGGGGGGGGGGGGG
Organism: Adiantum capillus-veneris; assembly: GCF_014529385.1. NCBI lineage: Eukaryota > Viridiplantae > Streptophyta > Polypodiopsida > Polypodiales > Pteridaceae > Adiantum > Adiantum capillus-veneris. Next base: position 95,056,000 of record NC_140947.1, on the reverse strand, counting down.
GGAAACCTCCTAAAGAGGGAAAAAATGCCCCGGCGGTCCTAGTGTGTTCACACACATCACCACCACATGTATATGGTAACACGCTGCGCTCCGAGTGCAATGGAGACTAAAGCTGCAATCATGAAGGAGGTGATCCATCTCTGCTCATGGATGCTGCTCACCCACCATTAGATCTAGTTGATCAGGTGAAAGAGACGCTAAGAAGCAGTAGTAGTGCTTCTTAGCATCTCTTCCACCTGATCAACTAGATCTAGCGGTGGGATGAGAAGCATCTATGAGCAGAGATAGATCACCTCATTCGTGATCGCACCTTCAGTCTCCATCACACTCGGAGCATAGTGCTTGTCGTCCCTGCTTGTGAGAACATACCTCGAGCATACGTACCTAGAGTGGATGCAATGAAGATTAAATACAATGATGCAATGACGCATATAGATAGGAATGGACAAAAAGGCACGTGAATACAATATGTATTATAAAACGGAGAAAGATTGTTCAAATACAATATTTATGGCTTTAAGAGGTCTCTCTCTCATCCTCCCATGGCTCAACATAGCTTCCTATATCTATATAGAGCTCTCCGTTTAGACAGATCTCCTCCATTTCATTTTGTAGATCCTCTGCATGCACGCCATAGAGAGTAGCAGCTTGATGCTCGTCTGGCACCACCTCAGCAGCTTCTCACTGAGCATCTTCTCCGATCTCCTCCATTGATGCCGCTGTGATTGGCACATGGTAGCCCTCATACATCCGTGCATTACAAGGGCTATGAATATTCTCCTCAACGGCTTTCCTTCTGGCCAACGTTCTGTTCCTCCTTTCCAAGGTCAAGGATTTCCAGGCTGGAAATCAAAGATGTTGTTAATTCTTGAAGGCGATGAACTCTCCGATGTTGTTCTTGGAAATCATGTTTGTCCGCCTCAGCCTGTTGATACGGATAATGATAACGTGATTATCACTGAAGGACCTATATTTGAAGATTGGAATGTTGCCTATACGGATTGGCAACGACGTGATAAAGCAGCTCGTCGGTATATTCTTTCTGCTCTTACTGATTCCCTTTTGCTTGATATGTATGAACTGCCTACTTCCCATGATGTATGGAAGTACCTTATTGCAAACTTTCAGAAGAAATCTGTTACAGAAATACTTTATTTGAGAGGGTTGCTTAACAAGTTACAATATGAAGTTGGTACTGCCATGACGGGACATATTGAGTCTTTCAAATCTATTATTAATCAACTTGCTGCTGCCGGTGATCCTGTTCCACAAAAGCAACTGATTACACTTCTCCTTCATACGGTGAAGGACTCTTCTTATGATAACATTGTTACTATTCTCTCTAATAAAGATGGTCTTGATTTCGACCAAGCTTGCATGTATTTAATTGAATACTCTCAACGTCAAGAACGTCGGAATGCTGGTCACGATACAGCTATGATTTCACAAGAGGAGACTGAGTCACAACAGATGGAACGTGCTTTTTATGCTCGAAGGCGTCCATTTCAACGAGGAAACCGCAGAGGTGGCCGTCGCGGTAATATTTTCTCTCGTCTCAAATTTCCTAATAAGCAATGTTCTTACTGCAACAGAAATGGCCATACTGAAGATGATTGTTGGGCACGTCAATATGATGAAGAACACAATATTACCACAAAACAACCACGTTTATCTAGAGACTCTTCTTCTTCTTCTTGTGAATATTGTGGACGATCTGATCATCCCACTCATATGTGCTATAAGCGTCGATTCGACACAGATCGGAATAGAGCATATGCTACTGAACATCGAAACAACATTGTACCAGAAACAAGCTGCGTCCTATGTTCAGTTGCTCCAGACAGAATACTTCATGTACGTGATGGATCACTTTTTATTGTCGATTCTGGTGCTACAGTAAATATGACATATCAGTCTAAGTGGCTCCATAGCTATCATCCACTGCCAGTTCAACGTGTTGTTTATCTTGCTGATGATACTACTTGTCAAGTAAAGGGTATTGGAGACTTATATCTTAGTACCTTATCTTCTTCCACTCGAATTTTGCGAGGAGTATTACATGTACCAGATCTTCAACGTAATCTTCTTTCAGTTGCTAGACTTGTTGATCTTGGTCTGTTTGTTGGATTTGATTATACCAAATGCCGAATTGAGAAAGATGGACAGACTATAGCCACTGCTCCTCGAAACGGTAATTTATTTGAACTCTCTCTCAACGATGCTGTAGCAAATATTGTCACTGCTCCAGGTGATCATGATTGCAAAGTATGGCATCACCGTTTTGTTCATGCTGATTTCTCAAAACTCCTTGATCTTCAACGTCGTGATCTTGTTCATGGCATGGATCTTAAAGCCCATCCCCATATGGGAATTTGTGAATTTTGTGCTCTTGGGAAACACAATCGTAAACCCTTTCCTCTTTCAAATACAACTCATTCTCATGACATCTTGGATCTTGTTCATACTGATATATGTGGACCTCTACCTTCTTCGAGATCACAATATTGCTACTTCATTACTTTCATTGATGATTTCTCAAGGTATACGACTGTATTTCTACTTAGACAAAAATCTGAACCCTTATCTGTTTTCAAACAATTCCACAAGGCTGCGGAACTTCAAACCGGTCGTCGCCTTAAGAAGCTTCGTAGTGACAATGGAGGCGAATATGTTTCTCGAGAGTTTGTGAGTTACTGTGCTGACACAGGAATTCATCATGAACACACTATTCCATATTCGCCTCAACAGAATGGTGTTGCTGACGAAAGAATCGCACTATTCTCAATGCTGTAAGATGTATGCTGATTCATTCTGGCTTATCTCGTGTTTTCTGGGCTGAAGCTACTTTGACAGCAACATTTATTCAGAATCATCTTCTTACTACTGCACCCTCTGGTAAGATACCCATCACAGCATGGACAGGTGACATTCCTTCTGTATCTCATTTTCGAACCTTTGGATGTATTGCTTATATTCATGTTCCCAAAGAAACACGAACAAAGCTTGATGCTCCTGGTCTTAAAGTTATTTTTATTGGATATTCTGACACTTCCAAAGGCTACAAATTCTATGACCCTTCCTCCAAGAAAGTAATTGTGAATCGTGATGCTACTTTTAACGAACAGCTTATGGGAGGCTCATGGTCCATGGATGATTCTGATGATACTAAATCATTGCTTCAGGCTTTTCCATTTCTTTCAGAAGATGAAACTCTTCCTATAGAGCAACTTTCCTCCTCACAACCATCCATTCCAGATGTTGCCAATGATGATATTGATATTTTTGTTGATCTGCCTATTGATTTTGAACATGGCTCATGTCATGTTTATGATGACGATATTGCTGATAATGCTTTTTCTACTTCTGAAGATCCCGTTACTTATGATGAAGCTATCTCTTCACCACAAAAGGATCAATGGCAAGAGGCTATGGAAGCAGAGTACGATTCTCTTATCTCTAAAGGTACATGGATACTAACTGAATTACCTCCTGGTCGTACAGCTATTAAATGTAAGTGGGTGTATAAAACAAAAGTAAAAGCAGATGGATCTTTTGACAAGTTCAAGGCGCGTTTAGTTGCAAAAGGTTACTCCCAAGTAGCTGGTGTTGATTATCAAGAGACTTTTTCACCAGTTGTTCGCATTACAAGTGTTCGAGTTTTATCGGCATTTGCTGTTCAATTTGATTTAGAAGCTCATCAAATGGATGTGCGAACTGCTTTTCTTAATGGTGACTTGGAAGAGGAAATTTATATGGAACAACTAGAAGGGTTTGTTATTCCAGGTAAAGAAGACCTTGTTGCTCAAATTCATAAGGCACTATATGGTCTCAAACAAGCTTCGCGAGCCTGGTATACAAAATTTGATCTTTTTCTCACCTCTAAAGGATTCATCTCTTGCTCGTCAGACCCCAACTTATACATAAAACTCCAAGGTAGCAGTTTTGTGATTCTTGCTCTTTATGTGGATGATACCATCCTTGTTTCCAATGATTTGGGATTTCTTCAGCAAGTGAAAAATTTATTGTCTTCTGCATTTGATATGGTGGATCTTGGAGAGATTCACTCTTGTCTTGGCATTCAAATCCAACGGAACCGTACAAAAGGTATTTTATTCCTTCGACAGTCAAAGTTTATTGCAGATACTATTCAAAAATTTGGTATGGAATCTGCACATTCAACCAACACACCTTGTCTTGCGAGCTCTACGAAGAATACTTCTGACAATGGCGGTCAACTTGTCACAAATCAACCTTATGCTAACTTGATTGGAGGTCTTCAGTTTGTTGGCATGAACACTCGTCCTGATATTCTGTTTGCTGCTAACTATCTTGGACAACATCTTGCATGTCCTTCTCTTAAGCATTGGTCTGCTGCAAAGCGTGTAATGGAATTTGCCTATTCAATTTGAGAATAGCGGAATTTAATGAGGGTACTTTCAAGAAATGATTTTGTGAGCATAGCGGGTAGACATAATTGAAGATAGCAACATAATCATAGCAATTAGTTAACTTGGCATAGACAATACTTTTGCAAGAGAGAGAATTTAGAGAACATGACAACAATTGAGGACCCGATTTATGTGGAGCCGGTCCCCCCTCCAATAGGCATTGGTATTATGATTTCTCCCATAAAGAGAGACTTGTTACAATACAGTCTTTGTGTTCCTTGTGACCTAGGTGATGCCATGAAGATGGAAGGCTTCATGCACCACAAACATAACATAAACTTGAAGAAAGCTTTAACTATCCCAAGCCTCAGTCCCAAGACCTCAAACACCTTCGAAGGTGGAGAGAGCTAGCAGGGAATGAGGGTAGGGAAGAGGAAGAAGAAACATTTCGTAGGAGAAAGAATTAGTTCCTCACTTATCATACTCTTGTTGCTAGCATACATAATAGCATAGTAATGAAGAAGAAGGAGATGGCAAGCTTAAGCATTGAAGCATGGCTCTTGGTTGGATTTGCACTCCATAGCCAAGAGTGTTGGTGTAGGCTCTCAACCTCTACTTGCTTGGAGAGGGAGCTCTTGCACTTTGCATAGCACACAATGAGAGTGCTTGTGAGTGTGTGTGGGTGAGTATACCCCCTAGGCACCCCCCTAGCTTGCTTGGGTCGACCCCCCCTTGTAGCTCATGCCTGAAGCTCATTGGACCCCTCCAGGCCTAGCCAATCACAAGCAGGAGCCATTACAAGCAACATGGGTAGCCTTGGGACAAGTGTCCCCCTTTCCCCTTTGAGAGAGAGGACTTGATAAATGCTAAAAAAATTAGATAATTCATGTAATTTATCATTGGACCCCTTTGAAGCTTAGCCAATAGGCTTCAAGCAACACATGAAGGTAACATGGGTAGGGGCCTGACATGTGTCCTTGCTGCCTCTTCAAGTTGGGGCTTCCCTTGTGTGTGTGAGTGGGTGTTCTCTCTCTAGCTCCTAGGAAAAGGGCTCGCCCCCTCTCTTGTAGGAATGATTTTGACTTTAGGTGATCAAGCACCTTACTCATCAAGCATGACAAAGCACTTGAACTAGGGGGTGTTCCCACAAGCATCTCAGGCAAGCTTCTCAAGGCACCTCAAGTACTTTAATCATGCAGCAAGTCAAGCACCTCAAGCATGGAGCCAGTCAAGCACCTCAAGCATCTTAATCAAGCACCTCAAGCATGAAAAACACCTCAAGCATGACAAGCACCTCAAGCAGGACAAGCACCTCGAGCTTGGGCCGGGTTCCCACCTCAAGCTCAGCCCTAGCTTACTTAAGGTCAAAAGGACTTTTACACACATTTATTGGAGGTCTTCAATGAAGCTAACCCTAAGGTCTTATGCTCCATTGGTTAGCCTTGCTCTTTGATAGACCATCTCCCTTTTGGGCCCCTTTACATTGGCCCCGTGTTGAGATAGATCTAAAAGCACATACCTATATCTTAACACTTGTTCCCGTTTATTCTCCCACATTAAGTGATCAATTTAATATGAGAAAATCATTTGGGTTAGTTAGATATTAGATTTTATGACATTACCTCTCTCTTGAAATCATAGTCGTCCTCGACTATGAGGTAGAAGAGATAAAGTCTTAGTCATTAGTCAATCGTACTTAGCGGGTAAAGGATCCCTTTTTACCCTACGACATCTTTCCAAGATGGATGACTAATCCATTTGGTGCTTGGGAGACATAGCTGCCGCAAGCATGTCTGCTCTTTAGTCCATTTCATTCTCCCAAAGTAGAGTGACAAATTCTACTTGGTGTTTGAGAGACGTCGTCATCACAAACATGATTCTAAGCATGCATACTAGTTAAATTTGTGCACAATTAAAAAGAGAACTAGTCATATAAGACAAAAACATGAGTTATTTAAAAGAAATTTGTACATTTGCTTACTCTAATGTAGCATTGTAAGCATTGACAAGGTTCATACTATCCTTAAGTTGTACTCCTTGCATCCATTTAGCATCTTCAAAAGGATAATTTTTGAACTTAATAAGATACCGTCGGATAATCTTACCATGTCGTAGTACCTTGTCTTCATGCCGAAGGATAGCTTCGGGTTGTAGCACCTCTTCTTGGTCTTCAACTTCGGGAGGGTCTTCAATAATTGGTTCAATTGGTGGCTCTCCTTTGTAGGGCTTAAGTAAGCTTACATGAAAGGCATTGTGTATAAGCCAATGGTTGGGCAACTTGAGTTGATAAGCCGTCTCATTGATAGGCTTCAAGATTTGGAAAGGACCATAGTATCTTTTTGCTAGTTTAGCATAATACTTTTGATGGCCCGTAGGATTTTTGCCCGTCGTTTGCCTTAATCGAGCCTTAGGAAACTTGAGTAAGACCCAATCATTTTCTTTGAACATTAAGGCTCTTCTGTGCTTATCAGCAGTAGCTTTTTTCCTTTGTTGAGAGATGGCTATAGCCTCCCTAATCTTTTGAAAAGATTCTTGTAGGTCACGGCTATACTCATCGGCGGAGAAAATCTTCCCATGTACTTTCAGTAGCAAGGGACTTTTAGGTCTTCCTTCTATGATCTCGAAAGGTGCTTTGCCCGTAGAAGTATGTACAGTATTATTGTAGGCATACTCTACTAGCGGTAAATACTTTTCCCATTGTGAACGTTGATCTACTTCGGTAACATAAGTCTTGAGTAGATCGAGTATCGTAAGATTGGCTATCTCACTTTGGCCATCCGTTTGTGGGTGATAGGCCGAAGAGAAATTCAATCTTGTTCCTAGATTTTCAAAGAGACCTTTCCAGAAATTACTGGTCATTCTAGGATCTCTATCTGACACGATGGATGTGGGTAATCCATGGTGTTTGAAAATCTGAGATATGAAGAGAGTTGCCATTTGATGTGCCTTAATAGTCTTTTTGATAGGAATAAAATGTGCTTGCTTGCTAAACCTGTCGACTATTGTCCATATTCCTGTATTCCCATGGATAGACTTGGGTAATCCAAAGATGAAATCCATGGATATACTCTCCCATGGTGAATTTGGAATAGGCAATGGCTGGAGTAATCCAGGTTGCTTCCCTCTATCATACTTGGTCTTTTGGCATACTACACATTTTGAAACATACTCTTGTATGTCCACTTTCATGGTAGGCCAATAGAAATACGTCTCTACTCCTCGGAGAGTAGGTTGAATACCTCTATGCCCTGCATATGGAGGAGCATGGGATTCATACATAACCTTCTCACGAAGGGAATGGGTAACACATAGCCTATTGCCGTGGAGAAGATAACCATCCTGCAAGGTGAATGGTTCCTCTTTCTTCCCCAAAGCAAGGGCTGACATTATGTCTCTAAAGTCAGGGTCAGTAGCATACTCATCTATCATAGAGGATAGATCATTGTGAGTAGCTATAGACACCGCATTAAGTTTTGGTCGTCATGAAAGTGCATCGGCAACTTGATTGTGCTTACCAGCTATGTGAGCAATATGGAAATTAAATTGCGAAAGAAAATTTGCCCACCTCATTTGTTTGTCGGAAAGCTTGGTTTGCGTCATGAAATACTTGAGACTTTGGTGGTCGGTTCGTAGGATAAATGGAGTCCCCAATAGGTAGTGCTTCCATGTGTCTAGGGCATGTAGAACAGCTAAAAGCTCTTTCTCATAAATGCCCAAGACTCGTTCATCACCATTGAGCCTTCGGCTCTCATATGCTATGGCATGCCCTTCTTGAAGCAAAACTGCTCCAAGGCAATCACCACAAGCATCACATTGGACCTCAAATGGCTTTGAGAGATCCGGAAGCACGAGGACTGGTTGGGAAGTAAGCTTCTCTTTGAGTTTTTGAAAAGCATTTTGCTCCTTAGCAGACCATACAAACTTAACGTTCTTCTTGGTTAAGTCGTGTAGTGGTCCTGCTACTTGAGAGAATTTTGCTATGAAGCGTCTATAGTATGCACACATACCAATAAAGCTTCTTAGCTCATGTAGATTCCTTGGGTTAGGCCATGATTTTATTACCTCTAACTTTGATGGATCCATACGAATACCATCGTGAGAGATAATATGGCCTAGATATTGAATCTCTTGAAGGAAGAATTCACTTTTCTTTTGGTTGAGAAAAAGTTTGTTCTCCCTCAAGGCTTGAAAAATCACTTGGAGATGTTGCTTATGTTCCTCCAAAGACTTGGAGTAGATGATGATATCATCGAAGAACACTCCAGTGAATTTTCGATATGGTCTAAAAATTTTCTCCATCAAACGATTGAACGTAGCTGGTGCATTAGTCAAGCCAAAAGGCATGACTAGATATTCATAAAGACCAAATGTTGTGCGAAATGCGGTCTTTAAGATATCCTCATCCACTATCCTTATTTGATGATAGCCACTCTTAAGGTCAATCCTACTGAAGTAGGTAGAGCCTTGTAGCTTATCAAACAGATCTTCTACCCGAGGTAAGGGAAATCTGTTTTTGATAGTGATATGGTTTAGTGCTCGATAGTCCACACACATACGGTATGTACCATCTTTCTTTTGCACTAAAAGGACTGGAGAACAAAAGGGAGAGGAACTAGGCCTCACCATCCCTTTGTCTACCAGCTCTTGTACTTGCCTCATGATCTCCTCTTGTTGAGCTTGTGAGACTCGATAAGGAGGTTTGTTAGGCGGTGAGCTTCCTGGAAGGAGCTCAATACGATGGTCATCATCCCCTCGTTTTGGAGGTAGGTCCATAGGGATATCATCGATGAACACATCTTGGAATCCTTTTAGAAAAGTAGACAAGTCTAACTCTTCTTGATTCCTATCATTTTCATTTGATGAAACATTATTAGCTTTTAGAGACTCTTTGACATAAATCATGTACGCAGAAACTGAGCTTTTCATTGATTTATCAAAAGAAAGAGGATTTACAAGTGGAATAGTGCGACCACGCTCACTAGCATCTATATACATGTTCTTTCCCCTGTAGGTGAAGTAAATTCTCCGTTCAGGGAACTTCATGTTGGAAGCCATGCGATCAAACCATGGTGCCCCTAGGATAACATCCTGATGTTGGAGGGGAGAGATGAAGAAGTATTCTTTGTCGACATAGCTTTGGACATGAAGCCTCAACTTCCCAATCAAGGGAGTAACGGAGGCTTGTTGTCCCTTGAAAGCTGCATCAGCTGTTACTATATCTCCCATCTCAAAAGCTTGAATGCCCAACTTGGTGGCCAACTCTATTGATATGAAGTTGAGAGTAGAGCCAGGATCAAACAAGATGAAGGAATCATGCTCTCTTACCTTTCCCCAAGCATAGGAGAGTGATGATCCTTTGCAATGAGCATCCTCTTTTGGAGCTTCGATGGTGGAAGCCCTAGGAGTCTCATTGCGAGTATTCTTCTTGGGGCAAGAACGATAGCCATGTCCTTGCTCCCCACACTTGAAACACTTATGGTCCTTGCGAAAAGCTTCAAGCTCTTCAGGAGAGAGTTTGTTTTTACCTTTGTAAACTCCCTTCTCCTTGGACCGATTGTTGTTGTTGTTGTTGGAAGTGCCTTGGGAATTATTTTGAGCATTGGATTTCCCCTTTGCATCATTTTTATCTTTGTTTTCCATGGGCTTGACATTACGTCTAGCCCCTTGATGGAAATTGATGTGTGAAGCAACCATGGTGTGGTGGATTACTTCGGTAATAGTACCGGGCCGTTGAGAGTTGATATATTCGGCCATCTCTTCAGGTAATCCCGCACAGAATTGTTGTCTTTGCTCGGCAAAGTCTATCTTTTGAAAGACAGTAGCTTTGAGATGTAAATCCCAAAACTTATCTACATACTTGTTGATAGACTCATGAGAGAGGAGATTCAAGCCGCGCCATTCGGTAAGAACTTTATCTTTAGTATCGCTTGGAAGAAATTGCTTCATGATGGAAACTCGTAGAGTTTTCCATGTCTTTGGGGCTTCTCCATTGCCACGAAGGCTAGCCCACCATTGACGAACTGATTTTTGGAAGTGCATAGCTACATCGCGTAGCTTGGAGGACTCTGTGAAGCCCTCGTCCCCAAAGGCCGCATCAAATTGCTGGATGAAGGCCAACACTTTGTCGGTAGCACCAAAGGTGCCATCGTAGGTGAGAAAAGAGATACTCTTTCCTCCCTCCTTGAACTTCTTTAGCTTTTGTGACCTTCGCCATGCAGGAAATGATTTGCGATGTCCTCCCCTCTTGTATTCTCTAGGAGAATAGCCATAACTTTCATCGGAAGAGAAGGAAGGTGAAGAAGAAGTAGAAGAGGGTGACCTCTTCCTAGCCCTTTTCTTCCTTTGTTTCCTCTCTTGCCTTTGAGAGTGATGAGGAGAAGGACTATGGGTTGCTCTTTTCCTCTTGGGAGGAGTAGGCGATCGTCTAGACCGCCTTCTTCGTGGAGCTACATCTTCAGAAGAACTTAGACTTTCATTGCTTTCTTTCTCTTTGGATTCCTCCTCTCGAATGGGAGAGAGTCTTCTTTTGGGGGTCTCTTCAAGAGGCCTCCTAAGCTCTCTCTCCTCTTGGAGAGGAAGGGAAATTCCATAGGCACGAAGTTGTTGAGTAACTTCGGCTTGCAAGGTAGGGTTGCCCATAGCTTGTTGCAACCTAGTCACAAGATAATTCACAAACATGGGAGCATCATCATTAGCACCTTCATGTGCAAAATCAAAGCTATCAATGTTCATTCTACTCTCTTGATTATTGTCAGCCATGTTAACAAAATTTTATGTATGTACTTAGTGTATGCTTTGGCAATTCAAAACCTTAGTTGCCACTCCTCTTAGCCTTTGAAAATCGGCTCTTAAGTATCTACACCCACGGCTCAAAGTGGTTAATTATAGAGAGTAGAGGAGTAGGTCTAACATAGCAGAGTTGCCAAGGGCTAGCTCCTTTCGGACTTCTTATGGCTCAATAATGGTAAAGCCGTAGGCAAGTCTAAAAAGACTCCATTATTAAGTCCAAAGCTCCCGAGGTGTGCACCATCCCCCACATAGTGGGCTTAACAAAACCGGTATTAGATCCCAGTTCCACTTACTCTATTATAATTAACAACATCAACCATTTATAGGCTACTTAAGGACCTCTCTTCTTAAGCAAGAAAAGAGAAACCAAATGCTCTGATACCAATGTAATGGAATTTGCCTATTCAATTTGAGAATAGCGGAATTTAATGAGAGTACTTTCAAGAAATGATTTTGTGAGCATAGCGGGTAGACATAATTGAAGATAGCAACATAATCATAGCAATTAGTTAACTTGGCATAGACAATACTTTTGCAAGAGAGAGAATTTAGAGAACATGACAACAATTGAGGACCGGATTTATGTGGAGCCGGTCCCCCCTCCAATAGGCATTTGTATTATGATTTCTCCCATAAAGAGAGACTTGTTACAATACAGTCTTTGTGTTCCTTGTGACCTAGGTGATGCCATGAAGATGGAAGGCTTCATGCACCACAAACATAACATAAACTTGAAGAAAGCTTTAACTATCCCAAGCCTCAGTCCCAAGACCTCAAACACCTTCGAAGGTGGAGAGAGCTAGCAGGGAATGAGGGTAGGGAAGAGGAAGAAGAAACATTTCGTAGGAGAAAGAATTAGTTCCTCACTTATCATACTCTTGTTGCTAGCATACATAATAGCATAGTAATGAAGAAGAAGGAGATGGCAAGCTTAAGCATTGAAGCATGGCTCTTGGTTGGATTTGCACTCCATAGCCAAGAGTGTTGGTGTAGGCTCTCAACCTCTACTTGCTTGGAGAGGGAGCTCTTGCACTTTGCATAGCACACAATGAGAGTGCTTGTGAGTGTGTGTGGGTGAGTATACCCCCTAGGCACCCCCCTAGCTTGCTTGGGTCGACCCCCCCTTGTAGCTCATGCCTGAAGCTCATTGGACCCCTCCAGGCCTAGCCAATCACAAGCAGGAGCCATTACAAGCAACATGGGTAGCCTTGGGACAAGTGTCCCCCTTTCCCCTTTGAGAGAGAGAGGACTTGATAAATGCTAAAAAAATTAGATAATTCATGTAATTTATCATTGGACCCCTTTGAAGCTTAGCCAATAGGCTTCAAGCAACACATGAAGGTAACATGGGTAGGGGCCTGACACGTGTCCTTGCTGCCTCTTCAAGTTGGGGCTTCCCTTGTGTGTGTGAGTGGGTGTTCTCTCTCTAGCTCCTAGGAAAAGGGCTCGCCCCCTCTCTTGTAGGAATGATTTTGACTTTAGGTGATCAAGCACCTTACTCATCAAGCATGACAAAGCACTTGAACTAGGGGGTGTTCCCACAAGCATCTCAGGCAAGCTTCTCAAGGCACCTCAAGTACTTTAATCATGCAGCAAGTCAAGCACCTCAAGCATGGAGCCAGTCAAGCACCTCAAGCATCTTAATCAAGCACCTCAAGCATGAAAAACACCTCAAGCATGATAAGCACCTCAAGCAGGACAAGCACCTCGAGCTTGGGCCGGGTTCCCACCTCAAGCTCAGCCCTAGCTTACTTAAGGTCAAAAGGACTTTTACACACATTTATTGGAGGTCTTCAATGAAGCTAACCCTAAGGTCTTATGCTCCATTGGTTAGCCTTGCTCTTTGATAGACCATCTCCCTTTTGGGCCCCTTTACATTGGCCCCGTGTTGAGATAGATCTAAAAGCACATACCTATATCTTAACACTTGTTCCCGTTTATTCTCCCACATTAAGTGATCAATTTAATATGAGAAAATCATTTGGGTTAGTTAGATATTAGATTTTATGACAAAGCATGTATTGAAATACTTGAAAGGCACTACAGATTTTGGTTTAGTCTATCGACGACAACTCACATCGGATTCTATGCAATCTCTTTCTCTTTTGGATTACACAGATGTAGACTGGGCAAGCTCACATTTATCTATGCGATCTACTAGTGGAAATTGTCTTTATAAATGGTTGTCTTGTTTCTTGGACCAGCAAGAAACAACGTTGTGTTGCAGTTTCTACGACTTAGTCAGAATATGTTGCGGCATCACTTGCAGCTCGTGAGTTGATTTGGCTTCGACAAATGCTGGTTGATATTGGTCACTCTCCTCTTTCTAGCACACCCTTGCGGTGTGACAACCAAAGTGCTATTAGTCTTGCAAAAGACTATGTTCAGCATAATAAGTCAAAGCACATTGCTGTCCATTATCATTATGTCAGGTAAGAAGTACGCAAGGGAACCATTATGGTTGAACACTGTCCAAGTGACCAGATGATTGCAGACATTTTGACCAAAGGCCTCAATGAGTCACGTTTCATCCTCTTGCGCTCGGAGCTTGGAGTTGCTTCGGCCTCACTCTTTCTAGATTAGCTTCTTTTCTATTGTAATAGCTTTGTACATATGACATTGTAATCTTTTAGGTACCATGCACTATGCACACTCCACATTTGCACCTTGTGATATCTAAGTCACTTGAATATTTGTACATAGATGCACAATTCACTTTCACATCATCACCACTGGTTCATATTTCACATTGTATAGGGGCTTGGGTTTTTCCCTTGAACTCCCCAAGGGTTTTTTCATCCAAAGCTAGAGACCTTTGTTTGAGTGGGGGTGTTGGAGCTATATATGGCTCACTCTACTGAACTTGGTCTCACCTATATATTTGTATCTTGTCCTCAATATGAATCAGTCTTTGGGAGCGTATATGGTGTGTCTCTTGTCTCGTCTCTCTCTCTTTCTCTCTACATCTCAACATTATATACATTGCAATTCATGTATCTCCCAAGAGGCTTTAAATTGTTTTAAATTTTTAACATGTTCTATCAGATCTGGACAATTTTATTAGGAATGACATATTCATTGTTTTTTACACCTGCAAATATACCATTTAAAGTCAAAATGATTATCAACCTGAATTAGTATAATCTTGATGAATTTTTTAGAGTCTTAAAGTCGGTGTGTGATTTGCATAGATATGTTAAAGTGATCACGATCGTGTGATTACGTCAATAACTCTAGTCTTTACACAAGAAAATCATGTGATTACGTTAATTGTCAACGTGACTTTGATTATGACCTGCAGAAACCCATAGAGCCGGGTAGCCCTTTGGGGTTTTTATTTTTCCCGATGGGTCGCGCTAGGCATTTCCATTTACCCAGCGGGCTTGTCGGGCTTATGCAAATGCCCGGCAGGCCTATCAAGAAAATGAAAAGGCCTGGCGACAGTATACAGTAAACAATGTGCTAAACACGGGCTTTTAGCTAGGAAAATCCTTGGGGAAGTATCCGAGTGCCGGGTATAGTCATGGATAAAAGCATGACTGGGTGGTACTCTTTTATGGGTTGATTACTAGTTTTGAATAGCTGCACTATTAGACGTGGCATGCGGTAATTTTTTTGCAAATTAATTCTAAATTTGGTGCCAAAGAGCTTTTTAGATTCTCCTCTTCAAGAGCTATCCAATGATATATCACACGCATTGGGTTCTTCTATCTTTGTCCAACATATTACAGCTATTAATTTTTCAAATTGCTGTCCCGAACACAGCTTTGGTGTCCACTCAGTCATGCTTTCACCCTCATCTCCTTGTGAATTGACCTAAGGTTATAGAGTCACATGTTCTTTTTTTGGACTGAACGTGATTCTTAATTCGGTGACCACTTCTAAATTTTTTTAATTCGTTTACCGACATAAAGGTACGAAACCAAACCAGCTAAAAACTTGGATAGTCATGCTCATTGCGAAGAAGCCATTGGTCCAAATGAGGGCTATAATTGGTTTTAGAAGATGAGCATATATAAATGACGAGTCAATAGTCAAGGGTTGGATGTCTTGTACTAGTGTATAGGGCTTATAAAGATCCTTGAAGTCTTGCATTTTGCACCATCATAGTTTGAGTTGGTTTATACTTGTCACTTCACAATATAAGAGCTATAATCCTTAATTGGGTTAAAATAGCTTTTATATATTGAATTGGTTGCATGGGGGGGCTACAATCCTTCATTGGGTACAAGTAGTCCTCAGTTGAGTGATTATATTGAAGATTTATTTGTGTTAGTTCATGCATTGGTTTATACAGAGAGTGCATTATGTTTCATGATAGATTATTAGTGCATGGAATGACCAATTATCATATATTTTACTGCTTTCATTTGTTTTTTGTAGCAATTGAAACTAGATGTGTCTTATTGTTTGCAAATCAAAGTGGACATATAAATAATCATTATAACAATAATTGCATTGAGAGATTCATAGCACTATTGTACTTATTATGCCATGCATAGATTGTATTGCAATGTGTATGTTTGCTCACAATATAGGTGATCGATATGTGGATTGACTAGCATGCATTGAAAATCTCATATTGTGCATCATGTTTACTTTCATATTGAATGGTTTTTAAATTTTAATATATATTGAAAATATGAAAAATATTTCAAAAACTGAACATCTAGTTCTTTTGTCTTAAGTTTTAAATTAAAAGCAATGGAGCAAAATGTTGGCACAAGTGGTACGAAGAAGCCAAAGGAAAAAAAAAGCTCCTAGCAAAGAGTGGGATTATGCTCACAACATATGCGGCCGATATATGGAGTGGCAATGTAAATATTGTCACATATAAAACTCAGGTGGTGCACCGTAGTAGGGATCATTTTCTGGGTAGCAATAAAAAGAGTTGTAAGAAATGTGAACATGCTCAGGCACCTATAGAGTTGCAAAGCATTTGAGAGAAGAGCTCGCCAAAAAGGGTGGCAAGAGACAACATATATATAGCTCTGAGGCTTCAAGTGAAGGGTTCGCAGAGCCAAATATTAACTCCACAGATCCTGTAGTGACTCCAACCAACCTTGGAGAACAACCTACACAGGGAGAGAAAATTCCAAGCAGTGTTCCTTTGAAGCGTCACAATGAAAGTGGACTTAGTCAAATGCGTCAAAAATCATTACATCAAAGCTTTCGAGTGTAGTCTCTAGAAGAATCACAAACTACACTCACCAAAGAAATATTCTTTATTGGAAGTGTTTTGGTCATGGTAGACAGCAATCATTGGAAGGCTGTTTGGAAGAAAATCGGTGAGTTTGGCCCAAGATTTTCAGCTCCTTCTCATCACACGATACGAAATGTTTCCTTGGACAAACGTTACGTAAAAGGAAAAGTGCGTGTTGACAAAATAATACTTGGGAATTTAGATTTCAGGATGTACGATTGTGAGTGATGAGTGGTCAAATGCTCAAAGAAGACCGTTGATCAATGTAATGCTGGTTTGTCCAAGGGGAGAAACATTTATAAAGGAGATTGATAGTTCTGATGCAATTAAAAGTGGCAAGCACATTTTTGAGGTCTTGATTAATGTAATTAAAGAAATTGGTGATGAACATGTCGTTCAAGTAGTCATATGCATGGACAATGCAAAGCAAAACGCCAATAAATTAATATAGAAGCACTTTCCACACATTTTTGCCAATGGTTGTAATACGCACAGTTTGAACTTGGTGCTAAAAGATTGGTACACTAGAGATGAAACCATATGGTTCGCCAAAATAATTGATACAACGTGTGAGGTTGTGAAATTCATCTTGAAACGACAAAGAGTGCTCGATTTGTATAGGATGTACATATCGGTAATGTTGAAGCTTCCTTTGAGATTCGAATGAAGATCGTGTCAAAAACCATTGTAAAAGAACTTGTATTCAAATGTGTTTTGATCATATACAATGCTTCATATTTCGCGATTATACATAGTTTGTCAATCTCAATTGTGTTGCTCTGAAGTAGCATCTTGTGCACCAAACAGATTTCTAATTGTGCTAGGGGTATCTTGGCTGGCTTGCTTGGATTTATACTCGTTTTCCATGCCAAACATAATATATATTCCTTGTGGAATATCTTGTGAACAGATTGCGCATCGGCTACTATTTTGCATTAAACGAATAATACAAACAAAGTGATAATAGTGACCGCATGTTGATGTATAATATCCACTCCATCGATCAAAATTCTTGTGGCAAAGTGGACATTGGGAATGGACAAAAATTGTATTCTTGATAACATCATGGATGCTACTTTAAAGTATCAATATTACAAAAATCTTATATCAATCATACGTAGTGAGAATGTATTGAAGCCTCTACATTATACTCTAACGTATCGAGGAATTCATTATAGAAATCACTTATGCATACCTAAGGATGTTACCATATGGAAAGCTATCTTATATTAATCACACGATATCCCATCTTCACAACACCTAGGCCGTGCCAAAATCCTCAATGCTATTCACAAAATTTATTATTTGCAAGGGAAAAAGAGTGATATCCCTTGTTATGTCAAGCAATTCCTTTCATGTTAAAGGGTTAAAGCTAAAAGACTAATTATCATAGGTAAGTTACATCCCTTGTATATCCCTCAAAGGAAGTAGAAATTCATGAATATGGACTTTGATGACCTTCCTACTGTTCAAGTTGGTTATGACTCGATTATGGTAGTAGTTTACATGCTCACTAAGGTGGTACATCTTATACTAGTCAAGACTACCTTTACTACTTTAGATATTAGTCATGTTTTCATGAAAAAGATATTTTGACTTCATGGTTTACCCAAGAGGATTATAAAGTGATCATAAACCAAATCTACTTCCAAGTTTTGGGTATCATTGTTTCAAGCCATTAGTACTCAAGTATGCTTCATCACCGCCTATTATCCTCAAACAGATGGCCAAACAAAAAGGGTTAATGAAGTAATCAAAGATATATTCTGATCTTAATGCAATCAAGAGCCTCACAAATGGATTCAATATCTAGCCTTCCTAGAATACCCTCACACAAATATTAGGATAATGACACCCTTTAATGCTCTTTAAGGTCAAGAGTGTTACCAGCTTTGAATTTTTCAGATCCTACTATAAGGGTAGAAGCATCAAAACAAATGTTAGAAGAGATGAATGCCAAAACGAAAGCTATTCAAGGAGATATTCAAGAAGCTCAAGACCATCAAAGAAAATATGTAGACTTCAAGAGATCTGATATAATTTTTAAAGAGGTGACCAAGTTTTCTTGAGAATAAATCCCAAGAGAAGTAATTTATCCTTGGGTAAGTACAAGAAGCTCAGCTACCACTATTTTGAAGATTATGAAATCATCAAGTTCATAAGTGATCAAGCCTACAAGTTAAAGTTTCCATATCATCTTAAAGTTCATGATGTGTTTCACATTAGCTTGCTAAAAAATTATGTGTCTGACCTAGATCCTATCCTTAATGGTTACAAAATCATCTTATCAAAACAAGATGTACTTCAGCTTCAACCATATTCTATCTTGGAAACTCACGAATACCTTGTTTCATGGAAGGACTATCCATTCAAAGATGCTACTCGGGAAGAGGAAGCAACACTCCTCAAAGACTATCACAACCTACTCTTGAGAAGAACATCTCCATTTGTAACTTGGGGAGATTGTAAGTTACCCACTTTCTTTTCTACTCAAGTTAGACTTCTTTTACAAAGGGAAGTCCAAATTGGGTGAAGTATGATCGTTTATGATCTAAAGTTCATTCTTACTTCACACAAGAAAATAATTTCTTTGAAATTGGACAAATATTTACCCTTGAAATCTAAACTAAATTTTCACTAGAACCTTGGACTTTTGTAGATATTTTGGAAGAATAAGGGCAAAAACATATGCAATTGTGTTGGTTAGAATGGATAATATATCACATGGGCTACCCATGGAGTCACATGGGGGGGGTGGTGTTGCTCTCATTTGAAGCCTGGAAGCTACTACAAGGCCCAAAATCCCTAGATCTTGACCAATTGGGCAATGTAGAAGCATTGGGTGGCCTTTGGGACCTTAGTAGGCCTAAACTAGCATGCTATTGTGAGCTAAGTTAGGGGCTTGCTTTGTATTAGGGGGGGCACCTTATAGCCCACCCCCTGCTCGAAAAAGGCTATAAATAGGTACTCAGCTCTTAGATATTTGCACATTGTATTGGGAATTCTTTGTTGCACTTGAGATGCTTGCTTCTCTAATAGGAGGGCATCCACAAGCCACTTAGAGATACAGAATTCGCGTGGATTTATGAGGTACTTAAGTGTTATAAGTATTAGGAAAAATTAGCTAAATTAAATTATAATTATAAATACTAAAGCTAGAATTGGATTCTCTACCACATGCTAAGAGACTTGTACTATCAATTTTTAGTTACACGCCTAATTTTTGTCCTATTAAAATAGAGGGAGAATTATATTTATGAAAAAATAAGTTGAATCTAACTTCTCTAAGTCTTTTGAGTATTGGAAAGGGCAATGGTATCATTATGTTGCCCAAATTCTTACTTTTTGTATTTATTGAGTCAATTTTAAAACTCCTAGAATATGAGAGATTAATAACTTTTCATGAAGTTTTTAGAAATAAATTTTTAATAACCAGAGGTGTATTTTGACTTTATAAATTTTTTAAACATTTTGCAAAGATTCTAAAGCTATATCATAATTAATTTTGGTCATCTAAGTTGCATTGTACGTTATACGGCATATGTATAATATGCTTTAAATGGATGTATTATACAGCACCTGCTTTTATTCGATCGTATCATACAGTGCCACATCAGCAAAACCATCGTATCGTATAGTCTATTGAAATTTCGATCGAATGACATTTTGATTGAGCAATTGAAATAAAGTTTCTAATATACTGTGAAAACGAATTGTTTTGCTTATTCTATTGAGCTCTCTTTCCCTTTTCTCATCTATAGGTGAGCCTCAACAATTAAAAAATATTAAAAAATATTAAAAAATCTATTGAAATTTTGTTATAGAATTTTTAATAGAAATTTAGAGCTTTGAACAAAATGTTTTTTTCTAGGTTTTGGAGTTTTGGGTTTAGTCTTTATTTGCTCTGTGTGAAGTATATCTTACACTAAGAGGTAAATTAAGTAAGGTAGTTAATGATTACTTGCATTGTGTAGAGGAAATTCACACTTGGAAGTGATTCAATAAAGTTAAAGTTAGACGCAATTATTTGCTTTGTGTTGAACTATGTTCCACTTAGAAGTTACTTAAGTTAGATAGTTAAAGTTAGGAGTTACTTGTTGTGTGTTGAACTATGTTCAAACCTGGACGTAGCTTGGGTTAGATTTATCTAATGATTGTCTGTCATGTTTAGAGTAGTACTCACACTACATACAATCTAGGTAGATTAAATAATAAACTCTCTCTTTGTGTAGAGTATTCTCACACCTAGAAGAGAATTATAGAAGTAGTGAATTTTGATTGCTTGCCATGTGTGGAGCTACACTCACACGTGGAGGTAATTTAGACAGGTTTTTTAAAAATATTTTTATATGTGTAGCGTTTACTTAGACTTGGAAGTTATTGAGATAGATTAAGCGATTTATTTATCATGATTCAAGTGTAAAGTGAGAGCTCACACTTGAAAAAAGTATAGTTTTAGTATTTATTAATTGAAGAGGTTGAAAATGTTGACAATAAAGTAATGTAAATGGTATTAGAGTTTGATTTTAAATGTGTATTTAGTAAGTAGTTGTGTTTGAGTTTGCAGATCTTAAGAACATGGTGAACGGATATGAGTGGAACTACATATATGAATTGGTCAGTGAGAAGACTACATCAAAGTTGAAGTGTAAGACCTGCGGCCATAATTTTAGCGAAAATTCTTACAGGATAAAAGACCATGTGTTCAACATTCTTGGAAACGTTTTAGCTTGCAAGTACCCCCCAAAAGGAATTGAAGAATTTTTTTTCGACTGGGCGCTCAGGGAAAAGAGAGCACATCTTGAGGGCAAGAAAAGGGGAGGTCCCAAAATGATGGCTCCATCTATGGTTAGGGGCATCAAAATGACACTCGAGAATGATCAAAACCCTCCCTCGCTCCCTACTTCAAGTCAAGGAGGGTGTCATTCATCCTTTGCAGGGGATTGTAGCTCTAATCCTACCGGAACCTCCGCTAACATAAGCCGAAGTAAAGCATAGACTAGAGGAGAACCTGCACCAAGTGGTCCTACTTTGCATTAGGCATTTGATAAACAATGGCTGATTGAACTCCATCTTAAGTGGACGCAAGCATTTTTTGCATGTGGAATTCCTTTTAATGTCATTCGAAATCCTATCTTCAAAGATAATTTAATGAGCACGGCGAAGAGGGGTTTTGTGATACTTGACTATAATAAGATGCGTATAGAATACTTAGATAAAGTGAAAACTACATCAAAAAATATTTTAAAACGCACAGCTCTTGGTTATGTGCCACAGTATGGATGCACAGTTGCTCTAGATGGTTAGAAAATTTGTAAGAAGAAACCATTGATTAATGTGATGTTGATTTGTCCAAGACGTTCCATCTTTCTTGAGGCGATTGATACATCCTTGAAAGAGAAAACTAGTGGATATCTTGTTGGTGTATACGATCGTTCGATCAGAAAAGCAAGAGGACCTAGAAATGTGACAACCATTGTCACAGATAATGCATCTAACTACAAAGCAGCTAGAAAAGCAATTGAAGCAAAGTATGCAGAGATAACATGGGTTCCATGTGCTGCTCACACTTTGAATCTGTTCTTAAAGGACTTTGGGAAAGTTCTTTCTATTAAGCAAACTCTTCTAGATGCAAACCACTTGGTGAAGTTTGTAAGAGAGCATTCACTTTCTTGTGCTTTGTTCAGAACAAAGTCCCCAACTAGAAATTTACATATTTTTTGTGTGACCCGTTTTGCGATAGCATATTATGTTCTGTCTACGCTGTAGCAGGTAAAAGCACCCCTTGTTGAAACAGTGGCATATAGAAGATGGAACATTTGGATTCATAAATATCCCAAGTATGAACCTGCTGCTTTCAAATGCTATCAGCTTGGAAACTCTTCTGTTTTTTAGAGAAATGTAGACAAAATTGTTACTGTCACAGAACCCTTCACTCATGTGATACAATTCGTGGACAAAGAAGCCTCTATCTTTGGACGGGTTTACTAGTACATGCATGAAGCCACTTGCAAGTTAAAAGACTGTGCATTCTGTGCAGGAAAAGAAAAAGCCATGATGATGTTGTTTGTCAAAAGACGATGGGAGCAGCTACATACTCCATTACAAGGAGAAGGTTTTGTCTTAGATCCTACATTAGGAGATTTCGGAGGTCTTTTGGAGGGCCTTTTGGAAGAGAGAGAAAAAAGCACTCCTCCAATGAAAGAAGAGCTTAAGTTACATAGAAAAATAGATTGATATTAAGAAAAATATAAAAAAGGTGTCAGTGGTCCTTGAAAACGGACGCCTTTTCATTCAATGCGAATGTCTTTCTCATGAGGTAGGCGACGCTCATTTAATATGGCTTTCGTGATTATTGAAACTTAAAAAAATCACAAAAATATCAATTGGTGTTGGAATCTGAAGATATTGACACCATCAATGCGTCCGGAATGTCCAAAAACCTAAAAACGCATATCTACTTGCCTCAATCTGACACCCGGAGAGGGAGAAATCACCAAAAAACCCCTGAAAAGGGGATTTGGGATCATTGCACGCGAGGGACCATCTGGAGAATTCTAGATGACCCTCTGTGCACCGTGATCCACTTTTTTTATTTTTTGCCTCACGGCGCGCAGAGGGCCATTTGGAATTTTTTAGATGGTCCCCCGCATGCCGCGAGGCAAAATCTCCTTTTTAGGGGTATTTTGACGATTTCTCCCTCTCTGGTTGTCAGATTGAGACAAGTAGATAGACTGTTTTTAAGTTTTTGGTCATTTGGACACATTGGCAGTATCAAAAACTTTAAATTCTAATAAAAACTAATAATTTTGTGATTTTTTAATTTCAATGATGATGAAAGCTATATTGAATGAGCGTCATGTACTTCATGAAAACGGCACACACATTGAATGAAGAAGTGACCGTTTTTAAGGATTTTTGAAAAGTCGGGTTCACTTTTCAGATTGTTCAGCTGTTCTTTTAGACATAAGCAACAAGTGAAAAGATATTTAAGAACATTTCTAGAGAGAGAAATATAATTCTTAGAAGGCCCTCCAAATGACCTCCGAGATCTTCTAATGAGTTCCAAATGCACAAGCAATCTTCAAACAATGAAGTGATTAGTGATTTCAGAAAGTGTGTGCTCAACTATTAGGCAATGTGGAGAGACAGGTGGCATACACACAGAAGATGATATATACTAGCAGGGAAGGATTGTTTGGGGATCCTTGGAATATAGATGATATCAAGACAATGAGCGCACCAGTTTCGTGGAAAGAGTGCGGTGGAAAAAAAGTGGAACTTCAACATGTGTTGTGAGAGTATTGTCTATTGCCACCTCAAGTGGTAGTTGTGAAAGAAATTGGTATTCATTTGCTTTCGTGCATAGTAAAAAACAAAATCAATTAAGTCCTAAACGAGCTACGAACTTGGTGTATGTATTTCTTAACATGCAACTTATAGAAAAGTTAGTAAAGTTAGCCACATGTGCCACAAAAGAAAGCTTTGGGCGCTTTCAAAAACATGAAGCAATCGCAAATGAGCTTAACTCTGATGATGAGTTGGAACGGAACCCGGAAGATATTGATCCAGAATGTTCAAATATTGAAGAAATTGAAGACATGGTGCCTGTGATTGAGGGAAAAAATGAGCTATAAAGTTTGTACTATATTCTCTATTAATTTTGCAATGCAAAATTTATGTAGAGTCTAGCTTCACAATCTCTCTCTTGTTGGAGCTATATATGGCTCACTCTACTGAACTTGGTCTCACCTTTATATTTGTATCTTGTCCTCAATATGAATTAGTCTTTGGGAGCGTATATGGTGTGTCTCTTGTCTCGTCTCTCTCTCTTTCTCTCTACATCTCAACATGGTATCAGAGCGATAAATATCGCGCGCCGATTCAATTCATGGTGACACAACAGTATGTGTATGCGATTCGCATGCAAGATTCAAAATTGCTACAAATTTTATTTTTGAGCATTGATTCTTGTTAATTGTGGTTGTTTTGTGTTAAGAAGAATATGATTAGTGTTTTATGTGGCATTTATTTCTAATCAATCTAATCGGTGATTACGTTTTCTTGTTGATGACACCCTGAACTTCATCTCAATTTTTCTTGCTATTCTGCTCAAAATTTGGAGAAATGAGAAAGGCGCAATGAAGCGTAGCACAATGGCACTTTTCATCCAAAACTTGTTTGTCTCCTCGAGCTCTTCGATTTGAGTTCTAGGTTTGCGTCAATCGGAGTTCGCAGCAGAAAGTTATGCAATTTTTACTGCAATTGAGCTTGACATCTTCTCGCAACAAGATATGTCTTATACGTCTTCTTATCTTATACGTATTATACGTCTTCTCGCAACAAGATATGGCTATGAATATTCTCATCAACGGATTTCCTTCTGGCCAGTGTTCTGTTCCCCCTTTCCAAGGTCAAGGATTTTCAGGCTGGAAAGCAAAGATGTTGTTAATTCTTGAAGGCGATGAACTCTCCAATGTTGTTCTTGGAAATCGTGGTTGTCCGCCTCAACCTGTTGATACAGATAATGATAACGTTGATGGGGGATTTTCACAAGCCAAGCTCCCATACCCCTCTTCTCTCGTCCCCACCCCATGAAAACCCCCTCTTAGGGAGGGAGTGATAAAAGGCATTGAAAAAAGTAAGAAAAAAAAAAGTATGCTTATGTAAATATATAAGAAAGGTAAAATAGGCCACCTCATGCCTGCGGGGTAGCCCATCCACACCTTGCCTCCTTTTTCTTCACTGTTGCCCCGTCGGTGTCCCTTTTCCTCTCCTCCACTCAAAAGGTCAACCCCCTCTCTCTTCCCCTTGTCCTTTCTCCTTTCTCTCTCCCCGCAAGCTACCCCACCTCTCACCAATAATGCATTATAACTCTCCAGTAATGCACCCTAACTCACATGCAACTTACCCTATCTTCCAAAATAGTATACCCCACCCCCTCTTTCTCTCTCCTATCATTCCCATGACCCAAATACCCCCCTCTCTCTCTACAGGGCACCATGTCTCTTGTCTTGTAGCTAAATAACCTCCCCCACACTCACACACACTCAGTTTCACTGAAAAAGGTGCCCAGAGACCCATCCCCACCCCCCCTTTCTCTCTCCTATCATATCCCATGACCCAAATACCCCCCTCTCTCTCTAAAGGGCGTCATGTATCTTGTCTTGTAGATAAATAACCTCCCCCACACTTACACACACTCAGTTTCACTGTAAAACGTGCCCACAGACCCATCCCCACCCGGTGGTTACCTGATTTTTCTTGTGTTCACACACATCTGCACACAAATTCACCTCTGAACACACTCCCCTCTCTCCCCTCTTGTAATTACTTTATTCTCCATGTCACCTCTCACTTTTTTTCATCAATCCATCTCTCTCTCTTAGTCTCTCTCTCATGAGAGTGTTGTTCTGGCACATATACACACAGCCAGACAAGTGGGGCTCACAGTCACATGGCCTATGTAGATAATGATTTCTTCATTTCTAAATTCTAGAATTTCTCCCCTCTCCTCCCCTATATAAAGAGGGGTCACCATCACACTAAGGACACATACCATCACCAAAGAGTACACTATGCACTTTGTGTGCCCAGTGCACACACACACACCCATATCATCACCATCACTGCAATCACCATGCTCGTCTTGAGCATGACCTCTACACCCCTTGGGCTATGGAAGATGAAGGGAAAATAAATGAAGGATGATGGCCATAACCCTCGTGCGAGTCTTCGCCATCAACTCCCACCTATCCGCCATGTGCTCTACCACGCTCTCCCTTCTCATTCCCCTACCCTATGCTCCCCATTTCATCGCCTTATTCTCTAAATAAAGCTTGAGGTTTTGTTAGTATGTTTTCTTGCAATGTTTTGCCCATGTGAGGTGTGCGGAATCGCCACCTAGTCTTGTGTTTGGAGTGAGCTTGTGTATGTGTGAAGGGTGTGCGGATTTGCCATCCTTTTGTGGTGCCTAAGTACTAAGCCGCTATACCCCCTCCCTCACTCTCTCTCTCTCTCTATCTCTCTCTCTAACTTGATCTCATTCCCTTTCCTCTTCATCATTGCTCCCAAGCATCCATCTCTCTTGGATGAAAACTTTGTTATGGTGGTGTGTTGTTTGCGTCCTGGCCGCTGAAGCTAGGTGGTGCCCCCTGTTTGCTTTACCATGACAGGCTCGAGGCGCGCCATTCGGTCCCCGGTGTTTAAGAGGCCGTCGAGGTTCGGGGTTCTCTTTGCTCCCGTCATTTGATGCCCCCAATGAGGATCGAACTGAGGACCTTCAGTTTACAAGACTGAAACCCCTAAACTATTGTGAATGGATGAATGGCTAGCAGGATTTGCTAATTGGACGATAGAAGAAGAAGAGCTCCAAGCACAACTAGACGAACTCCGTATCTCCATCAAAGCTCGAGTGCCAGGCGTAACGGTACTCGATTTGCAGTGGGAGAGTCAACCAACACGCCAAACCGAGTGGATATACATAGGCCAAGTGCCAAGAAGAAGAAGGAGAAGGTCGAAACCATGTCCGCAACCTACAACCAACCCACAACAACAAAATGGAAGGAGCTCTACACAATAGAGAATCAACACTATTCTACTTTGAGAATCGGGTAACTGAAGTCACCGAGGTAATTATCATAGTCAGTTTTCAAGTCGCACCTGATGCTGTAGCACAGATAACGGAATCATTGGCTCACACTCTCACTAGAGAAACTAGGGATCTACTGAGTTTGTTTCAGGAAAGAACACCACCCTCTCCCACAAGCTTGGACAGTGACTAAGCGCCTTTAAGCTTCACATGAATCAGTACAACCTACCTCAAGACAGATCACACATACCAACACGTGTACTCTCAATCAAGGTAATACTGGATTTAAAGGCTCACTACCAGCACGCCATTGACACCATGTTGGGTGGGGAGTTTTTGAGGTTCTGGAATCAGATCAACCATTTGTCCTACCTTTGGTACAAGGCAATGTACCGTTTGAAGTTTTAATCTATGTCCTAGTATAAGAGGATATACACTCCTCCTTGTAAAGAAGAAAAAAAACTTTTGCAAGTTAAGCAGTGTGTCTTTCTAGCTCTCTCTCAGTAATCATGGCAAGTGTAGCATTTCCAACATTTAAAGGAAAGAAGGGGGAGGATTTGGTAACAGACTTCGTAGATGACTTTGAAGTAGCATGTGTAGTGAGCAACAAAGATACGAATGAATCCCGGGTTGGAATATTTAAGCATCTCATGAAGCTAGAAGCTAGATCATGGTACAATGCACTTCTACAAGCAACCAAGGATGACTGGGAACCCTTAAAAACCTCTTTTAAGAGGCGCTTTGGGGGAGGTACCACTTCAAAAAAGTTGTGGGACAAGTTGAGAGACTTGAAGCAGGAGGGTCTTTTAGAATATGCCACCTATGAGTCCAAATTTGTGGATTTGTGGGAACGGTGGGTTGAGTCATTGGCAAGGGGGGAAGCTGCACCCGATTTTCTAAAAAAAGATCGGTTCACGCATGGCTTATGGCCGCTTCTCAAGGAGAAGGTGAAAGGTAGTCCTCGGCTACGTACGAGTTAGCCGTTGAGAGCGGCTCACCTTAAGGACAAGAAGCTGCGAATGAAATCCAAAGAAACCGAGTCAACAAAAACAACAACATCACGTCGACCAACAACTACGACAACCACCATTCCACCACCACCACCGGCTCTTGGGGTAAGAGATGACCAACAAGATATGTTGGCCCATATTACTGACCAAGTGCAAAATTTGTCTGTCCACTTAATACAACAAGGGAGGAGTCAAGAAAGAGATCAAGACCCTGGAAGAGCACGACGACAAAACAGGGAGTATCATTGCTACAACTACGGAGATGACGGTCACGGTATGTACTACTGTCCCAAACCACGAAAAAACTATAATAGAGGAGGTAGGAGGAACCAATTGTCACCCCCTAGAGAAAGAACACCCCCACCCCGAGCACCAACCCCACCAACACAAATTCTACGTCCACCCAGACACCACTACAAGCATCCATTCCACCTCTTCCACCAGCCCCACCACCTGATCGCCCTGTAAACATCATAAGGCTAGAAGAGAAAGGAAAAGCCGTAGTAGTGGATCCACCCAGAGCAAAGGAGAGGGACAAGGGTAAGGAGAAGGTAACCTTTTTAGAACTACTTGAGGCCATGACTGTGAAGAGATATAGGAGGGAGAAGGCTACACAATCAGATGATGAGAGAAGCATGAGAGGAGAAACTAGAAAGAGGCCATCCAGGCCACGACGGAAATTAAGCATCACCGACTTCCAGCTAGGGGAAAGTTCTAAGCCCTATGATCTAACATTGGATGTGGAAGAGCAAGGACCGAAGATTACATGGACACAGTTGCTACATCTTGTACCTAAAGTAAGGCGACAATGGTCTAAAATGGTAAGTACAAAACGCTCCAAAACAAAGGTAGCCGGAGCAATTTAGGGATGCAACATGGATGACATCCTTCCAATTGTCGACGTAAACATAAAAGGAAAGAGGTTTGGAAACACCTACATTGATGGAGGTGCACAAATATTTGTAATGAACGAAGCTATGATGCTTCGATTAGGGCTCGAGGTTGACAGGCCTTCTCCATGCAAGGCAAAGATGGCAAACAACGCAAAAGTAAAGTGTGTGGGTGTGGTAAGTGCCGTGAAAATCAAAGCTTTCAACACTGAGGTAGAGGTAGATGTTTTTGTAATGCCTACTAAGGGGGAGGGCTATCCACTAATTTTGGGAAGGCCATGGTTGATGGCCATGAAGGCAAAACAGGACGGGGGTACTGGCCTTCTACGCATGACCGGTAAGAAAGGGAAGACAATCTACTACGACATGAGGATTGGCAAGCAGAAGCAAATGAATCTGGAAACATCGACAGATGAAACCACTAGCGAATCTTCCAGTTCTGAGGAGGAGACCACATCCACCGACGAAAGTGACAGTTCCATTGATGTGATGGGTATCATTATGAAGGATCCACAAAGGGTAAGCACAACTGGTGATCCATCACCAAAAGGGCAACCCAATGAAGAGGAGAGCAAATCACCTAGCCTAGGAGGAAGTAGGTTGAAGGGTATGTTGTCTACGGAATTAACACTTGAGGAGAAAGATAGTTTTTTGCAAATGTTGATGGGATTTCCTAACCTGTTCATTGACAACTATGAAAGAATCACAAGCATTACAGTGGTGGAACATCATATTAAGTTGAAGGAAGTGGTAAAACCCGTTGTGCAAAAGCTACGACGAATGTGGGTCATACAAGAAAAGGCACTCTTGGCCGAGGTAAGGAAACTTCTAGAGGTGGGATTCATCTATCCTGTAGAAAACTCAGAATGGGTGTCACCCGTAGTGGTGACGCCTAAAAAGAATGGTAAGTGGAGGGTCTGTGTTGACTACAAACCACTAAATGCAGCTACAAAGAGAGACCACTTTCCTCTCCCTTTCTTGGATGAAATTCTGAATGAAGTAGCGGGTTTTGAATGCTATACCGTCTGTGATGGTTATTCTCGATACTTTCAAATACGCATATCCTTGGAAGATCATCTAAAAACCACTTTTATCAGGCCATGGGGTTGTTTTGCATACAGGGTTATGCCATTTGGTCTCACAAATGCACCTGCCACATTCCAAAGATATGTCACATATGTTTTTCAACCGTTCTTTGGAACATCCATAAGAGTGATCATTGATGATTTTTGTATATATAGCTCCCGTATTTCACATTTAGAAAAGGTAACTGAAGGTTTGGCTAGGTTGCAGAGCCTAGGTGGGCAATTAAATGTGGATAAATGCCACATTGGGGAGAGTAAAGTCATTCTACTAGGCCATGAAATTTCAGCAAAAGGTATCAACGCCGACCCAAGTAAGGTGTCCGCGCTCATAGCCCTACCTTCACCAACGACCGCACGTCAAGTGGTCTCTTTTCTACAGAAGGTGAGGTACTTAAGTAGATTCATACATCTACTATCACAACTTGTTCTACCACTGCAACAACTCACTCAAAGATCAACTTTCACTTGGGACGAGGAAAGTGAACATCACTACAACAAGGTAAAGGAGGTCTTAGCCACTCTTCCAACTATCTCACCACCTAAGTGGGATGAAAAATTCTATGTCACCTCAAGTGTTGGTGATGACTCATTGGGGGCTATGCTACTCCAAAAGGATACGGCGACATCTTTCATGAGGCCAATCTACTTCTCTAGTCGAATGATGACAGCAGGAGAGAAAGGTTTCACCCATGTGGAACACTTAGTCTTAGCTCTTAGATTTGCAACTACAAAGTTTAGGTCATATTTGCTGACTAAGCAATTTGTGATTCTAACCACGGATGAAATATTTCCCTATGTTGTACAACACATGGATGTGTCTGCTAGAATTACTATATGGCTAGTTCGTCTGCAAGAGTTTGACTGCACAGTACAGGTAGAAAGCACGACAAGGGCAAGTTTGGGGGGACTCATGACCTACCAAGTCTTTGAAAGGAAGGAGAAGCAATCTAAGGAAGGAGAAGTCCGATTACCTCCAGTACCACCGATGGTAGAAGGAGCATACTCTCTCTACTTTGATGGAGCCTACAAGCGAGCATCCGACAAAGCAGCTGCAGGCATAGTGGTCTTTGATGACAAAGGGACAAAGGTATTTTCATTGGGCCAATTGTTAGATTCACATTCTAACAATGAAGCTGAGTATGCAGCACTAACCAAGGGTCTACAATGGTGTGTCTCGCAAGGTGTACAACGCCTTAATGTATTTGGGGATGCTCTACTTCTGGTACGGCAAGTAAATGGAGCATGGACATGCAAGAATCCTAGTTTAAGGACTCACTTAAGTGGTGTAAAAACCTTGTTGGGTAAGTTTGAAGAAGTTCAAATACACCATATCCCAAGGGCTCAAAACCAAGAAGCAGATGCCCTAGCAAGTGAAAGACTATAGGAAGTGGTGGTTGGAGCAATAAAACTAAAGCTCCCTCTATTTCAAGGCAGTGATTCCTTGCCTGACATCATGCATTTTTTGGAAACAGGGGAATGCCCATCAGATTTAACAAAGGGACAGAAGCAATGGCTGACGCGGAAGGCCACAAGGTATCGACTCATCAATGATGGTTTGTACTGTAAGGGCAAGGACCAAATACTCAGGAAGGTCCCTCTCTCTCAAGAAATCACGGGAGTAATTGCTAGCTGTCACGACGGGGTTTGTGGTGGTCACTTTGCCCTAGACATAACAAGTAGGAAAATATTGCAGGCAGGCTTCATATGGCCTAGCCTCAACCGTGATGTACACCATTGGTGCAAAACGTGTAAGTTGTGTCAAAAGGCCGGCACTAGGTCACTTATGCCTGAACCACAGACACCTATTCTCTCATATGGCCCATTTGAAAAATGGGGTATCGATGCCATTGGGCCATTACCTAGGGCCAACTCAGGAAAATTCTACATTATCATGGGGGTCGACTACATGACTAGATGGGCAGAGGCTACAGCCACCACTAGAATCACAGCGGTAGAGGTAGCTAAATTTATCTACGAGCACATATGCTGTAGGTTTGGCACACCTTTAGAGATCATCTCTGATAGAGGGCCAAGTTTCAGAGCAGACTTGGTAGGAGAATTAATGCAGAAACTGGGCATTACAAGGAGGCACTCTTCACCATATTACCCTCAATGTAATGGCTTAGTTGAAAAGGTAAATGGAATGGTTTCTAAAATTATTACCAAGCAGGTAAACAATCATCTCGGAGACTGGGATAAGTATCTACTACCAGCTTTAT
This sequence comes from Adiantum capillus-veneris, assembly GCF_014529385.1. NCBI lineage: Eukaryota > Viridiplantae > Streptophyta > Polypodiopsida > Polypodiales > Pteridaceae > Adiantum > Adiantum capillus-veneris. The sequence goes on along the minus strand of NC_140947.1, from coordinate 95,023,825 downwards.
GGGCCTACATAACTTTATTTCGTACATCCTTGGGATTCACACCGTATCATCTAGTATTTGGTAAGGAAGCAATCTTGCCCATTGAAGTGCAACTACAAAGTCTCAGAGTAATGGCAAGCCAACTTCAACAACCCAACATGCATTTGAGAGATCACATCATCAACTTGGAAAGACTGCAGCTGGACAGAGAAGAAGCAATAAATTATTATGCAGCACAAGCAGAGCATAGACGGCTTAGCTTTAATGAGCATCTCCGGAAAAAAGAATTGAAGAAAGGAATGTTGGTGCTCCGCTACGACAATCGCTTCGACACACGCAAGGATAAGAAACTCCTGCTCCGCTGGGAAGGCCCTTTCATCATCAGGAAAAAGTATGCCAATGGAAGCTACCAGCTTATGGAGGCTGATGGAAAACTTCATAAAACCAGGGTAAATGGTTGGCGACTTAAACCTTATTTTCTTCGATTTGACCAGGCTCCACCAATTGACATTCCAAATGAGGGCACACCATCAGCCGCCACCTCCGACGATAATGATCAAACAGATGCGCTAGAGACATGAATGCCTCTAGCCAAAAGGGGAGGGCTAATGATGGGGGCTTTTCACAAACCAAGCTCCCATACCCCTCTTCTCTCGTCCCCACCCCATGAAAACCCCCTCTTAGGGAGGGAGTGATAAAAGGCATTGGAAAAAGTAAGAAAAAAAAAGTATGATTATGTACATATATAAGAAAGGTAAAATAGGCCACCTCATGCCTGCGGGGTAGCCCATCTCCACCTTGCCTCCTTTTTCTTCACTGTTGCCCCGCCGGGTGTCCCTTTTTCTCTCCTCCACTCAAAAGGTCAACCCCCTCTCTCTTCCCCTTGTCCTTTCTCCTTTCTCTCTCCCCTCAAGCTTACCCACCTCTCACCAATAATGCATTATAACTCACCAATAATGCACCCTAACTCACGTGCAACTTACCCTATCTTCCAAAATAGTATACCCCACCGCCTCTTTCTCTCTCCTATCATATCCCATGACCCAAATACCCCCTCTCTCTCTAAAGGGCTCCATGTCTCTTGTATTCTAGCTAAATAACCTCCCCCACACTCACACACGCTCAGTTTCACTGAAAAAGGTGTCCACAGACCCATCCCCACCCGGTGGTTACCTGATTTTTCTTGTGTTCACACACATCTGCACACAGATTCACCTCTGAACACACTCCCCTCTCTCCCCTCTTGTAATTACTTTATTCTCCATGTCACCTCTCACTCTTTTTCATCAACCCATCTCTCTCTCTTAGTCTCTCTCTCATGAGAGTGTTGTTCTAGCACATATACACACAGCCAGACAAGTGGGGCCCACAGTCACATGGCCTATGCACATAATGATTTCTTCATTTCTAAATTCTAGAATTTCTCTCCCCTCCTCCCCTATATAAAGAGGGGTCACCATCACACTAAGGACACACACCATCACCAAAGAGTACACTATGCACTGTGTGTGCCTAGTGCACACACACACACCCACACCATCACCATCATCGCAATCACCATGCTCGTCTTGAGCATGACCTCTACACGCCTTGGGCTATGGAAGACAATCTTCTTGGATGAACAGATATATAAGAGTACGAGAAAGTTAGCAGAATTAATGATAGTACACACTAGTAACCATCATGATGCAAGAAGAGGGCCAGGCGTATACCTTTGAAAACTCATTTCCTATGACAGTATGGCAGGCATGTTCCTAGAAATTTCATTAGCTTTTCTCTTCTACAACAGGACCATATCATAATATCTGCTTGCATGGACAACTTTACAAGCACATCCTCTGCATCCGGCCTGACCGCACAACATAACTCTCCACACAAACAATATGCAAATGGTTTCACCTCCCTTGGGAGGTGCAAAACCTGCATCTTGACTGATGGTTTGTTGTATCCCTTTAAGAGCACACATGCACATCAAATACAATTAGTCGCCTACCTACATTCATAACATCTTTTGACAGTTGTGTGTCGGTGATTTTGCCTTTAGCCACCACGGATTAATCTCTACAATGCCAATAATATTTTGAGTCAATCAGCACACAATGAAGATCCTACAACAACTTACTTACAGGGTCAATTCAAAGATCAAAGGGCCAAAGTCTACCACACGAGTGCACAATAATATAAGAAGGAAAATGTAACCTGTTCCTAAAACATATGGTAATAGATGGAGGCCAAAATATAATCTCAAATCATTACATCAAGACATACACTATCAATTACAAGGGTAGGCATAAGCTAAACTTTGCAATCTAGGACTTTTTGGCACATCCACATACGTGATTTCTTACTACTTTAGACAACAAGTCCGACAAGGTGAAATCAAATGGAGATGTTGGCATCATGCCGGCCACCTTTCTAGATCAGTAGCCTCACTACTCCCTGGACATTCTCTTCAACAGAACCCTACTCTTCCACAACCTTAGATGCAGTTAGCAACACCTCGGTAATTGCAAAGGGCTCATCAAACTTGGTTTCCTCGTCTTGTGGCTTGTTGACATCCCTTGTAGAGTCCTCAACTGTATTCATTCTAACACTATGGTGGCCTTCAACAAACTCCCTCTTCTCCATAGCACTAAACACCCCTTGGTTGTCACTCGTTATGTACGCATCCTGCCCCTCCACTTCTTCCTTCCATATTGGCAAGTTCCTCAACATCCTTAACAAAAACCTTTGCTGGCCCACCATTCCTCACACCCATCATGTTTGTTCTTTACACATCTTGGCTTGCAGATATCACATCTTCCTCATTTGCACAATAAAAAATGACTCAATCAATCAACATTGTAATCCAAAAGTAGAAAGCCTCAATGTATTGAAAATAGTGCCAACTTACCCTTTACAGTATAATGCCTATTGATATACACTTTTTCCATTAAAGGAATTACCATGCCACACCCCTCTTTCACACATGTGCCACTATTGTTCAAAAGTGCATTCAAGCAGATAGGGTGGATTTGATGCATGCACTCAATATGAAGCTTCCCACAACATACGCCGCCTCTAGATAATCCTCGTATGCAACACACATGACAAACACATGGATTGTATTGTGAGTATCTACACGGGGTGGCCTGTGGAAGAGGGTGAACCTCTTTCCCTGCTTCACTTCCTTGAGCATCCCATTCACAAATTGGAAGTGAACATGTTCCTCCTTGCAAGAGGCCTCCAGCTTGTCATGATGTGTCTGCTACAAAACAAAAGAAAAATAATCAATCTCACAAAACACGCCATACGCTAGACATTGTACACAAAATATCAATCATTGCTCCAGCAGTACCCATGAAGATTTGGACTTGCTATCTAGATTCAGAACCACTAAGACTACTAAGCAAAGTACCAAGGTAGTACCTGGCACTAGAACAAAAAGTAGCTAGAGAAAGTACCAAAAATAATAGAAGGTAGGAGCCAAAAGTCACCCAAGAGACTATGGAAAGGTACTAAGACTAAACGACTAGCATTATGCCAAGGATGTACCAAGGTAGTCAAATCCTACAATGATAAGGTCCAAGGCACTACCAAAACAACTCAAAGGACCAACCCTATTTACAAAAACTACCAAAAATTGTACCTAAGAGTCCAAGGGTACTGTATGCACCAAAGAGATCAAGAACATACAAAGGCATCTTCTAGTCAAATCTAGATTTGGTACTATAATAGGGAAGCACCAAGGCAGTACCATCCTAGATGTCTAAGTACCCAGGCACTTCCAAGGCAAAGTAAACATACCAAAGCTAGCTAGAAGCAATAACAAATATAGTTGGAGGCAGTACCTATAAATCCCAAAGAGACCATGGAAAAGTACCCGGGACAACCCTAAAATCATTAAAAGTACCAAACAATATTGTATGCACCATAGACAAGATGTCAAAGCATTCCTAGAGAAATCTATGATTGGTGGTATATCAAAGGAGAACTAATACAGCTGGAGATAGTACCCAAAATACTAGAAGGCATGAATCAAAAACTACCAAAGAGACTATGGAAAGGTACCAAGACCAAACGATTCGAACTATGCCAAGGAGGTACCAAAGTGGTCCCATCTTATAATGACAAGGTCCAAGGTGCTACAAAAACAATGCAAAGGACCAAAACTACCAAAAACAGTACCAAAGAGTCCAAGGGTACTTATGCACCAAAGAGATCAAGAACATACCAAGGAATCTTCTAGTCAACACGAGATTTGGTACTATAACAAGGAAGCACCAAGGGAGTACCATCCTAGATGTCTAAGTACTCAAGCACTTTGAAGACAAAGTAAACATACCAAAGCTAGTTGGAAGCAATACAAAATACAATTGGAGACAGTACCTATAAATACCAAAGAGACCATGGATAAGTACCCATGATAGCCCTATAGTCATTAAAAGTACCAAATAGTATTGTATGCACCAAAGACCAGAGAGATGCCAATGCAGTCCCACAGAAATCTATGACTGGTGGTATATCAAGGAAGCCTCAAGGAAGTACCAAGACAAAGTAAACTACCAAATCTAGGTAGAAGTCGTACCAAAATTAGCTGTGGTAGTATTTATAAATACCAAGGACACCATGGAAAGGTACGAAAGTCAATCCTACAGTAGTTAGTAGTGCCAAAAATTATTGTATGAACCAAATACCAAGGATGTTGACGTACAAGTGAAACCTTCAACTATATGTACAATCCAAAATTGCAAGATTTATTACCAAAACGCATTACACAACTACAAAAGAAGTATCAAATGTACCTAGATGCCCCTAATATAAAACATAGGAGTCCCAAGTCAAATAGACAAACTAGGACCAAGGTCATTAATTGGAATTTGGTTTTGGAGCTCTTGCAATCACGTTGTATACAGTTTGATGTCTGCCTTTATCTACTTGGCCATAGTGTTATACCCTTAACACCTAGAAGTTCCTCCTTTTTTAACTGGATCGAGGCCCTCATCTCAAAGAGACTATCCATAGTGTGTTTGCTCTTGGCCGGCATCCTCTCCACCAATAACTCAGCAGTGACATAGTCACAAATGCGAAAATCATTCAACCTCGTCCCCGTGCACAAGGTTCTTCAAGACTGTGTGATGTTAGGAATTTTTCCACTATGATGGGTAGACTCAAAGGAACCATTTTCCTTTCTCCAACCCTCAATCTTCCACTACAACCCCCTCCTCTTTCTTTGCACATATGAATAACGTTCTCACCAAACTTGGCCCATGCCATGGTGTGGCTTGTAGGGTCTTTTGTCACACAGCATGGCACCTCTCAAAATCATACCCTCAATCAAATGCTACTAACAAGTCTTGTGAATTCTCAAGAGAAAAGTATAGTGGATTCTAGTTATGGTATGAAAAGTGCAATGAATTTTAATGAAAAGAAAACTATTAACAATTCTAAAGAGCAAAGTGCTCTTTGCTACAAAAATGAAGAACACGGTGGCCCTACAAAATACCAAAAAGAACATATATGGGAGTGTTGGGAGTGTTGGAGCTATATATGGCTCACTCTACTGAACTTGGTCTCACCTATATATTTGTATCTTGTCCTCAATATGAATCAGTCTTTGGGAGCGTATATGGTGTGTCTCTTGTCTCGTCTCTCTATCTCTTTCGCTCTACATCTCAACATGGTATCAGAGCGGTAACAATCACGCGCTGATTCAATTCATGGTGACACAACAGTATGTGTATGCGATTCGCATGTAAGATTCAAAATTGCTACAAATTTTATTTTGAGCGTTGATTCTTGTTAATTGTGGTTGTTTTGTGTTAAGAAGAATATGATTAGTGTTTTATGTGCATTTATTTCTAATCAATCTAATCGTTGATTAAGTTTTCTTGTTGTAAGGTCTTTGATCCCAACCAAAAAGAGAACCCTTGTACCATGAAATGATCATAATGGAAAAAAATTACTATTTTTAGCAGTTTTCCGAATTCTGTCAGTGCCATGATGTTTACAATGTTATAAAGCTTCAAAATATGAATTAAAATAATTTTTGTGAAAATTTTCCAAATGTTTTGGTCACCCGACCCGTCTAGTTTTGACTGTCTCGAAAATCTGCACCCGTACCCCGATTGGAAAAAATGCATTTTCGAGCCTGGAGAGGCTACTAAATATAGTAGGTACTCACTCCAGTACGCCTTAGTCAGAGCTCAGTATAGCAATTTACGGCATCAAAATCCGACTCGTATGGCCCGTTTTAGCCTAAAATCAATTTTTCCCAAAATTGGCCGGGGAGGCACCGGGGGCCCGAGGCTGTGTGGGAACAAGTTCCAGCCCACTCCATCTCAGCTTTAGCAGCTAGGGGGTGCCTTCTCTCTTTGTGGGAGTCTCTGGAAAGTTTCCAAGCTTGCATTTAAGTGTGAGAACCAGTTAACTAAACCAACTGGACACTTGGTGGGGAGGCAACTAGACTTGCCATGCAAGGACTGAGTGCTCACTCAGATGCTTAAAGCAACACAAATCAAATTTCACCTTGAGCAGGCCTATTTATAGGTATTCACATACACACACACACACACACATGCTCACACACTCACCTAGTGCACACACACACACACACACACACACACACCTACACACACCTTGGGAAGGTACTGCCGGTACACACACAGTTTTTGAAGGAGAAGCAAGGAGGGAGGTGCTGCCAAAATTCTCATCTTGAGGATTCATTAGATCAGAAAAATCTGAGGATTCTCAGCCCCTAATCACGGTAATCATGGTTTAATTACTGCTCTTCTTAATTCTCATCTTTATTCTCCAAATTCCTTAGCTACTATGCTTAATCCTGGCTATAATTCCCTATAGCTGCTCTCTAAATCTCCATAGCTATACTCCATTACATAATCATCATTCAATTAGCTAAATTATGCAGCCATTCATTATCTGTAACCAAGGATTAATGCATGATTAGGAAAGATTCTCTCTCTAGGCAGCATAGTTAATAAATTGTCAGTAAGTAATAGTGTAGATTTGATGAAATTCATTCTTTTACCACTCAATAGTGTTGTAATTAAATTAGACTCAATCTTCTCACACATTAAAATGTGATTCACGCTGAAAATTAATCCGTCATTAGTGCATTAAGAAGGGAATTTTATGTCACACATGCCTGCGGCAATTCTGCATCTTCATATTGCTCTAGGAAAATGAATGAGCTTGCTTACTTCATCTCTTTCCTGAATTAATTAGTAAAATTATGAGTTTATTAATCATCTAAGCCAAGTAATTAACCTTAGAGCCATTTCCCATAGGGTAAGTAAGGAATTACCCATAAAATTGTTAGGTCTCGAAGGAAAAATCGAATCTCTTGCCTAACGAGGATTTTTTAATAATTCTAATCTTCCATTTGGTTGTTATGATGCTCTCGGACTTTAGCTCTTTTCTTCAAGTTTATCATTTAAAGTAGTGAGTAAAATTGCCCTGGTTAAGAGAACTCGCTTCAGTGGTGCCCACGACTGCGAGGCGGTAATGAGCAATGTAAATGGAAAGGGAAAAGCTCCCATGGACGAACAAGCACCGGCCATCTCACGAGCCATTGACGAAGAAATGAAAGAGGTAGGTCAGAATTTTATTCAATTGTATAATTAATTGCACATGTTTAGCTAGGAAAGAACATATCCCCAAACATGTTGGAGAAATCTGACGGAAACCTCGGCATTCGAATTCATTTGTACATTAAGTCTAAAGTAGGAAAGAAATGATTGATGGATATACTGTTTGCAATAGGAAAGAATGTCTGCTAGGGAAAATTTAGCTCGGCATGTTCATTCTATTTCCAATGTTGATACTAGTCCGAAGCCCCTCCTAATCACAGGGGGCAGTGTTCCTGGTTAAGGGCTCTTGAATCCATGTCTGTTGGTTTAGCGGTGGATATCCACGTTTGCTGGTTACGTGGTGGGAATGTCCATGTCGTGCTTTCTATGCGGTGGACATACCTAGTCTTATGGGCAGCTAGGCGACAACAGGAGGAGTAAACTCTCGCTAGAGGGGGGATGTTTTACCTCCAGAACATTGGAATTTTAATACATAAGTTTGAGTAGAATTTTTACTAGAATACTGTCTTGGTGCCGCTTTGCAATACTGACTGAAGGGCTTACTTAACAAACATTGTGATTCGGAATCTAATCAAAGAATGTTTATGTTGAACAATCATTGTGGTAGTAATTAGGAAACACAAAGAAGTGTGAGTGTCGGGGTGGAAAGTGGGGGCTTGGCTCAGGTTTCCAATGCCTATGAGAAGGGTGGTCCCGATCGGTCGAGAACTCTCTGTCCCCATAGGTAAAATCGATACCAGTAATACTCATTGCCCTAGAGCGGCGAAGCCTCAAGGGTACGTGCCTCTGAAACATGGGGAAAAAGGCACTCAAGATATCTCTCATCTTGGAAGGTGGGTCTTAGGATCGCTAGATAGGTTAAGTACGCTTCCCGTGCGAGGTGGATCTAGATCTCATTGCTAGTAGGATCGAAGTCGACTCACTTTGTGATGAGATATCGTCCGCTAGCTGAACCCTGAACCACTTTGTTTGCTTCGGCTATAGATCTAGTGGCCACCAAGTTCACCATTAGATCCACCGTTTGATACGGCGGGGTGGGGACCTCACACCTGGTATCAGAGCTATAGGTTGACGTACTGGAAAATGATGTTGTTTGAAATTTTTAAAAATAAGGGATAGTAGGATAGCTCATACTCAAAGCTTGAACATGACGTTTCCCAGAATATTGAAATTGGATTTATCTAGTGGATTGTCTTCTGTGTGATGTTAAAGAGTTTTACTCATTGAGCTTGTTGGGATTCAGTGGGTTCCACATGATGTTTTTTGAGAAGTTGTTGGTGCGACTAGTGCTGCGGGCAGGTAGCTTGTTGATGCACATAAAGTTATAGTTATGGATCAAAGCTCTCGAGTAAAGTTTTTACCATTATTTATCGGACAATTTTGGATATATTCAATGGAATTTAAACTAATGGTGGAATGGTAAAATCCTTTTTGATAGTGGTACAGATTAAGTAGGTTGGTTTAGCCCAAAAAGTTAAAATTTCTTCTTGAGTATCGAAAATCCTAGGTTCATTTGAGAAGAGTGCTATAGTAATGAGTTTTATACCATTGGATAGGCATGGCCTGCTGCTCTCTACTCGGAAGCGCAAGAGAAGAAGCTCCTCCTTAAGAAAGCCCAACCTCCACTCTTTAAGGGTGAGGGGGAAAATGTGGAGAGAGATGCGGAAGTGTGGATGGAAGCAATGGACGATTACTTCGAAGCTGCGGGAACCCAACCCGTAAATGAGACCATGCTTGCAATGTTCCGCTTGTCTGGTGATGCGAAGATCTGGTGGAAACAACATTGCAGGGACTTCGATATCAAGGGATCTTCCCAGTCATGGGTGGACATCAAGGCTGCTGTGATGGAGCGATACTTACCACCCGCCTATAAAACCTTGAAGATGAACGATTTCTTTTCCCTTCAACAGCTGACTTCATCTGTCGAAGAATATTATGCAAAGTTTGTCACTCTTCAGAGATATGCTCCTAAGATGACGTTGGAACAACAGGTGGCAAGGTTTTGCCAAGGGCTAATCGACCCTTTGAATACGCGGTTGGAAGCTCTCAGGCCAGCAACTCTGCAGGATGCCTTGCTAAGGGCCAAACCGTTAGCTAAAGAGATTGAGAGGGCTACCCAAGATAGTCAATACTATTTGTCAAAGAGGGCCTGGACAGATAACTGGAATAACACGCCCATCAACCCTGCATACGACCATCGTCCCGTAGTAGCTAATACGACAGCTACCGAGTTTCGCAGTCTAAGATGCTTTGAGTGCCAGGAGTATGAACATTACAAAAGTTGATGTCCAAAAAGGATTTCCCAAACATTCGGTGCTAATAATGTACCTCTGAACGTCAATGGGCGAGGTCAACCAAACGGAAGAGGAGGCTGAGGAAGGGGAAACATAGGACAAGGAAGTGGAGCTTTCGCTAATGCTGCAGTAAGACAACCAACTTTGGGTGATGAAGCTGATGAGAGAGCAGCAATGTATGATGCAATTGCTAATCCTAGTGAGCAATAAATCTAGCACTAGAATCTCATCAAAGCTCAACAGAATAAGATGCATAAAGCTAAAGACTATTCTAATATCAAAGAATGTCTTTACTTTAGACAAAGGATATATGTACCTAAGTAGTTAGCATAGACATTATCCAGATGTATTCTTGAGATGAGGACATCTCAAATTTTTCACGTTGGGGAGGTTGTAAGGTCTCTGACCCCAACCAAAAAGAGCACCCTTGTACCATGAAATGATCATAATGGAAAAAAGTTACTATTTTTAGCAATTTTCTGAATTCTGCCAATGCCATGATATCTAGAATGTTATAAAGCTTCAAAATATGAATTAAAATAATTTTTGTGAATATTTTCCAAATATAGTATGTTTTTGGTCACCTGACCCGTCTAGTTTTGACCGTCTCGAAAATCTGCACCCATACTCTGAATTTTGAAAAAATGTATTTTCGAACCCCGAGACGCTGCTAAATATGGCAGGTACTGGGTCCAGTATGCCTTAGTCATAGCTCAGTATAGCAATTTACGGCATCAAAATCCGACTGGTATGGCCCGTTTTAGCCTAAAATCAATTTTTCCCAAAATTGCACGGGGAGGCACCGGGGGCCCGAGGCTGTGTGGGAACAGGTTCCAGCCCACTCCAGCTCAGCTTTAGTAGCTAGGGGGCCCCTTCTCTCTTTGTGGGAGTCTTTCGGAAGTTTCCAAGCTTGCAACTAAGTGTGAGAACCAGTTAACTAAACCAACTGGACACTTGGTGGGTAGGCAACTAGACTTGCCATGCAAGGACTGAATGCTCACTCAGATGCTTTTAGCAGCATAAATCGATTTTCATCTTGAGGAGGCCTATTTAAAGGCATGCACACACAAACACACACACATGCTCCTACACACACCTTGGGAAGGTACTACCAGTACACACACAGTTTTTGAAAAAGAAGCAAGGAGGGAGGTGCTGCCGAAATTCTCATCTTGAGGATTCATTGGATCAAAAAAACCAGAGGATTGTTAGCCCCTAATCACGGTAATCATGGTTTATTTACTACTCTTCTTAATTCTCATCTTTATTCTCCAAATTCCTTAGCTACTATGCTTAATCCTGGCTATAATTCCCTATAGCTTCTCTCTAAATCTCCATAGCTATACTCCATTACATAATCATCATTCAATTAGCTAAATTATGCAGCCATTCATTATCCTTAACCAAGGATTAATGCATGATTAGGAAAGATTCTCTCTCTAGGCAGCAAAGTTAATAAATTGTTAGTCAGTAATAGTGTAGATTTGATGAAATTCATTCTTTTACCAATTAATAGTATTGTAATTAAATTAGACTCAATCTTCTCCCACATTAAAATGTGATTAAGGCTGAAAATTAATCCGTCATTAGTCCATTAAGAAGAGAATTTTATGTCACACATGCCTGCGGAAATTCTGCATCTTCATATTGCTCTAGGCAAATGAATGAGCTTGCTTACTTCATCTTTTTCGTGAATCAATTAGTAAAATTATGAATTTATTAATCATCTAAGACAAGTAATTAACCTTAGAGGAATTTCCCATAGGGTAAGTAAGGAATTACCCATAAAATTGCTAGGTCTCGAAGGAAAAATCTAATCTCTTGCCTAAGGAGGATTCTTTAATAATTCTAATATGCCATTTGGTTGTTATGATGCTCTCCGACTTTAGCTCTTTTATTCAAGTTTATCATTTAAAGTAGTGAGTAAAATGGCCCCGGTTAAGAGAACTCGCTTCAGTTGTGCCCACGAACGCGAGGCGGTAACGAGCAATGTGAATGGAAAGGGAAAAGCTCCCATGGACGAACAAGCACCGGTCATCTCACGAGCCATTGACGAAGAAATGAAAGAGGTAGGTCACAATTCTATTCTGTTGTTTAATTAATTGCACATGTTTAGCTAGGAAAGAACATATCCCCAAACATGTTGGAGAAATCTGACGAAAACCACGGCATTCGAATTCATTTGTACATTAAGTCTAAAGTAGGAAAGAAATGATTGATGGATATACTGTTTGCAATAGGAAAGAATGTCTGCTAGGGAAAATTTAGCTCGGCATGTTCATTCTATTTCCAATACTGATACTAGTCCGAACCCCCTCCTGATCACATGGGGCAGAGTTCCTAGTTAAGAGCTCTTGAATCCATGTCTGCTGGTTAAGCGGTGGATATCCACGTCTGCTGGTTAAGCGGTGGGAATGTCCATGTCGTGCTTTCCATGCAGTGGACATACCTAGTTGTATGGGCAGCTAGGCGACAACGGGAGGAGTAAACTCTCGCTAGAGGGGGGATGTTGTACCTTCAGAATATTGGAATTTTAATGAATAAGTTTGAGTAGAATTTTTACTAGAATACTGTCTTGGTGCCGCTTTGCAATTTTGACTAAAGGGCTGACATAATGAACATTGTGATTCGAAATCTAATCAAAGAATGTTTATGTTGATCAATCATTGTGGTGGTAATTACGACACACAAAGAAGTGTGAGTGTGGAGATGGAAAGTGGGGGCTTGGCTCAGGTTGCTAATGCCTATGAGAAGGGTGGTCCCGATCGGTCGGGAACTCTCTGTCCCCATAGGTAAAATCGATACTAGTAATACTCATTGCCCTAGAGCGACGAAGCCTCAAGGATACGTTGTCGAGAAATTAGCGGTCATGTCGGGAAAGCACCGGGCTTATGGCTGTGAGAGTTTGTGAGAGAACTCAACAAAACTATATGAAGAAATTAAACCATAGATGCCATGAAGACTAGAGTTTGGAAAGAAGTGCAATCAAAGACGACCCACTCTTTCTCTCTTGCACTCACACACACAAAGAAAGAACACAAAAGAGAATTTCAAAACAACACAAAGATGAAAACATCAAGGCTATGTTCATATCGTATCATGGGTAGTATGAAAGGGTTAATAGATGAGTTAATGGCATTCAATCTTGGCTGACCAAATAGGCTACGAATTGTTCTTTGGAATTGTAGCTTTGTGCATACTGTAGTATATATATTTTGTCTAGTGATTGGGATTAATTGTGTGTACAAATCCTCTTGGTTCATAGCAAGATAACTACGCTTACATCAAAAGCAAAATTATAGTCTATGAAAGGTAGTATGATGGGATCCGGTGATAGAAGTATTTCATTGAGCCTTTCTGGGCCAAAGAGAAACACTATACGTTGTTGAAAGTGTATTTTACGGCTAATCCATACCTTAATTCTAATAGATTGTACAGAGTGAAAGCGATAGAAATTATCATCATGTGGGTTATTCATCTAGGATAGTATGTGAGAAATGTAGATATGAGAGAAGTGAAGAGATGAGCAGTTTCCCTCCCAAGCCGTATTCTTCCCCGTAGGCAATAAGGATACTGCGAGGAGAAATGTACCTGTAGCAAAGAGAACCTAAAATTTGTAGAGAGGATGAATTACTAAGAGTGAGAGAGATAGATTTTGTTAAGGAGATAATATTAGATATATATATATATATATGTTGGATTAGAGATGAAAAAGAAAACAACAAGAAATCAAGAAAACATCAATGTAGAACACATCTTACTTGACAAACCCTTTGGCACCATTATTGATGGAGAGAGAAGAAGAGGGCAGAACTCCACTTTGATTGATACGCCAAGTGCAAGACCTTCTTTGATTAGAGTTGATCTTCCAAGGATAGGGTACAAGAATGGCTGGTCTTCCTCTAGGAGAAAGTGTAGTCTTGGGCTTATGTTCATGGCTAAGTACAATTAGGCATTACTACTCACTCCCTCAAGAATTCCTCTCATCAATGGCTTGAATGCTTGAGTTTTTTTTCAAGGAAGAAGAGGTCCCCTTTTTATAGGTGAAGGGAACCCCCAAGGGTTTACACAAGAAGAGAGGAGACAGTGTGAATAGGAATTGGAAAAGTTGGAAATGAGCTGTCCCTGCATGATGTGGGCAGACTGGGGTCCAGTATTTTAATCATATCTCCTCAACCGTGGCTCCAAATAAAAAAGATAAAATATGGTCAAAAACTTCAGCTCATTAGCTACTATTTTCATTTTAAAATCATTTTTCAATTCGGATTGGAACCTTGTGCAAAAAAATCATCAAAATATGGTCCATTTCTGGCAGCAAAAGTCTTCCCGTGGTCCCCTTAGCCTTGACTTTCATTTAATTCCAAAGGACACCTCATGCCATATGAAAGCATGACATTTCTCCTTGACAAAGTTTTGTAATCATGCTTGCAATAATGCATTAAAATAAGTGTATCTTTGAAATCATGCCACCTAGTGTCCCACTAGGATTTGATTCCCTCCTAGTAGCTATTTAAAAAGAAATATAAGAAAAGTATAAAAAATACATAGAATATATATTTATCGGAGTTTACCTTAGATATAGGATCTAGCTAGGGTGTGAGATGATAATGAGATAGTAGAAATAAAGAATCAATGCTTTTTGTCCAAGTTAAAGAGGCGGAGCTATTGAGCTTTTCCCATAGTATTTTCTGATGGTAATGTAAGGATGGGTTACCCTTGAGAAAAATAATAGGATGAGATATAAGGCTTATTATTATACTTAAATATGCATATGTACATTATAGGAAAGATAATTATGTATCTAAAAAATTACAAGATAACTCTTGTAGCATGCGTTCCCACTATGTACGTGTCACAGCACGACATCCACCCCCTCCAAACCTGCACATCCTCCGGCATGTGCCAACCTCATGGTAACTTGTGAAAGCAATTGTATCCCCTGTCATCCCATGACCTCCTCCAGGATCATATGGTTATCTCAAAAACTTGTATTGTACTAAGCTTTGAGATTTTCCGCATCTTTTAATTCCTCTCGGATCAGAAGGAATTGTTATATACATCTGTCTCCAAAACATTTGTAACAAATCTCCATTATGGGCAAAATCTTCATGAAGTAGAGACATAAGTTCCTCATCCTCCTCTTCAAAAAACACTTCCAGGCTTCCGGTAATATACTTGAAAGATTTTTGAAACTGCACTTTAACCTTCTCACCAACCTCTAAATCCATATGTACCTCTTTCGCATAGAAGTCTGAATCTGCATCTTCATTCTCAAAAGAATCCTCTAGATAGCCTTTCTCAACATCCAGAGAAACGTCAGAAATATGCATGGTAAACCTCTCATGAATGCTCTCACCTTTTACCAAATACCTCTCCAGCTTTACATCATAAAACTTTGCATACCTCTCAAATATGGTGTTTAATTCCCTCTCCAAATCATCCTGGTAGGTATGCTCCCGGTCACTTGTAACCGATTGCGCAAAAACCTCCTTGGAGTTAGTCTCTTCACACAGTTAAGAAATATCACCCCAATCACAGACCATATCCCAAGAGGTTTCTTGCTCTTCTACTCTATCCTCTGATGTCACTTCAACCTGTATAGCATAACCAAACACTTCTCTATCTTTGATTTGTGAATCTTGAAGATTCATAGCTTCATCCACAGAACCCCAATCCTCATGCAGAGAATCTACATCTGTCATTCCTTCCTCTACCATGGAATTGTGAAAGCTTGCTGCATCTAGCTCTAAATAAGGCACAATTTCATGAGTCATCTGCATCACATCTGCTACCCCATATATACAAGACATACATATTACTCTGTCAATGCACTCCTCTTCTTCCACCTCGTCTAGCTGAGGTACTTCACAATCCGCAATGCTACTAGCAGAGCTATACTCACAAAGGAAGATATTTTCAGTCACCCCCTCTAAATTAGCACTTTTGCAGCTAGGCATATCCATTTGGGTAGTACCACATGCATCAACCTCTCATAGGAAATCATTGATAATGACTTCTTCATCCTGGTATATGTCTTCAGCATAGGCATCCGGCTCTTCTAAACTTGGTAAAAGTTCCTGGATCTGCTCAAAAGTAGATTGTAGCACATCACTAATATAGCCGTCTTCCACCTGTTTTCCCTTCACATCCTCTGTCAAAACCATAGCATCCTCATCCTTGTATATACACTCATGTGCATCTTCAAACGAATCAAAAGGAGCGTCGAAATCATCTATCATAGCCGATGAATTTGCATCATCCTCTAAGTCGCTTTGAGCCATTTCAAGCGCTTGGGTACCATCATGAGAGTCATTATCTTGAGATACGAAGGTTACAAGACCCAAACGTGCATAAATAGCTTCCACTATGTCTGCTTCATCTGCATACAATAAATTTGCATCTTGCAAAAGATATGCATCTATTACTGCTTCTAAATTAGCCTGTATGGATGTGTTGACACTTTCATGGCTTATAGGAGACACCAACTCTAGCTAGTCACATCCACTTCCACTCTGCTCCATATCTTGTTCTTTATGTTCCAAGCATACTTGTGTTATAGCTATAGAAAACTCACCCCAGTTGCTTGTATATACATTTGCATAGTCTTGAACTTGGTGCTTGAAATCATCACTCACAAGTTCAACAAATGCTGCAATCATCCGAGATTCTAGAATTGCTTGACGCCTCATCTCTGTCACATAGCACTCAAGATATCCTTCTGGATCATAGCCTTCGAATATATTAAGCTCATTATATACGGATTGCATAGCGCTTTCAATCGCTTTTTGAATCCGGTCTTCTTCTTCAAGCCATTTGCATCTGTCTACAAGCTCTTTCATTTCAACATATAGCTGCTCCACTTTGCTAGCTATCTTTATGTACTCTCACCTCGGCCTGTTCACGTCGGGCTCACCAAAAATATGTCGAAAAATTAGCGGTCTTGCCGGGAAAGCAGCGGGCTTATGGCTGTGAGAGTTTGTGAGAGAACTCAACAAAAACTATATGAAGGAATTAAACCATAGATGCCATGAAGACTTGGGTTTGGAAAGAAGTGCAATAAAAGAAGACCCACTCTTTATCTCTTGCACTCACACACACAAAGAAAGAACACAAAAGAGCATGTCAAAACAACACAAAGATGAAAACATCAAGGCTATGGTCATATCGTATCATGGGTAGTATGAAAGCGTTAATAGATGAGTTAATGGCATTCAATCTTGGCTGACCAAATAGGCTACAAATTGTTCTTTGGAATTGTAGCTTTGTGCTTACCGTAGTATATATATTTTGTCTTGTGATTGGGATTAATTGTGTGTACAAATCCTCTTGGTTCATAGCAAGATAACTACGCTTACATCAAAAGCAAAATTATAGTCTATGAGAGGTAGTATGATGGGATCCGGTGATAGAAGTATTTCATTGAGCCTTTCAAGGCCAAAGAGAAACACTATACGTTGTTGAAAGTGTATTTTACGGCTAATCCATACCTTAATTCTAATAGATTGTACAGAGTGAAAGCGATAGAAATTATCATCATGTGGGTTATTTATCTAGCATAGAATGTGAGAAATGTAGATATGAGAGAAGTGAAGAGATGAGAAGTTTCCCTACCAAGCCCTATTCTTGCCCGTAGGCAATAAGGATACTACGGGGAGAAATGTACCTGTAGCAAAGAGAACCTAAAATTTGTAGAGAGGATGAATTACTAAGAGTGAGAGAGATAGATTTGTTTAAGGAGATAATATTAGATATATATATATATGTTGGATTAGAAATGAAAAAGAAAACAACAAGAAATCAAGAAAACATCAATGTAGAACACATCTTACTTGACAAACCCTTTGGCACCATTATTGATGGACAGAGAAGAAGAGGGGAGAACTCCACTTTGATTGATACGCCAAGTGCAAGACCTTCTTTGATTAGAGTTTATCTTCCAAGGATAGAGTACAAGAATGGCTAGTCTTCCTCTAGGAGAAAGTGTAGGCTTGGGCTTATGTTAATGGCTAAGTACAATTAGGCATTACTACTCACTCCCTCAACAATTCCTCTCATCAATGGCTTGAATGGTTGAGTTTTTTTTTCAAGGAAGAAGAGGTCCCCTTTTATAGGTGAAGGGAACCCCCAAGGGTTTACACAAGAAGAGAGGAGACAGTGTGAATAGGAATTGAAAAAGTTGGAAATGAGCTGTCCCTACATGATGTGGGCAGACTGGGGTCTAGTATTTTAATCACATCTCCTCAACCGAGGCTCCAAATAAAAAAGTAAATATATGGGCAGAAACTTCAGCTCATTAGCTACGATTTTCATTTTAAAATCATTTTCCAATTCGGATTGGAACCTTGTGTGAAAAAATCATAAAAATAGGGTCCATTTCTGGCAGCAAAAGTCTTCCCATTGTCGCCTTAGCCTAGACTTTCATTTAATTCCAAAGGACACCTCATCCCATATGAAAGCATGAAATTTCTCCTTGACAAATTTTTGTAATCATGCTTGCAATAATGCATTAAAATAAGTGTATCTTTGAAATCATGCCACCTAGTGTCCCACTAGGATTTGATTCCCTCCTAGTAGCTATTTAAAAAGAAATATAAGAAAAGTATAAAAAATACATAGAATATATATATATTGGAGTTTACCCTAGATATAGGATCTAGCTAGGGTGTGAGATGATAATGAGATAGTAGAAATAAAGAATTAATGCTTTTTGCCCAAGTTAAAGAGGCGGAGCTATTGAGCTTTTCCCATAGTATTTTCTTATGATAAAGTAAGGATGGGTTACCCTTGAGAAAAATAATAGGATGAGATAGAAGGCCCTTTATTATACGTAAATATGCATATGTACATTATAGGAAATATAATTATGTAAGAGATAGATTTGGTTAAGGAGATAATATTAGATATATATATATATATGTTGGATTAGAGATGAAAAAGAAAACAACAAGAAATCAAGAAAACATCAATGTAGAACACATCTTACTTGACAAACCCTTTGGCACCATTATTGATGGAAAGAGAAGAAGAGGGGAGAACTCCACTTTGATTGATACGCCAAGTGCAAGACCTTCTTTGATTCGAGTTGATCTTCCAAGGACAGCGTACAAGAATGACTAGTCTTCCTTTAGGAGAAAGTGTAGGCTTGGGCTTATGTTAATGGCTAAGTACAATTAGGCATTACTATTCACTCCCTCAAGAATTCCTCTCATCAATGGCTTGAATGCTTGATTTTTTTTCTCAAGGAAGAAGAGGTCCCCTTTTATAGGTGAAGGGAACCCCAAGGGTTTACACAAGAAGAGAGGAGACAGTCTGAATAGGAATTGGAAAAGTTGGAAATGAGCTGTCCCTGCATGATGTGGGCAGAATGGGATCCAGTATTTTAATCATATCTCCTCAACCGTGGATCCAAATAAAAAAGTAAAACTATGGGCAGAAACTTCAGCTCATTAGATACGATTTTCATTTTAAAATCATTTTCCAATTCGGATTGGAACCTTGTGTAAAAAAATCATCAAAATAGATTCCATTTCTGGCAGCAAAAGTCTTCCCGTGGTCCCCTTAGCCTAGACTTTCATTTAATTCCAAAGGACACCTCATGCCATATGCAAGCATGACATTGCTCCTTGACAAATTTTTGTAATCATGCTTGCAATAATGCATTAAAATAAGTGTATCTTTGAAATCATGCCACCTAGTGTCCCACTAGGATTTGATTCCCTCCTAGTAGC
Organism: Adiantum capillus-veneris; assembly: GCF_014529385.1. Lineage (NCBI taxonomy): Eukaryota > Viridiplantae > Streptophyta > Polypodiopsida > Polypodiales > Pteridaceae > Adiantum > Adiantum capillus-veneris. The sequence goes on along the minus strand of NC_140947.1, from coordinate 95,004,235 downwards.
TATTTAAAAAGAAATATAAGAAAAGTATAAAAAATACATGGAATATATATATATTGGAGTTTACCCTAGATATAGGATCTAGCTAGGGTGTGAGATGATAATGAGATAGTAGAAATAAAGAATCAATGCTTTTTGCCCAAGTTAAAGATGAGGAGCTATTGAGCTTTTCCCAGAGTATTTTCTGATGGTAAAGTAAGGATAGATTACCCTTGAGAAAAATAATAGGATGAGATAGAAGGCTTATTATTATACTTAAATATGAATATGTACATTATAGGAAAGATAATTATGTATCTAAAAAATTACAAGATAACTCTTGTAGCATGCGTTCCCACTATGTACGTGTCACAGCACGACAACCACTACAAGAGGCTTTTCATATTAGCGACGCTCACACAACGACGCTCAAAAAAACAAAATTCCTGGCGTCGCTATGAGCGTCGCAAATTTACAAGTAAATTTGCGACGCTCATAGCGACGCCGGCTGGGCTAAAAAAAATAACAGAGAGCGCCCAAAAACTCAGATCTCAGATCTGAGTTTTTCGGCGCCCTCAAGCAAGGAGCAGGTAGCGCTCTCCCTCTCTCTCTCTCTCTCTCTTTCTTCTCCACACACACATACACACATACACACATGAGGAGAGGAAGGAGAGCCAGGTATGCTCCTTCCCTCTCCTCACTCTCATGTTCTCTTCCCCTCTTTCTCTCTCCCTCTCTCTCTCTCTCTCTCTCACACACACACACACATAGTGTTTTTGAGAGAGAGAGAGAGAGAAAGAGTACAAACATAAACAAAAACGCACACACACATACATAAACAAAGAATGCACACACACATTGAGAGAGGAAAAGAGAGAGAGAGAGAGCATGCATAAACAAAAAACGCACACATTGAGAGAGGAAAAGAGAGAGAGAACATGCATAAACAAAAAACGCACACATCGAGAGAGGAAAAGAGAGAGAAAACATGCATAAACAAAAAAACGCACACACATTGAGAGAGAAAGAGAGAGAAACTAATTTAACGTCGTAGGAAACTATTTAAAATTAAAAGACCTAAAGATCTAGCCGACGAGGAGTTGAACTCAAGACCTATTATTCAAGAGGGAAATGGCATAACCAATCTATCATACTTGGCATGGGTGATAGAAAGGTTATACCATTTATCTCTTTTTATTGGCACACACATCCACACATGCGCACACACAGAAGAAGAAGAGAGTTATAACGTCGTAGGAAACTATCCTAAAAGATGTTAAAGATTAGGTTAGATGTAGACTTACGTTAAATTAGATTAAGGTTTATATAAGTTAAATTAGATTAGATTTAGGTTTATTTTTAGTTAGATTTACGTTTATTTACGCTAGATTTAGATTTACGTTATATTAGATTAGATTTAGGTCTCCATAGACTGCGATGCCTGCATGAAGCGGGTGAAGAAGGCCCTCAATGGAATATAGGGTATTGCTGCCTTCACTCATGGTGGGCTCCGTCGATCCAAAAGTACTGGTGAAATGTCTTCAAAAGATAGGGAAGAAGGTGGATCTTCAGGGCGGAAGAGTCACTACATCCCCGACAATGACCATCTAGACAACCTCTAGTCATTCAACAGCAACTTCAAAGTTAGTAACAAGAGCAAGAACGGTCCAAAGGGCCAATTGCTGTTGTCAGATGTGGATGGAGATGAGGCAGCGTCACCGCCGGAAGTTAACTCTGACATCTTTAGTGATGAGAATGCCAACTCTTACCGAGTTATGTGAAAAATTATGTGTTAAATCAGTTTTAAGGTTCTTATAATCCCAGTTAGTTTAGTTCTTTGTTTTTAATATAATATAATTTACGTTAGATTTAGATTTATGTTAGATTAGATTAGACTTAGGTTTATTTAGGTTTACCCACACACACACACACACACACAAAAAGAAGAGAGTTTTAACGTCGTAGGAAACTATCCCAAAAGACGTTAAAGATTAGGTTAGATGTAGAATTACGTTAAATTAGATTTAGGTTTATTTTTAGTTAGATTTACGCTTATTTACCTTAGATCGAGTCCACGCAAGAATTACTTACGGTTTAGGGTTTAGAGTTAGACGAACAATGAAAAGATCTACTGTGAAAAGATGTTAAGATGTTGTGAAGTGCTACAGCTAGAGAAGAGGCAAAGGGGTTTTGTCCACTACATGCAGTATCATGTAGACGTGGGTGTGTAGATTTCTTGTACCCACAAATATAGGTATTGACCAATAAAGACGAGATTATAACCCGATGGTTTCAATCTCCGTGCACCTCTAGACCGAGGTGTGCGGAGATTGGACATGACTAGAGACAGAGAGAGAGAGAGAGAGAGAGAGAGAGAGAGAGAGAGAGATAAGACGAAGAATGCTAATAGAATATTGAATTTGTTGTCCAGGTTATAAGATTTTTATCCTCATTATGAGTAGTGACGAGGATGTGGGACCGTCCAACCGAAATACCTATCTCTCAACGAGGGTCTTATGTCCTTGTAATCAATGCAAGCATGCTGTGCGATGAACAAGACGTGTTTCTTTGCAGCACGTTCGCGAATTTGGCGAGTTCGATCCATCTATTATAGATCGAGTTGTTTCCCATTATAACTCGTCGAACTCTGACGCTGGCCAACAAGCAGCAATCTTGCAACCCAATAGACGTGTTCGCAGGCGCTTTGGTCAAGCAGCATATGTGAGGCCACAAGATGTAGACTCTGACAGCTCGGGGATGATCATGCAGAGCACATTCCCAACGAGGAAATGTTTGAGCCCGAGATTGATGAAATGATCGAGACGATCATGGATTCAGAAAGGCTTATCTATGATGATATGAAAAGTGAAGCCAATACGCCATTGTATAATGGAGCACCTATGTCTAGATTGAAAGCACTCCTAGTTCTTCTCAACATGTAGGCAAAGTTTGGATGGAGTGACACTAGCGTCACTGCGCTTTTCAGGTGATCTATTACAATTAGTTTACTTTAATAAAACTCTAAATGTATAATGATCTGAAAGATTTTTACACGACTGTATCGTATTTTTATGTTGTGTAGATTGCTTAAAGAGCACATACTACCAGCTGACAATGTGATGCCAGATTCCTGAGATGAAGCAAGAAAGATTTTGCGAAACTTGGAGATGGATTAGAATTCTATCCACGCTTGTCCTAATGACTGCATTCTTTTCAAAGGGGAATACATAGACATGGAGAAGTGTCCGAAATGTGATTCTGAAAGATATCGAGTAGATCTCCACGGGACAAAAATTCCACAAAAGGTTTTGCGACATTTTCCTCTGCTTCCTCGCATCAAGCATTTCTTCGCATGTAAGTCCATGGCCGCCCTAGCATCATGGCATAAGAAGAATAAATCTTCGGATGGTGTGCTACGAATTCCTGCAGATTGCGCAGCCTGGAAACATATAGATGGAACATGGTCGGATTTTGCCAGGGAAGCTCGAAACTTGCGCTTAGGCCTGGCTATGGATGGCGTAAATCGATTTGGTCAAAGATAAACATCTTACAGTGTATGGCCCGTTGTCATCGTCAACTACAACATTCCCCCATGGTTGACTACGAAGAAGGGGCACCTATGGCTAAGCTTAATTGTGCCAGGGCGATATAAAGTGGAGAATATGGATGTGTATCTTCGTCCACTATTGGAAGAGCTACAACAATTGTGGATTGGCATAGAGGTGGTGGATATGAGCCGACACAGAGGACGACGGAATGCTTTGATCAGAGGCATTCTAATGTGGACCATGCATGACTATCCCGGGCTACTAGAATGCTCAAGTGATCTATTGACACTCCTCACTCAGACACTGTAAATCTTGTTTTTTCCCATAGTTGATCTATTATCATGTGTATACATGGAGGGCTTCAAACAAGCGGATAGATAGCATGTGTCACATGTGGACCTAGAGTGAATGCACGTAGGGCGCCCTCACTAAAGAAGCAAATCTACGAAGGTCATCAAGCATGTCTTCCAGAGAATCATGTGTTACGCGATGGCTTTTTTGGAAGAGAGCCACCAAGGATGTCTGCACAAGCATGGTTAGAGCAGAAGGAGATGTGCGATGACGGATTGCCTCCAGGGATGAAGAGACAATCTCTATGGTACGAGTTACCATACTGGCCCCGACTCATGATCAATCACTTGCTCAATCCAATGCACATATTCAAGAATGTGGGTAATCTACTATGGGACCATCTGACCGGCAAGAAAAATACTTTGGGAGCCAGAGTTGACCTTAGAAATGTGGATCGTATGGAGCAATATTGGCCGCAAACAGCGTCTGATGGATCGATAAAACTCCCTAAAGCACCATGGATTTTCACAAGAGCCCAAGAACTCAAAGTAAAAGAGACCATTCGATCTTTGCGGACCCCCACTGGCGTAATGCACTCGCTCCGAACGTGTTTTACTAAAGAAGGAAAGCTTACCGGTTTGAAGTCACACGATTGGCATAAAATGTGTCAGGTACGTTCATAGTGGACTTTAATATCATTGCATAAAATGTGGACTTTAATATCATTGATGCACATACTTTACAGTTTATTTTACCGGTTGCCATGGAGAGATGTTTGTCTCTCGACATCCGTAACACAATCAAGAGCTACAAAGGGCACGAATCGAGTGGAGACGGGGAAGACGACCACCGATGCACTATCCGACGGGTGTGAAGAGCCTACCAAAATTCAGGAGGTTAAAATGGTTGTAGAACCAATTGAAAAGCGCACAACAATGCGGTGACAAAGTGACTGAGGAAGAGTGGGAGTATTCTCGGGGTTGCGCGACCAAGGTAAGTTTGCAATGTACAACTAGCTAGTGACTTTATTTCTAAACGTTTGAACGGCCACTCATAATCTTTGTTCGTTGTAGTATAAGTCATACACAGCAGCATGGTGTAAAGGTCGACATTTTAGGGTGGAACGGATCGACAAAAAGCGTTTTAGTTAAGATTGTGGAATCATGGCAAAATTTGAACAGTCTAGTCAACGACGTTCCTCTGATGCAGATCGTGTGGTGGCAGAACTCACATACTTCGGCACGCTACAAGAGACTATTCATATTAGCGACGCTCACACAGCAATGCTCAAAAAAAAAAATCCTGGCGTCGCTATGAGCGTCGCAAATTTCTTTGTAAATTTGCGACGCTCATAGCGACGCCAGCTGGGCTAAAAAAATAACCGAGCGCGCCCAAAAACTCAGATCTCAGATCTGAGTGTTTCGGCGCCCTCAAGCAAGGAACAGGTAACGCTCTCCCTCTCTCTCTCTCTCTCTCTCTCTCTCTCTCTCTTTTTCTGCTCCACACACACACACACACACACACGAGGAGAGGAAGGAGAGCCAGGTATGCTCCTTCCCTCTCCTCATTCTCATGTTCCCTTCCCCTCTTTCTCTCTCCCTCTCTCTCTCTCTCACACACACACATACACACACACACATAGTGTTTTTGAGAGAGAGAGAGAGAGAGAGAGAGTACAAACAAAAACAAAAACGCACACACACATACATAAACAAAGAATGCACACACACATTGAGAAAGGAAAAGAGAGAGAGAGCATGCATAAACAAAAACCGCACGCATTGAGAGAGGAAAAGAGAGAGAGAACATGCATACACAAAAAACACACACATTCAGAGAGGAAAAGAGAGAGAGAACATGCATACACAAAAAACACACACATTGAGAGAGGAAAAGAGAGAGAAAACATGCATACGATCCAAAAAAACGCACACACATTGAGAGAGAAAGAGAGAGAAACTAATTTACGGTCGTAGGAAACTAATTAAAAATAAAAGACCTAAAGATCTAGCCGAGGAGGAGTTGAACTCAAGACCTATTATTCAAGAGGGAAATGGCATAATCAATCTATCATACATGGCATGGGTGATAGAAAGGTTATACCATTTATCTCTTTTTATTGGCACACACATCCACACACGCGCACACACACAAGAAGAAGAGAGTTAAAACGTCGTAGGAAACTATCTTAAAAGACGTTAAAGATTAGGTTATATGTAGACTTACATTAAATTAGATTTAGGTTTATTTTTAAGTAGATTTACGTTTATTTACGCTAGATTTAGATTTACGTTATATTAGATTAGATTTAGGTCTCCATAGACTGCGATGCCTGCATGAAGCGGGTGAAGAAGGCCCTCAATGGAATATAGGGTATTGCTGCCTTCACTCATGGTGGGCTCCGTTGATCCAAAAGGACTGGTGAAATGTCTTCAGAAGATAGGGAAGAAGGTGGATCTTTAGGGCGGCAAGAGTCACTACATCCCCGACACAATGACCATCTAGACAACCTCTAGTCATTCAACAACAACTTCAAAGTTAGTAACAAGAGCAAGAACGGTCTAAAGGGCCAATTGCTGTCGTCACATGTGGATAGAGATGAGGCAGCGTCACCGTCGGAAGTTAACTCTGACATCTTTAGTGATGAGAATGCCAACTCTTGCCGAGTTATGTGAAAAATTATGTGTTAAATCAGTTTTAAGGTTCTTATCATCCCTGTTAGTTTAGTTCTTTGTTTTTAATATAACATAATTTACGTTAGATTTAGATTTATGTTATATTAGATTAGACTTAGGTTTATTTAGGTTTACCCACACACACACACACACACACACACACACACACACAAGAAGAAGAGAGTTTTAACGTCGTAGGAAACTATCCCAAAAGACGTTAAAGATTAGGTTAGATGTAGACTTACGTTAAATTAGATTTAGGTTTATTTTTAGTTAGATTTACGTTTATTTAGATTTACGCTTATTTACGTTAGATCGAGTCCACGCAAGAATTACTTACGGTTTAGGGTTTAGAGTTAGACGAACAGTGAAAAGATCTACTGTGAAAAGATGTTAAGATGCTATGAAGGGCTACAGCTAGAGAAGAGGCAAAGGGGTTTTGTCCACTACATGCAGTATCATGTAGACGTGGGTCTGTAGATTTCTTGTACCCACAAATATAGGTATTGACCAATAAAGACGAGATTATAACCCGATGGTTTCAATCTCCGTGCACCTCTAGACCGAGGTGTGCGGGGATTGGACATGACTAGAGACAGAGAGAGAGAGAGAGAGAGAGAGAGAGAGAGAGAGAGAGAGAGAGAGAGAGAGAGAGAGAGAGAGAGAGAGAGAGAGATAAGACGAAGAATGCTAATAGAATATTGAATTTGTTGTCCAGGTTATAAGTTTTTTATCCTCATTATGAGTAGTGACGAGGATGTGGGACCGTCCAACCGAAACACCTATCTCTCAACGAGGGTCTTATGTCCTTGTAATCAATGCAAGCATGCTGTGCGACGGAGAAGACGTGTTTCTTTGCAGCACGTTCGCGAATTTGGCGAGTTCGATCCATCTATTATAGATCGAGTTGTTGCCAATTTTAACTCGTCGGACTCTGACGCTGGCCAACAAGCAGCAATCTTGCAACCCAATAGACGTGTTCGCAGGCGCTTTGGTCAAGCAGCATATGTGAGGCCACAAGATGTAGCCTCTGACAGCTCGGGGGATGATCATGCAGAGCACATTCCCAACAAGGCAATGTTTGAGCCCGAAATAGATGAAATGATCGAGACGATCATGGATTCAGAAAGGCTTATCTATGATGATATGAAAAGTGAAGCCGATACGCCATTGTATAATGGAGCACGTATGTCTAGATTGAAAGCACTCCTGGTTCTTCTCAACATGCAGGCAAAGTTTGGATGGAGTGACGCTAGCTTCACTGCGCTTTTCATGTGATCTATTACAATTAGTTTACTTTAATAAAACTCTAAATGTATAATGATCTGATAGATTTTTACACGACTGTATCATATTTTTATGTTGTGTAGATTGCTGAAAGAGCACACACTACCAGCTGACAATGTGATGCCAGATTCCCGAGATGAAGCAAGAAAGATTTACAAAACTTGGGGATGGATTACAATTCTATCCACGCTTGTCCTAATGACTGCATTCTTTTCAAAGGGGAATACATAGACATGGAGAAGTGTCCGAAATGTGATTCCAAAAGATATCGAGTAGATCTCCACGGGATAAAAATTCCACAAAAGGTTTTGCTACATTTCCCTCTGCTTCCTCGCATCAAGCATTTCTTCGAATGTAAGTCCATGGCCGCCCTAGCATCATGGCATGAGGAGAATAAATCTTCGGATGGTGTGCTACGAATTCCTGCAGATTGCGTAGCCTGGAAACATATAGATGGAACATGGTCGGATTTTGCCAGGGAAGATCGAAATTTGCGCTTAGGCCTGGCTATGGATGGTGTAAATCCATTTGGTCAAAGATCAACATCTTACACTGTATGGCCCAATGTCATCGTCAACTACAACATTCCGCCGTGGTTGACTACGAAGAAGGGGCACCTATGGCTAAGCTTGATTGTGCCAGGGCGATATAAAGTGGGGAATATGGATGTGTATCTTCATCCACTATTGGAAGAGCTGCAACAATTGTGGATTGGCATAGAGGTGGTGGACATGAGCCGACACACAGGACGACGAAATGCTTTGATCAGAGGCATTCTAATGTGGACCATGCATGACTATCCCGGGCTACTAGAATGCTCAAGTGATCTATTGACACTCCTCACTCAAACACTGTAAATCTTGTTTTTTCCCATAGTTGATCTATTATTATGTGTATACATGGAGGGCTTCAAACAAGCGGATACAGAGCATGTGTCACATGTGGACCTAGACTGAATGCACGTAGGGCACCCTCACTGAAGAAGCAAATCTACGAAGGTCATCAAGCGTATCTTCCAGAGAATCATGTGTTACGCGATGGCTTTTTGGAAAGAGAGCCACCAAGGATGTCTGCACAAGCATGGCTAGAGCAGAAGGAGATGTGCGATGACGGATTGCCTCCAGGGATGAAGAGACTATCTCTATGGTACGAGTTACCATATTGGCCCCGACTCATGATCAATCACTTGCTCGATCCAATGCACATATTCAAGAATGTGGGTAATCTACTATGGGACCATCTGACCTGCAAGAAAGATACTTTGGGAGCCAGAGTTGACCTTAGAAATGTGGATCGTATGGAGCAATATTGGCCGCAAACAGCGTCTGATGGATCGATAAAACTCCCTAAAGCACCATGGATTTTCACAGGAGCCCAAGAACGCAAAGTAAAAGAGATCATTCGATCTTTGCGGACCCCCACTGGCGTAGTGCACTCGCTCCGAACGTGTTTTACTAAAGAAGGAAAGCTTACCGGTTTGAAGTCACACGATTGGCATAAAATGTGTCAGGTACGTTCATAGTGGACTTTAATATCATTGCATAAAATGTGGACTTTAATATCATTGCTGCACATACTTTACAGTTTATTTTACCGGTTGCCATTGAGGGATGTTTGTCTCTCGACATCCGTAACACAATCTACAAACTTGCAAAGCTGGTGCAATGGATCTCACAAAAGGAGATCAACGTAGACTCCATACCATTCGCCAAACTAAATGCTGCGGAGCTTGTGTGCATGTTTGAGAAACATTTTCCTACTACAATGCTAACCATTCAGGTGCATCTTCTTGCTCACATAGTTGATGAGGTGGAAATAGCTGGCACAGTTCATTCCAGATGGATGTTCTTCTTAGAACGTTTCATGAAAACGCTTAAGGGATATGTGCGTCAAAAGGCATGTCTTGAGGGTAGCATGGCAGAAGGTTGGTTGGTATCAGAGTCCTTAGTGTACATTGGAGAGTGGCTAGACGGATTTGATAAAGCCCGGGACACGCTATGGCGAACCATAGATGATGAGCGCATATCTTTGATTGTCATGTGCAATCTCGGTGTTGAGAAGAAGATGACGGAAGATCTAGAGGCTAAAATCAACGGATTTTGCATGCTTCACAATCCAGTGATGCAAAAGTGGATTTCACAATATGAGGATGCAAAGCAAGAGCGACAAAGGGCACAAATCGAGTGGAGACGGGGAAGACGACCACCGATGCACTATCCAGCGGTTCTGGAGAGCATACCAACCTTCATGAGCTTAAGATGGTTGCACAACCAATTGAAAAGCGCACAACAATGTGGTGACGAAGTGACTGAGGAAGAGTGGGAGTACTCTCGGGCTTGCGTGACCAAGGTAAGTTTGCAATGTACAACTAGCAAGTGACTTTATTTATAAATGTTTGAACGGCCACTCATAATCTTTGTTCGTTGTAGTATAAGTTATACACAGCAGCATGGTGTAAAGCTCGACATTTTAGGGTGGAACGAATCGACAAAAAACGTTTTACTCAAGATTGTGGAATCATAGCAAAATTGAACAGTCTAGTTGACGACGTTCCTCTAATGCACATCTTGTGATCGCAGAACTCACTTACTTCGGCACGCTGCAAGAGATTTTGAGGATCGATTACAGAGGATTTTTTTTCGACTTGTTCGACGTGCAATGGTTCAAGATAATCATGGAGGGTCGCAACGCTACTATGCGTAGAGGAGAGTTTGGTTTTCTTGAGGTGGATTCTACTAAGAAATGGACTGACCTAAGAGACACTTTCGTACTACCCGAGCATTGTAAACAAGTAAGTATGTAAATAGTTAACATCCCCCTTTTACAAGTTATGTGCTTGAAAGCTCTCATGTAAGTTATGTGGCTCTGGCAGGTAATATTTCATCCTACAAAGTCTACATCAAACTGGTGGTACGTCATAGAGGTAGCCCCTCGTAGTGCAAGGACGTATGAAGGCTACCATGTGCCAATCAAAACGGCATCAATGGAGGATATCAGAGAAGATGCTCAATCAGAAGCCGCTGCGGTGGTGCCAGACGAGCATCAAGATGCTACTACTCTATATGGGGTGCATGCAGAGGAGCTACAAAATGAAACAGAGGATATGTGTTGAAACGGAGAGCTCTATATAGATATAGGAAGTTATGATGAGTTATGTGAGGATGAGAGAGAGATCTCTTAAAGCCACAAATATTGTATTTGAACAATTTTGCTCCGTGTTGTAAAAGCTCTAGCTCTCTAAGTACCTTCCATGGTGTATAACGCTCTTTTCTACTCGTGCTTACATCTTTTGATTGAAAATTCTGAGTTTTCGACTTGCCTCTTCTATCACTCAATTCATTGCGTCATTGTATTTATATGCGTCATTACGTCATTGTATTTAATGGTCTTTGCGTCATTGTCTACTCTATTCATTCAATATTAAGTTTAAATATTCGTGTGTTTAATGCAGGTATGGATGATGAGGAGTTTCTTTGTTCTTTGTCACCGCAGCAGAGACAGTGGTACGTCGAGCGTCATCGCTACATCATCGCGCGTTCCTACTCCATCCGCATCTCCCTCTCTTTCGGAGCATTCGGCGCGCTCCGAAGCTTCGGCGTCGACGAGACGAGCGTCACACTCGTCTAGACACCGACGCTCTAGTGGTGGCGGTGGCGGTTGTTGCGGGGATTCCGCCACCGATGCCTCCACACCGCCTCGTGTTCGACGAGGCTCTTTACCCTCCCCTTCTTTGCCCGCCCCCACACCAGCCACAGCATCGCCATCTACGCCACGTTTTGCAGGGCTGACTGTTCCTAGAAGCTACACACCTCTACCTACTCCGCCAGGAGCCACCCCACTCGACACTCCTCGCTTCGGGGCCCAAACGCCGGTGGAGACACCTGACGTCCGTACTCCCATCGACACGCCGCTAGAGACCCCTGCCGGGACACCCAGGTTCACGTGTCACCGGCTAGAGGGCTTGTCTTACTCCATCAACTTCAGCGGCGGCATCATCATGGATGATGACAGCAAGAAGGTGATCTCGCGCATGCGTGGTCTTTGCTCTCAGCTGTTTAGACACTACATACTAAACAAATGGAGTGAAGTACCAAGTGATTTAAAAAACAGAGTCATCAGCATACTTCATGATGAGTTTCCCGTTCCAACACGGGATCAGCGCTTCAATGAAGACCTGATGAAGATTCGAATGCGCGAATACCGCAAAGACAAGCGTTCCGAAGTGCAAAAAGAAATCAAGAATGGGTGGAACAAGCCAAATTGGCTGGCCAAAGAAGATTGGAAGAATGCGAAGAAAGCAGCGCGCGAGGATCCCAGCAAGTGGAAGCAACAAAAGGATGCAGCCAGAGCACGAGTAGAGGCAGGGAGCTCGCACCACTTGGGGAGCGGATGATGGGCATCATTTGAGGCCGATTTTGTAAGTGTTTTCACATTGCTCTTTATGTTCGATAGTTTAGGGTTTATGAGTTGTTTAATTCTAACATAATGAAATCTTTGTATGTTTTGATAGTGGTCGATGACAGGACGTGATCCCACACCGTACGAGCGCGAGTACGCAGGAAGGAAGGGCTTAAACGCCGTGATGGACATTCTCAGTTCTCGCGGCGGCATGGTTAGTATTAGGGTTTACTCTTTTTTATTTTTTGTATTGTTTTATAAATGTCGTTATATGTTTATACTTACTGGAAGCTGTCTTATTGTCTTTTTTTGCAGAATCCGACAGATACGCCGCTTGGACGCGATGAGGCGTCTGACTAGACGACGTCAGTTTAACCGTAGCTAGATAGCATTAGTTTAGGGTTTCTCATAGCTTATGTATCATGAGACGGATTTTATACGTCTTTTTGAACCATGTATATTATTACATTTGTCACCGAAGTTCCTTTTGCCAATGAATTGTTTATGCCTATGATGTTGTACAATTGTCATTATTACATTTGCCAATCAATTCATTTTGCCTATGATGTGTACAATTGTCAATTTTGCAAACAATGCGTCTTGTGGGTGACTATTTTGGGTCTATTATCTACCCTTGTACTTTTTTAAAAAAGTGAATCAAGTACAATATGGTTGATGGGTGGCAGGGCATTCAATGCCCTGCCACCAAAAAAAAATTCTCTCGGGCGTCGCTATAACCGTCGCTATTTATGGCTCTGTAGCGTCGCTATAGTCTGTAGTGTAAACGTCGCTATAAGTGTCGCTATGAGCGTCTCTATTTAGCGACACATATAGCGACGCTCTCGTAGCGACGCTCGTAGCGACGGTTTTAGCGACGCCGGGGGTTATAAAAACCCAGTGTATTTCCGTCGCTAACAGCGTCACAAGAGCACACAACCTCTTGTAGTGTTTGAGGATCGATTATAGAGGATTTTTTGTCGACTTGTTCGACGTGCAATGGTTCAAGATAATCATGGAGGGTCGCAACGCTACTGTGCGTAGAGGAGAGTCTGGTTTTCTTGAGGTGGATTCTACTAAGAAATGGACTGACCTAAGAGACACTTTCGTACTACATGAGCATTGTGAACAAGTAAGTATGTAAATAGTTAACATCCCCCTTTTACAAGTTATGCGCTTGAAAGCTCCCATGTAAGTTATGTGGCTCTGGTAGGTAATATTTCATCCTACAAAGTCTACATCAAACTGGTGGTACGTCATAGAGGTAGCCCCTCGTAGTGCAAGGACGTATGAAGGCTACCATGTGCCAATCACAACGGCATCAATGGAGGAGATCAGAGAAGATGCTCAATCAGAAGCCGCTACGGTGGTGCCAGATGAGCATCAAGATGCTACTACTCTATATGGGGTGCATGCAGAGAACCTACCAAATGAAATAGAGGATATGTGTTTAAACAGAGAGCTCTATATAGATATAGGAAGTTATGATGAGTTATGCGAGGATGAGAGAGAGATCTCTTAAAGCCACAAATATTGTATTTGAACAATTTTTCTCCGTGTTGTAAAAGCTCTGGCTCTCTAAGTACCTTCCATGGTGTATAACGCTCTTTTCTACTCGTGCTCACATCTTTTGATTGAAAATTCTGAATTTTCGACTTGCCTCTTCTATCACTCAATTCATTGCGTCATTGTATTTATATGCGTCATTACGTCATTGTCTTTAATGGTCTTTGCGTCATTGTCTACTCTATTCATTCAATATTAAGTTTAAATATTCGTGTGTTTAATGCAGGTATGGATGATGAGGAGTTTCTTTGTTCTTTGTCACCGCAGCAGAGACAGTGGTACGTGGAGCGTCATCGCTCTAGCGCATCATCGCGCGTTCCTACTCCATCTGTATCTCCCTCTCTTTCGGCGCATTCGACGCGCTCCGAAGCTTCGGTGTCGACGAGACAATATTCACACTCGTCTAGAGAGCGGCACTCTAGTGGTGGCGGTGGCGGTTGTTGTGGGGATTCCGCCGTCGATGCCTCCACACCGCCTCGTGTTCGACGAGGCTCTTTACCCTCCCCTTCTTTTCCCGCCCCCACACCAGCCACAGCATCGCCATCTACGCCAGGTTTTGCACGGCTGGCTATTCCTAGCAGCTACACACCTCTACCTACTCTGCAAGAAGCCACCCCACTCGACACTCCTCGCTTCGGGGCTCAGACGCAGGTGGGGACACCTGACGTCCGTACCCCCATCTACACGCCTCTAGAGACCTCTGCTGGGACACCCAGGTTCACGCGTCACCGGCCAGAGGGCTTGCCTTACTCCGTCGACTTCAGCGGTGGCATCATCATGGATGATGACGGCAAGAAGATGATCTCGCGCATGTGTGGTCTTTGCTCTCAGCTGTTTAGACACTACATACTAAACAAATGGAGTGAAATACAAAGTGATTTAAAAGCCAGAGTCGTCAGCATACTTCATGATAAGTTTCCCGTTCCAACACGGGATCAGCGCTTCAATGAAGACCTGATGAAGATTCGAATGCGCGAATAGTGCAAACACAAGCGTTCCGAAGTGCAAAAATAAATCAAGCATGGGTGGAACAGGCCAGATTAGCTGGCCAAAGAAGATTGGAAGAATGCAAAGAAAGCAGCGCGCGAGAATCCCGACAAGTGGAAGCAACAAAACGATGCAGCCAGAGCGCGAGTAGAGGCAGGGAGCTCGCACCAATTGGGGAGCGGTGGATGGGCATCATTTGAGGCCGATTTTTTTATTGTTTTCGCATTGCTCTTTATGTTCGATAGTTTAGGGTTTATGAGTTTTTTAATTCTAAAATAATGAAATCTTTGTATTTTTTGACAGTGGTCGATGACAGGACGTGATCCCACACCGTACGAGCGCGAGTACGCAGGCACGAAGGGCTTAAACGCCCTGATGGACATTCTCAGTTCTCGCGGTGGCATGGTTAGTATTAGGGTTTACTCTTTTCTATTTTTTGTATTGTTTTATAAATGTCGTTATATGTTTATACTTACTGAAAGCTGTCTTATTGTCTTTTTTTGCAGAATCCGACAGATACGCCGCTTGGACGCGATGAGACGTCTGACTAGACGACGTCAGTTTAGCCGTAGCTAGATAGCATTAGTTTAGGGTTTCTCATAGCTTATGTATCATGAGACGGATTTTATACGTCTTTTTGAACCATGTATATTATTACATTTCTCACCGCTGTTCATTTTGCCAATCAATTCTTTATGCCTATGATGTTGTACAATTGTCATTATTACATTTGCCAATCAATTCATTTTGCCTATGATGTGTACAATTGTCAATTTTACGCTTGTCAATTTTGCAAACAATGCATCTTGTGGGTGACTATTTTGGGTCTATTATCTACCCTTGCACTTTTTTTAAAAAGTTAATCAAGTACAATATGGTTGATGGGTGGCAGGGCATTCAATCCCCAGTCACCAAAAAAAATTTCTCTCGAGCGTCACTATAACCGTCGCTATTTATGGCTCTGGAGCGTCGCTATAAGCGTCGCTATAGACTTCTGTGTAAACGTCGCTATAACCGTCGCTATAACCGTCGCTATGACCGTCGCTATGAGCGTCTCTATATAGCGACGCATATAGCGTCGCATATAGCGACGCTATTAGCGACGGTTTTAGCGACGCCGGGGGTTATAAAAACCCACTGTATTTCCGTCGCTAACAGCGTCACAAGAGCACACAACCTCTTGTAGTGAACGTGACTCTCAAACATGGGGAAAAAGACACTCGGGATTTCTCTCCTCTTGGAAGGTGGGTCTTAGGATCGCTAGATAGGTTAAGTACGCTTCCCCTGCGAGGTGGAGCTAGATCTCACTGCTAGAAGGCTCGAACTCAACTCACTTTGTGATGAGAGATCGTTCGCTAGCTGAACCCTGAACCAATTTGTTTGCTTTCGCTATAGATCTAGTGGCCACGTGGCTCACCATCAGATCCACCGTTTGATACGGCGGGGTGGGGACCTCACACCTGGTATCAGAGCTATAGGTTTACGAACTGGAAAATGATGTTGTTTGAAATTTTTAAAAATAAGGGATAGTAGGATAGCTCGTACTCAAAGCTTGAACATGATGTTTCCCAGAATAATGACATTGGATTTCTCTAGTGGATTTTCTCCTGAGTGATGTTAAAGATTTTTACTTGTTGAGCTTGTTGCGATTCAGTGGGTTCCACATGATGTTTTTTGAGAAGTCGTTGATGCGACTAGTGCTGCGGGCAGGTAGCCTGTTGATGCACATAAAGTTATAATTATGGATCAAAGCTCTCGAGTAAAGTTTTTACCATTATTTATCGGACAATTTTGGATGTATTCAATGGAATTTAAACTAATGGTGCAATGGTAAAATCCTTTGTGATAGTGGTACAGATTAAGTAGGCTGGTTAAGCCCAAAAAGTTAAAATTTCTTCTTGAGTATGGAAAATACTAGGTTCATTTGAGAAGAGTGCTATAGTAATGAGTTTTATACCATTGGATAGGCACCGCCTGCTACTCTCTACTCGGCAGCGCAAGAGAAGAAGCTCCTCCTTAAGCAAGCCCAGTCTCCACTCTTTGAGGGCGAGGGGGAAAATGTGGAGAGATGCGGAAGTGTGGATGGAAGCAATGGACGATTACTTCGAAGCTGCAGGAACCCAACCCGTGAATCAGACCATGCTTGCAATGTTCCACTTGTCTGGTGATGCGAAGATCTGGTGGAAACAACATTGCAGGGACTTGGATATCAAGGGATCTCCCCAGTCATGGGAGGAAATCAAGGCTGTTGTGATGGAGCGATACTTACCACCCGCCTATAAAACCTTGAAGATGAACGAGTTCTTTTTCCTTCGGTAGCTGGCTTCATCTATCGACGAATATTATGCAAAGTTTGTCACTCTTCAGAGATATGCTCCTAAGATGACGTTGGAACAACAGGTGGCGAGGTTTTGCCAAGGGCTAATCGACCCTTTGAATACGCGGTTGGAAGCTCTCAGGCCAGCAACTCTGCAGGATGCCTTGCTAAGGGCCAAACCGTTAGCTAAAGAGATTGAGAGGGCTACCCAAGATAGTCAATACTATTTGTCAAAGAGGGCCTGGACAGATAACTGGAATAACACGCCCATCAACCCTGCATACGACCATCGTCCCGTAGTAGCTAATACGACATTACAAAAGTCAATGTCCAAAAAGGATTTCCCAACCATCCGGTGCTAATAATGTAGCTCTAAACGTCACCGGGCAAGGTCAACCAAACGGAAGAGGAGGCCGAGGAAGCGGAAACATAGGACAAGGAAGTGGAGCTTTCGCTAATGCTGCAGTAAGACAACCAACTGTGGGTGATGAAGCTCATGAGAGAGCAGCAATGTATGATGCAATTGCTAATCCTAGTGAGCAATAAATCAAGCACCAGAATCTCATCAAAGTTCAGCAGAATAAGACGCATAAAACTAAAGACTATTCTACTATCAAAGAATGTCTTTACTTTAGACAAAGGATATATGTACCTAAGTAGTTAGCATAGAGTTTATCCAAATGTATTCTTGAGATGAGGACATCTCAAATTTTTCACGTTGGGGAGGCTGTAAGGTCTCTGACCCCAACCAAAAAGAGCACCCTTGTACCATGAAATGATCATAATGGAAAAAAGTTACTATTTTTAGCAGTTTTCCGAATTCTGCCAATGCCATGATGTTTAGAATGTTATAAAGCTTCAAAATATGAATTAAAATAATTTTTGTGAAAATTTTCCAAATATAGTAAGTTTTTGGTCACCTGACCCGTCTAATTTTGACCGTCTTGAAAATCTGCACCCATACCCCGAATTTGAAAAAAAATGCATTTTCGAACCCCGGGAGCCTTCTAAATATGGCAGGTACTTGGTCTAGTACGCCTTAGTCAGAGCTCAGTATAGCAATTTACGGCATAAAAATCCGACTCGTATGGCCCGTTTTAGCCTAAAATCAATTTTTCCCAAAATTGGTCGGGGAGGCACCGGGGGCCCGAGGCTGTGTGGGAACAGGTTCCAGCCCACTACAGCTATTATGGCCCGAGGCTGTGTGGGAACAGGCTCCAGCCCACTGCAACTCAACTTTAGCAGCTAGGGGGCGCCTTCTCTCTTTGTGGGAGTCTTCGGGAAGTTTCCCAGCTTGCAACTAAGTGTGAGAACCAGTTAACTAAACCAACTGGACACTTGGTGGGTAGGCAACTAGACTTGCCATGCACGGACTGAGTGCTCACTCAGATGCTTATAGCAGCACAAATCAATTTTCAGCTTGAGGAGGCCTATTTAAAGGCATGCACACACACACACATGCTCACACACTCACCCAGTGCACACACACACACACCTACACACACCTTGGGTTGGTACTGCCGGTACACACACAGTTTTTGAAGGAGAAGCAAGGAGGGAGGTGCTGCCAAAATTCTCATCTTGAGGATTCAATGGATCAGAAAAATCAGAGTATTCTCAGCTCCTAATCACCATAACCATGGTTTAAATACTGCTCTTCTTAATTCTCATCTTTATTCTCCAAATTCCTTAGCTACTATGCTTAATCCTGGCTATAATTCCCTATAGCTACTCTCTAAATCTCCATAGCTATACTCCATTACATAATCATCATTAAATTAGATAAATTATGCAGCCATTCATTATCCTTAACCAAGGATTAATGCATGATTAGAAAAGATTCTCTCTCTAGGCAGCATAGTTAATAAATTGTCAGTCAGTAATAGTGTAGATTTGATGAAATTCATTCTTTTACCACTCAATAGTGTTGTAATTAAATTAGTCTCAATCTTCTCCCACATTAAAATGTGAATAAGGCTAAAAATTAATCTGTCATTAGGCCATTAAGAAGAGAATTTTATGTCACACATGCCTGCGGCAATTCTGCATCTTCATATTTCTCTAGGAAAATGAATGAGCTTGCTTACTTCATCTCTTTCGTGAATCAATTAGTAAAATTATGAATTTCTTAATCATCTAAGCCAATTAATTAACCTTGGAGCCATTTCCCATAGGGTAAGTAAGGAATTACCCATAAAATTGCTAGGTCTCGAAGGAAAAATCGAATCTCTTGCCTAACGAGGATTCTTTAATAATTCTAATCTGCCATTTGGTTGTTATGATGCTCTCGGACTTTAGCACTTTTCTTCAAGTTTATCATTTAAAGTAGTGAGTAAAATGGCCCCGGTTAAAAGAAATCGCTTCGGTGGTGCCCACGACCGCGAGGCGGTAACAAGCAATGTAAATGGAAAGGGAAAAGCTCCCATGGACGAACAAGCACCAGCCATCTCACGATCCATTAACCAAGAAATGAAAGAGGTAGGTCACAATTTTCTTCAATTGTTTAATTAATTGCACATGTTTAGCTAGGAAAGAACATATCCCCAAACATGTTGGATAAATCTGACGGAAACCTCGGCATTCGAATTCATTTGTACATTAAGTCTAAAGTAGGAAAGAAATGATTGATGGATATATTGTTTGCAATAGGAAAGAATGTCTGCTAGGAAAAATTTAGCTCAGCATGTTCATTCTATTTGCAATGTTGATACTAGTCCGAACGCCCTCCTGATCACAAGGGGCAGAGTTCCTGGTTAAGGGCTCTTGAATCCATGTCTGCTGGTTATGCGGTGGATATCCACGCCTGCTGGTTAAGCGGTGGGAATGTCCATGTCGTGCTTTCTATGTGGTGGACATACCTAGTTGTATGGGCAGCTAGGCGACAACGGGAGGAGTAAACTCTCGCTAGAGGGGGGATGTTGTACCTCCAGAACATTGGAATTTTAATGAATAAGTTTGAGTAGAATTTTTACTAGAATACTGTCTTGGTGCCGCTTTGCAATACTGACTGAAGGGCTGACTTAACGAACATTGTGATTCGGAATCTAATCAAAGAATGTTTATGCTGAAAAATCATTGTGGTAGTAATTAGGACACACAATGTAGTGTGAGTGTGGGGGTGGAAAGTGGGGGCTTGGCTCAGGTTGCCAATGCCTATGAGAAGGGTGGTCCCGATCGGTCGGGAACTCTCTGTCCCCATAGGTAAAATCGATACTAGTAATACTCATTGCCCTAGAGCAGCGAAGCCTCAAGGGTACGTGCCTCTGAAACATGGGGAAAAACGCACTCAGGATTTCTCTCCTCTTGGAAGGTGGGTCTTAGTATCGCTAGATAGGTTAAGTACGCTTCCCCTGCAAGGTGGAGCTAGATCTCACTGAGCTAGATCTCACTGCTAGTAGGCTCGAACTCGACTCACTTTGTGATTAGAGATCGTCCGCTAGCTGAACCCTGACCACTTTGTTTGCTTCCGCTATAGATCTAGTGGCCACCAAGTTCACCATCAGATCCACCGTTTGATACGGCGGGGTGGGGACCTCACACCTGGTATCAGAGCTACAAGTTTATGTACTGGAAAATGATGTTGTTTGAAATTTTTAAAAATAAGGGATAGTAGGATAGCTCATACTCAAAGCTTGAACATGATGTTTCCCAGAATAATGACGGGTATTGGAGACTTATATCTTGGTTCCTTATCTTCTTCCACTCGAATTTTGCGAGGAGTATTACATGTACCAGATCTTCAACGTAATCTTCTTTCAGTTGCTAGACTTGTTGATCTTGGTCTCTTTGTTGGATTTGATCATACCAAATGCCGAATTGAGAAAGATGGACAGACTATAGCCACTGCTCCTCGAAACGGTATTTTGTTTGAACTCTCTCTCAACGATGTTGTAGCAAATATTGTCACTGCTCCAGGTGATCATGATTGCAAAGTATGGCATCATCGTTTTGTTCATTCTTATTTCTCAAAACTCCTTGATCTTCAACGTCGTGATCTTGTTCATGGCATGGATCTTAAAGCCCATCCCCATATGGGAATTTGTGAATTTTGTGCTCTTGGGAAACACAATCGTAAACCCTTTCCTCTTTCAAATACAACTCATTCTCATGACATATTGGATCTTGTTCATACTGATATATGTGGACCTCTACCTTCTTTGAGATCACAATATCGCTACTTCACTACTTTCATTGATGATTTCTCAAGGTATACGACTGTATTTCTACTTAGACAAAAATCTGAAGCCTTATCTGTTTTCAAACAATTCCACAAGGCTGCGGAACTTCAAACTGGTCGTCGCCTTAAGAAGCTTCTTAGTGACAATGGAGGTGAATATGTTTCTCGAGAGTTTGTGAGTTACTGTGCTGACAGTGGAATTCATCATGAACACACTATTCCATATTCGCCTCAACAGAACGGTGTTGCTGAACGAAAGAAACGCACTATTCTCAATGGTGTAAGATGTATGCTGATTCATTCTGGCAGCTTATCTCGTGTTTTCTGGGCTGAAGCTACTTTGGCAGCAGCATTTATTCAGAATCATCTTCCTACTACTGCACCCTCTGGTAAGATACCCATCACAACATGGATAGGTGACATTCCTTCTGTATCTCATTTTCGAACCTTTGGATGTATTTCTTATATTCATGTTCCCAAAGAAACACGAACAAAGCTTGATGCTCCTGGTCTTAAAGTTATTTTTATTGGATATTCTGACACTTCCAAAGGCTAAAAGTTCTATGACCCTTCCTCCAAGAAAGTAATTGTGAATCATGATGCTACTTTTAACGAACAACTTATGGGAGGCTCATGGTCCATGGATGATTCTGATGATACTAAATCATTGCTTCAGGCTTTTCCATTTCTTTGAGAAGATGCAACTCTTCCTATAGAGAAACTTTCATCTTCACAACCATCCATTCCAATTGCTGCCAATGATGATATTGATATTTTTGTTGATCTGCCTATTGATTTTGAACATGGCTCATGTCATGTTTATGATGACGATATTTTTGATAATGCTTTTTCTACTTCTGAAGATCCTGTTACTTATGATGAAGCTATCTCTTCACCACAAAAGGATCAATGGAAAGAGGCTATGGAAGCAGAGTACGATTCTCTTATCTCTAAAGGTACATGGATACTAACTGAATTACCTCCTGGTCGTACAACTATTAAATGTAAGTGGGTGTATAAGACAAAAGTAAAAGCAGATGGATCTTTTGACAAGTTCAAGGCGGGTTTAGTTGCAAAAGGTTACTCCCAAGTAGCTAGTGTTGATTATCAAGAGACCTTTTCACCAGTTGTTCGCATTACAAGTGTTCGAGTTTTATTGGCATTTGCTGTTCAATTTGATTTAGAAGCTCATCAAATGGATGTGCGAACTGCTTTTCTTAATGGTGACTTGGAAGAGGAAATTTATATGGAACAACCAGAAGGGTTTGTTATTCCAGGTAAAGAAGACCTTGTTGCTCAACTCCATAAGGCACTATATGGTCTCAAACAAGCTTCGCGAGCCTGGTATACAAAATTTGATCTTTTTCTCACCTCTAAAGGATTCATCTCTTGCTCGTCAGACCCCAACTTATACATAAAACGCCAAGGTAGCAGTTTTGTGATTCTTGCTCTTTATGTGGATGATACCATCCTTGTTTCCAATGATTTGGGATTTCTTCAGCAAGTGAAAAAGTTTTTCTCTTCTGCATTTTATATGGTGTATCTTGGAGAGATTCACTCTTGTCTTGGCATTCAAATCCAATGGAACCGTACAAAAGGTATTTTTTTCCTTCGACAGTCAAGTTTTATTGCAGATACTATTCAAAAATTAGGTATGGAATCTGCACATTCAGCCAACACACCTTGTCTTGCGAGCTCTACGAAGAACACTTCTGACAATGGCGGTCAACTTTTCACAAATCAACCTTATGCTAACTTGATTGAATGTCTTCAGTTTGTTGGCATGAACATTCATCCTGATATTCTGTTTGCTGCTAATTATCTTGGACAACATCTTGCATGTCTATCTCTTAAGCATTGGTCTGCTACAAAGCATGTATTGAAATACTTGAAAGGAACTATAGATTTTGGTTTAGTCTATCGACGACAACTCACATCGGATTCTATGCAATCTCTTTCTCTTTTGGGTTACACAGATGCAGACTGGGCAAGCTCACGTTTATCTATGCGATCTACTAGTGGAAATTGCTTCTTTATAAATGGTTGTCTTGTTTCTTGGACCAGCAAGAAACAACGTTGTGTTGCAGTTTCTACGACTGAGTCAGAATATGTTGCAGCATCACTTGCAGCTCGTGAGTTGATTTGGCTTTGACAAATGCTGGTTGATATTGGTCACTCTCCTCTTTCTAGCACACCCTTGCGGTGTGAAAACCAAAGTGCTATTAGTCTTGCAAATGACTATGTTCAACATAATAAGTCAAAGCACATTGCTGTCCATTATCATTATGTCAGGTATGAAGTATGCAAAGGAACCATTATGGTTGAACACTGTCCAAGTGACCAGATGATTGCAGACATTTTGGCCAAAGGCCTCAATGAGTCACGTTTCATCCTCTTGTGCTCGGAGCTTGGAGTTGCTTCGGCCTCACTCTTTCTAGATTAGCTTCTTTTCTATTGTAATAGCTTTGTACATATAACATTGTAATCTTTTAGGTATCATGCACTATGCACACTCCACATTTGCACATTGTGATATCTAAGTCACTTGAATATTTGTACATAGATGCACAATTCACTTTCACATCATCACCGCTGGTTCATAATTTCACATTGTATAGGGGCTTGGGTTTTTCCCTCGAACTCCCCAAGGGTTTTTTCATCCAAAGCTAGAGACCTTTGTTTGAGTGGGGGTGTTGGAGCTATATATGGCTCACTCTACTGAACTTGGTCTCACCTATATATTTGTATCTTGTCCTCAATATGAATCAGTTTTTGGGAGTGTATATGGTGTGTCTCTTGTCTCATCTCTCTCTCTCTCTCTCTTGCTCTCTACGTCTCAATAGGGAGGAGAATAACACAGACACTGGTTGCAATCTCCCCCCGTGTAAGAGTGGGAATTTTCCTCTTACACGTATTTACTTATAGATTTCTTAATTCTCAAAAAGGAATACACATTGTCTGCTCCGACATAAAGTAACTATAGCTCGAGCTCTTCAATAATACAATGATAATGAATCTATTATCATTTGCACATTCCATAGAGCAGCTTTGTATTTTCCACCTTTCAATTGCAGTAAATCAAAATATCAATTCCATTACATACCTTTTCCCTTAGCCGCAAAGATAAGAATTTGCAAATCATACTTGTCAAAAAAATAGTGATTAGTATTGTGTCAAAAATATTACATAGTAAAAGAAAAATTTATGAAACTAAATAACATTGCTTATGCATGCCGTCATCCACATATAGTGTCGTATACCACCAGAATTAGCAGTATATGTCATGAATACCCTAATGAGTCAGGATATCATTGTCACACTCATCATTCAATAATCAATCTCAAGTCCAATTCAATACTACCACGACAAGAAAATGTCATATGCCAAGTCCAAATCCTACATAAATACAAGTCTAAATATCTGCCAACATATACCCGAGTAACAAAATCATGCTAGGGACAGTGGTGGGGCAGCCATTGCAGCATGTTGCTGTGATCGATGTTGTCTAAATCGATGAATCTACACCAATAAGATGTGTTACCTAAATCAACAAATTTACACTAATGCTGCCTAAATTGGCAAATCTACCTTTGGTATTGCTTAAAAATCATGAATTTGTAGTTTGTTGTTGTGCTGCCTAAATCGGCGGATCTGCATTGACAAGTGGCGTTGCCTAAATCGGTAAATCTACACCAAAATGAGCATTGAAACACTACCTAAATTGGCAAATCTGTGTGCATGTGACCAATGGACCATACAAGACATAAAAGAGAAAAATATTTGATATTTGTTGAGTGACTATAGAGATTAATGACAAATCATTTCCACAAAAATGTCATTCAATGTAAGTAGAAGCCAACATGTGAGAAGTGTTTGATTTCATAGCATATAAGATAACACAGACAAACAAAATATGAAAAGGAGTAGTGATGTATTTGGTGTATATACTTGGCACTATTTGACAATACATGTATTGGTGGGTGTGCACCACGTATAGAGAGAGTTGTGTTGTCTCTCTGGATGGTATTAGTAGACACATCTAGGAGTGTGGCACAATCTTTTATGAGATAGTGAGTATATTCATGACTATGTATTAAGGTATAGATTAGTTTCAATATTTGATTGTGACAAGAAGCAAGGAGGATATCATAGAATTTGGTAGAGCAATGCCACTATATGATCACTAAAGCATTTGAAATGATTTTGCAAACTGAAACAAGGAGATGAATTATTTGGGAGTGTGGCACAATCTTGTATGAGAGTGTGAGTATATTCACGACTATGTAGTAAGGTATAGATTAGTTTCCATATTTGATTGATAAGAAGAAAGGAAGATATCATAGAATTTGGTAGAACAATGCCAGTGTATAATCACTCAAGCATTTAAAATAATTTTTCAAACGGAAACAAGGAGATGACTTATCTAACTGCATCACATTATGGTTTGCATCGATTTTTGGGAATCTTAGACAATAACTATAAGAACTAGGGGAAACTAGACTGAAGATCCTCCTGCCAACCTCCCTTTACATAGGCGGGCTCCTAGCCCCTTGCCCTAGACAGATCCCCTGTCCACATTGTCTGGCCCGACCCTTCGCCGTAGTCCATGACCATCCTAGTTCTTAGGTTACAGGATCCTTGTCCTGACATTACTCCCCCCTTAAAGGAGAGTTTTCGTCCTCAAAAACAAAAGTGGGAAACTTCTTATTAAGAACACTAATGTTTTACCAAGTGGCACCTTCTTCAGGTCGGTCTTTCCACTTGATTAAGGCTTGTTGTCACACGTGATGTCGTGTACGCAACTCATGATCATCTATAACAAGTTCAGGTTCATGCGGTAAGGTAGGAGGTTCAATGTAATCAACCAAAACCTGTTGGTCAATGACGTTGTCGTCCCCATGTAACCGCTTTCATAGACATCTTACATGAAACACCGGATGAATGCGAGAATGTGATGGTAGGAATAGTTTGTAGGCACGATCACCGACTCGCTTGAGTATTTTGAAAGGCCCACAATATCGGGGAGATAATTTAGGTGTCGGTCCAGTTTTCAGAATTTCTGAATGTTCTAGCACACGAAAAAATACTTCCTCCCCTTCTTCAAAGGTAACTTGCCGACGTTTCTCATCAGCGTATTTCTTATACCGATCCTGTGCTTGCCGAACATTCTGTCGAGCAAGTTTCAGCGTATCCATGTGGTCTTGGAGAAAATCCTTAACCTGTTGGAGTTTTTCGGTTGCTAACCCCACCGTAACTAGTGACCTAGGTTGAAACCCGTACATGAGCATGAAAGGACTAAAACCTGTTGTGACATGCTTAGAACTGTTGTAGGCACACTCGAGAATAGGTAAGTATTTTTCCCAGTCCGACTATTTTTTGCTGACGTATGCTCTTAGCATATCCTCTAGCACCTGGTTAACCCGTTCCATTTGACCATCCGTTTCTGGATGATCAATTGTACTGAGGTTGAGTTGTGTACCCAATCGTTTAAAGACAGATCTCCAAAAGTGGCTGTTAAACTTGGGATCACGGTCATTAACAATGTTACTTGGAAACCCATGCAATTTGTATAGATTGTCCACAAATAACTTTGCTAGTTCCTGTGTCTTAACAGAGGATTTGGTTGGGATAAACTTGTATAGTTTAGTCAACTTGTCTACGACCACCCATACTGAGTCATGACCTCGCATAGTGGTTGGTAAACCTACAATGAAATCCATGGAGATACTTTCCCATTTTCCATTGGGAATTTCCAAAGGATGTAAGAGTCCTCCTGCTTTCAAGCGCTCTGCTTTGTTAACTTGACATTTTTGGAAATGCAAGACATAAGCTTGAACAAAGCCATGTAGACCTGGCCAGTAAAACTGTCGCCGTACAAGAGAATAAGTTTTTCTAATCCCCGAGTGCCCTGCACTTGGACTATCATGATATTCATAAAGAATTTGGTGTCGAATGTCTGTGTCCGTTGGTACACAAACTCTCCCCTTGTAGGTACCCATTGTCGATGGTAAAATGCTTCCATCGCTGTAGTTCATCACTTGATAAAGGAGAACTAGGTGTGGAGGTTAACTCTACACTACTCGCATTGGAGTGAGAAGGATCCCTCTTTTGAACATGGCTCCACACTTTGGAATATGTTTCATCATGCTCATATTTGCCCTTCAGAGTATCTAGAAATTCACTACGAAGTTCCGTGAACAAGAGCGAATTGATCTCTTGCATTCGACTTAGAGTGTCTTCCACTACATTGTATCGGCCTTTGCGATACCTTAATTTGGCGTCATATTCCTGAAGGATCTCGGCCCACCTCGCTTTTCAACCCTTTAAATCTGTTTGTTGTATAAACCATTCGATGCTTTCACGGTCAAACACAATCTCGAACTAAGCACCATACAGATAGTGCCGCTGGAGAGGGGGAATGGGGAGCACGCCCAGCGCGCCAGCACGGAATGCCTCTTATAGCCTAGGGCACACACTGCACCCCAATCCACTTTGCGAGCACCTTCGACTCGCTCTTTTCACCAAACCACGTGCGCACACGTGCTCATATAGACACACCCTAACTCACACAACCCGCACACCTCAATGCATTAGCTTTTACGCACTCCCACACGCTCAAAATGCCACACACTCTCTCTCTCTCTGCAACACTTTGTTGGGGCGGCGCACACTTGCCGACACGCCCGCACGCACACACACGAGAGCAGAAGAGAAGGGGGGAAAGGGGAGACAAGACTACGCAAGAGACTCAATGCAATGGGGTAAACTCTGCTTTACAAATACAAGATCACCACCGCAACCGGCGCGCATCAGAAAGTACACAAGGGTGAGCCTCGCTCAAGCCCGCCGGCTTCAAGGACTCCATGGCTTGTACTCCTCGTGAGCTCCCTATGGCTCCGAACGAACGAGCAACCCAAGATCCCCAAAAGACCCGTCAAGGAAGTTCTCTCCTCCCTTCTTTCTTTTTTTTCCCTCCTCTTCCCCTTCCTTGCCAAAAGAAAAGCCCTCCCTCTTTCTTCGAAAACCGTTGATCCCTCTCTCTCCTTTTCCTTTTAGCTTTTTCAAGCCAAGAGAAAGCAAAAAAATTCTCTTTTGGGCAGTAGCGCCTGGAGCCACTACATGGGAGCTTCCCTGCTTTTTATTTTCAGTCTTTACTCACCCTTCTTTTTCCCTTTAATCCATGAGGTTAACTTTCCACTTTTTACCTTATAGCCACGGACCTCAATTTTTAAACCTCCCTTTCGCATGCCATCGGTGCTCAGGACCACACATTCTCATTAGGTTTTCGTTCAGCCTTGCCATATCGGATTTCCTCTTGCTGAATTTATATTCCCAAGAGCCTCACCAAATTTTAGCTATCCCTCATCCTCAAATGGTGATCCATAATGCAGGAGAAACCCGGCCCGCCTTTGTCACGATCGTGTGTGAGTTTGGCCTGAACGTATCCCAGTGTCCACAACTTTGATCAGTGTGACTCGGACTCCGGTTGATTTTCCACATCGTATGTTTTCCCCAAAACCTTGTCCACTCCAAGAAAAGTCCCTATTAGCACGCCTATCGTCGTGGCTCGGTGAGCACGTATCCGACCTCCTATAAATACTCCACAGGCCATAACTTGCCTGTTTGAGCTCCGAATGGCGAACCGAAAAGACCGGCATGCTCCACAACTTGAGCTCTACGCGCGTATCCAATGATCGCAGTTTTTGCCACCTGTCTGTACCTGCTCTGTCCGTCGGGACCTGCGAAGCCTTCTAACTTCGGACAATCATAACTTTCACACCAAAGTCCCGTTTGACGAGCTGTCTGGAACAACCTGCAAAGCATCTCAAAGACCATATTCTAGACCATCAAATCAGCATCTCGAGCACATTTACCTACCACCTCAATTGGACCATTCTGGGACGTTTTGGCCTAAAAACCCGCTTCAAACATACATTTCCGCCATGACCTGCACGCCTAGGGCCTTTATGCTTGCTTTAGCCCTTTGCCATACACCTGTTAGCACCCTTTGCACTGCATAACACACTTTATAGCGCGAACCACCTTTGGTTGCACCATCATTGCCCACCCCCCTGTTGAACATTCATGTTCAACCACACATGGCCTTATTGCACTAGAAAACTACACACCTAGAACAGACTCCTTGTATACTGCAAAACCACCTAATATATGTACAAAACTGGCACTTGCTACCCGCTGTCTTTGCTCATGCGGGTTGCCCAAGCCCCTATTTTGTAATGTGGATACCCATGGAATGCGAGGGTTGGCATTGATGAACTAACAAGCAAAGCCGATGTTGTACTTCTAGTTGAAACTTGGGAGCATGATACACAAAGGATTAATGGCTTGGATAATCTTAAGCAACAAAGAGGAAAAGGAGGGGTAGCATGTATGGTTAAGAAAGGATTGGAAGATTTTGTATCAATTGTGAAAGATGACAAGTACAAACGTTATGTATGGCTGAAAATTATGACACCAAAAAGATCACCCATTTTTGTAGCCGATTGCTACATTCCTCATCATGATTCTCCCTTTTATGCTTGCATGGATAGAGAGTAGCCATTTTTTGATTTAGAAGAGGACATTGATTATTTCAAAGGTGAAGGTGATGTTATTATATTTGGGAATATGAATGCTCGCACAAAAACATTGCAACATGATACTCAACAATTTGATATGCCATACATTTCAAGGGAGTTGGAGGAAGTTCACTTGTATGATCGTTCTTTAATGGATGAGAAAGAGCTAGATCACTATGAAAAGTTACTTTTACACATGTGTAATAGCACGGGCATGCTCATTCCCAACGGTGTATCTTTGTGGAGTGGAACCAATGGATTTACATGTAGGAGACATAATGGGGATAGTGTGATTGACTATATACTACTCTCCGAAGCCGTCATATATCACATAAAGAGTTTAATGTTTGGCCAATGGACCTTGAAATCTAACCATCACACCTTATGTATTGAACTTTCATATGGAGAAGCAACTAAGCATGATAATCTCAGCCAAAGGAAAGAGAAATTATCACTATGTATGGATTACAAACAGGCACCAATGTACATTGATATGGTTGAGCAAAATTTATGGATGAAGAATCTTCAATATGATGCACCATTGGAAACTAAATGGGAAGCTTTCAAGAAAGTTATTTGTTCTTGTGTCGAAGAATGCTTAGTTATAACGCATCTCCATGGTATCAACAAAGATAGATCATGCAAAAGGTGGTTTGATAAAGAATGTCAAGATGATCAAAAGTCCTTGTTAAAGCTTGATGCAACTATGGACAAAGACTTTAAGAAAGCCTTTGACATGATTCCACGTTACAATTTGTGGAGAAGGATGGAAGAACTTCAAGTGCCAAGTGAGTTTACGCTTGCAGTTTCTCGAATCTATGAGAAGGTGATTTGTCAATTGTGCATGGGAAAAGACATTTCAAAAAAACTTGTAAGCACTATTGGGGTTAAACAAGGATATCCGTTGTCACCAACTCTATTTGGTATATGCATCGATAAATTGGAACAAATGGTACTTGACTTTATGCAAGAGAAAGGCATTAAAGAGGTCACTACTTGCAATGCAATAATGATGCTTTTGTTGTATGCGGATGATGTAGTGCTTCTAGCACACACTTTAGAAGATGCACAAAAGCTTATGGTTGTCCTTGAGAACTTTTCCTTGCATAGTGGGCTGATTGTGAACGAATCCAAGACAAATGTTATGCTTGTGAAAACCAACCATAAAGAGAAGCCATGCATTGTGTACAACAATGAGACACTTGGATTTATTATGAGCTTTAAGTACCTTGGCCTTGAGGTTCCGTCCAATCACAAGTGGCATGAATGTGCTATGCATCGTTTGGAAGCGGGAAAGAGAGCATATTATGCATTTGAGAACATGTGTAATGTGGGAAACATCAAGTGTTGGGTTCTCAAGAAGTATCTTTTTGATGCATTGGTGACACCGGTTCTTCTTTATGGAGTTGAAGTGTGGGGCCGGAAAAGATTTTGAGAATGTCCAAAAGCGTTTTCTCACAAACTTTCTCCACGTGAAGACACAAACACCATATATGCTCCTACTTCTTAAGTCGGGATGTCTTCCAATTGAGGTTATGGGCATAGAAAGGGTTGTGAAGTACATGCTAAAGATGCGTCAAAACCCCTCAAATCGACTTCCTACAATTGCATGAAAAGCAAGCAAAAAAGTTCAAAAGACACATAAAAGCAAGATCTTGAGCATGGGATGGATGCAAAACACAAACAGGTGGTTTGGGAGATGGGATGCATTACACTTGGTACATGATGCTTCAATTTATTCCCAAGTGAATGAATCTTTTCTACAACACCAATGTATTACGGCTTGGGAGAAATCCGGTGGGTCACGCTTCATACATTACACACCCATACTGCCCCCAACTACAAAACCATGTTTTTCGCTGAAAGAGGAAACCGTACTCACATTTACATGCTTGAGCCTATCTTCTTGTCGATGATATGCACTATGCGAGACAAGGCATTGGGGCAATGGAGAAGAGTCAAATCGCCTGTGCACATTATGCTCACTGCAAGTTCGAGAGTCTGAGTACCACACACTACTAGAGTGCTCAGCTTTTGGTCACATCTGAACTTGCTTCTCTCACATATTCAGCCATAACTTAGACCTACACAGTTTCCTCTCCCCAACCAAAGTGTGGGCTCTCCATTGCGACTCTCATCACCACAATTTTGGATCATCGAGAGTCACTCATCAGTCATACACATACTGCATCACATGTAACTTTGGTCCCATAGGTCATATTTGACCTTCCAAGACGATAATAAAATCTATCTATCTCTCTCTCTCTCTCTCTCTCTCTCTCTCTCTCTCTCTCTCTCTCTCTCTCTCTCTCTCTCTCTCTCTCTCTCTCTCTCTCTCTCTCTCTCTCTCTCTCTCTCTCTCCCCCCAATATGACTGTCTTCAGAGGTGGACATTGATAAAGCTTTTCAGGGATGGGTGGGCACTCCTCGCTATCTTTCACTCCCTCCCAAGTCTCTGCTATGAGGCCAGAGTGAGAACGATATACCCTCTTTTGAGATAATTTAAAGGTTTAATCTCTCTTGGGATGGTTTCCCACGGTGTTAAAATATTCTTTTTCTTCGCTCTCTCCCAGCACGGCTACTTATAGAAGTGGACATTGGCAAAGATCTTTCAGACTGATGCAATAATTTATGCAACAATACCCACCGCAGAGAATCCATGGGAATTACCGACAATGCTGATGATGATTCTAGTCTAATTCTTTTAAGCCTTTAGTTTTGCGCTTTACTTCATTATAATTTTGTACTAGACATTGGATTAGTTCCATAAGGATTGTATCGACGTGGTATCATAGGCCTTTTGAAGAAGGTTAATATAGCATTTGATTTCATTTCTCTCTCTCTCTCTCTCTCTCTCTCTCTCTCTCTCTCTCTCTCTCTCTCTCTATCCCCCCCCCCCAACTTTGTAGCAGAACACCCTTCCACTCACCATGCAGCTATCCTGTGATGAAGTCTACGCTGCTGTAATCTTGTGTAAATATTAATCATTGCAACACTTCTTTATAGAGTCAGATGCAAGCGGATATATCTAGTGGATTCCAGTTTATTTTTCTCTGTCATGTATTTTTGTGAGAAATCACTTCTTCTTGGGTGCTTGTGATATCCCTGGCAGTTTGGCTGAAATATGAGGTGGAGCTCCATTTGTCTTCAACTATAGAAATTCCTCAGGTTCTTACTTTCAAGTAGCTCATAGATATGGTCGTACTTAAATGAATTTTAGTCATGTTTAAACACACTTTTAGATATGCATAACGACCGTTTGGAAAAGCTCCATATTTCATCAATGAGTCCTTCAATCTTACTGACTTGAATTGTGTATCTACCTCTATAAAAACAGGATTGATGTGAGAATATTTTCCTCAACTTAGCAACCTCATCATTCATATCAATAAAGATCGGTAAAACCTTTAAATTATGCTAAGTTTTAAAATTCTATCTAACCAAATACCCAACCATTCCTGTTATTCAACACCCCTAATGTAAACTTGGGTTGTGAACACTCCTTGCAACTTGTATGATGATGAAACTACATGGTATTTTTGTGATTTATTTCATCAATTGGTGTTATACAAATTCATGACCTCATCTGTAGGGATTTAAAAATTTTGCACTTTTAAAATTGTGAGTATTTTCTTGATTTTGTCATGATCAAACAACTCATTGTTATATTTTATTAGTTGTTAAATATAGTAGCACTAGTCAACACCATTACCTTTACATGTTTACCACAAGTTTAACGCAACTCGAGTCTCCATCTTGATTGCACTTCACCAAATGAGTTTGGTAATGCTCTTAATTTTTATTTTTGCCAATTTCTAACTTGTTATTGTCTAAGATTCCCAAAAATCTATGCAAACCATAATGTGATGCAGTTAGATAAGTCATCTCCTTGTTTTAGTTTGCAAAATCATTTTAATTGCTTGAGTGATCATATACTAGCATTCTTCTACCGAATTCTATGATATTCTCATTGCTTCTTGATGGCGGGAAAAAGAGCAGTGCAATCG
Source organism: Adiantum capillus-veneris (assembly GCF_014529385.1). NCBI lineage: Eukaryota > Viridiplantae > Streptophyta > Polypodiopsida > Polypodiales > Pteridaceae > Adiantum > Adiantum capillus-veneris. The sequence goes on along the minus strand of NC_140947.1, from coordinate 94,970,430 downwards.
GGTGGCCTCTGTACTCGTGCACAATCCACAAACCACGCCTCATGCAAACAAGCAAAGAACAAAACAAAGGGGGCACCACCCTAAATTAAGAGGTTTAGGGACCTCACACATAGTGCACATAGGCAAGTGAGACTTCTGGCATTATGATGGCATCAAAACATATGGCAAAACACATAGAAACGAAGCTTAGGGACCTTATGTAGCATATATACACAAGACATCATCTTCACAATACAACGGCATCTGATCATATATAACAAGGATATAGAGAAGCAAGCCAAGGATGGCATAATCCCTTGTCAAAAACAATCAACCCAGCAAGTAGGTATGATCCTACTAGCAACACATCAATACCTTAGAGAATGATGGCGAGGATGGTGGCCATGGAGCATGAGAGAAGACTCCTTATTTAGGTTTTAGGGCTAGTAATGTAGCATACTAGAGGGAGGGAGAGAGAGAGGGAGAGAGAGTAGAGCTCCATCCATAGCTCCTCGTTGTGAGCAATGTCGTCATAGCTTCATTGCTTGGTGAAGTGGATGAAGTGTTGGTTTTGAGTGAGAGAAGGCCTCCTTATATAGGTTTCTGAGAGGGTTTAGGATTACGGATAAACATGCTTAAATCCGTTGATTGGGGTTACCTTTTGCTTAGGGTGGTCAATAGATTGAGGTCACCTTATACGTCACCATGAAGATATTCTCTAGAGTGATGTGAGAGGGGAGGGTAAATGCTGATTTTTCTGATTGTGACACATGGGGATAAGGCCTTGACCAGCATTTAAGAGCAGGTAAGGTGGCTGTTGAAACTGGAGATTCTGCACATGTCAAGGGGGAACCTGCGGGGGGGAGGTGGCAGCTGGGTCCTCCTGAATATCAAATTCTCAAAAAATCCTCAACCATGGCTTCTTTTGACATGTGTTCTTTGAAAAAATCAGCATGTCTCTTTTCAACTCAAAAGTCTTTATCCCTGTTGACTCACCTTTACCATAAGATTTTCCCCTTTTCTCCTCCTGTAACTGCATTGTTGATGCCCAATCACTGCTTCTAATAACAGTGAACTGTTACCTACCAAATACTTATGGTGCAGTAAAAAATATTTACCATGGGTAAAAAAAGTAACTGTAGGTAAAAAGTGATTTGTATTTACCATGTAGGTGAAAAATATTTACTGTGGTAAAAAATATTTACTGTCGGTAAAAAAGTGAAAACGGAGTATGCTGTGTTGTGAGTCCACACGAACATCCTCGTGTAAATTTCACTAGAAATTCACACCTAGAATGGGCTATTCTGTAAGATATAGGTTGTAGGCATGCATAAGAGCTCGTTCCCACGTATCTTCTGTCCATGGCACTTTTTACTCTTTGCTGCTTGTGAAGTAGATTTTTCTTCTCTTTCGAGATTCCTTGGACTAGAGTATCCTCATCTCCCCAACAACTGACTGTGCCTTTATTGCATCTTCAGAAGGGGTCCTAAAAACCATGCATCATATAGCCCTCCCCTTTAGGCTAGAGGTATTTGATGCCTCTAGCTATAGTTTGTGCTACAATAGGGTTTTCTTGCCATGTTACTGCTTTCTTGGCTGATGCACCCTGTTTAGTCCTTTCTGATGAATAATTGTATCCATCCATGACTAAAAACTGGTCTCCTAGACCCTTGAAAGCCATACCCCATCCAATTGTCAATATCCGCTTTCACTGGTAGCATTCTCTTTTTTTCTTTTTTTCTTCTCTTTTTTTCCCTTTTTTTTTGTCTTCTCTTTTTTTTTTTTGAAACGACTATGTACATGATTGTTACCTTAGTTGGAGCTCGAATATGATGAGCTCTCCTCTGAACCATCCTTTGCATTGATTTCACCACCATATGGCTGTGAAAGACGACATTGGTAGGCCTTCAATCGCCAACCATTTATCGGGGTCTGATGTACCTTACCATCTAGGTCACCTAGTTGGTAACTACCATTTGAGAACCTCTGTATCACTACAAAAGGGCCTTCCCACTTAAGCAAGAACTTACCATCCTTCCTGCGATCAAAGCGATTGTCGTATCTGAGCACTGAAGAACCTTCCTTGATACCTTTCTTGACAAGGTTGCGATTGAACTTCTTTCATTTCTTCTCTGCCTGGGCTGCATAGTACTTCACTGTTGACTCTCGATCTAGCCCTAACCTCTCCAAATCGATGATTCTTCCTTCCACCTGCTTCTCTTGACTATCCTCTTGATGTGCTTTTAGAACTCGGAGGCTCGCTAGCTCTACTTCTATAGGCAATAGTGCCTCTTGCCCGTAAACTAAGTGAAAAGGTGTATACCCCAAGGATGTTTTAAAGGATGTTCTGTAGGCCCAAAGTGCTGCATCTAGGTGTTTGTCCCATGCCTTAGGATGTAAATGCACTTGCTTAGTGATGATTTTACATATAAGACCATTTACCTTTTCCACAAGACCATTGCACTGAGGGTAGTATGGTGTAGAGTGCCTGCGCTTGATTTTTAACTTGCTCATCAATTGCCTGACTAAATCATCTCGAAATCCCGGTCTCCTATCCGAGAGAATCTCCAAAGGTGTGCCAAAATGGCAACAAAGGCATTCAAAAATGAAATCACTCACGTCCTTGGCTGTGATGCGCTTTGTGGGACGAGCTTTTGCCCATCTGGTCATGTACTCCACCCCCATAATGATGTATTCCTTCCCTGATTGAGTGCAAGGTAGTGGCCCTATTGCATCTATCCCCCATTTTTCAAATGGCCCATAGGTTTTGATTGGATGCTGATTTTCATGGGTAAGACGCCTTGGTCCAGCTTTTTGGCAAACCTCACATGTGCGGCACCAATGTTGTACATCTCGATGGAGGCTTGGCCACGTGAACCCTGCTTGTAAAATCTTTCTGCTAGTAATCTCTTGTGCAAAGTGGCCACCACACACACCTTCATGACAACTAAACAAAATATCCTTTATCTCTTGGGATGCAGGAACTCTCCTTAAGACAGCATCTTTCCCTCTACAATACAAGTCCTCATTCACTAAGCTATAGCTGGTAGCCTTTTTTTCCAACCACCTACGTTCACTTTTACTCATACCAGAGGGTGCTTCACAATGCTCAAGAAAGTAAATTAAATCATGCAGCTCCTCCTTTCCCTAGTATAAAGGACTTTTCACAAGGATAGCACCTACTATGAGAGTTTGTAGTTCTTCACCTGCTAAGGCATCTGCTTCTCGATTTTGATCTCTAGGTACAAAGTGCACTTGAACTTCTTTAAAACCCTTCAACAAGGCCTTTGCTTCCCTCATCTTAACAGACAATTTGTCATTTTTACAGGCCCATACACCAACCATTTGCTTAACAATCAACATGGAGTCACCAAAAACATTTAGCTTCGTGATGCCCTGAGAAAGACAACATTGCAACCCTAAAACAAGGGCATGGTACTCTGCTTCATTGTTAGAATGAACCTCTTTTAGATGAAACCCTTTTGCAAAGATCTTCTCCTTCTCTGGACCTAATATTACTATGCATGTTGATGCCTTGTCTTTGGTCCTCTTGTAAGCCCCATCAAAATACAGACTGTGTGCTCCCAGTAGAACTTCAGGCTCCGGGATAGGCGGTACCTTACTAGGTGCCTCTTTCTTGGCCTTCTCATAACACCTTTGTGTGAGGACATCTGCCAAACAAGCACGGGTGGAATCCTCTACTTGTAATGTGTAGTCAAACTCTTGAAGCTGCACCACCCACTTTGCTATTCTTTGAGACAATTCCATGTGTTGTAGGGCATATGGAAAAACCTCCTCAGTTGTGATCACCACAAATTGTCTCGAAAGTAAGTAAGCCCGAAACTTCTCCACTGCAAACTTAAGAGCTAGCACCAATTGCTCAATTGCGCTGAAACCCTTTTCAACAGCTGTCATCACTCTACTAGAGAAGTAGACTGGTCTCATGAGAGATGTCTTTGGGTCTTTTTGCATCAAGACAGCTCCTAGAGCTTCTGGACCTACACTAGGATTTACATAGAATAATTCACCCCATGTGGGTTGTAGGACGACAGGCAATGAGCTCAAAATGGTTTTAACTTCTTGAAAGCGCCTTTCACCCTCCTCACTCCATGTCAATGTAGTGTGTTTAGTGAGCTGCTGCAAAGGATAGATTGCCTGAGAAAGGAGATGTATGAATCGTCCCATGTAGAGAACCTTTTGAATGAAGGAGACTAGCTGCTTCACGTTTGAAGGAGTAGGTAAAGCTAACAATGTCTTTACCTTTTCAGGGTCAGCCTCAATACCATCTTGAGACACAACATGGCCTAGTAGAGTGACCTTGCTCTCACCTATGTGGCACTTTTCTTTATTCAATTGCCCACCCAATTGGGCCAGACGGGTGAAACCTTCATCAACCTTGGACAGATGTACTTCCCTAGAGCTGTAAATGCAAAAATCATCAATGAAGACTCGTATGGACTTACCAAGGTAAGGTTGAAACACCAAGTTCATAAACCTCTGGAAAGTAGCTGGGGCATTAGTTAAACCAAAAGGCATAACTCTATAAGCAAAACACCCCCAAGGTGTTATGAAGGTAGTCTTTCTTTGGTCTTCATCTGCAATTCTGATTTGGAAGTAGCCTGAGTACCCATCACACACTGTGTACCTTTCATGACCAGCCACTTCATTTAGTATTTCATCTTGAAAAGGCAAAGGAAAATGGTCCCTTTTTGTGGCTGCACTTAGACGCTTGTAATCCACACATACACTCCACTTCCCATTTTTCTTTGGTGCTACCACAACTGGAGACACCCACTCAGAATCTTCCACTGGGTAGATAAATCCTGCCTTGAGTAATATTTTTACTTCTTTTAAGAGTGCATCTTGTTGCACTAGCCCTAATCTCCTTAGTCTTTGCACCACTGGTTTGGCACCTTCCTTTAATTGGATATGGTGTTGGGTTACCATCACTCCTTTAATGTGCTCGTAATCAGTTATAAAGAGGCCAGCATGCTTCTTTAGTACCTGCAAATAGGGTTCTCTCTCTTCTTCTAGTAGTTCCTTAGCTAGCATCTCCTCTAAGCCTGTGGCTTCTTCCTTGTTTAGAGAGTCTTGACCACCTTCTCCTTCTGGGTTTCGTAGTATTATACCCATGACTTCCAAAGAGCTAGCATCCTCCTCAAATGACTCATCCTCAAATGAAGAGCAGCTGCTTGTGCTCCATTCATCCATAGAAGTCTCCATCTCTAGGTCTTGTTGTCTACCTTGCTTCATGTCATACACAATTTTTTGTTGCTTCACCTACCTTATGATTTGGTCGCAACTCAAGGGAACCTGTCTCCCAATCTTGCCTAGCTTTCATAGCCATAAGCCAAGGTCTTCCAAGGATTAGCGGATAGCCCTCCCCCTTAGTTGGGATCACATAAGCATCAATTGAGATTGCCACACCAAAAGCTGAAACCTTCACTCCATTAACCTTTCCCACACAAGCCACCCTTACATTATTTGCCATCTTAGCTTGTAAGGAAGTTTGCTCGTTTACTTCCAAACCCAACCTGTGCATTAATTTCTCTGTCATAACACAAATCTCGGCTCCACCATCTACGTACACATTGGAGACTCGCTGACTCTTAATATCTGCATCAATGACAGGCACGATATCCTTCATGCCTCTTGCGCTAATAGACCCAACTGACTTTGCCTTAGCCCTCCTGGTGCTGACCATCTTAGACCAGGTTCTACGCATCTTTGGGGAAAGGTGGAGGAGTTGCTGCCATGAAATTTTTGGTCCTTGCTTACTCACATCTGCTACCAGGTCGTAAGGTATGGATCCTACCCCAAGTGGAAAGTCTTCTACTCCTATGTGCCTCCTTGACCTACTCTTCCTTTTCTTGTCTCCTATCACTTGGGAGGAACCCTCATTCCCTTTATCCGGCTCTGAAGCTTCCATTTCATCAATTCTTTGTCTCCTAACTCTCTTTATTGGCATGGAAACAGCTTCCTCCATTTTTTCTTTCCCTTTATCCTTACCATTGTCAAGACTTATGACAGAGACAGCCCTGTCCTCCCCTCCCGATGGTAGTGGAGGGATCTCTGCTGGTGCTTGTGGTGGTGGAGGAGGGGGTCTCAATATTTGGATCGGTGGAGCCACATGTGCATTTTGTCCATTTAGTGGCCTAGCTCAAGGAGGAGTGACTTGCTGGCGAGGAGGCCGTCTTTGATTACCATTTCCTTGATAGCGTCGTGGATGGGGGCAATAATACATGCCATGACCTACCTCTCCACAGTTGTAGCAAATGTACTCACGTGCTTGCCTTTGTCCTTCTTGTCTATTTCGTTCATTTCCTGGCTGGGGAGCCCTTAAACCTTGAACCAGATTGATGGACAGGCTCTCTAGTTGATTGGTGATTTGTTGAAGTAATTCTTGTTGAGAGGACTCTTGGTCTGTTGCTCCTGTCCCTGTTACTACCCTTGCCGTAGGTTGAGCTAGCGGTGGAGGCTCCATTCCCCCTTGTAGTTGAGCTTGGAATTTTAACTTCCTATCCTTCTCCCTTGCATAATTCATAGCTTTATCAAAGGTATCTGGGAATTTACCTTTTACCTTTTCTCGAAGGATGGGGTAAAGCCCTGCCAGGAAACAGTATTTCTTTAGGCATTATGGCGCCCTTTCTCCTTCACCTAGTGATGCACACCATTTCTCCCACAGGTTGGAAAACTTTCCTTCATAGCTTCTATATTCATTGGGTGATGTTTGGCGTAGTTCTAAGAGTTGTCTCCATATCTCCTCTGGAGGCTCATGGCGGCGAAATTCTTTGATGAAGGCCATCTTTAAGGACTCCCAGTCTCTTCTTTCTTCAAGTGCCAAAGTTTGATACCATAATTTTGCACCTTCCCTCAAGACCAAAGGAAAGGCCCTTAACTTAGTAGCTTCGTAATCCCTTCCCGATACCAGAAATGCCATTTCCAAATTATCCAAAAAGTCTGGAGCAACCTCCCCAGGCTTACCATAAAAATTAGGGAAGGCCATAAGTGAGAGAGTAAACAATTACACAAACATCTCCAATTTATTTTAAAATAGAGTATGGTAATTACAATTTGGAGCTTTAGCACAACTTAGCTCAAAATAGGATGAAGATCGACACATCAAAGGAATGGTAATAGTCTAGTAAGGGTAGAATGACAGGATGAGGAGAGCACAAGATTTCCCCAAGTCTCTCGGCTCCAAACAACAGGGCTATTCTTTGCTGATAAAAGATTTTTCTATCAATACAAATATTCACACGGATATGACGCACAAAATGGAAAGGAAACATGCGGGGATCATCATTCTCATTATTGGCATCCATACTTACACACAAGAGCCTAGCTTAGTTGCACCACCTTGGGACCAATGAGCCTGATCAGCCACAGAAGGTCAGCACCTCGGATCACTTCGACTCTTCCTGATGCATCTGTGAAGACGTAAGGCGTGATGGCAACACTTTGTACAATGCGGAGCCTTTTAGCAAGCAACAATTGGATGCTATTACCATAATCAGCATGACGAATGAAAGTGACACCATTAATGTGCAGCACATCATCAACTAAGATAGTTTCCTTAGATTGAGATAACTTCTTGAAAATTAGCAGCAAAGGTAGGGCAGGGAGGCTTTTCACCCGGTCTCCAAAGCACTTTGGACAATATCCAAAGTGATCTTCACGCGGACAGGAGGTTGGCTTGGGATTGGTGGTGTCTGGATTCACAAAGTGCACTGGGAGCACTCGCAGATGGGCGGCAATCTTGTAGGCAAGCCTTCGCCTCTTTGCTTCAGGAGGATTTAGGGGTGAGAGTCGTGGTTGCAAGTTGGAGGTTGAAGTTGGTTGCTCACTAGCTTTTTTCTTGCCTGTAGTGGTCATGTAATCCCTTATTAATGAGATTAAGCCAAATGTTACCTTACACTTGAGCACGCGCTGCGGCCTTGGGCGACTTAGGTGTAGAGGTGATTTTCCTCCTCTTAGTCGGCTCCTCAGGAAAGAGAGGTCTGGTGATGCTTTCTCTTCCCTTAATGTGTGTCACAGTACCTTCGTGTATGTTGATGTAGAATATTTCAAGCTCGTGTGCGTTGGAGGTTTCTGGAACTCATAGGTTGAGAGGAGAGGTATATCAAGCTCTTCTTCTCACTCTCCTTCGTTGGCGACGATCACGAACAAGGCATGTAGAAGAACTTACTTCTTGAATTTCAATGACACTGCAACCTGGTAACAAGACCTCGATGAAAGCTTTTAAGGCCTCTAAAGCCTCCTCCTCTTCTGTTCTCCAATTTGCAAACTCCTCAAGCCATTCGTCCATGTTGTAGATTGCACATCTTCATTGCTTGTGGACTGAAGGTTTGTGTAGCCCTCCTCAGTGGGGGCACCAAAATGATAGCGGGAAAAAGAGCAGTGCAATCGGGTGGCCTCTGTACTCGTGCACAATCCACAAACCACGCCTCATGCAAACAAGCAAAGAACAAAACAAAGGGGGAACCACCCTAAATTAAGAGGTTTAGGGACCTCACACATAGTGCACATACGCAAGTGAGACTTCTGGCATTATGATGGCATCAAAACATATGGCAAAACACATAGAAACGAAGCTTAGGGACCTTATGTAGCATATATACACAAGACATCAGCTTAACAATACAACGACATCTGATCATACATAACAAGGATATAGAGAAGCAAGCCAAGGATGGCATAATCCCTTGTCAAAAACAATCAACCTAGCAAGTAGGTATGATCCTACTAGCAACACATCAATACCTTAGAGAATGATGGCGAGGATGGTGGCCATGGAGCATGAGAGAAGACTCCTTATTTAGGTTTTAGGGCTAGTAATGTAGCATACTAGAGGGAGAGAGAGAGAGAGGGAGAGAGAGTAGAGCTCCATCCATAGCTCCTCGTTGTGAGCAATGTCGTCATAGCTTCGTTGCTTGGTGAAGTGGATGAAGTGTTGGTTTTGAGTGAGAGAAGGCCTCCTTATATAGGTTTCTGAGAGGGTTTAGGATTAGGGATAAACATGCTTAAATCCGCTGATTGGGGTTACCTTTTGCTTAGGGTGGTCAACAGATTGAGGTCACGTGATATGTCACCATCAAGATATTCTCTAGAGTGATGTAAGAGGGGAGAGTAAATGCTGATTTTTCTGATTGTGACACATGGAGATAAGGCCTTGACCAGCATTTAAGAGCAGGTAAGGTGACTGTTGAAACTGGAGGTTCTGCACATGTCAGGGGGGGACCTGCGGGGGGGAGGTGGCAGCTGGGTCCTCCTGAATATCAAATTCTCAAAAAATCCTCAACCATGGCTTCTTTTGACATGTGTTCTTTGAAAAAATCAGCATGTCTCTTTTCAACTCAAAAGTCTTTATCCCTATTGACTCACCTTTACCATAAGATTTTCCCCTTTTCTCCTCCTGTAACTGCATTGTTGATGCCCAATCACTGCTTCTAGTAACAGTGAACTATTACCTACCAAATACTTATGGTGCAGTAAAAAATATTTACCATGGGTAAAAAAAGTTACTGTAGGTAAAAAGTGATTTGTATTTACCATGTAGGTGAAAAATATTTACTGTAGGTAAAAAATATTTACTGTCGGTAAAAAAGTGAAAACGGAGTATGCTGTGCTGTGAGTCCACACGAACATCCTCGTGTAAATTTCACTAGAAATTCACACCTAGAATGGGCTATTCTGCAAGATATAGGTTGTAGGCATGCATAAGAGCTCGTTCCCATGTATCTTCTGTCCATGGCACTTTTTACTCTTTGGTGCTTGTGAAGTAGATTTTTCTTCTCTTTCGAGATCCCTTGGACTACAGTATCCTCATCTCCCCAACAACTGACTGTGCCTTTATTTCATCTTCAGAAGGGGTCCTAAAAACCATGCATCACTTCTTATCGATCAAATATCTAAACTAATCTATACCTTACTAGATAGTAGTGAATATACTCACTCTTTTTTACAAGATTGTGCCACACTCCCATATGTGTCTACTAATACCATTCAAAGAGACAACGCACACTACAAAAGGCTCTTCATATTAGCGACACTCACACAGCGACGCTTATAGCGACGCTCATAGCGACGCCGGCTGGGCTAAAAAAAATAACAGAGAGCGCCCAAAAACTCAAATCTCAGATCTGAGTTTTTCGGCGCCCTCAAGCAAGGAGCAGGTAACGCTCTCCCTCTCTCTCTCTCTCTCTCTTTCTTCTCCACACACACACACACACACACACACACACACACACACACGAGGAGAGGAAGGAGAGCCAGGTATGCTCCTTCCCTCTCCTCACTCTCATGTTCCCTTCCCCTCTAACGTTTATTTACGCTAGATTTAGATCTATGTTATATTAGATTAGATTTAGGTCTCCATAGACTGCGATGCCTGCATGAAGCGGGTGAAGAAAGCCCTCAATGGAATATAGGGTATTGCTGCCTTCACTCATGGTGGGCTCCGTCGATCCAAAAGTACTGGTGAAATGTCTTCAGAAGATAGGGAAGAAGGTGGATCTTCAGGGCGGCAAGAGTCACTACATCCCCGACAATGACCATCTAGACAACCTCTAGTCATTCAACAGCAACTTCAAAGTTAGTAACAAGAGCAAGAACGGTCCAAAGGGCCAATTGCTGTCGTCAGATGTGGATGGAGATGAGGCAGCGTCACCGCCGGAACTTAACTCTCACATCTTTAGTGATGAGAATGCCAACTCTTGCCGAGTTATGTGAAAAATTATGTGTTAAATCAGTTTTAAGGTTCTTATAATCCCTGTTAGTTTAGTTCTTTGTTTTTAATATAACACAATTTACGTTAGATTTAGATTTATGTTATATTAGATTAGACTTAGGTTTATTTAGGTTTACCCACACACACACACACACACACACACAAGAAGAAGAGAGTTTTAACGTCGTAGGAAACTATCCCAAAAGACGTTAAAGATTAGGTTAGATGTAGACTTACGTTAAATTAGATTTAGGTTTATTTTTAGTTAGATTTACGTTTATTTAGATTTACGCTTATTTACGTTAGATCGAGTCCACGCAAGAATTACTTACGGTTTAGGGTTTAGAGTTAGACGAACAGTGAAAAGATCTACTGTGAAAAGATGTTAAGATGCTGTGAAGTGCTACAGCTAGAGAAGAGGCAAAGGGGTTTTGTCCACTACATGCAGTATCATGTAGACGTGGGTCTGTAGATTTCTTTACCCACAAATATAGGTATTGACCAATAAAGACGAGATTATAACCCGGTGGTTCTGATCTCCGTGCACCTCTAGACCGAGGTGTGCCGGGATTGGACATAACTAGAGAATGTGAGGTAGAGAGAGATAGAGCACTCAGACCCTGTAAATCTTGTTTTTTCCCATAGTTGATCTATTATCATGTGTATACATGCAGGGCTTCAAACAAGCGGATACAGAGCATGTGTCACATGTGGACCTAGACTGAATGCACGTAGGGCGCCCTCACTGAAGAAGCAAATCTACGAAGGTCATCAAGCGTATCTTCCAGAGAATCATGTGTTACGTGACGGCTTTTTGGGAAGAGAGCCACCAAGGATGTCTGCACAAGCATGGTTAGAGCAGAAGGAGATGTGCGATGACGGATTGCCTCCAGGGATGAAGAGACTATCTCTATGGTACGAGCTACCATACTGGCCCCGACTCATGATCAATGACTTGCTCGATCCAATACACATATTCAAGAATGTGGGTAATCTACTATGGGACCATCTGACCGGCAAGAAAGATACTTTGGGAGCCAGAGTTGACCTTAGAAATGTGGATCGTATGGAGCAATATTGGCCGCAAACAGCTTCTGATGGATCGATAAAACTCCCTAAAGCACCATGGATTTTCACAGGAGCCCAAGAACGTAAAGTAAAAGAGACCATTCGATCTTTGCGGACCCCCACTGGCGTAATGCACTCGCTCCGAACGTGTTTTCCTAAAGAAGAAACGCTTACCGGTTTGAAGTCACACGATTGGCATAAAATGTGTCAGGTACGTTCATAGTGGACTTTAATATCATTGCATAAAATGTGGACTTTAATATCATTGCTGCACATACTTTACAGTTTATTTTACCGGTTTCCATTGAGGGATGTTTGTCTCTCGACATCCGTAACACAATCTACAAACTTGCAAAGCTGGTGCAATGGATCTCACAAAAGGAGATCAACGTAGACTCCATACCATTCGCCAAACTAAATGCTGCGGAGCTTGTGTGCATGTTTGAGAAACATTTTCCTACTACAATGCTAACCATTCAGGTGCATCTTCTTGCTCACATAGTTGATGAGGTGGAAATAGCTGGCACAGTTCATTCCAGATGGATGTTCTTCTTAGAACGTTTCATGAAAACGCTTAAGGGATATGTGCGTCAAAAGGCATGTCTTGAGGGTAGCATGGCAGAAGGTTGGTTGGTATCAGAGTCCTTAGTGTACATTGGAGAGTGGCTAGACGGATTTGATAAAGCCCGGGACACGCTATGGCGAACCATAGATGATGAGCGCATATCTGGGATTGTCATGTGCAATCTCGGTGTTGAGAAGAAGATGACGGAAGATCTAGAGACTAAAATCAACCGATTTTGCATGCTTCACAATCCAGTGATGCAAAAGTGCATTTCACAATATGAGGATGCATAGCAAGAGCGACAAAGGGCACGAATCGAGTGGAGACAGGGAAGACGACCACCGATGCACTATCCGACGGGTCTGGAGAGCCTACCAACATTCATGAGCTTAAGATGGGTTCACAACCAATTGAAAAGCGCACAACAATGCGGTGACGAAGTGACTGAGGAAGAGTGGGAGTACTCTCGAGGTTGCGCGACCAAGGTAAGTTTGCAATGTACGACTAGCTAGTGACTTTATTTCTAAACGTTTGAACGGCCACTGATAATCTTTGTTCGTTGTAGTATAAGTCATACACAGCAGCATGGTGTAAAGGTCGACATTTTAGGGTGGAACGGATCGACAAAAAGCGTTTTACTTAAGATTGTGGAATCATAACAAAATTTGAACAGTCTAGTCGACGACGTTCCTCTGATGCAGATCCTGTGGTGGCGGAACTCACTTACTTCGGCACGCTACAAGAGATTTTGAGGATCGATTACAGAGGATTTTTTGTCGACTTGTTCGACGTGCAATGGTTCAAGATAATCATGGAGGGTCGCAACGCTACTGTGCGTAGAGGAGAGTCTGGTTTTCTTGAGGTGGATTCTACTAAGAAATGGACTGACCTAAGAGACACTTTCATACTACCCGAGCATTGTGAACAAGTAAGTATGTAAATAGTTAACATCCCCCTTTTACAAGTTATGTGCCTGAAAGCTCTCATGTAAGTTATGTGGCTTTGGCAGGTAATATTTCATCCTACAAAGTCTACATCAAACTGGTGGTACGTCATAGAGGTAGCCCCTCGTAGTGCAAGGACTTATGAAGGCTACCATGTGCCAATCACAACGGCATCAATGGAGGAGATCAGAGAAGATGCTCAATCAGAAGCCGCTGCGGTGGTGCCAGACGGGCATCAAGTTGCTACTACTCTATATGGGGTGCACGTAGAGGAGCTACAAAATGAAACAGAGGATATGTGTTTAAACGGAGAGCTCTATATAGATATAGGAAGTTATGCTGAGTTATGCGAGGATGAGAGAGAGATCTCCTAAAGCCACAAATATTGTATTTGAACAATTTTTCTCTAAGTACCTTCCATGGTGTATAACGCTCTTTTCTACTCGCGCTCACATCTTTTGATTGAAAATTCTGAGTTTTCGACTTGCCTCTTCTATCACTCAATTCATTGCGTCATTGTATTTATATGCGTCATTACGTCATTGTATTTAATGGTCTTTGCGTCATTGTCTACTCTATTCATTGAATATTAAGTTTAAATATTCGTGTGTTTAATGCAGGTATGGATGATGAGGAGTTTCTTTCTTCTTTGTCACCGCAGCAGAGACACTGGTACGTGGAGCGTCATCGCTCTGGCGCATCATCGCGCGTTCCTACTCCATCCGCATCTCCCTCTCTTTCGGAGCATTCGGCGCGCTCCGAAGCTTCGGCGTCGACGAGACGATCTTCACACTCGGCTAGACACCGGCGCTCTAGTGGTGGCGGTGGCGGTTGTTGTGGGGATTCCGCCGCCGATGCCTCCACACCGCCGCGTGTTCGACGAGGTCTTTTTAACCTCCCCTTCTTTGCCCGCTCCCACACTAGCCACAGCATCGCCATCTACGCCAGGTTTTGCGCGGCTGACTGTTCCTCGCAGCTACACACCTCTACCTACTCCACCAGGAGCCACTCCACTCGACACTCCTCGCTTCGGGGCCTAGACGTCGGTGGAGACACCTGACGTCCGTACCCCCATCGACACGCCGCTAGAGACCCTTGCCGGGACACCCAGGTTCACGCGTCACCGGCCAGAGGGGTTGCCTTACTCCGTCGACTTCAGCGGCGGCATCATCATGGATGATGACGGCAAGAAGGTGATCTCGCGCATGCGTGGTCTTTGCTCTCAGCTGTTTAGACACTACATACTAAACAAATGGAGTGAAGTACCAAGTGATTTAAAAAACAGAGTCATCAGCATACTTCATGATGAGTTTCCCGTTCCAACACGGGATCAGCGCTTCAATGAAGACCTGATGAAGATTCGAATGCGCAAATACTGCAAACACAAGCGTTCCGAAGTGCAAAAAGCAATCAAGCATGGGTGGAACAGGCCAGATTGGCTGGCCAACGAAGATTGGAAGAATGTGAAGAAAGCAGTGCGCGAGAATCCCGACAAGTGGAAGCAACAAAAGGATGCATCCAGAGCGCGAGTAGAGGCAGGGAGCTCGCACCACTTGGGGAGCGCTGGATGGGCATCATTTGAGGCCGATTTTGTAATTGTTTTCGTATTGCTCGTTATGTTCGATAGTTTAGGGTTTATGAGTTTTTTAATTCGAACATAATGAAATCTTTGTATGTTTTGATAGTGGTCGATGACAGGACGTGATCTCACACCGTACGAGCGCGAGTACGCAGGCAGGAAGGGCTTAAACGCCCTGATGGACATTCTCAGTTCTCGCGGTGGCATGGTAGTATTAGGGTTTACTCTTTTCTATTTTTTGTATTGTTTTATAAATGTCGTTATATGTTTATACTTACTGAAAGCTGTCTTATTGTCTTTTTTTGCAAAATCCGACAGATACGCCGCTTGGACGCGATGAGACGTCTGACTAGACGACGTCAGTTTAGCCGTAGCTAGATAGCATTAGTTTAGGGTTTCTCATAGCTTATGTATCATGAGACGGATTTTATACGTCTTTTTGAACCATGTATATTATTACATTTCTCACCGCTGTTCATTTTGCCAATCAATTCTTTATGCCTATGATGTTGTACAATTGTCATTATTACATTTTCCAATCAATTCATTTTGCCTATGATGTGTACAATTGTCAATTTTGCAAACAATGCGTTTTGTGGGTGACTATTTTGGGTCTATTATCTACCCTTGCACTTTTTAAAAAAAGTGAATCAAGTACAATATGGTTGATGGGTGGCAGGGCATTCAATGCCCTGTCACCAAAAAAAAAATCTTTCGGGCGTCGCTATAACTGTCGCTATTTATGGATCTATAGCGTCGCTATGACCGTCGCTATAGACTTCTGTGTAAACGTCGCTATGAGCGTCTTTATATAGCGACGCATATAGCGACGCTCTAGTAGCGACGGTTTTAGCGACGCCGGGGGTTATAAAAACCGAGTGTATTTCCGTCGCTAACAGCGTCACAAGAGCACACAACCTCTTGTAGTGGCAACTCTCTCTTTACGCGGTACACACCCATCAGTACATGAATTGTCAAATAGGGTATATCCTTCAATTATGTACACCAAATAAATCTTACTCATTTTCATATTTTGTTTGTGTGTGTTATCTTATATGCTATGAAATCAAACACTTTTCACATGTTGGCTCTTACTTACATTGAATGACATTTTTGTGGAATGATTTTTCATTAAGCTCTGTAGCTACTCAACAAATAGAAAATATTTTGCTCTTTTATGTCCTGTATGGTCCATTGGTCACATGCACACACATTTGCCAATTTAGGTAGTGTTTCAATGCTCATTTTGGTGTAGATTTACCAATTTAGGCAACACCACTTGTCAATGCAGATCCGCCGATTTAGGCAGCACAACAACAAACTACAAATTCATAACTTTTAAACAATACCAAAGGCATATTCTCCGATTTAGGCACCATTAGTGTAGATTTACTGATTTAGATAGCACATCTTATTGGTGTAGATTCGTGATTTAGACAACACCGATCACATGAACATGCTGCAATGGCTAGCCCACCATTGTCCCTGGCATGATTTTGTTACTCGGGTATATGTTGGCAGATATTTGGACTTGGATTTATGTGGGATTTGGACTTGGTATATGACATTTTCTGGTCGCCATAGTATTTATGGAATCGGACTTGGGATTGTTGAAAATTGATTATTGAATGATGAATGAGACCAATGATATCGTGATTCATCAGGGTATTCGTGACATATACTGCTAATGTTGGAGGTATGAGACACTATATGTGGATGACGGCAAGCATAAGCAATGTTGTTTAGTTTCATAAATTTTTCTTTTACTATGTACTATTTTTTACACAGAATACTAATCACTGTTTTTTTGACAAGTATCATTTGCAGATTCTTATCTTTGCAGCTAAGGAAAAAGATATGTAGTGGAATTCATATTTTAATTTATTGCAATTGACAAGTGAAAAATGCAGAGCTTCTCTATGAAATGTGCAAATGATAATAGATTCATTATCATTGTGTTATTAAAGAGCTCGAGCTATAGTTACTTTATGTTCGAGCAGACAATGTGTATTCCTTTTTGTGCATTCAGAAATCTATAAGTAAATACGTGTAAGAGGAAAATTATCACTCTTACACGGGGGAAGATTGCACCCAGTGTCTGCATTATTCTTCTCCCCTCTCCACTCTTCTCTCTCGCCAAAAAATGTAGCACTCCGCTCTAGGAGGTGCGTCTGCACGTTCTCTCTCGTTCTATCTTGTCTCTCTCTGTTTGCGTACATCATTTATTATGTCTATGGGATTTGCAAGGTATGAAAATTAATCATTTTTATGGTTTGGAACATGTTCTTTTTGGTATTTTGCAGGGCCACCGTGTTCTTCATTTTTGTAGCAAAGAGAACTTTTCTCTTTATAATTGTTAGCAATTTGCTTTTTATTAAAATTTATTGCACTCTGCATACCATAACCAGAATCCATAGAACTTTGCTCTTGAGATTCACAAGGCTTGGAGACAAGCTGTGACACAAAAATAGATCATCTATTAAATCTTCTTTGTGTAATATAGAAAGCTTGCATATACATATAAGAGGTGCAAATGGTATATTTTTTCTCACCAAGCAAGAGCACACGTTTAACATTGGCCATAAAGAATAAGGAGTTGTGTTCGTAACGTTTGATTGAGGGTATGATTTTGAAGAGGTGCCATGTTGTGTGACAAAAGACCCTACAAGCCACACCATGGCATGGGCCAAGTTTGGTGAGAACGTTATTCATATGTGCAAATAAAGAGGAGGAATATTGAGGGTTGGAGAAAGGAAAATAGTGCCTTTGAGTCCACTCATCATAGTGGGAAAATGCATAACATTAAACAGTTTGGAAGCAACTTGTGCACGGAGACAGGGTCGACTGCTGTTTATCTGTATAATTTACCCGTTTGTGAATATGTCACTGATTTGGAGTTATTGGTAGAGAGGATGCCGTCCAAGAGCAAGCACACTATGGATAATATCTTTGAGATGAGGGCCTTGATCAAGTTAAAAAAGGAGGCACTTCTTAGGTGTGAGGGGTCCAATGCCATGGCCAAGCAGATAAAGGTAGACATCAAACTGTATACAACGTGACTGCTAGAGCTGTAAAACCAAATTCCAATTAATGATGAAGAGGCCAACGCATGCTACAACGCCTAGGGGTCAGTGAGGACATAAAAAAGCTCCACATGGAGCTTGAGCAAGACCAGGTATGGTAAATGCTCCCTTAGTCCTAGTTGGTCTATCTGACTTGGGACTCCTATGTTTTATATTAGGGCATCTTGGTACATTTGATACTTCATTGGTAGTTGTGTAATGCATTTTGGTAATACATCTTGCAATTTTGAATTGTGCATATAGTTGAAGGTTTCCCTTGTACATCAACATCCTTGTTCTTTGGTGCATACAATATTGTTTGGCACTACTAACTACTATAGGATTGGCTTTGGTACCTTTCCATGGTCTCCTTGGTATTTATAAACACTACCCCAGCTAATTTTGGTACGACTTCTACCTAACTTTGGTAGTTCACGTTGTCTTGGTACTTCCTTGAGGCTCCCTTGATATACCACCAACCATAGATTTCTTTGGGACTGCATTGGCATCTCCCTGTTCTTTGGTGCATACACTACTATTTGGTACTTTTAACGATTGTAGGGCTATCTTGGGTACTTATCCATGGTCTCTTTGGTATTTATAGGTACTCTCTCCAATTTTATTTGGTATTGCTTCTAGGTAACTTTGGAAATTTTACTTTGTCTTGGACGTGACTGAGTACTTAGACATCTAGGATGGTACTTCCTTGGTGCTTCCTTGTTATAGTACCAAATCTAGCTTTGACTAGAAGATTCCTTGGTATGTTCTTGGTCTCTTTGGTGCATAAGTACCCTTGGACTCTTTGGTATTGTTTTTGGTAGTTTTGGTCCTTTGCATTGTTTTGGTAGCACCTTGGACCTTATCATTATAGGATGGGACCACTTTGGTACCTCCTTGGCATAGTGCCAATCGTTTAGTCATGGTACCTTTCCATAGTCTCTTTGGTAGTTTTTGGTTCATGCCTTCTAGTATTTTGGGTACTGTCTCTAGCTGCATTGGCGCTCCCTTGATATACCACCAATCATAGCTTTCTCTAGGAATGCTTTGACATCTCTTTGGTCTTTGGTGCATACAATATTGTTTGGTACTTTTAATGATTGTAGGGCTGTCTCGGGTACTTTTCCATGGTCTCTTTGGGATTTATAGGTACTGCATCCAACTATATTTGGTATTGCTTCTAGCTAGCTTTGGTATGTTTACTTTGTCTTGGAAGTGCCTAGGTACTTAGACATCTAGGATGGTACTGGCTTGGTGCTTCCCTATTATAGTACCAAATCTAGCTTTGACTAGAAGATGCCTTTGTATGTTCTTGATCTCTTTGTTGCATACAGTACCCTTGGACTCTTAGGTACAACTTTTGGTAGTTTTTGTAGGTAGTATCGGTCCTTTGAGTTGTTTCGGTAGTACCTTGGACATTATCATTGTAGGATTTTACTTCCTTGGTACCTCCTTGGCATAGTGCCAGTCGTTTAGTATTAGTACCTTTCCATACTCTCTTGGGTGATTTTGAATTCCTGCCTTCTATTATTTTTTGTATTGTCTCTAGCTACTTTTTGTACTAGCTCCAGGTACTGCCTTGGTATTTTGCTTAGTAGTCTTAGTGGTTCTGAATCTAGGTAGCCAGTCCACATCTTCATGGGTAGTGTTGGTGCAATGATTGATATTTTGTGTGAAATGATTGATATTTTGTGTGCAATGTCTAGCGTATTGCGTGTTTTGTGAAATTGATTATTTTTCTTTTGTTGTGTAATAGACACATCATGACAAGTTGGAGGCCTCTTGAAAGGAGGGACATGTCCATTGCCAATTTGTGAATGGGATGCTCAAGGAAGTGAAGCAGGGAAACAGGTTCACCCTCTTCCCTAGGCCACCCCTTGTAGATATTGACAAAACAATCCATGTGTTTGGCAGGTGTGATGCATACAAGGAGTATCTAGAGGCGGTGTATGTTGTGGGAAGCTTCATATTGAGTGCATGCATCAATACCACCCTCTCTGCTTTGGTGCACTTTTGCACACTAGTGGCACATGTGTGAAAGTGGGGTGTGGCATGTTAATTCCTTTAGTGGAAAAAGTGTATATCAATGGGCATAATACTATCATGGGTAAGTTGGCACTATTTCCAATACATTGAGGCTTCTGGATTATGATGTTGATTGATTGAGTCATTTGTGATTGTGCAGATGAGGAAGATGTGATATCTGCAAGCCAAGATGTGCAAGGAGCAAATATGATGGGTGTGAAGAATGATGGGCCTGGACCAACAAAGGTTTTTGTTAAGGATGTGGAGGACCTTTCCAGTATGGAAGGAAGAAGTGGAGGGGTAGGATGTGTACATAACAAGTGACAACGAAGGGGGGTATACTACTATGGAGAAGAGGGAGGTTACTGAAGGCAAGAATAGTGTTGGAATGAATACTATTGAGGCCTCTAGAACGGATGTCAACAAGCCACAAGACGAGGAAACCAAGTTTGATGAGCCCTCTGCAATTGACAAGGTGTTGCTAACTGCATCTGAGGTTATGGCAGGGTAGGGTGATGTTGAAGAAGAATGGCGAGGGAGCGGATGATTGTGTTAAGAAAGCGGACAATAATGAGGCTACTAATCTAGAAAAGTGGCCGGCATGATGCCGACATCTCCATGTGATTTCACCTTGTCGGACTTGTTGACTGTAGTAGGAAGAAATCACGTTTGTGGATGTGCCAACAAGTCCTATGCTTGCATACTTTATCTTATGCCTACCCTTGTAATTAATAGTCTATGTCTTGATGTAATGCACTGAGATTATATTTTGGCCTCCATCTATTACCATATGTTTTAAGTACTGGTTACGTTTTCCTTCTTATATTATTGTGCTTTCGTGTGGTAAACTTTGACCCTTTGATCTTTGAATTTACCCTGTAAGTAAGTTGTTGTAGGGTTTTCATTGTGTGCTATTTGACTCAAAATATTATTGGCACATTTTAATACAATAATGACCCTACAATAATATTATAAATGTGTTAGCCCTCTCATAGTTGATTATTTCATTCAACAAGAGGGATATGCTTATCGCTTTGACCCCCATGTCAACCCATGATTTGTGGAAGAAAGAAATAAAAATTTCTTGGTGTTGTCTGCTATGTATTCCTCTTTATGTGAAATTGAAAGTCCAATAATGTCCATTTAGTCATTTTTCTTACAATATAAGCTGTGGTCATTATGTCTTGATCTTTGGATTTGGTAGTGGTAAGAACCAAATTTGGATTGTAACTCATGGAAGCACTTTTATGCGAACTTTATACCATTGTGGGCTCGAGAAATTATAATTACTAGTATCAAATGCTTTTGATATTGGGACTGACAAATTTTAGGCTTTGGTAGTGAAAATTGGGTACTCTGAAGTACCAAATTTGGTGCTGCTTATCTCACTACATGGTGATTGTAGAAGAAAGCTTATTTTGGAGAGAGCTTATTTTGGAAAAGAACAATATTATGGGCTAGGGAAGTTAGGTACACTAGTAAAAAATTTGGTGCTTTTGATACTGGCATTGGAAACTACCAAATTTGGTACTATAAAGTACCAATTTGGGTGTTGGTCACCTCATTATAGGTGATTGTAGAAGATAGCTTATTTTGGAAAAAAACAATATTATGGGATGGGGAGGTTAGGTAATACCCGTACAAAATGTGGTGCTTTTGATACTCGCATTGGCATCTACCTACTTTGGTGCTGAACATCTCACTACAGAGACTAATCATAGATGAGAGCTTAAAATTTGGAAAAAAATATTATGGATTAAGGAAGTTATAATAACAGTATCAACTTTGAAGCTTTTGAGGCTTGAAGTAGTGGTATTGGTAAGTACCAAATTTGGTACTAGTATTCTCATTGTAGGGTGATACCATGTCATGGAAGGTCGATTATACAAAATTTATAGCAGAGGTAGACTTGTTTTGCAAAATAACCAACATTGTGAACTCAGGAAGTTACAATTACCAGTCCTAGTAAGTTCAAAATTTGGCAGTGGTCTTCTGATTATAACACGATAGTAATTCATTATTTTTCAAGTTCTTGTAAATTATGCTATATTACTAACCTCAACAGTGTAGCATGTGAAGTGCATACATAGTGGAGGTAGTGAGGGAAAGTACAAATTACTCAATCTCTCAAAGGGCAGAGGTAGGAATGGGTCAAATGCCCTCATCCTCTTCTCTGTAATCATCATACGACATACTATTGTATACATTTTCATAGACATCACTGGCTAACATAAACATATTTTAGAGTACAAACATAGGTTCCATCGGCATTTGTATGGCTCTTACAAGGTGGGAATAGATCATGACTGGAGGTGTATGATCAAGAAGGCTGTATGTATCACATTTCCCATCCACTTGGCCATAGTACAATCCTTCAACCACAAGTCCACCTCTAACAATATTGTTGTGTCACTTATCCCTTTGTGATTTGTGTGCCTGGTACATGGCTTTGGTGCATTTCAAAAGATATAATTAGTCCTCACCACCCTCAACTGCCTTCACTGCGAAGTTGTCCCCAATGGACAACATTTCACACATTGGTTGTGGGTTTCCCTCGTACATTCGCAACTTGATGTATGATCTCATTGCTTAAGTTGTCATATTGCTAGCATCCTCCCTAGCTCCTTGTTGGTCCTCACTATCCTCATTGTCCACCTTTTGCACCGGTACAATGGATATGTATTTCCATTCTTCAATGTATTACTTGCTGTTGCATCTCCTTTTCCCACTTAAACATGCATCACAAAATCATGAGAGTGTACGAAGACGTAGAGCGCATGGGTCCTCAGGTGAATAACCATCTACACAATAGGTTTCACATGAGCCTTGGATTTTCTGACATTCCCACTGAACATCACGTTGCACTTCATCCTTTGAAACTAGCCAAAACACTCTCTGTATGCTATATCTGTGTGACCTAGTCCTGTCTCCAAATTTTCCCTTCAAACAATTAACAACATCACCTACACCCTTCATGGGTGCCCCATCTAATTTTACCTCCTCATGCATTAGTCATCTCTTGATGAAAGAACTTAGCTCCATTGTGCTCCCCTTTTCCATTCCCCGATGCAGAGAAGTTCCACATCATGTCCAAGCTTGTCAATCGATGGTACCTGGCAAGAAAGTAAAAATATTGGGAGCCTTGAATTGCGATGTTGCCCCATCTGACCACACCGAATGATATTGTAAAGAATGACCTTGATCTTCATGAAGCATAAAGCAATGATTCTGCTTATCCATCACATATGTAGAAATGCAGTATCTTTTGTATGGCACCTCCCAAATTTCTAGCATATGTAATATGCACAAGGATTTTTACTTCTGTTGACCACCAGTGCATCGATTTTATTTTTATTATATACTTTGAATCAATAATTAGTTTCAAAGTCAATTACGGATACAACAAAATTGTTAGGAAATCTAAGCATGCTTTCTTTAAACTATTGTGCCTGGCACTAAAAGATGAACTCGTGCTTCATGAAATATTTCAAATGCTTTGAAAAAGGCCACGGAAAGAAGCACCTGATGTTCTTTGTAGAACCAAGTCCTTTCTTTTCTTTTTGCTTCCATCATCAACCACATGTCCACTACCAACGTCCATGAGCTCCTTGACAGACACCTCCTTGCTATCATTGGAAATCTCAAATGGGAAGAAGGGAAACGTGGTTATACCACATTGAGAACATTGCCAGCTAGACCAAGAATTTCTTTGTGTGCAACTTGTTGCCAACCGACTTTGGACACAAAATGGATTCCCAGAAACTACTTGTGTGTTGCCATATTTCCTGGTTTGTAGAGCATCGAGTTGCATCATTATTGCTACAACACACAGAACATATGCAGGTATGAGCTTTTCCATGATGCCCAAACTTATTTTTTTGCATGTGATTGAAATACTCCTTGAGGAATAGCATCTGCACATGATACATGTCTCAAAAGACCTAAGAGATAGCTCGATCGTGGGGTGCATTCATTTGAATCTCTTGTACAATTCCACCTGGGACACAAAAACAATGTAGGTTAGAATACCCAATTAAGATGACACAGAGATGAAAGCTTCAAAAGTTACAATAACCATACCTAAAAGTTGATAGTAAAGCACCAAATTTGAACCTAAGAATTCAACTAGCAGAGAATTTAGCACAGTACCAACCTCAGAGACTTGGTACTATGCAAATAGTATCCAAGCCATTTTAAAGTACCAAAATGAGTGCTTTGGGTGTTGATTACCCTTATGTTTTTTAAGGTCATTAGACGTAGTACCAAAGTACCAAAGTAATAATGACCTGGTAATGTGCAAACACTACCCACAACATTGTAAAGTGCCAGGTTTGGAACTCTGGGTACCAATCCCAGGGACTTGGTATTGTACAGATTTCAAAGTACAAGGATTGGTGGTTTGGGTGCTATAAAGCTCTTAAGTTTTGAAGAATCATTTGATGAACTACCAAAGTTCCAAAGTCTCAATGACTTGGTACTATGCATATACTATACACATCATTGTGAAGTAGTAGGTTGGGAACTCGAAGTACTCTAAAGTTAAGATTACCAAACAAATAATACTACAAAGAGACATGATAATAGCAATCCCATGGACTCAGTACTCAGAGATAGTACCCAAGCCATCCTAAAGTACCAAGATTGGTGGTTTGCGTGCTATACAACTCGAAGTTTCAAAGAATCATTTGATGAACTACCAAAGTTTCAAAGTATGAATGACTTGGTATTGTGAAAATACTACACACAGCATTGTGAAGTACATGGTTGGGAACTCTAAGTACTCTAAAGTTAATATTACCAAACAAAGAACATTACAAAGAGACATAATAATAGCAGTCCCATGGAATTGGTATTGAGAGGTAGTACCCAAGCCATCCTAAAGTACAAACATTGGTGCTTTGGGTGTTTTCCAACTCTAAGTTTCAAAGAATCGTTTGATGAAGTACCAAAGTTCCAAATTCTCAATGACTTGTACTTGTGAAAATACTAGCAACGACATTGTAAAGTGCCAAGTTGGGAACTCTCGGCACTCTAAAGTTAAGATGACTAAATAAATAATACCACAAAGAGACATGATAATACCAGTTCAAGAGACTTGGTGTACTGCGCGGACAATAACCAAGCCATCCTAAAATACCAAAATTGATGCTATGGGTACTATACAACTCTAAGTTTTAAAGGGTCGTTAAATAAGGTACCAAAGTTTCTCATCATTTGGTTCTAGCTTTTGACACATACCCATGTGAGAAACTTCTGGCATTGTGAGTTCAAGGTCTTTTTGAAATATCAATTGGGCATGGTATGTGACAAACAATACCTAAAACTTTGTAAAGATTTGGAATTATCACTACCTAATTCCTTGGCCTCAAAGCATATTTCCATAAGAGGTAGAATTCCTCCCCTTAAAACTATGTACATGGCTGCATAATGCCAAATTTAAACCTATTTTCACTATACATAACCCAAGTAAGAGGCAAAATTATAAGCACATTTTGTGAGAGATGAATTGTCTGGAATGATCATGCTTGGAGTAGTATCCATTTTGTGTTCATTTTTTGGCTCGTAGGCATCAAAAGGCAAGAAACTCTCTAAAATTGGTATCTCGAGGTGTGTGCAAAGCTGTGTGTAGCTCACGCCTAGAGAGAGAGAGAGAGAGAGAGAGAGAGAGAGAGAGAGAGAGAGAGAGAGAGAGAGAGAGAGTATGGTTTTTGCTTTCTCCCTGCACTTCCCCCCCCCCCCCCCCCCCCCCCCCTCCAAAAAAGCACCCCACATCTCCAATGAACCCACCCGACAGTTTTCTTATTACCATAAACTAAAAGATCATCACTTCGTGAATATACATATAAGACATATAAAATAAAGGGAATTGGACTACATAATACTTTAATATTTTTTCAACAGCAGATTCACCAAAGGTTTGTTGTGCAAGGACACCACATTTTGTACCAGCAATATCCGCTTTCAACCAACTATACTAGCGTCCACTCTTTTTGACAGAGTAGTTGATGTTCTAGCATAAACGTAAACCATGCTTTAGTGCAATGAGTCCACAATATTGGCATGCCATGCATGCATATCAAGAAATAGTGTGATAAGCCTTTGGCTTCAATGATGGTGTCTACAATGTGAGTAGATGCCATACATACCTTGCACGATGCATACTAGCATGGATGTATCATAGCTGGTCATTGCAATCCATAAATGTGAGCTTATATCCTCTTATTGCCAAACCTGTGTGCTAGTATCTTTGATCCTAAGTCAATGGATAGTATTGTGGCATGAAAGAGAAGCCTTGCTTTGTAGTATGTTTGCCAAAGCACTTTGCTTTGCACAACAGAGAAATCTTATTTACATGAAAATTGAAAAATTGAAATACAAGTTGAACTTGAAAATGTGTAACCTTGTCGCCCATCTAAGAGCAAATGTCTTTGCTAGAATGCGGCTCGTAGCCATTTATACAGAGAAATCTAGAGTTGTTGTAATGTACCTTTTATGCCCTCGGGGCTTTGTTTGTACTGACATCCGGTGAAAAACAGGTAGACAAGTTGCCAAAACTTTCCAAGTTTGTAAGCTAATAGCAAATTTCAAACTTTGGAAGCTGACATGCAATATGCCCTAAACTACGTCGTGCTTTTCATAAGTCCATTAAAAAGATGAGACAGAATGCATCTTGAGTGCTCCTAGCTGATAGGTGCTCCAAGGGACACCCAAATGCCAAAAACAAAAGAGAATCGACCTTGTTGAGTAAGGAATTGGCCTTGTCGAAGCATGCATCTTATTAAGAATCATGAGATTTGTCACTGTTGTGAAGGTAAATAGCGTAGGAAACATAGCTATCACACTTCCCTTGAATGTCAAACTTAGCTTGACTGAAGCAACGTTTTCTTTTCAAATTCGCATGGTAGACAACCCTGTCGATCTGGACACACTTCGATACTATGGCATGCAAGGAGGGTAGCCCAGAAGGGCACTGCGATTTTTTCATTACGCAGGTGGTGTCGCTTGCCATGCACTACAAGAGGCTATTCATATTAGCGACGCTCACACAGCGACGCTCAAAAAAAAATTTCCTGGAGTCGCTATGAGCGTCGCAAATTTACAAGTAAATTTGCAACGCTCATAGCGACACCGGCTCGGCTAAAAAAAAAAACAGAGAGCGCCCAAAAACTCAGATCTCAGATCTGAGTTTTTCGGCGCCCTCAAGCAAGGAGCAGGTAACGCTCTCCCTCTCTCTCTCTCTCTCTTTCTTCTCCACACATACACACACACACACACACGAGGAGAGGAAGGAGAGACAGGTATGCTCCTTCCCTCTCCTCACTCTCATCTTCCCTTCCCCTCTTTTTCTCCCTCTCTCTCTCTCTCTCTCTCTCTCTCAAACACACACACACACATAGTGTTTTTGAGAGAGAGAGAGAGAGAGAGAGAGAGAGAGAGAGAGAGAAAGATGTTGGAGCTATATATGGCTCACTCTACTGAACTTGGTCTCACCTATATATTTGTATCTTGTCCTCAATATGAATCAGTCTTTGGGAGCGTATATGGTGTGTCTCTTGTCTCGTCTCTCTCTCTTTCTCTCTACATCTCAACATGGTATCAGAGCGGTAACGATCACGCGCAGATTCAATTCGTGGTGACAACAGTATGTGTATGCATTCGCATGTAAGATTGAAAATTGTTACAAATTTTATTTTTGAGCGTTGATTCTTCTTAACTGTGGTTGTTTTGTGTTAAGAAGAATATGATTAGTGTTTTATGTGGCGTTTATTTATAATCAATCTAATCGTTGATTACGTTTTCTTGTTAATGACACCATGAACTTCATCTCAATTTTTCTTGCTGTTCTGCTCAAAATTTGGAGAAACGGGAAAAGCGCGATGGAGCGTAGCGCAATGGTACTTTTCATCCAAAACTTGTTCGTCTCCTCGAGCTCTTCGATTTGAGTTATAGGTTTGTGTGAATCGGAGTTCGCAGCAAAAAGTTATGCTGTTTTTACTGCAATAGAGCTTGACACAGTTTTCTTCGTGCTACTTCTTCGTGAAGCGTCCGCGATCGTTTTTCTTATTTTGGCGTTAACTTTTTCGAGAAGATTTAGCTTTTTGCTATTCGTATTGTGGACGTCAATCTTGCGTCTCACGCCACTCTATTTTGAGGACTCGTTTATTATTAACGTCTCCCTTACCCTGTCTTTTTTGGGTGACGTCTCTCACATCTTTGGACGTTCCTTGAGCATCCTTCTTACGTTTATCGTTGACAGAACGCACTACTCATATCTCTCTCATTCTCAATTGCGGCCTTCACCATATATGGTGTGCAGATTCTGCGATCTTATCTTATACGTCTTGTCGCAACAAGATATGGCTATGAATATTCTCGTAAACGGCTTTCCTTCTGGCCAACGTTCTGTTCCTCCTTTCCAAGGTCAAGGATTTCCAGGCCGGAAAGCAAAGATGTTGTTAATTCTTGAAGGCGATGAACTCTCCGATGTTGTTCTTGGAAATCGTGTTTGTCCGCCTCAGCCTGTTGATACGGATAATGATAACGTGCTTATCACTGAAGGACCTATATTTGAAGATTGGAATGTTGCCTATACGGATTGGCAACGACGTGATAAAGCATCTCGTCGGTATATTCTTTCTGCTCTTACTGATTCCCTTTTGCTTGATATGTATGAAATGCCTACTTCCCATGACGTATGGAAGTACCTTATTGCAAACTTTCAGAAGAAATCTGTTACAGAAATACTTTATTTGAGAGGGTTGCATAACAAGTTACAATATGAAGTTGGTACTGCCATGACGGGACATATTGAGTCTTTCAAATCTATTATTAATCAACTTGCTGCTGCCGGTGATCCTGTTCCACAAAAGCAACTGATTACACTTCTCCTTGATACGGTGAAGGACTCTTCTTATGATAACATTGTTACTATTCTCTCTAATAAGGATGGTCTTGATTTCGACCAAGCTTGCATGTCTTTAATTGAATACTCTCAACGTCAAGAACTTCGGAATGCTGGTCACGATACAGCGAGACTGAGTCACAACAGATGGAACGTGCTTTTTATGCTCGAAGGCGTCCATTTCAACGAGGAAACCGCAGAGGTGGCCGTCGCGGTAATATTTTCTCTCGTCTCAAATTTCCTAATAAGCAATGTTCTTACTGCAACAGAAATGGCCATACTGAAGATGACTGTTGGGCACGTCAATATGATGAAGAACACAATATTACCACAAAACAACCACGTTTATCTAGAGACTCTTCTTCTTCTTCTTGTGAATATTGTGGACGATCTGATATCCCACTCATATGTGCTATAAGCGTCGATTCAACACAGATCGGAATAGAGCATATGCTACTGAACATCGAAACAACATTGTACCAGAAACAAGCTGCGTCCTATGTTCAGTTGCTCCAGACAGAATACTTCATGTACGTGATGGATCACTTTTTATTGTCGATTCTGGTGCTACAGGAAATATGACATATCAGTCTAAGTGGCTCCATAACTATCATCCACTGTCAGTTCAACGTGTTGTTTATCTTGCTCATGATACTACTTGTCAAGTAAAGGGTATTGGAGACTTATATCTTGGTACCTTATCTTCTTCCACTCGAATTTTGCGAGGAGTATTACATGTACCAGATCTTCAACGTAATCTTCTTTCAGTTACTAGACTTGTTGATCTTGGTCTGTTTGTTGGATTTGATTATACCAAATGCCGAATTGAAAAAGATGGACAGACTATAGCCACTGCTCCTCGAAACGGTAATTTATTTGAACTCTCTCTCAACGATGCTGTAGCAAATATTTTCACTGCTCCAGGTGATCATGATTGCAAAGTATGGCATCACTGTTTTGTTCATGCTGATTTCTCAAAACTCCTTGATCTTCAACGTCGTGATCTTGTTCGTGGCATGGATCTTAAAGCCCATCCCCATATGGGAATTTGTGAATTTTGTGCTCTTGGGAAACACAATCGTAAACCCTTTCCTCTTTCAAATACAACTCATTCTCATGACATCTTGGATCTTGTTCATACTGATATATGTGGACCTCTACCTTCTTCGAGATCACAATATCGCTACTTCATTACTTTCATTGATGATTTCTCAAGGTATACGACTGTATTTCTACTTAGACAAAAATCTGAAGCCTTATTTGTTTTCAAACAATTCCACAAGGCTGCGGAACTTCAAACCGGTCGTCGCCTTAAGAAGCTTCGTAGTGACAATGGAGGCGAATATGTTTCTCGAGAGTTTGTGAGTTACTGTGCTGACACAGGAATTCATCATGAACACACTATTCCATATTCGCCTCAACAGAATGGTGTTGCTGAACGAAAGAATCGCACTATTCTCAATGCTGTAAGATGTATGCTGATTCATTCTGGCTTATCTCGTGTTTTCTGGGCTGAAGCTACTTTGACAGCAACATTTATTCAGAATCATCTTCCTACTACTGCACCCTCTGGTAAGATACCCATCACAGCATGGACAGGTGACATTCCTTCTGTATCTCATTTTCGAACCTTTGGATGTATTGCTTATATTCATGTTCCCAAAGAAACACGAACAAAGCTTGATGCTCCTGGTCTTAAAGTTATTTTTATTGGATATTCTGACACTTCCAAAGGCTACAAATTCTATGACCCTTCCTCCAAGAAAGTAATTGTGAATCGTGATGCTACTTTTAACGAACAGCTTATGGGAGGCTCATGGTCCATGGATGATTCTGATGATACTAAATCATTGCTTCAGGCTTTTCCATTTCTTTTAGAAGATGAAACTCTTCCTATAGAGAAACTTTCCTCCTCACAACCATCCATTCCAGATGTTGCCAATGATGATATTGATATTTTTGTTGATCTGCCTATTGATTTTGAACATGGCTCATGTCATGTTTATGATGACGATATTGCTGATAATGCTTTTTCTACTTCTGAAGATCCCGTTACTTATGATGAAGCTATCTCTTCACCACAAAAGGATCAATGGCAAGAGGCTATGGAAGCAGAGTACGATTCTCTTATCTCTAAAGGTACATGGATACTAACTGAATTACCTCTTGGTCGTACAGCTATTAAATGTAAGTGGGTGTATAAAACAAAAGTAAAAGCAGATGGATCTTTTGACAAGTTCAAGGCGCGTTTAGTTGCAAAAGGTTACTCCCAAGTAGCTGGTGTTGATTATCAAGAGACTTTTTCACCAGTTGTTCGCATTACAAGTGTTCGAGTTTTATTGGCATTTGCTGTTCAATTTGATTTAGAATCTCATCAAATGGATGTGCGAACTGCTTTTCTTAATGGTGACTTGGAAGAGGAAATTTATATGGAACAACCAGAAGGGTTTGTTATTCCAGGTAAAGAAGACCTTGTTGCTCAACTTCATAAGGCACTATATGGTCTCAAACAAGCTTCGCGAGCCTGGTATACAAAATTTGATCTTTTTCTCACCTCTAAAGGATTCATCTCTTGCTCGTCAGACCCCAACTTATACATAAAACGCCAAGGTAGCAGTTTTGTGATTCTTGCTCTTTATGTGGATGATACCATCCTTGTTTCCAATGATTTGGGATTTCTTCAGAAAGTGAAAAATTTATTGTCTTCTGCATTCGATATGGTGGATCTTGGAGAGATTCACTCGTGTCTTGGCATTCAAATCCAACGGAACCGTACAAAAGGTATTTTATTCCTTCGACAGTCAAAGTTTATTGCAGATATTATTCAAAAATTTGGTATGGAATCTGCACATTCAGCCAACACACCTTGTCTTGTGAGCTCTACGAAGAATACTTCTGACAATGGCGGTCAACTTGTCACAAATCAACCTTATGCTAACTTGATTGGATGTCTTCAGTTTGTTGGCATGAACACTCGTCCTGATATTCTGTTTGCTGCTAACTATCTTGGACAACATCTTGCATGTCCTTCTCTTAAGCATTGGTCTGCTGCAAAGCGTGTATTGAAATACTTGAAAGGCACTACAGATTTTGGTTTAGTCTATCGACGACAACTCACATCGGATTCTATGCAATCTCTTTCTCTTTTGGGTTACACAGATGCAGACTGGGCAAGCTCACATTTATCTATGCGATCTACTAGTGGAAATTGCTTCTTTATAAATGGTTGTCTTGTTTCTTGGACCAGCAAGAAACAACGTTGTGTTGCAGTTTCTACGACTGAGTCAGAATATGTTGCGGCATCACTTGCAGCTCATGAGTTGATTTGGCTTCGACAAATGCTGGTTGATATTGGTCACTCTCCTCTTTCTAGCACACCCTTGCGGTGTGACAACCAAAGTGCTATTAGTCTTGCAAAAGACTATGTTCAACATAATAAGTCAAAGCACATTGCTGTCCATTATCATTATGTCAGGTATGAAGTACGCAAGGGAACCATTATGGTTGAACACTGTCCAAGTGACCAGATGATTGCAGACATTTTGACCAAAGGCCTCAATGAGTCACGTTTCATCCTCTTGCGCTCGGAGCTTGGAGTTGCTTTGGCCTCACTCTTTCTAGATTAGCTTCTTTTCTATTGTAATAGCTTTGTACATATGACATTGTAATCTTTTAGGTACCATGCACTATGCACACTCCACATTTGCACCTTGTGATATCTAAGTCACTTGAATATTTGTACATAGATGCACAATTCACTTTCACATCATCACCCCTGGTTCATATTTCACATTGTATAGGGGCTTGGGTTTTTCCCTTGAACTCCCCAAGGGTTTTTTCATCCAAAGCTAGAGACCTTTGTTTGAGTGGGGGTGTTGGAGCTATATATGGCTCACTCTACTGAACTTGGTCTCACCTATATATTTGTATCTTGTCCTCAATATGAATCAGTCTTTGGGAGCGTATATGGTGTGTCTCTTGTCTCGTCTCTCTCTCTTTCTCTCTACATCTCAACAAAAGAGTACAAACATAAACAAAAACGCGCACACACATACATAAACAAAGAATGCACACACACATTGAGAGAGGAAAAGAGAGAGAGAGCATGCATAAACAAAAAACGCACACATTGAGAGAGGAAAAGAGAGAGAGAACATGCATAAACAAAAAACGCACACATTGAGAGAGGAAAAGAGAGAAAAAACATGCATAAACAAAAAAACGCACACACATTGAGAGAGAAAGAGAGAGAAACTAATTTAACGTCGTAGGAAACTAATTAAAATTAAAAGACCTAAAGATCTAGCCGACAAGGAGTTGAACTCAAGACCTATTATTCAAGAGGGAAATGGCATAACCAATCTATCATACTTGGCATGGGTGATAGAAAGGTTATACCATTTATCTCTTTTTATTGGCACACACATCCACACACGCGCACACACACAAGAAGAAGAGAGTTATAACGTCGTAGGAAACTATCCTAAAAGACGTTAAAGATTAGGTTAGATGTAGACTTACGTTAAATTAGATTTAGGTTTATTTAAGTTAAATTAGATTAGATTTAGGTTTATTTTTAGTTAGATTTACGTTTATTTACGCTAGATTTAGATTTACGTTATATTAGATTAGATTTAGGTCTCCATAGACTGCGATGCCTGCATGAAGCGGGTGAAGAAAGCCCTCAATGGAATATAGGGTATTGCTGCCTTCACTCATGGTGGGCTCCGTCGATCCAAAAGTACTGGTGAAATGTCTTGAGAAGATAGGGAAGAAGGTGGATCTTCAGGGCGGCAAGAGTCACTACATCCCCGACAATGACCATCTAGACAACCTCTAGTCATTCAATAGCAACTTCAAAGTTAGTAACAAGAGCAAGAACGGTCCAAAGGGCCAATTGTTGTCGTCAGATGTGGATGGAGATGAGGCAGCGTCACTGCCGGACGTTAACTCTCACATCTTTAGTGATGAGAATGCCAACTCTTGCCAAGTTATGTGAAAAATTATGTGTTAAATCAGTTTTAAGGTTCTTATAATCCCAGTTAGTTTAGTTCTTTGTTTTTAATATAACATAATTTACGTTAGATTTAGATTTATGTTATATTAGATTAGACTTAGGTTTATTTAGGTTTACCCACACACACACACACAAGAAGAAGAGAGTTTTAACGTCGTAGGAAACTATCCCAAAAGACGTTAAAGATTAGGTTAGATGTAGACTTACGTTAAATTAGATTTAGGTTTATTTTTAGTTAGATTTACGTTTATTTAGATTTACGCTTATTTACGTTAGATCGAGTCCACGCAAGAATTACTTACGGTTTAGGGTTTAGAGTTAGACGAACAGTGAAAAGATCTACTGTGAAAAGATGTTAAGATGCTGTGAAGTGCTACAGCTAGAGTTGAGGCAAAGGGGTTTTGTCCACTACATGCAGTATCATGTAGACGTGGGTCTGTAGATTTCTTGTACCCACAAATATAGGTATTGACCAATAAAGACGAGATTATAAACCGGTGGTTCTGATCTCCGTGCACCTCTAGACCGAGGTGTGCGAGGATTGGACATGAGTAGAGAATGTGAGGTAGACAGAGAGAGAGAGAGAGAGAGAGAGAGAGAGAGAGAGAGAGAGAGAGAGAGAGAGAGAGATAAGACGAAGAATGCCAATAGAATATTAAATTTGTTGTCCAGGTTATAAGATTTTTATCCTCATTATGAGTAGTGACGAGGATGTGGGACCGTCCAACCGAAACACCTATCTCTCAACGAGAGTCTTATGTCCTTGTAATCAATGCAAGCATGCTGTGCTACGGACAAGGCGTGTTTCTTTGCAGCACGTTCGCGAATTTGGAGAGTTCGATCCATCTATTATAGATCTAGTTGTTGCCAATTATAACTCGTCGGACTCTGACGTTGGCCAACAAGCAGCAATCTTGCAACCCAATAGACGTGTTCGCAGGCGCTTTGGTCAAGCAGCATATGTGAGGCCACAAGATGTAGCATCTGACAGCTCGGGGGATGATCATGCAGAGCACATTCCCAACGAGGCAATGTTTGAGCCCGAGATTGATGAAATGATCGAGACGATCATGGATTCAGAAAGGCTTATCTATGATGATATGAAAAGTGAAGCCGATACACCATTGTATAATGGAGCACGTATGTCTAGACTGAAAGCACTCCTGGTTCTTCTCAACATGCAGGCAAAGTTTGGATGGAGTGACACTAGCGTCACAGCGCTTTTCAGGTGATCTATTACAATTAGTTTACTTTACTAAAACTCTAAATGTATAATGATCTGATAGATTTTTACACGACTCTATCGTATTTTTATGTTGTGTAGATTGCTTAAAGAGCACATACTACCAGCTGACAATGTGATGCCAGATTCCCGAGATGAAGCAAGAAAGATTTTGCGAAACTTGGGGATGGATTACTATTCTATCCATGCTTGTCCTAATGACTGCATTCTTTTTAGAGGGGAATACATAGATATGGAGAAGTGTCCGAAATGTGATTCCGAAAGATATCGAGTAGATCTCCATGGGACAAAAATTCCACAAAAGGTTTTGCGACATTTTCCTCTGCTTCCTCACATGAAGCATTTCTTCGAATGTAAGTCCATGGCCGCCCTAGCATCATGGCATGAGAAGAATAAATCTTCGGATGGTGTGCTACGAATTCCTGCAGACTGCGTAGCTTGGAAACATATAGATGAAACATGGTCGGATTTTGCCAGGGAAGCTCGAAATTTGCGCTTAGGCCTGGATATGGATGGCGTAAATCCATTTGGTCAAAGATTATTATCTTACAGTGTATGGCCCGCTGTCATCGCCAACTACAACATTCCCCCGTGGTTGACTACGAAGAAGGGGCACCTATGGCTAAGCTTGATTGTGCCAGGGCGATATAAAGTGGAGAATATGAATGTGTATCTTCGTCCACTATTGGAAGAGCTACAACAATTGTGGATTGGCAAAGAGATGGTGGATATGAGCCGACACACAGGACGACGGAATGCTTTGATCAAAGGCATTCTAATGTGGACCATGCATGACTATCCCAGGCTAACAGAATGCTCACGTGATCTATTGACACTCCTCACTCAGACACTGTAAATCTTGTTTTTTCCCATAGTTGATCTATTATCATGTGTATACATGCAGGGCTTCAAACAAGTGGATACAGAGCATGTGTCACATGTGGACCTAGACTGAATGCACGTAGGGCGCCCTCACTGAAGAAGCAAATCTACGAAGGTCATCAAGCGTATCTTCCAGAGAATCATGTGTTACGCGACGGCTTTTTGGGAAGAGAGCCACCAAGGATGTCTGCACAAGCATGCTTAGAGCAGAAGGAGATGTGCGATGACGGATTGCCTCCAGGGATGAAGAGACTATCTCTATGGTACGAGTTACCATACTGGCCCCGACTCATGATCAATCACTTGCTCGATCCAATGCACATATTCAAGAATGTGGGTAATCTACTATGGGACCATCTGACCGCCAAGAAAGATACTTTGGGAGCCATAGTTGACCTTAGAAATGTGGATCGTATGGAGCAATATTGGCCGCAAACAGCGTCTGATGGATCGATAAAACTCCCTAAAGCACCATGGATTTTCACAGGAGCCCAAGAACGCAAAGTAAAAGAGACCATTGGATCTTTGCGGACCCCCACTGGCGTAATGCACTCGCTCCGAACGTGTTTTACTAAAGAAGAAAAGCTTACCGGTTTGAAGTCACACGATTGGCATAAAATGTGTCAGGTACGTTCATAGTGGACTTTAATATCATTGCATAAAATGGGAACTTTAATATCATTGCTGCACATACTTTACAGTTTATTTTACCGGTTTCCATTGAGGGATGTTTGTCTCTCGACATCTGTAACACAATCTACAAACTTGCAAAGCTGGTGCAATGGATCTCACAAAAGGAGATCAACGTAGACTAAATGCTGTGGAGCTTGTGTGCATGTTTGAGAAACATTTTCCTACTACCATGCTAACCATTTAGGTGCATCTTCTTGTTCACATAGTTGATGAGGTAGAAATAGCTGGCACAGTTCATTCCAGATGGATGTTCTTCTTAGAACGTTTCATGAAAACGCTTAAGGGATATGTGCGTCAAAAGGCACGTCCGGAGGGTAGCATGGCAGAAGGTTGGTTGGTATCAGAGTCCCTTGTGTACATGGGAGAGTGGCTAGACGGATTTGATAAAGCTCGGGACACGCTATGGCGAACCATAGATGATGAGCGCATATCTGGGATTGTCATGTGCAATCTCGGTGTTGAGAAGAAGATGACGGAAGATCTAGAGACTAAAATCAACCGATTTTGCATGCTTCACAATCCAGTGATGCAAAAGTGCATTTCACAATATGAGGATGCATAGCAAGAGCGACAAAGGGCACGAATCGAGTGGAGACAGGGAAGACGACCACCGATGCACTATCCGACGGGTCTGGAGAGCCTACCAACATTCATGAGCTTAAGATGGTTGCACAACCAATTGAAAAGCGCACAACAATGCGGTGAAGAAGTGACCGAGGAAGAGTGGGAGTACTCTCGAGTTTGCGCGACCAAGGTAAGTTTGCAATGTACGACTAGCTAGTGACTTTATTTCTAAACGTTTGAACGGC
The DNA here is from genome assembly GCF_014529385.1 of Adiantum capillus-veneris. Lineage (NCBI taxonomy): Eukaryota > Viridiplantae > Streptophyta > Polypodiopsida > Polypodiales > Pteridaceae > Adiantum > Adiantum capillus-veneris. The sequence continues at coordinate 94,932,936 of NC_140947.1, read as the reverse complement.
CACTCATAATCTTTGTTCATTGTAGTACAAGTCATACACAGCAGCATGGTGTAAAGGTCGACATTTTAGGGTGGAACGGATCGACAAAAAGCGTTCTACTCAAGATTGTGGAATCATGGCAAAATTTGATCAGTCTAGTCGACGACGTTCCTCTGATGCAGATCCTGTGGTGGCGGAACTCACTTACTTCGGCACGCTACAAGAGATTTTGAGGATCGATTACAGAGGATTTTTTGTCGACTTGTTCGACGTGCAATGATTCAAGATAATCATGGAGGGTCGCAACGCTACTGTGCGTAGAGGAGAGTCTGGTTTTCTTGAGGTGGATTCTACTAAGAAATGGACTGACCTAAGAGACACTTTCGTACTACCCGAGCATTGTGAACAAGTAAGTATGTAAATAGTTAACATCCCCCTTTTACAAGTTATGTGCTTGAAAGCTCTCATGTAAGTTATGTGGCTCTGGCAGGTAATATTTCATCCTACAAAGTCTACATCAAACTAGTGGTACGTCATAGAGGTAGCCCCTCGTAGTGCAAAGACTTATGAAGGCTACCATGTGCCAATCACAACGGCATCAATGGAGGAGATCAGAGAAGATGCTCAATCAGAAGCCGCTGCGGTGGTGCCAGACGAGCATCAAGATGCTACTACTCTATATGGGGTGCACGTAGAGGAGCTACAAAATGAAACAGAGGATATGTGTTTAAACGGAGAGCTCTATATAGATATAGGAAGTTATGCTGAGTTATGCGAGGATGAGAGAGAGATCTCCTAAAGCCACAAATATTGTATTTGAACAATTTTTCTCCGTGTTGTAAAAACTCTGGATCTCTAAGTACCTTCCATGGTGTATAACGCTCTTTTCTACTCGCGCTCACATCTTTTGATTGAAAATTCTGAGTTTTCGACTTGCCTCTTCTATCACTCAATTCATTGCATCATTGTATTTATATGCATCATTACGTCATTGTATTCAATGGTCTTTGCGTCATTGTCTACTCTATTCATTGAATATTAAGTTTAAATATTCGTGTGTTTAATGCAGGTATGGATGATGAGGAGTTTCTTTCTTCTTTGTCACCGCAGCAGAGACAGTGGTACGTGAAGCGTCATCGCTCTGGCGCATCATCCCGCGTTCCTACTCCATCCGCATCTCCTTCTCTTTCGGAGCATTCGGTGCGCTCCGAAGCTTCAGTGTTGACGAGACGATCTTCACACTCGTCTAAACAACGGCGCTCTAGTGGTGGCGATGGCGGTTGTTGTGGGGATTCCGCCGCCGATGCCTCCACACCGCCTCGTGTTCGACAAGGCTCTTTACCCTCCCCTTCTTTTCCCGCCCCCACACCAGCCACAACATCGCCATCTACGCCAGGTTTCGCGCGGCTGACTGTTCTTAGCAGCTACACACCTCTACCTACTCCGTCAGGAGCCACCCCACTCGACACTCCTCGCTTCGGGGCCCAGACGCCGGTGGAGACACCTGACGTCCGTACCCCCATCGACACGCCGCTAGAGATCCCTGCCGGGACACCCACGTTCACGCGTCACCGGCCAGAGGGCTTGCCTTACTCCGTCGACTTCAGCGGCCGCATCATCATGGATAATGACGGCAAGAAGGTGATCTCGCGCATGCGTGGTCTTTGCTCTCAGCTGTTTAGACACTACATACTAAACAAATGGAGTGAAGTACCAAGTGATTTAAAAGCCAGAGTCATCAGCATACTTCATGATGAGTTTCCCGTTCCAACACGGGATCAGCGCTTCAATGAAGACCTGATGAAGATTCGAATGCGCGAATACTGCAAACACAAGCGTTTCGAAGTGCAAAAAGCAATCAAGCATGGGTAGAACAGGTCAGATTGGCTGGCCAAAGAAGATTGGAAGAATGCGAAGAAATACGCGCGCGAGAATCCCGACAAGTGGAAGCAACAAAAGGATGCAGCCAAAGCGCGAGTAGAGGCAGGGAGCTCGCACCACTTGGGGAGCGGTGGATGGGCATCATTTGAGGCCGATTTTGTAAGTGTTTTCGCATTGCTCTTTATGTTCGATAGTTTAGGGTTTATGAGTTTTTTAATTCTAACATAATTAAATCTTTGTATGTTTTGACAATGGTCGATGATAGGATGTGATCCCACACCGTACGAGCGCGAGTACGCAGGCAGGAAGGGCTTAAACGCCCTAATGGACATTGTAATTCTCGCGGTGGCATGGTTAGTATTAGGGTTTACTCTTTTTTATTTTTTCTATTTTTTTATAAATGTCGTTATATGTTTATACTTACTGAAAGCTGTCTTACTGTCTTTTTTTGCAGAATCCGACAGATACGCCGCTCGGACGCTATGAGACGTGTGACTAAACAAGTCAGTTTAGCCGTAGCTAGATAGCATTAGTTTAGGGTTTCTCATAGCTTATGTATCATGAGACGGATTTTATACGTCTTTTTGAACCATGTATATTATTACATTTGTCACCGCAGTTCATTTTGCCAATCAATTCTTTATGCCTATGATGTTGTACAATTGTCATTATTACATTTGCCAATCAATTAATTTTGCCTATGATGTGTACAATTGTCAATTTTACGCTTGTCAATTTTGCAAACAATGTGTCTTGTGGGTGACTATTTTGGGTCTATTATCTACCCTTGCACTTTTTTTAAAAAGTGAATCAAGTACAATATGGTTGATGGGTGGCAAGGCATTCAATGCCCTGTCACCAAAAAAAAATTCTCTCGGGCGTCGCTATAACCGTCACTATTTGTGGCTCTGTAGCGTCGCTATGAGCGTCGCTATAGACTTCTGTGTAAAGGTCGCTATGAGCGTCTCTATATAGCGACGCATATAGCGACGCTATTAGCGACGGTTTTAGCGACGCCGGGGGTTATAAAAACCCAATGTATTTCCGTCGCTAACAGCGTCACAAGAGCACACAACCTCTTGTAGTGATGGCTAAGTAACAAACTTAAGGTTCACACTCCAGCCATGTGGCTTGGGGCTGGACAAGAAGTCGTTCCCACCACAAGGGTATTGCAGCTCAAGAATAAGACTCCTTCATAAGGACATCGATCATCACAAGGGAAACAACCACAAGAGCAATCGCTACCAGGGAGCTTTCTACAACCGGTACAAAGATGAGGTGAAGCCCTCAAAGAAGATGATTGGTCACACAAGATTTTGAGATGCTTCAAGAGGTAAACCTAAAGCCACCACAAAGACATAAGGGTCAAGCAGAGGTTCCAACAATGCAAATGGATGTGATTAATTAAGAACTCAAGCATGGTTATCGAGCAGTATGCCGAATTGAATACCACACGTCAGGTTTTGATAGTCAGAGAAACTTTGATACATGTATGGAATTAGCTCTTTACAGTAGTCGACAAGGTCGTGGGCTACGAGTCTAGAATTGGGAATGAGTTCTCTTGGAAATTGTTAAAGACTCTTGAAGCTTAACACTTTGACAGACCGAAGCTTTCATGGAAAAACACGGTACAAGCGAGCAAGGGACTATCAAGCAAACATATTTGCTAAAATGAAATTTCTCTAGAACCGGAGAAGCCTCCAAGGTCCTATGACAAAATCTAGCACCATTACAATCACAAAGTACCATATTTTGTTCCAAAAGGAAAGAGCCACTGCTCAAAAAATAACTACTCTTCAAATTTACATTCATCCAAGGTTCATGCAAATGTGGAGGTGCGAGAGATCGCATTAGAAGCATGGATACTATCAGAGCCTAGAGGAGCTAAAATTTAGAAGCTTCTGTTGTTATCTAAACAACTTTTACTTACAACATGATGTGTCTATTGTTCTCAGCTCCACAACTTTCATCAGTCGCTCAAGATGGTTTTGGCCAATTTGGAGTTCAATGTGAGCATCCCAACTTCTTCATATCACTTCGCTCCAATATGTTAGATGGTCCAAGCTATGTTTTCCTTTGGTTTAGCACACTTCACAGCTAAGGCGCATGAGTAAAGAGCCATTGCAGCAAGCTCGTGATGAATGTCATAAAAAATATTGCGTCCTAATCGCAAAGGCACAAACCCTATAGACATTCCTTGTGTAGACACTTGCATTAGACAATCGGCGCCTATGTCAAAATATTTTCCATAGGCTTTGGAAGTGTCATTATGTTGACGTTGGAATGGGGGAAGATGGAAACCCGCACAACATGTTGTTGACTTGCCTCTTTATAGCTGAGCAGATACCAAGCACCCCAAACCACACAAACTCACACTTACTATAGCACAATTTACAAATCCCTATGGTCTTCCTCGTACCCCTAAACAATGACACTCCACCCCATAGATACTTTTGCCTTAAACATACCTTAGCTCATACCTGCCATATCTCTCCTATCCCCTATCGCACTCTATCTCGCTCTTTCTTGGCACGCGCGCACACACACACACATGCGACTTAGGGGAAATACACGCACACAACCAAGCCAACGCACAAGAGGCTGTCAAGCTGAGATAGAGAAGATGACGAAGGATATAAAGAACCTTGAGGCTATGATCCACTTCAGTTCAATTCAAAAGTACTAGCCATATACATTGATATCGCCCTCACAGAAACCATGGACAGTCCGCCCATTCTCAGGAAGCTGTGGATTCCTTGCTTGGCTTCTCCCGGCCTGATCACGGCCAGTCCCTTCCAGATGACGCCCTCGTAACTCTTTCTTTCTTTGCAGTCTATTGTCTTCAACTCCCTTATAATAACCCTTTCGTTTTTGCGTTCGTCTGCTTATGGGACCCTTGTTTTGTGTGTTGCTTTTCTTCCTCTGCACGCACCGGACCAGACCCTTGCCACATGCAGCCCCGAAATGACTGTTGGGCTCCCAGTATCGTCACCTTAGTGGCTGCACAAGTGATGGCTTCACGCAGGCTGCCTCTCCCCTTGTAGCCAGCCTCGCGGCGCTGTTCCCAATACCTGAGGGTCACCGGCCTTGTTTTTTCCAGCTGGCGGGACCTCCACCTCCTTGGCCGCTCTTTTTGTACTCCTCTTTAGTGCTCGGTGCTTCCCACCTCTTTGGTGGTTACTCCAACAACCTCTGCAACACCTTCGTCCTCTGCAGTGTATCCCAGGCCTCCTCCGCCTCTTGCTTGCAGTAATCCACTTTATCCTCTCTCCTCCCAATTTCCTGCAGCACTGGGTCACCCCCCTCCTGTCCGGCTCCCCCTTCGACTCACTTGGTAGCTTCTCCTTCTAGAAGGTTGGCGGCCCCTACCACTGTTCTCAGTCCTGCTAGCCATATAGTTGCCGCCCGCCCTCCATCATTGGCAGTTTTCCGCCCTCCTGCCACAACGCTGCAGCGCTCGTGAATCCCACCTCCTCCCCAATATGCAACTCCCTCTTTTTGCTTCTGCATGGCCACCAGGTGGTGCCACTCTTGCTCACCACCGGCTGCTCCTCAGCAGTGCTCTGCTCTTTCCACTCTCGGCCTTGCTCACTTTTTGGCACCCCTTCCTCTCCATCAAGATGGCGCTTTTTTCCTGCATGCCCACCACCTTTCAACATTTCTTTTTTTATCAAGCCCTTCGACTTGGACCGCCTTCCCGCGCATTTCAACGTCCGGCCATTGGTGCCATTGCCTCCTGTCGATAGCATTTCTGCTACAAGGACTTCGACGGCGCCAAGATGTCGTCATGAGAGACTTCAATCACATTGATCGCCATCAACCTTGAGTGACAAGTCCACCGTCGGAAAAATTGATGACCGCCTGGAGCGCATTTGGTGTAATCTTGAAAATGTTGCTTGTGTGGTGTCACATGGAATGAAGCCCCGGAATCTACTATCCAAGAATTAGACACATTGTCTAATGAGAGAATTAGAGCATCTTGCTCTACTTTACCTGCCATATTGGCCTCCGATGTTGGCTTGTTGTCTTGAGACTCTGTCTCCTTCTTCTTCTTGGACCAGCAATCCTTCTTGACGTGGCCCTTCTTGCCCCAGTTCCAACATTCAAGAACTGACTTTGTGCGTGACTTGCTCCGCCTTGAGCGATCACGAACCTTTTGGTTTTTGAACCTCTCCTTAGGCCTTCCTCTTGTTTCCAGTGACAGTGCAGCATTTGATGATTCTCCTGTGCTTCTCCTTTGTATTTCCTCGCTTAGTAGAACACCCACAACATCATCAAACTTAGGAGTATTTGTGCCAGAAATAGAATTACTTATAGCCATCACAAGGCTGTCCCAACTATACGCTAGAGATGATAGTATAAGGAGAGCTCGCACTTCATCATCGAAATTGATTTTCATCGATTGAAGTTGACTTATGTTTGTGTTAAAGTCATTTAGGTGTTCTGCAACTGAACCATTCTCTGCCATCTTTAGATTGAACAAGCGCTTGATATGTAAAGCTACTCAATATATAGAGAAGTGTTGAGCTTATATGTGAAGCTACTCAATATATGGCTTCTCTATATATTGAGTAGCTTCACATATAAGCTCAACAGTTTGGAGTCTATTGGAGCTCACATCTTGGAGAGGCTAGGACATGCTTCGACATGAGTTTGTAAGTATTATAGGTTTGATTTAAAATATTGAGATATATATGTTATTTGAAGATTTATCTAATGATTAAATCATAATTTTTCAAGAAGTTGGTGTGAAGCGCCCTCCGACATGCCGAGAGGAGAAGTATGGGTACAAGCATGGACGTGTGGCCCTTTTGACCCATCCTGCAGGAGGAGGGAGAGGACATCAATTGGGAAGCATTACCATGAGTGTATTCTTGATACAATTTTACCCAGTCATCTTTATATAGTTTTCTTGGTACAGTCTTTTTTGTAGTTGTGGTCTTCTTTATACAGTCTCACATAGTGATTGTTTGCATATGTACAATTTTGTAGTACTCATGTTTATGATTTATGGTTATGTTTATGGTATGGCACAAATGTTATGGTTAAGGTTTCGTAGTCAAGTTAGGGTTATGGTTTTGCTATGATGGAATAACAATCATGTGATGGTTATGGTTATGGTTATGATTATGATTATGGTTATGGTTATGGTTATGGTTATGGTTATGGTTATGGTTATGGTTATGGTTATGGTTGTGCAATGATGGTATGGTTGTTATGGTTATGGTATCACAAGCAAGTTATGGTAATGGTTATGGTATGGCAAATGGGTTATGTTTATGGTTTTCCAATTTTTGATTTATGTTTTAATTACGATTATAAAATCTTTATGCCGTTATGCCATGATCAAGATTTTGATTTTGTGGTTATGTTATTTCTACAATTTTGCTAATTGTCATACACTCGCTCTTTAGCGTCAGCTTGTAGGTGGAGTGTGGTTGCTTGTGCACTCTTCATTTGGGCAGAGAGGGCTGTTTTCTTTTGCTGCAGTACATGCAACATCAATTCCAAGCTCTCTTTGCCCAAAAAAATTTGCAGGTTTGGTATCGTCGGTACAAAGTACGGTATAGGTGTCGGTATAAACTTCGTAGGATGCTCCGGAATATCCTTTATAATAACCGAAGGTTATATCATAGCTGATTCCGACGCTCATTTCTAAGCTAATTTTGACACAAAGTATACGATGCTTATACCGACAATACAAAACCGGCGTCTTTTTCGAGGCTAATTTCAACGCTTTTTAGTTTTAAAACTAGCTTTATCTCGTCGATTTTTGTGTGATGTGTTGTAGTGCATCATGTTCTACGAGAAATATAGGATAATTGAGTACGCTTGATTGAGAATAAGATGGGTATCTCAAAGATACGTCCACGGTCTAGAGACTAAATGGTGAGGCTATAGGAAAATCTGCAAACAACTACCAAAGTAGGTTAGTCTGCAACCCTTTTTCTCGATTCAATTACCCTCTTTAATAGCCCTTTGTTGTATAGGGAGCGCTATGGGACAACTTGCTTCTTCCCAATGCTTATCAAGTCTCAAGCTCATCTGCTCGACAATCACAACAAATTTGGAATAGACAACAATCACAACCAACTAAGCAAGTAACCAGCTACACTCCAAAATCTATTAAATTGTGTACAGAAAAGGCCCACTACGCAAGAATAGAGTCATAGTGCTCTAGCTAGCCGTGAACCCTTCTGGCATCGTGATAACACCAAAAATTAACCCAAATCCATCCATCCACTACTACTTTTTTGATGGAGTGAAGAAGTGACAACCGTGATTCAATGATCAGTGGTGCGACAGCGCACACATAAGCAAGTGAATGAAGGAGTAGTGTGTGTGCGTAGAGAGAGAGAGAGAGAGAGAGAGAGAGAGAGAGAGAGAGAGAGAGAGAGAGAGAGAGAGAGAGAGAAAGAGAGAGAGAGAGAGAGAGAGAGAGAGAGAGAGAGAGAGAGAGAGATGAAGATGTTGGACTGCATTATATGCCTGGGGTAGGCAGAAAGCCAGTGCTGGCAGAGTGTGGACACCCATTTTGTTGGAGATGTGTGTATTGATGGGTGCGTAGGCACGGCTCTTGTCTAGCCTTCTAGTGGGCCGCTGTCTTTGGAGTCTAGTTGCATGCTCATCTACTGTTGCAACCACAATGTCGCCAACAATCAAGAGGCGGCTTGCCCCACTGGCGCTATATTGGTGGATGAAGAGGAGATTCCTCCCCGTCCCAGCATCCACCGACCTCGACCTGCTGGAAAAACATTTGGCTGCAGAGGGGAGATTGGATGCCACCTCGAATGAAAAGACTTTCTATTTTCCATGAACTCATGTACTAGAGTGACCTCCTGATTAATTATTTTCTCGACCTAATGCACATCTTCAAGAATGTGGAGAAGATCATATGGAAAACCAAGCTTGACAGAGCACCTGCAATTCAAGTGTAATCGTGTCACTAGAAACCTTTCTTTTCAGATCATCTTCAAAAATTGCCTAACTTTCCAATTTGGACACACAATCTCAGAGGCAAAGAGGAACGGAGTGTTGATTACTGAAGAGGAAGCGAGATGTCAAGGGGTTGCGATTAGCATGTACATTTTCACAACTTCCTTTTTGAGCTCCACATGATTACATTACTATAATAACTTTAATTCTGTTTCAATTTTGTGGCTACAGTATCACAAATATGGAGCTTTGTGGTCTCATGGGAAACACTTAAGAGTGCAACGGACGAAGAAAGGGTCACTTTCAATAGTGGTGTTAGGGCAAGCTTTGTCCAAGAAAGTAGGAGTAGTGCCAGGGATGAGAACACAGAGACTAGACAACTTGAATACTTTGGCTAAATCCAAGACATCTTGAAGATTATCTTAGAAAGCTTGATATGTTTTTCTTTGATGTAAGTGGTTCAGAGTTATTACTAGCGGCCCTAATGCAACTGTGTGTAAAGATAAGAGTGGATTGATTCAAGTGAACTCTGTGCGGGTATGGATTGTTGCGCGGGATACATTCGTACTTCCCCAGCATTGTGAACAAGTTGTATTCACACACGATCCACTATGGATAGAAAATGATGAGAATGATTTGTCTAAACCCTACTGGCTCTGTGTCGTTCAAGTTGCTCCACTGAGCAAGTAAGTGTGTGAAGGATTGGACGTTGAGGTTGAAGAGGTGATTCACGAACAAAGCACAGGACCGACGCAAACTTTAAGTTTAGATTTTGAGGTGGATGTCAGCACTGAGCAATTGTCTGAACCTAGAGATGAGGTGTCAAATAGTGAAGATGATGCGAATATCGACGAAGAAGTAGAGTTCGATGACAAATCTGCAGAAGTACAGATTGAGAGAACATCTTTGGTGCATAACATTTCATAGAAGATTAGAGATTCACTAATGATACTCTATTGTAAAACTCTTTATATTAATCTACAATACACTTTAGATTCCTTCATTTATGTTGTAGCTTCATCTATTTGTTATTTGTATTGATTAAGTGCTTCTTCTGTAAACTAACGTATTATGTGGGTATTATTTGTGTATGATTACCCATGGCCGATGACAATGAGCCATACTCTCCTAGTTTTAGTTTTTCTGTCACTCCGATCGGCATTTCACCCGAGCAGATGGGCTCGTTTTTGTCTCAGTTCTCTCCAAAACAGATCACGATGGCACAACACCTTTGGGCAGTAGGTCTCTCTAGACCTACTACGGTCCGGGACTAGTGTGGTCCCTGCACCGAGCGGCTCCACACCTCAGTCGAGTGTGTACCCTACGCCTAGGACTCGTGCGACCTCTACACCGATGGGTGGTTCATCCTCGAGACGAGATATGCATCGTTTTGGAGGCGGTGGTTGCTGTGGTAGCGGTTCTACCGATGCGTCCACACCATCGAGAGAGCGTCCACCACTCTTCAATAGATAGTTCATCGATTGACACACCTTGTACACCTTAGGGATCACACGAGCATGATCCTAGCAAGTTGTATGAGAGCAGGGACGGGGCTCTTGTGGCGGATAGGGTCGAAAAGCCCATGCAACAACTCTATATAATTCAGCTTAGTCACTCTCTGATGGAGGCTTGGGATAATCTTGATCTTGAAAGAAAGAATTACATTGTCGAGGCCAATCACTGAGAGTACAGGCTGGCAAAGGGGTACAATCTAGTCTCCAATCCCTGGATTTTGAGCGTGGTGAAGTCCACAATGTCACATCGCCGGTTAGAGGCAAGAGACAGGTACAATGCTAGCAGTCCAAAGCCGACATGGTTGGATGCAGACAAGTAGGCATGGGTTGCACAAGAGACACAAGACAATCCTGAGAGATTTAAGCAGCAGAGAGATGCATCCAGAGCACATTTGGAGTCTGTTGGTGCGTCACATCTTGGGAGTGGAGGCTATGACACGCTTTGACATGAGTTTGTAAGTACTATAGGTTTGCTTTAAATTATTAAAAATATATATGTTATTTGAAGATTTATCTAATGATCAAATCATAATTTTGCAGGAAGTTGTCGTGAAGCACCCTCCAACACGCCGAGAGGAGAAGTATGGGTACAAGCATGGACTTGTGGCCCTTTTGACCCAGCTGTAGGAGGAGAGAGAAGACGTCGACAGAAAGGCATTACCATGAGGGTCTTCTTGATACAGTTTTACCTAGTTATCTTTATACAGTCTTTTTTGTAGTTGTGGTCTTCTTGATATAGTCTCACTCAGTGATTGTTTGCATATGTACAGTTTTGTAGTGCTTATGTTTATGGTATGGCACAGATGTTATGGTTAAGGTTTGGCAGTCAAGTTAAGGTTATGGTTTTGCTATGATGGTATGGCAATCATGTGATGGTTATGGTTATGATTATGGCTATGGTTGTGCAATAATAGTATGGTTGTTATTGTTATGGTATGATAAGCAACTTATGGTATGGAAAACGGGTTATGTTTATGGTTTTGTAGTTTTTGACTCATGTTTTAATTATGGTTATAAAATCTATATGCCGTTATACCATGATCAAGATTTTGATTTTGTGGTTATGTTAGTCTTACAATTTTGCTAATTGTCTTACACTCGCTCTTTATCGTCAGCATGTAGGTGGAGTACAGTTGCTTGTGCACTCTTACTTTGGGCAGAGAGGGCTATTTTTTTTTGGTATAGTACATATAGCACAAACTCCCAACCCTCTCTGTCCAAAAAAGATTTGCAGGTTTGGTCGTCACTATAGACGTCGGTATAAACTTCGGAGGATGCGTCGGAATATCCTTTACAATTATCGGTGCGTATATCATAGCTGATTTCGATGCATATTTCTAAGCTGATTCCAGCGCAAAGTATATCGATGCTTATAGCGACGATACGAAACCCATGTCTTTTTCGAGACCTATTTTAATGCTTTTTAGTTTTAAAACTAACTTTATCTTGTCGGTATCTGCGTTAATTTCTGCGCGACGTGTTGTAGTGCATGTTCTATGAAAAATACATGATAATTGACTACGCTTGATTGAGAATAAGATGGGTATCTCAAAGATAGGTCTACGGTCTAGAGATTTAATGGTTAGGCTAAATGGAAATCTGCAAACAACTACCAAAGTAGGTTAAGGAGTAGGTTAGTGTGCAACCCTTTTTCTCGGTCCAATTACCCTCTTTAATAGCCCTTTGTTGTATAGGGAGCGCTATGGGACAACTTGCTTCTTCCCAATGCTCATCAAGTCTCAAGCTCATGTATTATTGGTGCCTATCAATTGGTTACTCATTTGCTCCTGTTTCACAACAAATCTCGAAGAGAGAACAATTATCACAACAACACTAAGCAAGTAACCAGCTACACTCCAAAATCTATGAAATTGTGTACGGCAAAGGCCCACTAAGCAAGAGTAGAGTCATTCACAACAATTTTTGGACAAATTCTCATAATATTTCCCACATTGTGACTTACCTCAACATCCACTATAACATATGTGCGGTATTATCTCTCACATTACCGCAAAAAAACAAACAAACTTGAAATATAAAAATTGCCTAACGCCGAAAACACTGCGGCAAAGTTGCTGGTAATGGTCTAGCGGTAACTGATGCGGTAATGGATGCGGCAATATTTCCGCCAATATTACCACGTGCTTTGCTGCAATAGTACCCTCACATATTACCGCGTCAGCCTTATCGCGAGCATGACCGCAAAGGGATTTATTATAAAAAAACTTTGCAGGACCATCCAAAAGGTCATCTATTTTTTTATTTATTTTAATTAGTTATTTTATAAAATTATTATTAATTACAACAAAATATCACAATTGGACAATACATTGAGCCAAAAAAAGATTGATAATCTCATTTACATAAGTGGAATTACAATTGGGGGAGGTATTGAGCCAAAAAATGATAGGTATTGCATTTACATAAAGGGCAAAAAAAGCCCGCGTGTACAAAATAGAGTATGGTCATGTGGGATAGGGAAAACGGGGCCCGCGTATACAAAATAGAGGATGCTCATGGGGGAGTTGGCGGCATTTCACGTGGAACTCCTTGACTCTGCAAAACCATAAAAAAGAAACAATTAACACTTTGTTATTTAATATTTGATATAAAATCAACAATTTGATTATTTAGATAACATTAAACTTACATGTTGCAGACTTCTGCACGCATTTTCGAACTCCTCTCGAGAGATCATTTGATTTTCAAACAACCAACACCAAGTTTGATACTCGGTATGGTTCTCTCTATATCTCTGCACTTCTCTCGTCAGGCGACTCATGGTAATGTTATACTGACAAAAAATAGCAACCAATTAATTAAATGAAAAACATTAGATTTTTTACAACAAAACTAATATTTTTACTTACATATTTGTCTTTCCAAGCCGTTTTTCCTCCTGAACCATAATGCGTAGGAGTTTGATGGGATCTGGCCTCAACTTGACGTGTATACATCCTCGCACCGGTTGCCCTTTCGTCCTCTTTCTCGCCCATAGCGGTCTCCCACTCCACATCATGGACATTTCCTGGCCGATAGCTATGCTCTGGAGACTCCATTGTCTTCTTTGCCGCTCTCCTCACACTAGATTTTTTGTTCTTCAGAAATGTTTTGACATGCTCGTGCAACCATTGCCTTGAGAATTGTTGCCCCTCAGGGTTGGGGAAACACATGTGTCATAATAATCAATATCTAATTCTCCTAAATGATTTTCTCATATTAAACTGATCATTTAACGTGGGGAAGGCCACGGGAGAAAAAACTAGAATATTGGTTAAGCTAGCAGACCCGCCACAGTAGGGATCCAAAGGGGGGGCCATCTGCAAAAGATCCATGTGCAACAATGGGCTAAAAAGACCCTAAGGTTCATCCCATTAAGACTTCCAAAATGCTAAGGTTCCAAAATTCAAAGGTTGTGTCCAAAGGTCAACCCTAGGGAAAATTGGATGCTTTGTGTGTGCCCTAAAAGTCTTTGCACATCCCTACATGGGAGGGGGCGAGCTCTAAAGGTAGGGGATGAGAGAGAAAGCCACACACACACACACAGGCTCCCTTTACACAAAGGGAATGAGGGACACATGTCAGCTCCCTAGGCTAGATGCCCACAAGGTGTGCCCAATTTCTATTGGATGACCCTTGAAGTGGACCAATGATAATTAAGCTAGATTAAATCTATTTTAATTAATTTAAAAACATTTAATAAAAGAAACCAATGAGAATTAAGTCTCCTAGAAGACTATTGGGCAGTCTCCCAAGGGGTCCAATGAGCATTCAGGAGCCCCATGGCTTTCCTGATTCCTATTGGCCAGGAGGCAAAGGGGTCCAATAAGAGTTTAGTTTAATTATTTAATTACCTAAAGCTCTCACAAAAGGGGAAAGGGGGACACATGTCAGAAGGCTATCACTTATGCTGCTTAATTGTAATTGGCTTGACTTGGGGAGGGCCAATGAGGCTTCAGCAAGAGCAATTAGCAAGAGGGCTCGCCCAAGAGAGAGAGGGGGCTGATTTTTGGAAGGCATTATTACACACACACTCACATAAGCTCAGGTGTGAAGAAAGAGAAGACTATCTCTTCCCAAGCTTTAATGGAGAGCTCATCACCTACTCCAAGCTTGTGAGATAGAAGCTTGCATCAACACTCTCTTGGCATGTGGATGCAAATCCAACCAAGAGCCAAGATTCAATGCATGCTCATCTCCTCTACCAAGCTAATTACTAAGCTAATCTATGCTACATATGAGTGATTATGTGAGGAGATGTACATCTTTCTCGTAAGATACTCCTTCTTCCTCTCAATCTACTCTCATACCCTGCTAGCTCTCACCATCTTCGAAGGTGTGTGAGGTCTTGGGTCTGAGAACGGGGATAATTCAAGTTGTGTTTGTTAAGTGTTTTGCTTAGTGCATGAAGTTTCCATCTTCATTGCACTAGCTAGTCTTGAAGGAACACAAAGAATTGTATTGTACAATGTCTCTCTTGATGGGAGAAACCATAATACAAAGCCTTTTGGAAGGGGGACCGGCTCCATGAAAATCCGGTCCTCAACTGTTGTCAATAGTTGAATTTCTCTCTCTTTTGAAAGTATTGTCGATGCTCTCTAACTAGGTGTTATGCTTTTTGTTGCTCTCTCCACCCAAGCACTCTTGTAATTCTCATTAGGAATCTATTCTAATGAAATGCCCACTATGTTCATGCTAATTTCCGCTACACATAAGTTATTAGGCCATTAAATGTTACATTGGTATCAGAGCTCAAGGTTTCTCTTTTCTTGCTCAAGAAGGGAGGTCCTCAAGCTAGCTACAAATGGTTGGTATTATTAAGTGCCTGTGAGTAAGTAGAATAGGGATTTTTCAGCCTTGCAGTGCGCCTGCCTTCGTGCAGTTAACGGGGCATCACCGTTGAGAGCTATGGTCTTAATAGTGGAGTCCTACGGGGCTTGCCTACGGCTTAACCACTATTGAGCTATTAGAAGCTTGACAGGAGCCGGTGCTGTTTTGGTGTCAAAAGACCCTCTCTTCTATTCCTTGCAATTAATGGTATTCGAGCCGTGGGTACAGTAGTTTGAGTGCTTTTTCTAAAGGGGTAAAGAGGAGTAGCAACTAGGGCTTGAAGTGCCAAAGTACACCTAAAAAGTTTACACCTAAAAGTTGTTAGAATGGCTGACAATAGTAAAGAGAGTGAAATTAATGTTGATAACTTTGATTTTGCTCATGAGCAAGCTACTAATGATTCTTCAATGCTTGTTAACTATCTTGTTTCTAGGCTTCAACAAGCCATGGGCAATCCATCTCTCCAAAGTGAAGTGCAACGGTAGCTCCGTGCTCACGGGATTCTCCAAGCTCATCGCCATGACGAGAGAACACCTAGGAAGCCTCCTTGTGAGACTACCAAAAGAGGTCTCTCTCCGATTCGGGAAGAAGAAGAGAATCCATATGAAGGGCTCAAGAATTTACTTCTTGATGATGCATCTCCTTCCCAAAGGAGAACTCAAGAGCCTCCATCGAAGGAACGAGAAAGAAGCGAGTCTCCCGCCACCTCGGCGGAGATGGCTCCAGGAAGACGGCGGGCTAAACGCTCTCCATCACCACCAAAGCGGAGAAGACCATCACACTCTTCTCCAGGCCATAATTCAAAGAGGGATGATAAAAAGCAAGAGAAGAAAAAGGCGAGAAAGAGGACACCCTCTTCTCCATCTTCTTCATCCTCTTCCTCTTATGAAAGCTATGGTGAAGACGACAAAGATCAAGACAAGAAAAAGGTGAGAAAGAGGTCACCCTCTTCTCCACCTTCTTCAAATTCTTCACCTTCTGAAGAAAGTGATGGTGCAACCTTTGAACCATCAAAAAGAAGAGGCCATAGGAAATCCTATGCCGCATGGAAGAGGTCGTCCAAGTTGAAGAAATTCAAAGAGGGAGGGAAGAGCATCTCTTTCCTTACCTATGATGGTACCTTTGGTGCTACGGACAAAGTCTTGGCCTTTATCCAACAATTCGATGCGGCGTTTAGAGATGAGGGCTTCACGGAGTCCTCTAAGCTACTCCATGTAGCTATGCACTTTCAAAAGTCCGCCAGACAATGGTGGTCTAGCCTACGAGCCAACGGTGAAGCTCCACGAACATGGAAAGCTTTAAGAGCTTCCATTATGAAGCAGTTTTTGGCCACCGATGCCAAAGACAAAGTACTCACCGAATGGCGAAGCTCAAAGCTCTCTCCCAATGAATCTATCCACAAATATGTAGACAAGTTTTGGGACCTACAACTCAAAGCCACTGTCTTCAAAAAGTTGGATTTTGGAGAGCAAAAGCAACAATTTTGTGCGGGCTTAACCGAAGAAATGGCGGAGTATGTCAACTCCCAAAGACCACGTACCATATCAGCGGTAATACACCACACTATGGTCGCCTCTCGAATCAATTTCCAAACGGGGGCAAAAAGAAATAATAAGCCCCTGGAAAACAAGGGTTCCAATGAGCCTAAGGGGAAGGACAATGTCCAAAAGTCTCCTAAGGGCAACTTCAACAAAGCTAAAGAGAAGGGAGTTTACAAAGGTAAGAATAAACTCTCTCCTGAAGAGCTTGAGCGTTATCGTAAGGATAACCGGTGTTTCAAGTGCGGCGAACAAGGGCATGCGTACCACGCTTGTCCCCAAAAGAACAACCGCCAAGATCCTCCTAGAGCTTCCTTGGTTGAAATCCAAGAGGAGGAGACTCACCAAACTCACCACAAAGGATCTCCTCTATGCCATGCTTGAGGAAAGGTAAGAGAACATGATAATTTTATTCTCTTTGACCCTGGACCCTGGTTCTACTCACAATTTTATAGCTATAGAATTGGCCACCAAGCTAGGAATACAATCCTACGAGATGGGAGATGTCCTACCCGCAGACAGTGCCTTCAAGGGGAAAGAAGCTTCAGTCACTCCCTTAATCGGGAAATTGAGGCTTCATGTCCAAGGCTATGTGCACAAAGAGGACTTCTTTATCTCTCCTCTCAAGCATGAGGATGTAATCCTAGGGGCACCATGGTTTGACCGTCTGGCTTCCGATGTTAAATTTCTTCAAAGGAGAATCTCCTTTAAGTTCAGGGAAAGAGACATGTATATAGATGCTAAAGAAATGGGTAACACCATCCCCATTGTACATACACCAGCTTTCAACAAGTCAATAAAGAGCTCTATTTCCGTCTACATGATTTTTGTTAAAGACTCTCAAAATGAACCTAATGCTTTAGCAAAAGAAAATAAAAGCAACCAAAAGGAATTAGAGTTATCCAATTTTCTCAAGGGGTTTCAAGATGTTTTTATTGACGACATACCTTGTGAGCTACCTCCTAAACGAGGTAATGATGACCATGCAATTGAACTTCTTCCAGGAAGTTCACCGCCTAATAAACCTCCTTATAGAGTTTCTCAAGCTCAACAAGAGGAGATTATGCGGCAAGTGCATGAGTTAGTTGAGAAGGGTATGGTTAGGCCAAGCTCATCTCCATTTTGCTCACCTGTGCTATTAGTGCAAAAGAAAGACAACACATATCGTATGTGTGTCGACTATAGAGCACTAAATAGGATCACTATCAAGAATAGGTTTCCCGTTCCATGGGTAGAAGACCTATTTGATAAGCTGCAAGGATCGACCTACTTCAGTAGGGTTGACCTAAAAAGTGGCTATCATCAAATAAAGATAGTTGATCAAGACATTGTAAAGACCGCATTTCGTACTACATTTGGTCTTTACGAATGCATTGTCATGCCTTTTGGCTTGACCAATGCACCAGCCACATTCAACCGCTTGATGGAGAAGCTGTTCAAGCCTCATCGAACCTTCACTGGAGTGTTCTTTGATGATATTATCATCTACTCTAATTCATTGGAGGAACACAAGCAACACCTCCAGGTAATATTTCAAGTTTTAAGAGAGAATAAACTTTATGTTAATCGAAAGAAAAGTGAATTTTTCTTGCAAGAGATTCAATATTTAGGTCACATTATCTCTCAAGATGGCATCCAAATGGATCCATCCAAGTTAGAGGTAATAAAAGGATGGCCTAAACCAAGGAATCTTCATGAACTAAGAAGTTTCATAGGTATGTGTGCATACTATAGACGCTTCATAGAAAAGTTCTCACAAATTGCGGGACCATTACATGACCTAACAAAGAAAAGCATTAGGTATACATGGTCTGCTAAGGAGAACAATGCTTTCGAAAAGCTTAAAGAAAAGCTTATCTCTCAACCTGTGCTTACACTACCGGATCTCTCAAAACCATTTGAGGTCCAATGCGATGCTTGTGGTGATTTCCTTGGAGCTGTTTTGCTCCAAGAAGGGCACGCCATAGGCTATGAGAGTCGAAGGCTCGACCTTGTTGAGCAAGCTCTAGGCATATACGAAAAGGAACTCCTTGCAGTTCTACATGCCTTAGACTCATGGAAGCACTATTTATTGGGGACTCCTTTCATTCTGCGAATGGATCACCAAAGTCTTAAGTACTTCATGAAGCAGACCAAGCTCTCCGACAAACAAATGAGGTGGGAAAATTTCCTTTCGCAATTTCATTTTCATATTGCTCACATTGCTGGAAAACATAATCAAGTAGCTGATGCACTCTCAAGACGGCCGAGAGTGAATGCAGTTTCCATAACAACTCACAATGATCTATCTTCAATAATGATAGATGAGTATGCTATTGATCCCGATTTTAGAGATGTGATTTCAGCCCTTGCATTAGGGAAGAAAGAAGAACCATTTACTTTACAAGATGGTTATCTTCTCTATGGCAATAGACTATGCGTTACTAACTCATTACGTGAGAAAGTAATGTATGAATCTCAGGCTCCACCTTATGCGAGGCATAGAGGGATTGAGTCTACCTTA
This sequence comes from Adiantum capillus-veneris, assembly GCF_014529385.1. Classification (NCBI taxonomy): domain Eukaryota; kingdom Viridiplantae; phylum Streptophyta; class Polypodiopsida; order Polypodiales; family Pteridaceae; genus Adiantum; species Adiantum capillus-veneris. The sequence goes on along the minus strand of NC_140947.1, from coordinate 94,913,755 downwards.
AAGGGAATTGAAACATATTTCTATTGGCCTACCATGAAAGTGAACATACAAGAGTATGTTTCCAAATGTGTGGTATGCCAAAAGACAAAATTTGATAGAGGGAAGCAACTTGGATTGCTTCAACCCTTGCCAATCCCTAATTCACCATGGGAGAGCATATCCATGGATTTTATCTTTAAATTGCCTAAATCTATCCATGGGAATATGGGAATATGGACGATAGTAGACAGGTTTAGTAAACAAGCTCATTTTATACCTGTCAAAAAGACTATCAAAGCCCATCAAATGGCAACCCTCTTTATTTCACAAATTTTCAAGTACCATGGCTTGCCCATGTCCATAGTGTCGGATAGAGATCCTAGAATGACCAGTAATTTCTGGAAGGGTCTCTTTGAGAATTTAGGAACAAGGCTAAACTTCTCTTCGGCCTATCATCCACAAACTGATGGCCAAAGTGAAATAGCTAACCTAACCATTCTCGATCTACTAAAAGCCTATGTAACGGAAGTAGATCAAAGATCCCAATGGGAGAAGTACTTACCCTTAGTGGAGTATGCTTACAATAACATTGTACATACTTCCACGGGAAAAGCACCTTTTGAGGTAATTGAGGGAAGATCAAAAAGTCCCTTGCTACTTAAGGTACATGGGAAGATCTTCGCTGCAGATGAGTATAGTCGAGACCTACAAGAATCTTTCCAAAAGATTAAGGATGCTATCTCTATCTCACAGCAAAGGCAAAAGGCTGCTGCTGACAAGCACAGAAGAGCCCAAGCCTTTAAAGAAAACGATTGGGTCTTGTTAAAGTTTCCCAAGGCTCGATTAAGGCACACAACGGGCAAGAATCCTACGGGTCACCAGAAGTACTATGCTAAACTAGCAAAAAGGTACTATGGTCCCTTTCAAATTCTTAGGCCAATCAAGAGATGGCCTATCAACTCAAGTTGCCCAATCATTGGCTCATACACAATGCTTTTCATGTGAGCCTATTAAAGCCTTACAAAGGAGAGCCACCTCAAGAACCAACTATTGAAGACCCACCGGAGATCGAGGACCAAGAAGAGGTGCTGTAGCCCGAGTCCATTCTCCGACATGAAGACAAGGTACTAAGAGGCGGTAAGACTATCCGACGATATCTTATTAAGTTTAAGAATTATCCTTTTGAAGATGCTAGATGGATGCAAGGCATACAATTAAAGGATAACCTAAACCTTGTCAATGCTTACAATGCTTCCCAAGAGTAAGCAAATGTACAAAATGTTAAAAATGAACAAAATTTTTGTCTTATAAGACTCTCTTTTTCTTTATTTGTGCACAAAAATGAAGTAGTATGCATGCTTAGATCAAGTTTGCGGAGACGACGTCTCCCAAACACCAAGTAGAGCTTGTCACTCTACTATGGAAGACTGATAGGACTAATGTGCAGACATGCTTGCGGAAGCCTCAGGCTCTCAAGCGCCAAATGGACTAGTCATCCATCGTGGAATGATGTCGTAGGGTAACATAGGGATCCTCTACCCGCTAAGGAAAGGACTCATGAACATGCTTTATCTTCTCTACACCATAGTCGAGGATGACTATGATTTCAAGAGAGAGGTAATGTAATAATAATCAATATCTAATTCTCCTAAATGATTTTCCCATATTAAACTGATCATTTAATGTGGGGAAGGCCAGGGGAGAAAAAGCTAGAATATTGGTTAAGCTAGGAGACCGGCCACAGTAGGGATCCGAAGGAAGGAAAATAGGGATCCAAAGGGGGGGCCATCTGCAAAATATCCATGTGCAACAATGGGCTAAAAAGACCCTAAGGTTCAGCCCATTAAGACTTCCAAAATGCTAAGGTTCCAAAATTCAAAGGCTGTGTCCAAAGGTCAACCCTAGGGAAAATTGGATGCTTTGTGTGTGCCCTAAAAGTCTTTGCACATCCCTACATGGGAGGGGGCGAGCCCTAAAGGTAGAGGATGAGAGAGAAAGCCACACACACACAGAGGCTCCCTTTACACAAAGGGAATGAGGGACACATGTCAGCTCCCTAGGCCAGATGCCCACAAGGTGTGCCCAATTTCTATTGGATGACCCTTGAAGTGGACCAATGAGAATTAAGCTAGAGTAAATCTAGTTTAATTAATTTAAAAACATTTGATAAAAGAAACCAATGAGAATTAAGTCTCCTAGAAGACTACTGGGCAGTCTCCCAAGGGGTCCAATGAGCATTCAGGAGCCCCATGGCTTGCCTGATTCCTATTAGCCAGGAGGCAAAGGGGTCCAATAAGAGTTTAGTTTAATTATTTAATTACCTAAAGCTCTCACAAAAGGGGAAAGGGGGACACATGTCAGAAGGCTATCACTTATGCTGCTTAATTGTAATTGGCTTGACTTGGGGAGGGCTAATGAGGCTTCAACAAGAGCAATTAGCAAGAGGGCTCGCCCAAGAGAGAGAGGGGGCTGATTTTTGGAAGGCATTATCACACACACACTCACATAAGCTCATGTGTGAAGAAAGAGAAGACTATCTCTTCCCAAGCTTTAATGGAGAACTCATCACCTACTCCAAGCTTGTGAGATAGAAGCCTGCATCAACACTCTCTTGGCATGTGGATGCAAATCCAACCAAGAGCCAAGCTTCAATGCATGCTCATCTCCTCTACCAAGCTAATTACTAAGCTAAGCTATGCTACATATGAGTGAATTATGTGAGGAGATGTACATCTTTCTCGTAAGATACTCCTTCTTCCTCTCAATCTACTCTCATACCCTGCTAGCTCTCACCATCTTCGAAGGTGTGTGAGGTCTTGGGTCTGAGAACGGGGATAATTCAAGTTGTGTTTGTTAAGTGTTTTGCTTAGTGCATGAAGTTTCCATCTTCATTGCACTAGCTAGTCTTGAAGGAACACAAAGAATTGTATTGTACAATGTCTCTCTTGATGGGAGAAACCATAATACAAAGCCTTTTGGAGGGGGGACCGGCTCCATGAAAATCCGGTTCTCAACTGTTGTCAATAGCTTAATTTCTCTCTCTTTTGAAAGTATTGTCGATGCTATCTAACTAGGTGTTATGCTTTTTGTTGCTCTCTCCACCCAAGCACTCTTGTAATTCACATTAGGAATCTATTCTAATGAAATGCTCACTATGTTCATGCTAATTTCCGCTACACATAAGTTATTAGGCCATTAAATGTTACACGCATGTGCATGATTGTCTCTATATATGTGAGGTTGTAGGGATCTTGCTGATCAAATTTTAGAAAACAATTGATATATGTGGAGTGGATTAATTGGTTGACGTGTGTGCGGAATCTCCTGCCCTGTGCTGTCCCAAGATCCACCATATCTCCTCTATGAACCTGGTAGTATAACCCGCGAGCATCTGGTGAAGGCATGTCATGGTCCTCATCTTCTGCTGGAGAAGGGAGCGGTGACTGTGGAGGAGAATTTGTAGTACTCCCCCCCCCCCCCCAAAAAAAAAAACAACAACTAGCTCCGCTCCCTCGTCGAGATCGACCGGCGCTAGCGAGCGAGCTGCCCTGACGCTGACTGCCAGAAGAGCGCCGACGTGAATCTGGGACAGGTGGAGGGATAGGTGATGGATAGGTGGACGCCCGTGGCGTCGGACCCTGTGGCGTCGCACCCAATAGCGTCGGACCCTGGGGCGTTGGACCCCGTGAAGGAAAAGTTGAACTTGGAGCTGTAGCTCGAAAACTTTGCAGGTATGGAGTGCCACCAGTCGGAGTAGAGACCTCTGATAATCCAAAAGATGCTAGTTGCGCCTGTGAATAGCGCTGTGTAAGGGTCTGCTGTGAATCTAACCACTCAGGCCAAAGACGCAATGCCCTCTCCACATCTGGATCGGTCACAGGTACGGCAGTGGACCCACCTAGAGCGTCCCGAAACCAACCGAACCCTGATGATGACTGCTGAGGTGATGGCTGTGAATGATAGGCAGAGAGAGCGTCGGGATATGACATCCCGTCTACCATGAAATTCTCAATGCTGCGAAAGCGTGGTGTGGAAGAAGAAGACATGGGGTGCATTTATTACGACAAATATTAAACTAGGGTATAAAATTTGAATATATGATTAAAAATTTACACATTGATTTTTTTCAAACATTGTATTTTTTAACATTGGATTCTCTATAGTATCCAATGTTGAAAGAATCCAATGTGTGTCTACAACCTATAAAAGAGTCTTGCAAAGCCTCGAGTGCTAATAAGATATTAGTGTGTGTAATGACTAATAAGAGATTATTGTGTTTATGATTAGTGTGATCGATTGCGTGATCACTTGGACAGTCATTGGGGCCTAATACGTCACCTACGACTTAATCATGGGGGTATGTTTCTGTTTCTGTGTTGATTGTTGTTGAATTTAACATAATTAGCGTGTGTTTTAGTGTTGGCTTGGGTAATTGGCTTGTGCACACACTAATTAGTGTGTGTTAACATACACTAATTAGTGTGTGCATTGGATTGTGTAATTGGCTTGTGCACACACTAATTAGTGTGTTTTAACATACACTAATTAGTGTGTGCATTAGATTGTGCACACACTAATTAGTGTGTGTTAACATACACTAATTAGTGTGTGCATTGGCTTGTGTAATTGGACTAATCCCACACTAATTAGTGTGTACATTGGCCAATTCCATTGGTCAATGCACACACTAATCATACACTAAATAGTGTGTGTATTGACCGATCACATTGGCCAATGCACACACTAATCACATACACTAAATAATGTGTGTATTGGCCAATCCAATTGACCAATGCACACACTAATCCAAAACTAATTAATGTGTGCATTGAGCAATCACATTGGCCAATGCACACACTAATAGCACACTAATTAGTGTGTACATTGACCAATCACATTGGTCAATGCACACACTAATCACACACAAATTAGTGTGTGTTAATGAGTACTAATTAGTGTGTGCATTGACCAATCACATTGGCCAATGCACACACTAATAACACACTAATTAGTGTGTACATTGACCAATCACATTGGTCAATGCACACACTAATCACACACAGATTAGTGTGTGTTAATGAGCACTAATTAGTGTGTGCATTGACCAATCACATTGGCCAATGCACACACTAATAACACACTAATCACACACTAATTAGTGTGTGCACGGCCAATCCCAAATTTAACATATTAGGTTATGCAAGTAATAAAATCTAACAAGTTTAGATTTTGCAAGTAACTAATAGTTAACAAATTTAAGTTTTGGTGTGTCTTTACTTACACTAATTAGTGTGTGTAATTAGTGTGTAAAGAATGTACACATGCACTAATTGGTGTGTGTAATTAGTGTGTAAAGAACGTACACATGCACTAGTTAGTGTGTGTAATTAGTGTGTGTGTATACATGTGTATGCATGTGTGTGCATGCGTGTATGAGTGTATGCATGTGTGTATGTGTGTGTGTGTATGCGTGTGTGTGTATGCATGTGTGTGTATGCGTGTGAAAAAATCAAAAAACATAACAACAAAACTTACATGGAATTGAAGCGCTTGTTGGGAGAGGGTAGGAGAGTGGAAGAGTAGAGATGGTGGAGAGTAGAAGAGTAGAGATGGAGGTAGAGCTCAAGGTTGTGAGGTTCGCGCTCTCGGTTTCTGTGGAGAAGACGATGAAATTCGAATTTTAGGGCTTTGAACTTCGCGGGGCACGCGGGTGCCCCTATTTATAAAAAATTTTGAAAATTGATTTTCCGCTCCTATTACCGCGAGCATTACCGCGTCTCTTACCGCAAACATTACCGCGTATATTACCGCGGCGCAAATTCGGGCCAAATAAACAGATGGCCACGTTCTGACATTATTACTATTGATCCTCACAATCTATTGGTACTATGTTTTTTATAAAATATATATAAAATGAAAGTATTTCTAGTACTTTGAAATTGACATTTTTACCTAAATGGTTAATTTTTACTTTTTACTGATATTTTATTAACATTCTTGGTAATTTGATTTTAATTAGTGTATGTAATTTATTAATGTAGGTTGCTTGGGATGATTTTGGCCCGTCCACTGAACCGGATAGATCACGGTGGTTGGCCGAGCGATTACCATGCCCATGCATACGGTGCAAATGCGCCATTGCTCGACTTCGACGGATATGCTTGAGCCATGTAGAAGATTATGGACTATAGGACGATCCTCGCAAGCGTGCACGGATGGAAAAAAATGATCCGCGAATTGTTGCGGCTATTGACGTCACCCCACATTGGCATGTGGTTGGTGGAGGAGGGGAAAGGAGGGTGGAAGAGCGCATGCGCCAGTCCATTAGAGAGGGAGGAAGCACATCAAATTAGCCAAGTACTGCTGCTCCCTCTTATCCGAGTGACCACATCCCATCTCCTTACGTGGATGCAGAAGATGACCATTTGCATAGAATGGTTGAGGATCTCTTTGCACGAGAGGAGGAGCATGAACCAGAGTGTGCATGCGAAGAAGCTTCCGAGAGAACGAGGAGTGAGCTACTTGATTCGGCACACACCGCACTATATGATAGATGCTCTTACTCCATTTTAAGGGCTTCTCTCAAAGTCCTTAACCTTCAGGCGATGTTTGGACGGAGAAATGCTAGTGTCGACGCACTTTTGAGGTATGTTTATAGATTGTGAAGGATGCTTGTGGAGTGCATAAATTAGCTTCTAATGTACTTTCTTCTTGTGATAGGTTGCTAGGAAAGATTGTGCCAGCTGGCAATCACATGCCAAAGAACAGACAAAAAGCCCACGAAGTGGTGACTGCATTAGGGATGGATTATGATCTCATTCATGCTTGCGTGAACGATTGTGTGCTCTTTCGTAATGAGCATGCCGATTGTGACACATGTCCATCATGCGGGGAGCCTAGGTTCAAAGAAGGAATGCAGAGCAACAGAATTCCACGTAAAGTTTTGAGGCATTTTCCACTCATCCCTCGCATCCAACACATGTTTAGATCGAAGGGTACGAGCGATCTTTTGAGTTGGCATGCAAAAAACCGCTCCACAGATGGTATTATGAGAGTGCTAGCTGACTCACCAGCGTGGAAGCACATAGAGGACACATGGCCAGAGTTCAGGGATGAGCCTCGTCACTTGAGGATTGGGTTAGCTAGTGATGGAGTGAATCCATTTGGGCACCGCTCTACTTCATGGAGCACTTGGCTGGTGGTTGTTGTAAACTACAAGATTCCGCCTTGGGAGGCAACAAAAAAGGAAAACATTTTACTATCACTTCTCATTCCAGGAAAGCACAAGGTAAAAAACATGGATGTATATTTGCAGCCTCTTATTGATGAGCTTCAAGAACTATGGAGAGGCATAGATGCCATTGACATTTCACGGCCACCACGAGACCGCAATGCTGTCATCAAGTGCATCCTCATGTGGACCATGCATGATTACCCAGGATTTGGAGAGGTATCTGGTAAGTATGCACATGTTAATTGTACTCTTTGCTTTAGGTTTATCGTCTCATGTGTAACGTTTATTTACCAGCTCTTGGCAGGATTGGCAACATCTGGACATAGTGCGTGTCCCACTTGTGGCCCTTCCCTTGTGACAGAGAGACCTCCTCTTCTTGGGAAGGTGATCTATCCCAACAACCATCGCTTCCTACCTCCTTCACATCGTAGATATGCTCCCCCTATCAATGGAGTGCAGTCGTTCCATTGGAACATGGCTGATTGGGCGAAGCATTGGGAGGAGCATCATGGTACCTCACCACCTCCCAATGGGTTTCCAAAGGGTATGTCTAGGTACTCAATCTTCTTGTCGCTCCCCTATTGGGCTTCATTGAAAATTCAGCACTTATTGGACCCTATGCATGTATTCAAAAATGTTGGGCAAGCTATATGGGATCACATAATTGGCAAGAAGGATTCATTGGGTGCTAGGGAAGATTTAAGAGCCATTAGACGTCTCCCCCCTTCAGCCACGCCCCGCATGGGGGAGCGGGAAAAGATGATTCTCCCAAAAGCACCGTGGATAATGTCAAAGGCAGACCAAGAGCGGACAAAGCAAGTTATTGCATCCATCAGAACTCCAACGGGATATATGCGGTCACTCAAAGGTGCTTTCACAAAAACCAAAAAGGGTGGCTCCACTCAATTGTATGGATTGAAATCCCATGATTGGCATAAAATCCTTCAGGTAAGAGTAGAACAATTTGTGGTGTCTATGTGTCCTTATGTATAGGTTGACATTCACTAAGATGTTTTATTGCTTGTAGTTTGTACTTCCCATAACTATTAGTGGTTATGGGGACACTAAGGTGAAGGCTGCAATATTCAAAGTGGGTGAGATTGTGAGGTAATGGGTTTTTTTCAAGTACTATATCATGTTGTGCATGCATGAACTTTGGAATCTTTTTTCATCTTCTATATAACGTTTTCCCTGTAGATTTGTGAGCTCCAAGGAGATAGAATTAGAAGCCATACCAGTAGCCCATCAGCTAGCAGTAAAGGCAGTGTGTGCTATTGAGGATGCATTCCCACGTACAATCCTTGTTAGCCAAATACACCTATTGCTTCACCTTGTTGAGGAGATTGCCATTTGTGGGGTGGTTCACTCTAGATGGATGTTCTTCTTGGAGAGATTCTTGAGGACTTTAAAGGATTTTGTTAGATTGAGTTCACAACCGGAGGTATGCAAAATAAATACACTATAGATAGCATTTAAACGTTATGGAGTTACTAATAGAAATATGTGGTTTTAATGTTTTTAGGCGAGCATGGCAGAAGGTTGGGTGGTGCAAGAGGCATTTGTGTATGTCTCACAGTATCTCATCACAGTGGATCCATCATTGCCTCGTCTGTGGAGTGAATAAGAGGATCCTAGGAAGCACTCAATCATTCCTAGTGGAAAAGGCTCACTCTTGGTCATGGATAGAGAGTTTTATGCCATAGTCAACAACTACTCTTTACTCAATGCTACTATCATGACCAAATGGGTCAATATGTACTTGGAAGCCCGCGCAGCTAGAGAAAGGGATAGAGATGCATGGAAGAGGTCCCATGGAGGTAGACGTGCACCTCCTTTTCCTAAAGAGCTTTCAAAATATCCTGACTTGATTCAAGGAGAGTGGATCCATAATGCCATGACCAATGCCAAAGCACAAGGAGAACAAATAAGCCCTAAAGAATGGGAGTATGCGCGAGGATGCTTGCGCAAGGTGAGTGTGTATATGTTATGTATGCATGTATGCAAATCACTTAATAAAATGCGTTGTAACCTCTTATGCATTGTGATTGTAGGGTCTCATTTTCAACTCCATTTGGTCCGAAGGCCGACATTTTCGCACCCGCAAGATAGATGAGCGTCGGACCACTAATGATTGTGGCGTGATGGAAAACTTTGACACAACAACAAACGAGGTCAGATATTGTGGTACTATAGAGAGAATAATCAAAGTGGATTTCAGATCTTTTCACAAAATCCTCTTTGAGTGTCGATGGTTTGCGGGTGAGGTCAAAAGACATGAAAATGGGCTCATTATGGTGGATTCCACCCAATTCCATCAGGGAAAAACTGACAACTTGGTGTATCCTAGTAGTTGCGAGCAGGTAATTTAGGCTGTGTGCAATTAACTTAAATTAAACATTTAAGTTATGTATATCAGCTTATTCTTAGTGTCTGACGTACAGGTCTTTTATGTGCCATGTATATTTCAAAGAAGACTTTGGTATGTCATTCCAGTCACGCCGCGGGGTAGATCTATCTTTGCAGAGACGGACATTGAGCCAGTAATTGATCCCATCATACCATCACCACAAGATGCAGAGGAAGATGTAGTAGAAGTTGAAGAAGGTCAGCCAAGCCTTGCAAATAGTCATCTTGAGGAGGAGGAAGAGGGAAAAAGCGATGATGATTCTACAGGAGGTGATGGAGAGGAGGAAGAATCTCTAAATTTGTTTATTGATTTGAATACTATGGGTCGATATATAGATCCTAGTGCTTGTAGAGATCTTATACAAGATGAGAATTAAAAAAACTCTCCATTCTTTCACTTGGTGTAGTATATGATTAATTTGCAAATGTTTCGCTATGTGCTTATGAATAGTATTTGTAATGGTTTTGTTGTGAGTTCAATGATTTATGTATAGAATTTTTAGAGTGAAAGAGAGATTAAGTGAGGTGAGCAAGCATTCTGGAGAGTGTAGGAGTTGTATTGGATTTAAATGGAAACCCGCGGGAGAGGAAGGGGGAAGGGGGTCCAGCCTGTCTTAGCGGTAATGTTTGCGGCAATAATGGTGGATATTTGCGCGGTAATATGTGCGGTAATGTGCCGCTCCTGCATCAAAATGATTCTCTCTCCTCATTTTGAATTCCTCTCTCTTGTTTTGCGATAATGGCCCGCAGTAAACGCCACGAACTCTCATAGTGATCATGAGCTTATGTGAGGGAGGCGCCACATACCTAGCTAGGTACGATTGGGGACAGGGGACTGCCAGCCCGATGGGGGGGCCGTAGGTCCCCTGCCCCCAATCGTACCTAGCTAGGTTTGCGGTGCCTCTCGAGCAGAAGCTCATAATGTTATGCATAGTATGAAAAACACTGAGAAAGACTCCATTTTCCTACATGAGAAAAATTCTAAATCTTCTTGTGATTGTGCTCTAGGGTAGAAGTCCCAATATAGAGACGATGAGATTGAGACAACGCTCACGTGGGCTGTGTTTTACTGTTTCGAGCGGAAAAGAGCGCATTCGAAAGCTTGTGCCATAACATTACTGCAGTAAAGATGTTGTCGTTGATGGTGGTCTATAGCGAGCGCAATGCAGGCGACAAGGCATTCTTGTGTAACAAAAAAGGGAGCGAGAAGGGAGCACTACTTGCGGGTGTGAGGAGACGATAATGCCAGCAAGGCTCGAACCCCCGCCACAACCTACCCACGCGAGGCACGTTACCACATGGCTACACAGATATGATGCGCTTCCGTCTCTGTTTTGGTGCAATATATTAACATTTTATTGGGGTTCGGCAGGCTCACACTTGGGGCCCGGCCACTTACTGGCTCCTCTACCCTAGCTAACCGTCGACCCTTGTGGCATCGTGATAACACCAAAATTAACCCAAATCAGTCCGTCCATTACTACTTATTCCATGGAGTAGAGAAGTGACAATCGTGATTCAATGACCGACGGCGCGCCCGCGCACACATAAGCAAGCGAATGCAGTAGTGTGTGCGCGTAGAGAGAGAGCGAGAATTGAAGATGTTGGACTGCATTATATGCCTGGGGCAGGCGGAAAGCCCAGTGTTGGCAGAGTGCGGACACCCATTCTGTTGGAGATGTGTGTATCGATGGGTGCGTAGGAACGGCTCTTGTCCAGCCTGCCAGTGGCCGCTGTCTTTGGAGGCTAGTTTCACGCCCATCTACTGCTGCAACCACAATGTCGTCAACAATCAAGAGGCGGCTTCCCCCGCTGGCGCTATGGTGGATGAAGAGGAGATTCCTCCCCGTCCCAGCATCCGCCGGCCTCGACCTGCTGGCATGCCACTGATTCTGAATGAGCCTGACAGAACTATGGAAGACTTTGCCCTCGGAGCTTATAGGCGGCCGCGTGGCGTGCCGGATGACGGTATTGACGTGGCAGTGGAGGATTTGTTTAATGCTGATGGACAGAACCAACTGCTCGCAAACGTGACCCCTGTGATTGTTATGGTGTTATGGTGATTGTTATAGTGTTAGTTTTTGGCATAGGGTTACAAACTTTTATACATGCTATTACATGCCTTTCTTGAGTTTGTGAGTGAGGCCCTTCATTTTGACTTACTGTTGCTTTCTTTGTCTTAGAATGCCAATGTGAAATTCATCTTTACCCTACCTCCGTTAGATATTGTGGTGTACTAACTGTAAAGCAAGAATAACCCAAATAAAACAAACACCCCCCCCCCCCCCCAAAATCCCCTCCCTCTTCAAATAACAAAAAAGCTCCTTATATGAGCAAGTGTTGGTTACAAATATAGATTCACACTAAGCATGCCCGGCACACACACCACATCATTTATATTAACAAGAGTTGGTTACGATGGTAGATTCACACTAGGCATAGTCAACCACATACCACACCTTCTTCCATAGGGAGAAAAAAGATAAAGATGTTTTTTATCGTAGGGTTTCTTGACGTTGGTACAGCTGAAGATGGCGACCTATGGAAGTGCAAGAAGTCCAGGCATGGCAGTTTCTAGGCAAATGATGGGGACATTGAACGGGTAATTGATGCAGTCAAGAGACAGGTATACCCAGATGAAGCACTCTCTAGTCGAAAGTGCAAGTGTTTCTTGCTATCGCAGGTGACATGATCAAATGTTGATATCATAAGGTTGTAAACAGGACAAGGGGTGCTAGATACAAGTGCTATCAGGTTTGTGATATCGGATTTGGAGCAAGATGTCAGCATGACACTCTATTGCCATGATGTGTATGTCAGGTACGGCGTGTTGTAGGTCAATGGTGGTTTTATCCTCTCCTAGTTTGAATCTCTCTCGATACTTCAAGGTCTAGGGAGGGAGCTATGCCAAGGAAAAAAGCTCGAGTTCAACCGGTTCCAGATGGGCACTCGTATTTGCATATACCAATGCGATGGAGCGCTTGAGGCGATCGTCATTTTTTTTGACGACGGACTTGTCACTCAAGGTTGATGGCGATCAATGTGATTGAAGTCTCTCACAACGACATCTTGGCACCTCGAAGTCCTTACGGTGGAAATGCTATCGAGGAGGCAATGGCACCAATGGCCGGACGTTGAAAAGCGCGGGAAGGCGGCCCAAGTCGAAGGGCTTGATAAAAAAAGAAATGTTGAAAGGTGGTGGGCATGCAGGAAAAAAGTGTCATCTAGATGGAGAGGAAGGGGTGCCAAAAAGTGAGCAGGGCCGAGAGTGGAAAGAGCAGAGCGCTGCTTAGGAGCAGCCGGTGGTGAGCAAGAGTGGCACCACCTGGTGGCCATGCAAAAGCAAAAAGAGGGAGTTGCATATTGGGGAGGAGGTGGGATTCACGAGCGCTGCAGTGTTGTGGCAGGAGGGGGGGGGACCGCCAATGATGGAGGGCGGGCGGCAACTGTATGGCTAGCAGGACTGAGAGCAGTGCTAGGGACCGCCAAGCTTTTGGAAGGAGAAGCAACCAAGTGACTCGATGGGGAAGCCGAGCAGGAGGAGGGTGACCTAGTGCTTCAGGGAATTGGGAGGAGAGAGGATAGAGTGATTACTGCAAGCAAGACGCGGAGGAGGCCTGCGATACACTGCAGAGGATGAAGGTGTTGCATAGGTTGTTGAAGTGACCACCAAAGAGGTGGGGAGCACGGAGCACTAAAGAGGCGTACAAAAAGAGCGGGCAAGGACGTGGAGGTCCCGCCAGTGCAGGGAATGAAGCTGGTGACCCTTGGGTATTGGGAACAGCGCCGCGAGTTGGTTACAAGGGGAGAGGCAGCCTGCGTAAATCCATCACCTGTGCAGCTACTAAGGTGGCGATACTGGGAGCCCAACATTCATTTCGGGGCTACATGTGGCAAGGGTCTGGTCCGGTGCATGAGAAGGAAAGCAACACACAAAAAAGGGTCCCATAAGCAGACGAAGGCAAAAACGAAAGGGTTATTATAAGGGAGTTGAAGACAACAGACTGCAAAGAAAGAAAGAGTTAGGAGGGCGTCATCTGGAAGGGACTGGACGTGATCAGGCCGGGAGAAGCCAAGCAAGGAATCCACAGCTTCCTGAGAATGGGCGGACTGTCCATGGTTTCTGTGAGGACGATATCAATGTATATGGCTAGTACTTTTGAATCGAACTGAAGTGGATCATAGTCTCAAGGTTCTTTATATCCTTCATCATCTTCTCTATCTCAGCTTGACAGCCTCTTGTGCCTCGGCTTGGTTGTGTGCGTGTATTGCCCCCAAGTCGCGCGCGCGTGTGTGCGCGCCAAGAAATAGCCAGCTAGAGTGCGTGAGGGGATAGGAGAGATATGGCAGGTATGAGCTAAGGTATGTTTAAGGCAAAAGTATCTATGGGGTGAGTGTCATTGTTTAGGGGTATGAGGAAGAAAGTGATCGATTTTGAGTGTGTGTAATCGGTGGTGTCCGAGAGCGAGTCGATACAATAGGGATTTGTAAATTGCGCTATAGTAAGTGTGAGTTTGTGTGGTTTGGGGTGTTGGGTATCTGTTGAGCTATAAAGAGGCAAGTCAATAACGTGTTGTGCGGGTTTCCAGCTTCCCCCATTCCATCAGTGGTGCCCCCACTGAGGACCTCCTGATTGCTCCTTGTTGAAGTCGAAGACGGTGTCGCGGTTTGAAGAGCAGGATCCAACAAGAATGGCATGGTCGGGTTTTTCAACTTTTACAGGTGCTAAAGATGCAGAGGTTTGGCTGCAAGGTTACGGTCTTTTTTTGCTTAACAGCGGTGTTAAGTATGGAGTCTGATTTACCCCTTATAATTTTCTGTGGTAAAAGTGCACATTTGTAAGGCCCCCATTATGAGGAGAAGCCATCGTGCGCGAAGGAAAATCACTCACGGGAAATAAAAATCACTCGTTAGAAACCAAAATTTTCACGGCCAAAAACTAGGGGCAACTTTAGGGGCCTCGCCGGCACAAGCCCTTGAGACCTTTTTTTTCTTCACCGGAATATTATGGCCGGACGACGGTTGGAAAGTGGTCGGAAAACGACCGGTCCGTTGGCCGGTGGCTGGTAGTCAATGGCCAGTGGGGCCGGTGGTCGAAATTCAATGGCCGGTGACCGGTGGCCGAATTCAAAAGCGGATTTGTCTACACATTGGAGGGTCCGATTTGGACTTATTCACACAAGGGCGGCTACACATGGCAGTCTCTCATAAGAGAGGGCAGCCCTTTTGGCCTATAAAAGGAGGCCATTTCTACACACATTTCATAGTGTGAAGTTGATGCAACAAGGTGTATGTGAGGTTGTGAGAGTGAAGCAAGGCGGGAGCTCCAAAAGGGTATAATCCCTTTGTAAACTACTTCTTGTTTTGAATTACTAAAGAGATTGAGTGGTTACTTTTTCGTGGACGTAGCCCACATTGGTTGAACCACGTATATCGTGTGCTCTCTCTCTCTCTCTACTCTATAATTAATCTCGTGTATCTAAATATGTCTCTCTTCATTAAGTAATCTACTTAATTATCTATTTAGCTACGTCTTATTTCCTAACAACTGGTATCAGAGCAAGGTTTCCTCGTAGCTAAATTATCTCAAGGAAAGGATTCCTTGAATTGAGTGGGAGCTATGGTGGAGGAAGGGAAGCTCAAGATTGAGAAGTTCAACGGAAGAAACTACCAACATTGGAAGATGCAGATTGAAGACTATCTCTACCAGAAGGACCTCTATTTGCCACTAGGCGGTCTTGCAAAAAAGCCCACAACGATGGCAGATGAAGCATGGATTGTCCTTGATCGAAAAGCACTGGGAGCAATCCAGTTAAGCTTGGCGTCAACGGTGACCTTCAATGTTTCGGAGATGAAGACCACGGGGGACTTGATGGAGTCACTTGACGACTTCTACGAGAAACCATCGGCATCCAATAAGGTATTTCTTATTGTTGAGAGAGAAAGAGAGAGCACAGAAATAGAACCCCAAAGTGTGTAGAATACACACATGAGATGATGTATATATAGAGGGGACCTGGGTGCCATATATAGAGAAGCCATATATTGAGTAGCTTCACATATAAGCTCAACACCCCCGCTCAAATAAGGGTCCCTAACTATGGATGAAAAAACCCTTGGGGGATCAAGGAAAAAACCCACAACTCTATATACACCCACCGTTATATTATAAAAATCATTGAATATACAAATGTTCATGAGGAGCTACATCACTCCTTTTACAATGAATATTTCATGAGAAGCTACATCACTCCTTTTACAATGAATGTTTTATGAGGAGTTACATTACTCCTATCCTATCAAATACAATAATGAATACAAAGGTTCAATAAAGAGGTGTAAAGGCTATCGATTAGCTCGTAATCAGAAGTGTCTCCATGAATCTGCTATGTAGCTTTTCATCACTATCGTATCACCAAACATATCTTCATGTTGTCATCAATATGACATCACCAAACATATCTTTATAAATCTTTTATTGTCACCAAGTTTGTCTTCATAAAATCAATTCTTTGATGAATCCTACATAGATCATAGACTAAAAAAAAAAACATAGTCATGAAAATTATTAGCATTGTTAGTGAACCTCTCCTTCTTTAGAAATTATGCACCATCACCAGGGTTAGCAACATTTCGTATCCATAGAGCCCAAAGACGTAGGAACTCTTGCTTGTACAAGTAGTAGTCATCTAAGTCTTTTTACTTATGAGAAACAATGTCTTGCCATAATTTCTGAGTATTTTGGGGATCAAAGAAGTATTTCTTGAAACGATTCAAAACTTCCGTGTAATTCCCTTTAACTTCCTCAGGCAAAGAGTCAAACCAAGTGCTAGCATCTTTCCTAAGGACCACCTCAAACATTTCTACACGTTCTTGATCAGTTACTATCCTCTTGATACGGCAAAACATCTTGAAATTTGCTAGAAATAATTCTGCATCCTCTCCAGGCTCTTCAAAGAAAAGAGGATATCGAGACGTTGGCTCTCCATTGAATTGATTTCAAAGTGACGCGTTTTTGTTTTTTCTTTCTTTAAAAGATTTACACAATAATATTTTCTAAATTGCAATCTATTCTACAACAAAATAAAAATATTCACATCAAATGACCTATGATAATCAATAAGAGGTAGAATGACAGGGTTTGGTGACGCGAGAATTTCTCCTACTCTTTGGGCACCACACATGAATACCATACGTTGTTGAAAATGGATTTTTCTACTAATTGCAATGTTTACTCTAATGTGTGGAGTGAAATGAAAGGGAAAAACCTGTATTCATGGGCCATTATCCACGGTCTATGCATGACCTAATTCTTAAAACAAAACAAAAATATAGACGTCCAAACTAAGGTCGTACCTAATGAGAGGCAAAATAAACGAATTTACTGATGCGTTTATCTCTACCAACCTAAGAGGACCTAAAATTCTACGAATTACTCACTGAAATTGCAACTTAGTACTAAAAATTATGTGTACCTTTTGCCTTGCAATGGGAATGAAGGGATCATACAAATTCTCATGATTCATGCAAGCTACTAGATTATGCTAAAGGTTGAGCCTTCACAAAACATACACAAGCTTGTCCTCAGTGGGGACACCAAAATTGAGGCGGTCCGGGGCGGGCAACAAGAAGAGCAACCTCTAGACACCCTTCAAGGCTCCCGTGCTGCTCAATGGGGCTGGGGCACAACACAACACAACACAAACCAAAACAACAAACCCACAGCCAAATCCCAACTACACAAGGGGCACCACCTAGTTTAAGAGCGAACTAGGACACAAAAGAGGAGAATCGTTAGAGCAACCCACAAAAAAGTAAGGAATTTACACTAACCCTAACACCAATGGAACACTCTCACACACTAAAACACGAGAGAGAGAGAGAGAGAGAGAGATGGTGTACAACTTAGCTTCAACTTTATATTTTGCACAAAAAGGAACTTAGAGCTTGCGGAATCAAGTGACAAGATTTGGTTATAGCATCACTAGCACATTGTCTTAGGGTTATGGGAGCCCTCTCACTATCCACCCTCTTACAATGGTAGCCAAACAATAGCCAATGAATCACAAGCAGCAAAACAACAACCTTCAATGAAACAAGTTGTTGAGAGAGAAGGAGAGAACACAGAAATAGAACCCCAAAGTGTGTAGAATACACACATGAGATGATGTATATATAGAGGGGACCTGGGTGCCATATATAGAGAAGCCATATATTGAGTAGCTTCACATATAAGCTCAACACCCCCGCTCAAATAAAGGTCCCTAACTGTGGATGAAAAAACCCTTGGGGGATCAAGGGAAAAACCCACAGCTCTATATACACCCACCGTTATATTATAAAAATCATTCAATATACAAATATTTACGAGGAGCTACATCACTCCTTTTACAAGGAGTTACATTACTCCTATCAAATACAATAATGAATACAAAGGTTCAATAAAGAGGTGTAAAAGCTATCGAGTAGCTTGTAATCAAAAGTGTCTCCGTGAATCTGCTCTGTAGCTTGTCATCAATATCGCATCACCAAACATGTCTTCATGTTGTCATCAATATGGCATCACCAAACATATCTTCATAAATCTTATATTGTTACCAAGTTTGTCTTCATAAAATCAATTCTTTGATCAATTCTACATAGATCATAGACTCCAAAAAAAAACATATCATGAAAATTATTAGCATCGTTAATGAAATAATTACGTTCACAATGCCATGAGAGATGGTTCGCGACGCCACTCTTTTGACGACATATATACGCACGACAACATATGGTACATAAAGTATAAACGTAAAAGTACAAAATGTGTGATTACGTGATACAAATGATATGTGTATATGTTGGGAGAAGGAGAGAACACAAAAGTAGAACCCCAAAGTGTGTAGAATACACACATGAGATGATGTATATATAGGGGGGACCTGGGTGCCATATATAGAGAAGCCATATATTGAGTAGCTTCACATATAAGCTCAACACCCCCGCTCAAATAAGGGTCCCTAACTGTGGATGAAAAAACCCTTGGGGGATCAAGGGAAAAACCCACAGCTCTATATACACCCACCGTTATATTATAAAAATCATTACATATACAAATGTTTACGAGGAGCTACATCACTCCTTTTACAATGAATGTTTTATGAGGAGTTACGTTACTCCTATCCTATCAAATACAATAATGAATACAAAGGTTCAATAAAGAGGTATAAAAGCTATCGATTAGCTTGTAATCAAAAGTGTCTCCATGAATCTGCTGTGTAGCTTGTCATCAATATCGCATCACCAAACATGTCTTCATGTTTTCATCAATATGGCATCACCAAACATATCTTCATAAATCTTTTATTGTCACCAAGTTTGTCTTCATAAAATCAATTCTTTGATCAATCCTACATAGATCATAGACTCCAAAAAGAACATGTCATGAAAATTATTAGCATCGTTAATGAAATAATTACGTTCACAATGCCATAAGAGATGGTTCGCGACGCCACTCTTTTGATGACATATATACGCACGACAACATATGGTACATAAAGTATAAACGTAAAAGTACAAAATGTGTGATTACGTGATACAAATGATATATGTATATACTACATAAAACAACATTTATCAATGTAGTGATCAATGAATACCATCAAAGTATTAACAAAATATCATCATTATATCAATAAAAATGAATAAATGACCATGGTATCAACGAAAAGCATCATGATATCACCGAGAATAATCATTGTATCAACGAAACAACATCATGGCATCACCGAGAATAACCATGGTATCAACGAAACATCATCATGGCATCACCGAGAATAACCATGGTATCAACGAAACAACATCATGGTATCACCGAGAATAACCATGGTATCAACAAAACATCATCATGGTATCAACAAAAATCACCATGGAATCAACGAAACAACATCATGGCATCACCGAGAATAACCATGGTATCAACGAAACATCATCATGGCATCACCGAGAATAACCATGGTATCAATGAAATATCATCATGACACCACCGAGAATAACCATGGTATCAATGACATATCATCATGGTATCAACGAAAATCACCATGACCAAAGTAGTAACAAAACATCATCATGGTACCATCAAAATCACTATGGTATCAATGAGAAATTATCAATAAAACGACGTAAACTATATTTCTAAAAGAATAATTATACGAGAATCAATGAACGAGCACTACAAGAGGCTCTTCATATTAGCGACGCTCACACAACGACGCTCCAAAAAAAAAATCCCGGCGTCGCTATGAGCGTCGCAAATTTACAAATAAATTTGCGACGCTCATAGCGACGCTTATAGCGACGCTCATAGCGACGCCGGCTGGGGTAAAAAAATAACCGAGCGCGTCCAAAAACTCAGATCTCAGATCTGAGTTTTTCGGCGCCCTCACGCAAGGAGCAGGTAACGCTCTCCCTCACTCTCTCTCTCTCTCTCTCTCTCTCTTTTTCTTCTCCACACACACACACACACACACACGAGGAGAGGAAGCAGAGCCAGGTATGCTCCTTCCCTCTCCTCATTCTCATGTTCCCTTCCCCTCTTTCTCTCTCCCTCTCTCTCTCTCTCACACACACACATACACACACACACATAGTGTTTTTGAGAGAGAGAGAGAGAGAGAGAGAGAGAGAGAGAGAGAGAGAGTACAAACAAAAACAAAAACGCGCACACACACATACATAAACAAAGAATGCACACACACATTGAGAGAGAAAAAGAGAGAGAGAGAGCATGCATAAACAAAAAACGCACGCATTGAGAGAGGAAAAGAGAGAGAGAACATGCATAAACAAAAAACGCACACATTGAGAGAGGAAAAGAGAGAGAAAACATGCATACGATCCAAAAAAACGCACACACATTGAGAGAGAAAGAGAGAGAAACAAATTTAACGTCGTAGGAAACTAATTAAAATTAAAAGACCTAAAGATCTAGCCGACGAGGAGTTGAACTCAAGACCTATTATTCAAGAGGGAAATGGCATAATCAATCTATCATACTTGGCATGGGTGATAGAAAGGTTATACCATTTATCTCTTTTTATTGGCACACACATCCACACACGGACACACACAGAAGAAGAAGAGAGTTATAACGTCGTAGGAAACTATCTTAAAAGACGTTAAAGATTAGGTTATATGTAGACTTACATTAAATTAGATTTAGGTTTATTTTTAACTAGATTTACGTTTATTTAAGCTAGATTTAGATTTACGTTATATTAGATTAGATTTAGGTCTCCATAGACTGCGATGCTTGCATGAAGCGGGTGAAGAAAGCCCTCAATGGAATATAGGGTATTGCTGCCTTCACTCATGGTGGGCTCCGTCGATCCAAAAGTACTGGTGAAATGTCTTCAGAAGATAGGGAAGAAGGTGGATCTTCAAGGCGGCAAGAGTCACTACATCCCCGACACAATGACCATCTAGACAACCTCTAGTCATTAGACTTACGTTAAATTAGATTTAGCTTTATTTTTAGTTAGATTTACGTTTATTTAGATTTATGCTTATTTACGTTAGATCGAGTCCACGCAAGAATTACTTACGGTTTAGGATTTAGAGTTAGACGAACAGTGAAAAGATCTACTGTGAAAAGATGTTAAGATGAAGTGAAGTGCTACAGCTAGAGAAGAGGCAAAGGGGTTTTGTCCACGACATGCAGTATCATGTAGACGTGGGTGTGTAGATTTCTTGTACCCACAAATATAGGTATTGACCAATAAAGACGAGATTATAACCCGGTGGTTCTGATCTCCGTGCACCTCTAGCCGTGGTGTGCGGGGATTGGACATGACTAGAGAATGTGAGGTAGAGAGAGAGAGAGAGAGAGAGAGAGAGAGATAAGACGAAGAATGCCAATAGAATATTAAATTTTTTGTCCAGGTTATAAGTTTTTTATCCTCATTATGAGTAGCGACGAGGATGTGGGACCGTCCAACCGAAACACCTATCTCTCAACGAGGGTCTTATGTCCTTGTAATCAATGCAAGCATGCTGTGCGACGGACAAGACGTGTTTCTTTGCAGCACGTTCGCGAATTTGGTGAGTTCGATCCATCTATTATAGATCGAGTTGTTGCCAATTATAACTCGTCGGACTCTGACGCTGGCCAACAAGCAGCAATCTTGCAACCCAATAGACGTGTTCGCAGGCGCTTTGGTCAAGCAGCATATGTGAGGCCACAAGATGTAGCCTCTGACAGCTCGGGGGATGATCATGCAGAGCACATGCATTCCCAACGAGGCAATGTTTGAGTCCGAGATTGATGAAATGATCGAGACGATCATGGATTCAGAAAGGCTTATCTATGATGATATGAAAAGTGAAGCCGATACGCCATTGTATAATGGAGCACGTATGTCTAGATTGAAAGCACTCCTGGTTCTTCTCAACATGCAGGCAAAGTTTGGATGGAGTGACACTAGCGTCATAGCGCTTTTCAGGTGATCTATTACAATTAGTTTACTTTAATAGAACTCTAAATGTATAATGATCTGATAGATTTTTACACGACTGTATCATATTTTTATGTTGTGTAGATTGCTGAAAGAGCACATACTACCAGCTGACAATGTGATGCCACATTCCCGAGATGAAGCAAGAAAGATTTTGCGAAACTTGGGGATGGATTACAATTCTATCCACGCTTGTCCTAATGACTGCATTCTTTTCAGAGGGGAATACATAGACATGGAGAAGTGTCCGAAATGTGATTCCGAAAGATATCGAGTAGATCTCCACGGGACAAAAATTCCACAAAAGGTTTTGCGACATTTTCCTCTGCTTCCTCGCATCAAGCATTTCTTTGAATGTAAGTCCATGGCCGCCCTAGCATCATGGCATGAGGAGAATAAATCTTCGGATGGTGTGCTACGAATTCCTGCAGATTGCGTAGCGTGGAAACATATAGATGGAACATGGTCGGATTTTGCCAGGGAAGCTCGAAATTTGCGCTTAGGCCTGGCTATGGATGGCGTAAATCCATTTGGTCAAAGATCAACATCTTACAGTGTATGGCCCGTTGTCATCGTCAACTACAACATTCCCCCGTGGTTGACTACGAAGAAGGGGCACCTATGGCTAAGCTTGATTGTGCCAGGGCGATATAAAGTGGGGAATATGGATGTGTATCTTCGTCCACTATTGGAAGAGCTACAACAATTGTGGATTGGCATAGAGGTGGTGGATATGAGCCGACACACAGGACGACGGAATGCTTTGATCAGAGGAATTCTAATGTGGACCATGCATGACTATCCCGGGCTAACAGAATGCTCAGCTGATCTATTGACACTCCTCACTCAGACACTGTAAATCTTGTTTTTTCCCATAGTTGATCTATTATCATGTGTATACATGCAGGGCTTCAAACAAGCGGATACAGAGCATGTGTCACATGTGGACCTAGACTGAATGCATGTAGGGCACCCTCACTGAAGAAGCAAATCTACGAAGGTCATCAAGCGTATCTTCCAGAGAATCATGTGTTACGCGACGGCTTTTTGGGAAGAGAGCCACCAAGGATGTCTGCACAAGCATGGTTAGAGCAGAAGGAGATGTGCGATGACGGATTGCCTCCAGGGATGAAGAGACTATCTCTATGGTACGAGTTACCATACTGGCCCCGACTCATGATCAATCACTTGCTCGATCCAATGCACATATTCAAGAATTTGGGTAATCTACTATGGGACCATTTGACCGGCAAGAAAGATACTTTGGGAGCCAGAGTTGACCTTAGAAATGTGGATCGTATGGAGCAATATTGGCCGCAAACAGCGTCTGATGGATCGATAAAACTCTCTAAAGCATCATGAATTTTCACAGGAGCCCAAGAACGCAAAGTAAAAGAGACCATTCGATCTTTGCGGACCCCCACTGGTGTAATGCACTCACTCCGAACGTGTTTTACTAAAGAAGGAAAGCTTACCGGTTTGAAGTCACACGATTGGCATAAAATGTGTCAGGTACGTTCATAGTGGACTTTAATATCATTGCATAAAATGTGGACTTTAATATCATTGCTGCACATACTTTACAGTTTATTTTACCGGTTGCCATTGAGGGATGTTTGTCTCTCGACATCCGTAACACAATCTACAAACTTGCAAAGCTGGTGCAATGGATCTCACAAAAGGAGATCAACGTAGACTCCATACCATTCGCCAAACTAAATGCTGCGGAGCTTGTGTGCATGTTTGAGAAACATTTTCCTACTACAATGCTAACCATTCAGGTGCATCTTCTTGTTCACATAGTTGATGAGGTGGAAATAGCTGGCACAGTTCATTCCAGATGGATGTTCTTCTTAGAGCGTTTCATGAAAACGCTTAATGGATATGTGCGTCAAAAGGCACGTCCGGAGGGTAGCATTGCAGAAGGTTGGTTGGTATCAGAGTCCCTAGTGTACATTGGAGAGTGGCTAGACGGATTTGATAAATCCCGGGACACGCTATGGCGAACCATAGATAATGAGCGCATATCTGGGATTGTCATGTGCAATCTCGGTGTTGAGAAGAAGATGACGGAAGATCTAGAGGCTAAAATCAACCGATTTTGCATGCTTCACAATCCAGTGATGCAAAAGTGGATTTCACAATATGAGGATGCAAAGCAAGAGCGACAAAGGGCACGAATCGAGTGGAGACGGGGAAGACGACCACCGATGCACTATCCAGCGGTTCTGGAGAGCCTACCAACCTTCATGAGCTTAAGATGGTTGCACAACCAATTGAAAAGCGCACAACAATGCGGTGACGAAGTGAGTGAAGAAGAGTGGGAGTACTCTCGGGGTTGCGCGACCAAGGTAAGTTTGCAATGTACGACTAGCAAGTGACTTTATTTATAAACGTTTGAACAGCCACTCATAATCTTTGTTCGTTGTAGTATAAGTCATACACAGCAGCATGGTGTAAAGGTCGACATTTTAGGGTGGAACGAATCGACAAAAAGCGTTTTACTCAAGATTGTGGAATCATGGCAAAATTTGAACAGTCTAGTCGACGACGTTCCTCTGATGCAGATCCTGTGGTGGCGGAACTCACTTACTTCGGCACGCTGCAAGAGATTTTGAGGATCGATTACAGAGGATTTTTTGTCGACTTGTTCGACGTGCAATGGTTCAAGATAATCATGGAGGGTCGCAACGCTACTGTGCGTAGACGAGAGTCTGGTTTTCTTGAGGTGGATTCTACTAAGAAATGGACTGACCTAAGAGACACTTTCGTACTACCCGAGCATTGTGAACAAGTAAGTATGTAAATAGTTAACATCCCCCTTTTACAAGTTATGTGCTTGAAAGCTCTCATGTAAGTTGTGGCTGTGGCAGGTAATATTTCATCCTACAAAGTCTACATCAAACTGGTGGTACGTCATAGAGGTAGCCCCTCGTAGTGCAAGGACGTATGAAGGCTACCATGTGCCAATCACAACGACATCAATGGAGGAGATCAGAGAAGATGCTCAATCAGAAGCCGCTGCGATGGTGCCAGACGAGCATCAAGATGCTACTACTCTATATGGGGTGCATGCAGAGGAGCTACAAAATGAAACAGAGGATATGTGTTTAAACGGAGAGCTCTATATAGATATAGGAAGCTATGCTGAGTTATGCGAGGATGAGAGAGAGATCTCTTAAAGCCACAAATATTGTATTTGAACAATTTTGCTCCGTGTTGTAAAAGCTCTGGCTCTCTAAGTACCTTCCATGGTGTATAACGCTCTTTTCTACTCGCGCTCACATCTTTTGATTGAAAATTCTGAGTTTTCGACTTGCCTCTTCTATCACTCGATTCATTGCGTCATTGTATTTATATGCGTCATTACGTCATTGTATTTAATGGTCTTTGCGTCATTGTCTACTCTATTCATTCAATATTAAGTTTAAATATTCGTGTGTTTAATGCAGGTATGGATGATGAGGAGTTTCTTTCTTCTTTGTCACCGCAGCAGAGACAGTGGTACGTGGAGCGTCATCGCTCTGGCGCATCATCGCGCGTTCCTACTCCATCCGCATCTCGCTCTCTTTCGGAGCATTCGGCGCGCTCCGAAGCTTCGGCGTCGACGAGACGAGCTTCACACTCGTCTAGACACCGGCGCTCTAGTGGTGGCGGTGGCGGTTGTTGTGGGGATTCCACCACCGATGCCTCCACACCGCCTCGTGTTCGACGAGGCTCTTTACCCTCCCCTTCTTTGCCCGCCCCCACACCAGCCACAGCATCGCCATCTATGCCAGGTTTTGCACGGCTGACTGTTCCTAGAAGCTACACACCTCTACCTACTCCGCCAGGAGCCACCCCACTCGACACTCCTCGCTTCGGGGCCCAGACGCCGGTGGAGACACCTGACGTCCGTACCCCCATCGACACGCCGCTCTAGACCCTTGCCGGGACACCCAGGTTCACGCGTCACCGGCCAGAGGGCTTGCCTTACTCCGTCGACATCAGCGGCGGTATCATCATGGATGATGACGGCAAGAAGGTGATCTCGCGCATGCGTGGTCTTTGCTCTCAGCTGTTTAGACACTACATACTAAGCAAATGGAGTGAAGTACCAAGTGATTTAAAAAACAGAGTCATCAGCATACTTCATGATGAGTTTCCCGTTCCAACACGGGATCAACGCTTCAATGAAGACCTGATGAAGATTCGAATGCGCGAATATTGCAAACACAAGCGTTCCGAAGTGCAAAAAGCAATCAAGAATGGGTGGAACAGGCCAGATTGGCTGGCCAAAGAAGATTGGAAGAATGCGAAGAAAGCAGCGCGCGAGAATCCCGACAAGTGGAAGCAACAAAAGGATGCAGCCAGAGCGCGAGAAGAGGCAGGGAGCTCACACCACTTGGGGAGCGGTGGATGGGCATCATTTGAGGCCGATTTTGTAAGTGTTTTCACATTGCTCTTTATGCATGTTCGATAGTTTAGGGTTTATGAGTTTTTTAGTTCTAACATAATGAAATCTTTGTATGTTTTGACAGTGGTCGATGACAGGACGTGATCCCACACTGTACGAGCGCGAGTATGCAGGCAGGAAGGGCTTAAACGCCCTGATGGACATTCTTAGTTCTCGCGGCGGCATGGTTAGTATTAGGGTTTACTCTTTTTTATTTTTTGTATTGTTTTATAAATGTCGTTATATGTTTATACTTACTGAAAGCTGTCTTATTGTCTTTTTTTGCAGAATCCGACAGATACGCCGCTTGGACGCGATGCGACGTCTGACTAGACGACGTCAGTTTAGCTGTAGCTAGATAGCATTAGTTTAGGGTTTCTCATAGCTTATATATCATGAGACGGATTTTATACGTCTTTTTGAACCATGTATATTATTACATTTTTCACCGCAGTTCCTTTTGCCAATCAATTCTTTATGCCTATGATGTTGTACAATTGTCATTATTACATTTGCCAATCAATTCATTTTGCTTATGATGTGTACAATTGTCAATTTTGCAAACAATGCGTCTTGTGGGTGACTATTTTGGGTCTATTATCTACCTTTGCACTTTTTTTAAAAAGTGAATCAAGTACAATATGGTTGATGGGTGGCAGGGCATTCAATGCCCTGCCACCAAAAAAAAATTCTCTCGGGCGTCGCTATAAGCGTCGTTATTTATGGCTCTGTAGCGTCGCTATGAGCGTCGCTATAGTCTTCTGTGTAAACGTCGGTATAGGCGTCGCTATATGCGTCGCTTATAGCGACGCATATAGCGACGCTCGTAGCGACGGTTTTAGCGACGCCGGGGGTTATAAAAACCTAGTGTATTTCCGTCGCTAACAGCGTCACAAGAGCACACAACCTCTTGTAGTGGAGTATATCATATAACAAAAGATCATGTACCAACAGTAGCTCGATAGAATTTGGACGATCATCAACGGCTCGACTGAATCGGAACGATGTGTAACTGCCTTCTGCAGCAAAGTTACATCAGTAACAAATATATGATTGATGAAGAAAAATATAATTCAGAAGTTTTCAATTATGAGAAAAATCAAAAGCAAAAAGTAAAATTTTGATTTTCAAACATATTCGCAGTCCGAGACGATAACCCAAAATCGGTGCAGAATTTAGAGAAACTTCCTTCTGCAAAGTTATAGACCACATCGATTCCGGTCTTCCATAGCGGGTAGTTTCTTCTGCAAAGTTGTAGAACACATCGATTCCGGTCTCTCACGGGGATAGTTTCTGCAAAATCGTTTTCAATAAGCAGAAAAATAAAAAACAAAAAACGGAAATTGCTTTTTATGTATGTACGCAGTCCGCGAACGATAACTCAAAATCGGTGCAGAATTTGAAAACACTTTCTTCTGCAAAGTTTTAGACCACATCGATTCCGGTCTTCTTAGTGCGTAGTTTCTGCAAAATCGTTTTCAATTAGCAAAAAAATCAAAAACAAAAAGCGGAAGTTGCTTTTCAAGTATGTACGCAGTCCACGAACGATAACTCAAAATCGGTGCAGAATTTGAAAACACTTTCTTCTGCAAAGTTGTAGACCACATCGATTCCGGGCTCCTTGGAGGGTAGTTTCTGCAAAATCGTTTCCAATTAGCAGAAAAATCAAAAACAAAAAGCGGAAGTTGCTTTTTAGGTATGTACGGAGTCCGCGAATGATAACTCAAAATCCGTGCAGAATTTGAAAAAACTTCCTTCTGCAAAGTTGTAGACCACATCGATTCTGGTCCCTCTAGTGGGTAGTTTCTGCAAAATCGTTTCCAATTAGCAGAAAAATCAAAAACAAAACGCGGAAGCTGTTTTTCAGGTATGTACGCAGTCCGTGAACGATAACTCAAAATTGGTGTAGAATTTGAAGAAAGTCCTTTTTGCAAAGTTGTAGACCACATTGATTCCGATCCCTCTCGCGGATAGTTTCTGCAAAATCAATTTTGATCAGGAGAAAAATCGAAAACAAAAACGTACTGCTCTGATACCATGTTGAGAGAAGGAGAGAACACAGAAGTAGAACCCCAAAGTGTGTAGAATACACACATGAGATGATGTATATATAGAGGGGACCTGGGTGTCATATATAGAGAAGCCATATATTGAGTAGCTTCACATATAAGCTCAACAGTATATACTATATAAAACAACATTTATCAATGTAGTGATCAATGAATACCATCAAAGTATTAACAAAATATCATCACTATGTTAATAAAAATGAATAAATGATCATGGTATCAATGAAAAGCATCATGATATCACCGAGAATAATCATTGTATCAACGAAACAACATCATGGCATCACCGAGAATAACCATGGTATCAACGAAATATCATCATGGCATCACCGAGAATAACCATGGTATCAACGAAACAACATCATGGTATCACGGAGAATAACCATGGTATCAACAAAACATCATCATGGTATCAATAAAAATCACCATGGAATCAACGAAATATCATCATGGAATCACCGAGAATAACCATGGTATCAACGAAATATCATCATGGCACCACCGAGAATAACCATGGTATCAATGGCATATCATCATGGTATCAACGAAAATCACCATGACCAAAGTATTAACAAAACATCATCATGGTACCATCAAAATCACTATGGTATCAATGAGAAATTATCAATAAAACGAGGTAAACTATATCTCTAAAAGAATAATTATACGAGAATCAATGAGCGAGTATATCATATAACAAAAGATCACGTACCAACAGTAGCTCGATAGAATTTGGACGATCATCAACGGCTCGACTGAATCGGAACGATGTGTAACTGGCTTCTGCAGCAAAGTTACGTCAGTAACAAATATATGATTGATGAAGAAAAATATAATTGAGAAGTTTTCAATTATGAGAAAAATCAAAAGCAAAAAGTAAAATTTTGATTTTCAAACATATTCGCAGTCCGAGACGATAACCCAAAATTGGTGCAGAATTTAGAGAAACTTTCTTCTGCAAAGTTATAGACCACATCGATTCCAATCCCCATTGCGGGTAGTTTCTTTAGCAAAGTTGTAGAACACATCGATTCCGGTCTCTCACGCGGGTAGTTTCTGCAAAATCGTTTTCAATAAGCAGAAAAATAAAAAACAAAAAACGGAAATTGCTTTTTAGGTATGTACGCAGTCCGCGAACGATAACTCAAAATCGGTGCAAAATTTGAAAACACTTTCTTCTGCAAAGTTGTAGACCACATCGATCCGGTCTTTCTGGCAGACAGTTTCTGCAAAATCGTTTTCAATTAGCAGAAAAATCAAAAACAAAAAGCGAAAGTTGCTTTTCAGGTATATATGCAGTCCGCGAACAATAACTCAAAATCGGTGCAGAATTTGAAAAAATTTCCTTCTGCAAAGTTGTAGACCACATTGATTCCGGTCTCTTTAGCGGGTAGTTTCTGCAAAATCGTTTCGCATTATCAGAAAAATCAAAAACAAAACGCGGAAGCTGTTTTTTAGGTATGTACGCAGTCCGTGAACGATAACTCAAAATCGGTGCAGAATTTGAAAAAACTTCCTTCCGCAAAGTTGTAGACCACATCGATTTCAGTCTCTCAGGTGGGTAGTTTCTGCAAAATCATTTTCAATTAGCAGAAAAATAAAAAACAAAATGCGGAAGCTGTTTTTCAGGTATGTACGCAGTCCGTGAACGATAACTTAAAATCGCTGCAGAATTTGAAAAAACTTCCTTCTGCAAAGTTGTAGACCACATCGATTCCGATCCCTCGCTCAAGTAGTTTCTGCAAAATTGATTTTGATCAGGAGAGAAATTGAAAACAAAAACGTACTGCTCTGATACCATGTTGAGAGAGAAGGAGAGAACAAAGAAGTAGAACCCCAAAGTGTGTAGAATACACACATGAGATGATGTATATATAGAGGGGACCTGGGTGCCATATATAGAGAAGCCATATATTGAGTAGCTTCACATATAAGCTCAACACAAGTCACCTTATGAAGCTGAATGAGTTTGCCAAGCCAAATTGGAGGAGAAGCGTGAGCCTTTGGACATGAATTGCACCCAAAACTACCAATTCATTGATGTTGGGGTAGATACAATAATGGTAGGAATAATATCTTCTACTCGCACTCACTCAAACTAGCTCAAGCTTTTCTGTGCACCATGGTGATGGTGTATAGAAAGCTTACTCTCTCTTTACAACCAAGATAGAACTGGCGTATGGTACGCTCAATCTAGTGTGCAATGGTATAGTGATGTCTTTTACAAGGAGAAATGAGTTCTATTTATAGGTTTTAGAAGCCTTGATTAGGATTAAGCCTAATCAATTTTATTAGGAAAGATCAAGGATTATGATTTTTTATGAATTTCAAATGAGAATGGGCCGGGTCTCTCTTATCTCTTTAGTCACATGGATGTGAGCTCAAGTAAGAGAATTATTGATGTGGTGAAAGGAGAGAAGCTTCCATGGGAGTGAGTGAATTTGGTTTACTTGTGCGGTTGCCTACTCCATATGTTGATAGTGTGGGTGCATTTTTACAAGAGAAGTTAGTTGTTAGTGGTAATAATCAATAGAATTGTTAGTGATACATTTACAATGGGTAGGATGAGGTAATTTGATGAAGGAAGAGGGGTGAATTAAAAGAGAATCATTGAGATGGTGAAGCTTTGAAGAAGCTTGAACTCACCCTTGTGTAGATTGTGAAAAAAATGACCGCTGGTCTTCTTCGCTTCTTTACGCCGCCGCCACGGTTGACCACCATGATAAAAAGAGGATTTGTTGATGAAAAATCCTCAATTTGCAGAAGTTATCATGGTTAAGATGCTGAATTTTAGATATTTTTAGGAGAGGTAAATGAAATTGTAACATAGAAGCAATAGAGAGAGACATGGAGAGGGTGTATGTATGTAGAGGTTCATAAAAGAACTATAGGGATGAGAGAGAAGGGTAATGGTGAAGAGGGTAGGAGAAGCCATCGAAATTTCAGGTTTGAGTGAGGGAAGGAGAGGGAGGGATATGTAAGAGTGAGTAGGTGTGTGGAAGGGTGAGAGAAGACTAAGGGCTACTTGTGAGAAAAGTAGGCAGACTGGGGTCCACTCAAAAAATCATAGCTCACCGCTGGTAGCTCCAAAAATCATGACAAAATTTGAGGTGATTATTCAGAGCGTGGGCTACATTTTCTCTTTTGACCACCGCTCCAAATTAGGAGTGGAGATAGATGCCAAAATTCTCATCAAAAAGACTGTTTTTATGCCTGCAAAAGTCTTTTAGTGGCCCCCTCCTTTGTTGAATTTGTACAATGCATCCAAGAGTGAGCCCCTCCTTTGTCGTATTATAATACAAAGCATCCAAGTTTCCCTTGACCCATGCATGGAGGAGGATTATTGGTGAATAAAGAAATATATACATGGTGGGACCAGTGTATGGACTATTCATGGACTTTAGCTCAATGAGCACATGGTGTTAGAATAATGAGTAAAAATAATAATAAAAATATGGAGGAGTTATGGATATGGAAAGATATTGGAATCATATGATATGGTCCCTCCTTGAATTATTTTGGGTGAAAGAGGAAAATGTATGCAAGTAAATAATATAATAAACGTAACCAATGAGTAGAAATCAATTTTTTGTTTTCACAAGGGTGAGGATGAAAATGTGGGAGTGATTTGTATAAAGGAAAAATATGAGGTTAGAGTATGTACATATTGGCAAAAAATATAATTATGGTGTAAGAGGATGAAAGAAGGTGTACATAGGTTTAATAAAACACACACCTAAGTAGAAATATTTAAATAATTATAAAAAATCCCTATATTTAGGCCATATATACAATGAAATATTTACACACAAAGAGGCCATAGTATACTTTTATTTTTTTTATTTTTTTGGCTCAACTAGCCCAGTGACTAGCTAGCTGAGGGTTTTTAAGAAGATATGGGAAAAGCCCCCTAACTCACACACGCCTATGTACAGTGAAATGGTAGGGATAGCCATAGTGTTTGGGTGATTTTGGTAGGGTGGGATAACTCACTATGGCAATTACGAAGAGCCGAAAAACGGCTATCATTAGCCCTCCCCCAGGATGATGGTATATTCATGTACCGTCATAGAGCATCTTTTTGAAAGAGAGTGCTTCAGAGTCCTTGACAAGATCTTCATTGTTTGGCCCCTCGGCATTTTGACTAGAGTTACATTGGTACTTCATGTAACAATACTTACATGAGACAGCTGCCCTTTGACAGATCTTTGGTAGATCCTTTGGTAGAATTCGACTCAAATAAGGCTTCAAGCGATACCCGTTTATCTTCCTGGAGTGCTCTTTCCCATTCAAGTCCATAAGTTGATAGTAACTTGAATTGAAAGCCTTCTTAACTATGTATGGCCCCTGCCATCTAGTTTCAAATTTGGCTTCGAAACGATTGTCAAGTCGATTGTCATACCTTAGCACAAGCTCTCCTTCCTTGATGCCTTTGTCCTTCAGTTTCTTGTCGAGCTTTTCTTTTGCTTGTGTGGATTTCCTCTTGTAACACTCGTAAGCTGCTTCTCTTTTCCACTCAAGCTCCACTAACGTAAGAAGTCGATGCATCCATACCTCTTGATCATCTTGTGCACCTTTGCCATGAAGCCGCATTGTTGGAATGTTGAGCTCGATATGCTGTAAAGCCTCTTGACCATAGACCAAGTGAAATGGTGTGAACTCCGTGGCTTCCCTATATGTGGTTCGATATGCCCACAAGGCACCATCCAAGAAGTCATCCCATAATTTTGTCTTGTTTTGCACCATCTTTCTAATGATTCCTGCAATGACACCATTAGCCTTCTCCACCAAACCAATTGCCTGTGGGTAGTATGGTGTGCTATGACGATGTAGAATGTAAAGCTCTTCACAAACTTCTGTGAGCAAGCCCTTCCTAAACCCTGGACCATTATCAGAAACAATCTCCAAAGGTGTGCCAAATCTGCAACAAAGGTGATTGTACACAAACTTGCTAACTGTTCTCTCATTCACTCTTGCCACACTTTGAGCTTCCACCCACCTAGTCATATAGTCTACAGCCACTAGAATGTAGAGTTTACCATTTTTTGTCCTAGGCAGAGGACCCATAGCATCAATGCCCCACTTTTCAAAGGGTCCATTTGCAAGCACTATTTGCCTCGGGCCATGCACCAACCTTCTATTTCCATTTATCTGACAATTGTGACAGCTTTTACACCAATGTTGAACATCCACATGCATGCAAGCTTGGCCAAACATACCCTGCAAAAAAAATCTTCTTCACCGTTGATTCTTGGGCAAAATGACCACCACATGCCTCTTCATGCAAACCTTTTAGAATGGCTGGAATTTCCTCGATAGTTGGTACTCTTCTGCAGACTTGATCCTTCCCTCTTTGATAGAGGGAGCCTTCTAGGAACAGATAGAAACTTGCCTTCTTCACGAGTCTCCTCTTCTGAGCCTTCGTGAAGTCTTGTGGAAACTCACTCTCCAAAATGTAGCCAATAATGGGAGCCAATGACTCCAATCCCTGGTATCTCGGTTGCTTGACAGCTGCATGCTGCCACCATGATGACCTGCACTTCTCTCTCAACACATGTAACTGCTTGTTGGCAAGTAAATCGGCATCTTCATTTTGTTTCCTCGGAATATGATATAGTTGCACTTCTTCAAACTGATTAAACATCCTACGAATGGCATGAACTTTTGTCCTTAAGCTTTCATTCTTGCATGCCCAAATGCCTAAAATCTGTTTAACAATGAGAATTGCATCTCCCTTTACCATGAGATGTTTTATCCCTTGGCCAATGCACATCTTCAAACCATGAAGTAGTGTGTCGTATTCTGCTTCATTGTTGCTGGTTGAACCTGGTAGATTGACCTTCTCTTTCATGACCACCTCTCCACTTGGGTTGAGCAACACTAGCCCTCCCCCTGCTTTCCCTGTGGCTCGTCGAAAAGCTCCATCAAAGAACAAGGTAAAAGCATTGGGAATACTTTTTGGTGGTGGCAATGGTAGGGTCTTTACTTGAGGCACCTTAATTTCCTTCTCATGTACCCTATAAGTGAGAATCCCTGCCAATTGTGCACGCACACTATCTTCTACCTTGAAAGAGTATTGGAACTCTTGCAACTCCATAATCCACTTTGAGATCCTAGTACTAAGATTCATTTGAGATGACACCCAAGGGAACAAATTTTCTGCAGTGAGAATTACAAAAGGTTTTGGTAGCAGGTAGGATCTAAACTTTCTCACCGCAAACATGAGAGAAAGAATCATGAGTTCTGCTTCTGTGTAGTCTCTCTCCAAAGCATTCATGACCCTACTAGCAAAGTAGATGGGTCGCATCCTTGTACTGTGGGGATCTTGTTGTAGCAACACAGCACCAATTGTTTCCCTTCCAACACTAGAGCTAACAAAGAATGTGTACTCCCAACAAGGAGGCATGAGTGTTGATAGCTCTGACAAAATGACTTTAATGTTACAAAAATACTCTTCAAGCTCATCAGACCATGCAAATTCTACTTGTTGTGTCAACTTTTGCAAAGGATGAAGCAACTCCGAGGCTAAGTGAATGAAGCGTGACATATACTTCACCTTCTGAATGAAAGAGATGACCTCCTTAAGACTCTTCGGTGATGGGAGCTCAATAAGAGCCTTTGCCTTTGAAGAATCCACCTCAATGCCTTTATAGGAAACCTTGTGACCGAGCAAGATCACTTCATCCTCACCTATGTGGCACTTGTCGGGGTTGAGTTGACCTCCCATGTCGTAGAGCTTCTTTAAAGCTTCTTCTACCCTTTGTAGATGCAATGATTTTGAGCTATAAATACAGAAATCATCAATGAACACCCTAATCGACTTTCCAAAGAATGCTTGAAACACCATGTTCATGAAACGTTGGAATGTTGCAGGAGCATTTGTCAGACCAAATGGCATGACTCTAAAAGCATAACAACCCCAAGGAGTGATAAAGGTTGTTTTCAATTGATCTTCCAATGCGATACCTATTTGAAAGTAGCTTGAGTAGCCATCACACACAGTGTACTTCTCATGACGAGCTACCTCATTTAGTATCTCATCCTGAAATGGGAGGGGAAAGTGATCTCTTTTTGTTGCCTCATTAAGTGGACGGTAATCCACCCACACCCCCTACTTTCCGTTTTTCTTAGGAGTGACAACAACGGGAGATACCCACTCTGAATTCTCCACTGGATAAATGAAACCTGCTACTAGAAGCTTTCTTACCTTCTTGAGTAAAGCCTGCTCCTTGATGACTCCTAGCCTTCGTAGCTTCTGAGCCTTAGGTGTGGCCTCTAGCTTCAACTCAATTTTGTGTTGAACATCATCTACTCCACGCACATCGGTGTAGTTTTTAGCAAAAAGCCTAGGAAATTTCCTTAGCACACATTTGAACTCCTCTCTTTCATCCTTTGTAAGTGTTGTAGATAGCATACCTTCTAGCATTCTTTCATCTTCCACTTTTTGGTTCTCTTGGGAACCTACCTCCTCCAAACCTTGACAAGAGGTCTCTTGGTTGGTTGGCTTAAACCTTACCCCCATGACTTCGATGGAAGACTCCTCTTCAGTAATGCTGCCGCTACTTTCTTCTTCTGAAGTGTTATCGGTCCAACCTTCTTCCGTCTCACTTTGAGATGATTCTTCATGGAGATCCTCTTGGCGTTGCTCCTTCATGTCAAAGACAACCTTCTTATGATTGTCGTTCCTGCAAATTAGCTTTCCACTCTCCCAATCCTGCAAAGCTCACATTTTCATTAGCCATGGTCTCCCTTGGATAAATGGGTAACCATTTCCTTTGGTAGACATGACATAGAAATCCACTGCCTTCTTAATGCCAAAGGCCTCCATAAAAGCATTTTTACAAATGCCTACGCACCTAGCCTTGCTATTGTTTGCCATCTTGACCTTAATTTCAGGTGTCTCATGGATGTGCATGCCTAGTTTTTGCATGAGTCCCTCTGTCATGATGCAAATTTGTGCACCCCCATCCACTAGACCTTTCCTAACCAATCTTTCTTTTATGTAACAATCTAGCACAGGTGTAATGTCCTCATTCATTTCAGCTTGTGCAATTTTTACAACAGGCACACTCTCTTTTACCTTTCTCCTAGTGCTAACTGCCCTTGTTAAATCCCTCCTAACTTGTGGACATAATGCAAGAAATTGAGGCCATGAGATATCAGGCCCCTTACCTCTCATGTCTTCCAACAGGTTGTATGGAGCCATTCCATGTCCAAGAGGAAAGTCTTGGAGGTTGATACGACGTCGAGTCCTCTTAGCTTCCTTGGTCTCCTTTGCCTTCTTTTCTCGTCCATGGTCACTTTGTGATGTAACTCCTTCTTTCTCCTTATCTTTCCCTCGGCCACGCTTAATGCCATTTGCTTCCATGTCAACCTCTCTTGAATTTTTCACCTCTACCACATGCACGTTTGGGTCTGGCAAAGGTGGAACTCCTTCCACTCCTTGTGGAGGTGGTCTTGCTCCATTTGGCCTTTGTATAAGCCGTGGTTGCTGACTAGTTCCTTCACCTGCATTCATCACTGGGTAATTCAAGCTAGGTCTCCGTGGCTCCCCACGGGGCCAAGGACAATTATACATGCCATGTCCAGACTCATCGCAATTCCAACATTGCAAGACTCTCCTAGGTCGCGGGTAGTTTCTGCAGAATCGTTTTCAATCAGGAAAAAAATCGAGAACAAAAATGCAGTGCTCTGATACCATGTTGAGAGAGAAAGAGAGAGCAAAGAAATAGAACCCCAAAGTGTGTAGAATACACACATGAGATTATGTATATATAGAGGGGACCTGGGTGCCATATATAGAGAAGCCATATATTGAGTAGCTTCACATATAAGCTCAACACAAATGGCTCTGGATGCATCTCTCTATTGTTGAAATCTCTCTACATTGTCTTTGTGTCTCTCATGCAATCCCCGCCTATTTTTCTGCGTTCAACCATGTCGTCTTTGGATTGCCGGCATTGTACCTGTCTCTCACCTCTTACCGACGGTGTGACATTGTGGCCTTCACCAACCTCAAAATCAAAGGATTCGAGACTGGATTGTACCCTCTGCCAGCCTATACTCTCTGTGAATGGCCTGGGCAATTTAATTTTTTCTTTCAAGATAAAGATTATCCCAAACCTCCATCACAGAGTGACCAAACCAAATTGTACAGAGCTGTCGAATCCTCTATCGCATGGCCTTTCCGACCCTATCCGCCACAACAACCGAATCCCTGCTCTTGTATACCTTGCTAGGATCATGCTCCTGTAATCCCCAAGGTGTACATGTTGTGCCAATCGATCAACTATCTACTGAAGAGAGTGGTGGACGCTCTCTCGATGTTGTGGATGCATCTGTAGAACCTCTACCACAGCAACCACCACTTCCAAAATGATGAACCACCCATCGGTGTAGGGGGCACACGAGTCCTAGGCATAGGAGACACACTCAACTGAGGTGTAGGGACCACACTAGTCCCCGGCGTACGATCGACTGTAGTAGGTCTAGAGGGACCTGCTGCCCAAAGGTGCTGTGTCATCACGATCTTCTTTGGTGTGAACTAAGACAAAAACGAGCCCATCTACTCGTGTGAAATTCCGGTCGGAGTGACAGGAAAACTAAAACTAGGAGAGTATGGTTCATCATCATCGTCCATGGGTAATCATACACAAATAAAACCCACAAAATACGTTAGTTTACAGAGGAAACGCTTAATCAATACAGATAACAAATAAATGAAGCTGCAACACATAATGAATCTAAACTGTATTGTAGACTACTTAGAAGAGTTCCTAGCAAAAATCATTAGTAAATCTCTCATCTTCTATAAAAGGTGATGCCCAAAATTTGTCTCTCTCAATCTCTACTTCTGCATCTTTGTCATCGAACTCTATTTCTTTGTTGCTCTCTGCATCAACTTCAGTTGACACCTCATCTCTTGGTTTAGACAATTGCTCACTACTCACATCCACCTCAAAATCTAAACTTAAAGTTTCCGTCGATCCTGTGCTTTATTCATGAATCACCTCTTCAACCTCAATGTCCAATCCTTCACACACTTGCTTGCTCCATGGAGCAACTTGAACGACACAGAGCTAGCAGGGTTTAGACAAATCATTCTCATCATTTTCTGTCAATAGTGGATCGTGTGTGAACACAACTTGTTCACAATGCTGCGCAAGTAGGAATGTATCTTGTCTGTCTATCCACACTCGCCTAGAGTTCACTTGAATCAATCCACTCTTGTCTTTACGCACAATTTCATTAGGCTGTTGGTAATAACTTTGAACCACTTGACATCAAAGATAAACATATCAAACTTTCTAAAGCTAATCTTCAAGATGTCTTAGATGTAGCCAAAGTATTCAAGTTGGCTAGTCTTTGTGTTCTCATCCATGGCACTACTCCTACTTTTTTGGACGAAGCTTGCCCTAACACCACTATCAAAAGTGACCCTTTGTTTGTCGATCGGTTGCACTCTGAAGTGTTTCCCATGCGACCACAAAGCTCCATATATGTGATACTGCAGCCACAAAATTGAACCGGACTAAACAACTTATTAAAGCAATGTGATCATGTGGAGCTCAAAAAGGAAGTTGTGAAAATATACATGCCAATTGCAACCCCTTGACATCTCCTCTTCCTCTTCATTAATCAACACTCCATTCCTCTTTTCCTGTGATGGTTGCTCTTGAATTGCAAGCGATCTATCAAGCATGGTTTTACATATGATCTCCCCCACATTCTTGAAAATGTGCATTGGGTCAAGAAAATGATTAATTAGCAATTCACTCCAGTATGGGAGTTCATGGAAAATAGAAAATCTTTTCATTCCAGTGGCATCCAATCTCCCCTCTCCAGCCACATGTTTTTCCAA
This sequence comes from Adiantum capillus-veneris, assembly GCF_014529385.1. Taxonomy (NCBI): domain Eukaryota; kingdom Viridiplantae; phylum Streptophyta; class Polypodiopsida; order Polypodiales; family Pteridaceae; genus Adiantum; species Adiantum capillus-veneris. The sequence continues at coordinate 94,874,277 of NC_140947.1, read as the reverse complement.
TCGCTCGCTTCCATGGATGCATGTCATGTTTGCATATGTTTGGTCCACTAGCTCATGTCCTTCAGGCACAAATCTACCATGCTCCTTGTAAATTGTCTTGCTTAGATAAGTTCCTTTGAAACCCTCACAAATCTACCATGTGTGTGAGGGTTTCAAAGGAACTTATCTAAGCACTCACGAAAGCCTAGCCAATCGTGCATGGTCCACATGAGAATTGCCTTGCACATGTACATTCTGTCGTCCGATTGTTGGGACGTATCAACCACATTGATTCCTGTCCACAAGATTTGGAGCTCTTCTATAAGTGGTACCAGATAGACATCATTGTTCTTTGCTTTGTACTTTCCTGGGATGATCAACGGCAACAACAGATGGCCCTTCTTGATAGCTAGCCATGGTGGAAGATTATATTTACCACACAAATAGGCCACGTGCTCCATGAAGAACTCCGTAATCCGAATGGGTTTACTCCGTCCATTTCCATACCAAAGCAGATACATCAAGGCTCGTTCTTAAATGTAATCCAACTTTTATCTATGTGCTTCCATGCACAGAGTGAGCAGGTACCCGCATCACATCATCTATCGATCTAGTATTTGAGTGCCATGTCATCAAAGTGGATATGGACTTGCACTTGAACATGTTCTCTATTCTTGGAATGTTAGAAAGCGTAAGAAGGACCTTTGCATGGATAAAATTTTCCTTGTGTGTCCTCCCTGTACCTGTTTGATCCACAATTGGACACTGTTCCAAATTTGCATACTCATTGAGAAAAAGTATACAATCATTAGGACATGCATGTATTTTGTGATAATTCAAGTCCAAATTAGTAAGAAGATTTTTAGCTGCTGGACGGGTTAGGGGGCATGTGATTCCCTTATGGCAAGATTTGCTCATTGAGCAACCTGTCATTACATGAACAAGTCAGCCCCTTGACCACATTATTGAACTGTAATTGGCACTTTATCATGCTTAGGATACAATGTATTTACCTGAAAAGCTCTATGAGACTGAGTGTGTAGACCAACCGTAGACAGGCTGCAAACTAAGCATTGCCAATTATGCGGTAACTAAGATTTTTACACCACTGTAAAGCGGCATGCCTGCAAGACTTTGCATCGTTTTGTCCTATTTATCGTAGCTTAATTCCGTCGATATGAATGGGGATGACTGAGGTTGGTTCGCATATTGCTTTCAATGTAGTCGTTTTCTATGTTTTCATTGATGGGATCCATGTCAAAGAACGCGTCCCACATTTGCTCCATCTCTACTTCTTGAAATGCCACATCAGGTATTGGTTGGGAGGACTCAGTCGATGGCTGCTCGTTTGAAAATCGTGTTCTCTGGGATGAAGTTGGAGCAATATCTACTTGTGGAGTTTGACCTTCAGTCTCTAGACCATGAGATCGATAATGTAGGTCTTGTAGTTGCTCAATGGAAAGAGACTGTGATTGTGTATGTGTTGGTCACATATTTTTTGTTTTCAAAAGATCTGATGCTTGCAATGCGCACAAGGACATGCTATCCTATCGTCCATACTTTATCTACCAATGATGCAAAAAATAATTTAAAACACTCTAGTTGTTACATCTACACACTACTAAGTACATGACAATACATGACAACCTCACATTCTCTGCCAGGCCGGATCCCTGCACATCTTGGTATAGAGGTGCATAGAGATTAGGACCATAGGGTAATAATCTCGTCTTTATTGGTCAATGACTATATATTAAGGTTCTTGAAGTCCTGTGCACTTGGGAAGTCGGATTGCGTTTTTTCAACTATTTGTTGCTAGCCCTAACAAACTCACATCCTCTAGCCAGGGACCGATCCCCACACACCTCGTCTATGTGAGGTGCACAGAGATAAGGACCACAAGGAAGACCATATTAGGTATTTTGGTAAAAATCTCACATTATGGGAATCTCCAAATCGACCGAATTCATGTAATTTGGGAATTTTCCACTTAAAGTGGGAAAAATTGAGGTGTGTGGCTAGTAAATAAAGTGAAAATCTCATAGGATTGTGGTGTTGATAAACACCAAAAGTCAAGAGGATGTACAACACATGGATTTGAATAATAACTATAAATTACATAAAACAAAGGAAGATACAAAAAAGATTTTGTTTACAAATTGACTAGTATAGTCACAATAGAAGCTCCACATAATTCTACTCCACATTTGATACCATATCTGAACTTTGATCCAAGTGTGGCTGATGTGCACGAGTGAGGCCTTCTTTGGCTTTTAGAGCATGTCTTTCTGGAATCTTTATTCTAGAAAATGGTCCTTCTTTGTTGGGTCTCCAGGACCAAACAATTGCATCTATAGTTTCCCACACTTGTGGGTCCTTATAGTTGACAGCCCAATAACCCTTCCAACAATTACTGTAAGCTTGAGTATCTGTCATCCCACTTTTTTCGCGCAAGGTGCCCAATATTGAATCAAGAGTTTTCTGTAGTTTGGTGATGTAGGCTCATTATCAATGTCAGATAAAGCCATTGCAAGCCACACTGGATAGATTTCTGTGTCACTCGGAACAAGCATAAGAAAGTCACCTTGGTGCACATCAGACATAGGGTCAAACTCTTCCCTTGGCCTATCTCGTTGAGGCCCACAAAAATGATCGTTCAACTCTTCAAGGCCTAGGAATCTTTCTGCTCCTTGTTGCAAATTCATTGTAGTGCTTTGTAGGTGAGAATATTCTTGAGTTTTTGGCCAAAACATTTCATACAAGACTCCCTCTGATATGATTGCTTTTCCAATCTCTTCAATTACCTTACTCCAATAATCTATCACGGGTCTATAATATCGCGGAATACTTGAACCATTCCCTAAATTTTTCCAAAATTTTATATAGTTCTTTAGCCCCAAAATGACTTCTTCGTGGGCCTTGACATACTCCGCCATTTGTACTAGAGGTGGATCTCCATGTGGTAACATTGGCTTGCCTTCTGTGTCTGTTTTCCAAGGCGAATACTTCCACTCCAACTTGATACACCTACATGTGCCTTATATTGCATCATTGGTGTCTCATCCTGCATAAAGAACCTGAACTGAAGCGGTTTGGAATGTCCAACAAGTATGTCTTGTCCATCACAAAGATAGCCATCACAATATTGCTTGAAATCGGGGATCTTTGTGAGAAAAAATGGAGCTGGAGATGAAGATGAGCTGTTTCGTATGTATCCATCAAATGTGGCAAAGTATAGGTTTGTGTAACTCTCAACTTCTCTGAAAACCTACTAAACATGGCGTCTATGTCCTCATGTGTATGCCCAACCATTAAAAATCCCAGCTGGATGGTTTTGAAAACACCCCTTGCAACAAGCATTGACAAATAGGCAAATAAGTATCGATTTTTGTTTTCCCCTGCACAATTATCCAATTGTAGCAACAAGTTCTCTGGCAATCTGCGAAATGTTGACCCCAATTCCTCTTCTGCAATTTCTGACGACTGCACAATGGGCTCTTTTCCATCACTCAAGTTATGGTAGTCCAAAGCATCCCTTGAGTTCAAAGCATGTAGTAGTGAAATATTGCTCCTTGGAAGTCCATTTGTTACTAGATCACCAAGAGGATGCTTATCTATCCTCTCGAGGTTATGTAAACAATTAGCAATTGAGCCAATTGTAAGATTTGGATCAGCTGGCCACAAACCATTCAAGACAAAGTGTCCGTAATGACCTTCTCCATGTCCATGAGTGATCATGCCAATCAATGCCACCTGCAGATTATATCCTGAATCCACACCCTTGGGAACAATGCGTAATCTAGGAATGGCAGTCTTCTTTTGATCCATCTTATCATGGATTATGCATACATATTTTTGTGGTTGAGTTTCTGAATACGTGCGCCATGCATAATATAGGCTTCTGCAACTCTTTTGTTGTGCCATGTGAACTTCTCTCTCCCTCAAGAGAAGAGCTCTCTCTTCAAGAGAAGGTTTAGCTTCTAACCTTGCCTTGATTGAGCTACAAATATTGCACTTAGAGAACTCACTCGTCTTTGTTAAAGTGACATGTGGGTACTCTTTGTTCCAAATTCTACCAAAAGAAGATTGGGATAGCTTCTTCTCATAGCCCATTTGGTCAAGTGTCGTGTTGATTTCACATAAAATATCCACTTGTTTGTATGTTGATGGAATCACCAATTGAGTCTCTCTTGAGCCATCTAGCAGTGTTCTACTTCTATGTGGCATCTTCTCAGAGTTGTTTTCCACAAACTCATTTAGTAGTGCTCTTGCTAAACTAGTATGTTGAAGTCCCCTTCTCAATGTACATGTGTTCCCATGTACATATTGGCGCACACCATTTTCAAAGTTCTCCTTGTATCGATAAAATGATGTCTTTGGTATTCCATGTAGCTCATACCATGCTCTACAACAAACAATAGAGCCATTTAGCCTGAATTGGTATCGTGACTTCTCATCTTTCTGATAACATATAGAAAGAACATCATAAACATAATTAGTGCGTGATTTTTGAGACTCTCCCCAAAATTGTTGTCGTAACCTTGTCACCATATCACGATCTGCAAATTGGCAGCATTTTTGTGCACAACAATCAATGCATGATACCCTTTGAATTGATTTGTTTGAAAGGTAAAAAGTCGAAGCTGGTGCTGCTTTTGATTTTTGAGTCCTGTTCATGAAAGTGTATCGTCTCTTCCTTGACAACTGGACAACATTACTCCCATCAAGTTTTTTTCCAACATTGCCATCGTTGGATACATCCTCATATGTAGCATGCATGCCATCAACAGGAACAAAGCGTTGTAATGGGCTCCCATTCAACATTGTTGTCTGCTTGATGGGCCACTTTAGCAAAGTGATGCTACCCACTTCAACCACATCATCAATGCTTGCATTTTCTCTTTCAATACCCACACCCACACAATCAGGACCAAGTTCCTGAAAGTTGACATAATCATGTGGAAATACATATAAGATGGTCCCTTCATTCATGGTTTGCATCATTGTGTCATCTTTTAAAAGGACCCTCTGATTTCTCCAAGACTCTCGAATCATTGCTTCAAATTCTGGGCTTGTCATAGGTATTGCATCTGTAACTAGAGGATCAGAATGATCATGTTCTTCATCACCATTGTAGCTTTCGTGTGGATCAATTAAGTTCCCATTTAATACAAAAGATTGCAAAAGAAGCTTTGACCATCGAACAACACTCCATAATGAGCCTTGGAGAGATGAAGTATCCATTGTAGGAAAAGGTAGGACCACATCCTTCAAGCATTCCTCCACTAGTATGGAGACATTTCCCAGCCCTATCTTTGTACCACCACAAGTGGAATCTGGATCTGTTCTACACACACAACCAATACCAACGATTTCATTGTCAAGTATCATATGTACTTTCTCCCCAGATTCGAAGTCCATCCTGTAAGTAAAAAGATTACATTGTTAAATCCATAGTTATAGAAAAATACTCTTCAAACAAAAATCATGCTACAACATGAAAAAGGTTTGCATAGGTTGGACAAGTGGTGAACCTTGAGACCAAATCCTCCTTGCTATATTAATGGAAGCAAGTTGGACAAGTGGTGGACCTTGAAACCAAAGCTCTTTGCTATATGAGAGCATAGGTTGGACAAGTGGTGGACCTAGTTGTAATACCCACTGCCACCTATCAACTACTATAGGACTATGCTTTCCAATGTCCAAGTATCCCTTGAGTCTTTCAAGGTTGAACACGTGGTGGACCTTGAAACAAAAATCCCCTTTCTATATCAGAGCATAGCTTGGACAAGTGGTGGACCTAGTTATAATGCCCAATATCCAAGGTGAAATACCTTAGGACTTTGCTACCTTGCTTGCCAATGTTTACGTAGCCCCTCATTTCTTTAATGGAAGTAAGGTTGGACAAGTGGTGGACCTTGAAACCAAAGCCTCTTTGCTATATAAGAGCATAGGTTGGACCTAGTTTTAATACCCACTGCCACCTATCAACTACTATAAGACTATGCTTTCCAATGTCCAAGTATCCCTTGAGTCTTTCAAGGTTGAACACGTGGTGGACCTTGTGAAACAAAATCCCTTTCTATATTAGAAAGGTTGAACACATGGTGGACCTTGAATGAAAATCCCCTTTCTTTATCAGAGCATAGCTTGGACAAGTGGTGGACCTAGTTATAATGCCCAATATCCAAGGTGAAATACCTTAGGACTTTGCTACCTTGCTTGCCAATGTTTACGTAGCCCCTCATTTCTTTAATGGAAGTAAGGTTGGACAAGTGGTGGACCTTGAAACCAAAGCCTCTTTGCTATATAAGAGCATAGGTTGGACCTAGTTTTAATACCCACTGCCACCTATCAACTACTATAAGACTATGCTTTCCAATGTCCAAGTATCCCTTGAGTTTCAAGGTTGAACACGTGGTGGACCTTGAAACAAAAATCCCCTTTCTATATTAGAAAGGTTGAACACATGGTGGACCTTGAAACAAAAATCCCTTTCTTTATCAGAGCATAGCTTGGACAAGTGGTGGACCTAGTTATAATGCCCAATATCCAAGGTGAAACACCTTAGAACCTTGCTACCTTGCTTGCCAATGTTTACGTAGCCCCTCATTTCTTTAATGGAAGCAAGGTTGGACAAGTGGTGGACCTTGAAAGCAAAGCCTCTTTGCTATATGAGAGCATAGGTTGGACCTAGTTGTAATACCCACTGCCACCTATCAACTACTATAGGACTATGCTTTCCAATGTCCAAGTATCCCTTGAGTCTTGCAAGGTTGAACACGTGGTGGACCTTGAAACCAAAATCCCCTTTCCATATCAGAGCATAGCTTGGACAAGTGGTGGACCTAGTTATAAAGCCCCTCCTTTCTTTAATGGAAGAAAGGTTGGAAAAGTGGTGAATCTTGAAACCCAAACCCTTTGGCTATATATAGAGGATATCTTGGACAAGTGGTGGGCTTAGTTGTAGTATCCAATGTCCAAGGTCCAAGGTGAACTATGTAAAGACCTTACTTCCAAAAACAGAGTCGTACAAGTGGTTCTCCTTGAAACCAAAACCTCCTTAGTGTATAGAACATAGCTTGGAGAAGTGGTGGACTTAGTTGTAATGGTGAATGTCCAAAGCAAACTATTATAGGACCTTGCTTCCCAAATCAAGTTTGGACAAGTGGTGGATCTTGAAACCAAAACCCCCTTACTCTATTAGAGCATAGCTTAGATAAGTGGTGGACCTAGCTGCCATGGAAAATGTTCAATCTGAACTGCTGCAAGACCTTGCTATTAAATGTCTAAGTAGAGCTAGCTTCTTTAATGGAATCAAGGTTGGGAAAGTGGTGCATCTTGAAACCAAAAGCCCTTTATTGTATTAGAGCATAGCTTGGACAAGTGAGGGACCTAGTTTTAATGTGTGATGTCCAAAGAAAAGTATTACAAGACCTTGCTTTCCAATATTTGAATTGGTCAAGTGGTTAAAACTAAGTATAAAAACTTTGACCATTTTCTTCTCGAATTGCCAAAAAGCTAGTTTTAGACACCCCTAAATGAAAATGGTTTAGGGTGGCCTTAAACAAGTTTTTTCAAAGACTTGAACAAAAGGGTTGTCGAAGAGTAATGACAATTTATTGTGGCTTGAAGTGCCTGAGTATGTGAAAACAAGCCTAGGTTTTCCACGAGGCAAAAGGTGACATAATAAGAACATTGGAAAGTTAGGATTGACCATGTGGCCTAAACTTTGGCAAGTGAAGTGGTGGCCAAGTTTTGTGGCACAGTGTGCACTTGGTCCTATATGTGTTGACCACTTGGCTAAATCTAGGACCATAAGGCCAAACCTTTGGCACCTTAAATATAGTATGGGACATAATCTAGAACTGCTATAGTAAATTAGTAGTATAGCTAATATGTTTAATATTTGTATTATATTTAAGTATATGCTAATATAATTTATGTTCAAAATTTCACTAATGAAGAATGTTCCCATTTAGCACTCCAGATGCGGGGTCTTAGGGCAATGCCACAATGGGGTGACAAGGCAGCGCTTCCACGTGAGGTTTGGGGGTAGCGCTCTTGATGGGGATGTGGAATATAGCGCTCTCGATGGCGGGGCTTGGGAGGTTGATTTTGGGATATTGTTCTGGGCGGGGTCAAGGGGGCGGCACAAGCCATGACGCATGTTTTTCATATTTTCAACCATGATTCTTCTCTCAATGTTTTTAAGTGAATTCCAGTATAGAGTTACGCATGTTTTTCATATTTTCAACCATGATTTCTTTATTTTGGCCGTGTGAATTGGTTAATTTTTTATATTGCTTTTGTTTTTTTTTAATCCTATGATAAAACATGGACTTGTAGCATACGTGGCATTCTAATAAACCCTATCAAGATTAGGCACACAGAGAGCGCACGAGAAACGCACACAGAGAAAGCAGGCGAGCAGCAAAAACACAGAAAGCGCACACGGATCGCACACAGTTGGAGTATACGCGCGCGTAGAGGAGCAAGCTCCGCATCGTACACAACACACAGGTGGAGTGCACAGGATTGAAAGTTCGCGCACAAGACAAAGAAACAGCAGCGTACACAACGCTTTCAGAAGGGCAGGATCGGGCAGTCTTCTCAGGAGACATTGCACACCTCACGAATAGAGAAAAAACAGGTATTTCTCTCTCTCTCACTCTCTGTCTTTCTCCATATAGAGAAGATGGTTCTCTGTAACTCTTCTTGCACACACACTCTCTCGTCAAAAGACAGAGATACATAGTTTAAAAGTATCCCCGCACACATACACATATTCCCACACATCGTCTTCCTCTCTTCCACATACATAACCACAGTGAAATCTGTTATCTTGCTGTCTCTCTCTTGAAAATACATGCACATATTCCCACACATCGTCTTCCTCACTTCCACATACATAACCACAATGAAATCTGTTATCTTGTTGTCTCTCTCTTAAAATACGTGCACATATTTCCATACATCGTCTTCCTCTCTTCCACATACATAAACACAGTGAAATCTGTTATCTTTCTCTCTCCTCTCTCTAAAAACAGTTTATTTATCTCTCTCTCTCTCTCTCTCTATCTTCTATCTATCTATTCTGTATTTGCTATCTCTCTCTTGAAAATACATGCTCATGTATGTGTGCGTCTGTGTTATCTATGTGTATGTATGTATATTTGTGTTATTTCATTGTAATACTCATACATAATGCAGATACACAATTACACTTAATTACGATATGCACACATAGTATATATACATACAAAATATCACAAATAACTAACACATTGTAATACTAGTAAAATTGAATGGAAGACTTACTTGCGTGATCTGTTAAAGTCGATTCTTGTAGCGAGTTCTGGATGTATGCTGAGCTGATTTTCCTCTAATCCATTTGTAGATATGATTGTAACTTCTGTTTCTCAAAAATAGTAGTGTTGTTTAGTGATACACCTAATGGACATAAATGGTTTTTAAACTAGGACATGTAGACCAAAAATACGTGTCGTCAATGTTTCAATGGAGCCTATCTTGGACAAATGGTGGAGCATCCTCTCTCCATGTTTCAATGGACCCTAGCTTGGACAAGTGGTGGACCTTTGTTTCTCTCTATGTTTCAATAGATTTAGCTTGGACAAGTGGTGGACCTTGGAAGCAAACCCCATGTAAAACTATCATGGTCACTCCAAGTGGTAATAAAGAATAACCTTTAAGATTAGCCTTATAGGTTGGACAAGTGGTGGACCTTAACACGCGCATATTCTTAATATAATGACATAGAGTGGAAAAGTGGTGAATCTTGAGACCAAACCACTCATGCTACTACCAATAATAGCTTGGACAAAGTGTTGGACCTTGAATGTAAACCCCTCATCTACGACATATCGTGGGTTTAATGTTTTTCGATGGAGCCTAGCATCTTGGAGACATGGTGCACCTTGATTCTCCTCATGTTTCAATGGAGCCTACTTGGACAAATGGTGGAGCATCCTTCTCTCCATGTTTCAATGGACCCTAGCTTAGACAAGGGTGGACCTTTGCTTCTCTCTATGTTTCAATAGAGTTAGCTTGGACAAGTGGTGGACCTTGGAACCAAACCCCCATGTAAAACCTATCATGGTCACTCCAAGTAGTAAGAAAGAATAACCTTTAAGATGTAGCCTTATAGGTTGGACAAGTGGTGGACCTTAACACCCACATATTCTTAATAAAAGTGGTGAATCTTGAGACCAAACCACTCAGGCTACTAGCAATAATTGCTAGGGATAACCATTAAGATATAGTCTTTCAAGGGGTGAGAAAGATAAACCATTAACTATAGTCTTATAGGTTGGACAAGTGGTGGACCTAACACCCAAATATTCTTAATAAAATGACAGAGAGTGGAAAAGTGGTGAATCTTGAGAGCAAACCACTCATGCTACTAGCGATAATAGGTTGGACAAATTGTGATCTTGAATGTAAACTCCCATGTACAAAATAACGGGGTTTTAAGGTATTTCGATGGAGGCTAGCATCTTGGAGATATGGTGCAGCTGCTTCTCTTCATGTTTCAATGGAGTCTATCTTGGACAAATGGTGGAGCATCCTTCTCTCCATGTTTCAATAGACCCTAGCTTAGACAAGTGGTGGACCTTTGCTTCTCTCTATGTTTCAATAGAGTTAGCTTGGACAAGTGGTGGACCTTGAACCAAACCCCCATGTAAAACCTTTCATGTCACTCCAAGTGGTCAGAAAGAATAACCATTAAGATATATCTTATAGGTTGGACAAGTGGTGGACCTTATACCAAATATTCTTAATATAATGACATAGAGTGAAAAAGTGGTGAATCTTGAGACCAAACCCCTCATGCTACTAGCGTTAATAGGTTGACAACTGTGGACCTTGAATGTAAACCTCATGTTTCAATAGAGTTAGCTTCGACAAATGGTGGAGCATCCTTCCTCCATGTTTCATGGAGCCTAGCTTGGACAAGTGGTGGACCTTTTGCTTCCTCTATGAGAGAATAAAGTTTAGCTTGGATAAGGGGTGGACCTTGAACCAAACCCTAGTGAAAACATGATCAAGGACATTTCAAGTGGTGACAAAGGTTTAAGGTATTTCAATGGAGCCTAGCATCTTGGAGACATGGTGCAGATTGCTTCCCTTCATGTTTCAATGGAGCCTATCTTGGACAAATGGTGGAGCATCCTTCTCTCCATGTTTCAATGGAGCCTAGCTTGGACAAGTGGTGGACCTTTGCTTCTCTCTATGTTTCAATAGAGTTAGCTTGGACAAGTGGTGGGCCTTGGAACCAAACTCCCATGTAAAACCTATCTTGGTAACTCCAAGTGGTGAGAAAGAATAAAGTTTAAGATATAGCCTTATAGGTTGGACAAGTGGTGGACCTTAGCACCCAGATATTCTTAATAGAATGACATAGAGTGGAAAAATGGTGAATCTTGAGACCAAACCACTCATGCTACTAGAGATAATAGGTTGGACAAGTGGTGGACCTTGAATGTAAACCCCCATGTACAAAATATCATGGGTTTGAGGTATTTCAATGGAGCCTAGCATCTTGGAGACATGGTGTAGCTTGCTTCTCTTCATGTTTCAATGGAGCGTATCTTGGACAAATGGTGGAGCATCCTTCTCTCCATGTTTCAATGGACCCTAGCTTGGACAAGTGGTGGACCTTTGATTCTCTCTATGTTTCAATAGAGTTAGCTTGGACAAGTGGTGGACCTTGAAACAAAACCCCCATGTAAAACCTATGCTGGTCACTCCAAGTGGTGAGAAAGAACAACCCTTAAGATATAGCCTTATAGGTTGGACAAGTGGTGGACCTTAACACCCAAATATTCTTAATATAATGACATAGAGTGAAAAAGTGGTGAATCTTGAGACCAAACCACTCATGCTACTAGCGTTAATAGGTTGGACAAGTGGTGGACCTTGAATGTAAACCCCCCATGTTTCAATAGAGTTAGCTTCGACAAATGGTAGAGGATCCTTCTCTCCATGTTTCAATGGAGCCTAGCTTGGACAAGTGGTGGACCTTTGTTTCTCTCTATGTTTCAATAGAGTTAGCTTGGACAAGTGGTGGACCTTGGAGCCAAACCCCCATGTAAAACATATCATGGACATTTCAAGTGGTGAGAAAGAATACCCTTTAAGATATACCCTTATAGGTTGGACAAGTGGTCGACCTTAACACCCAGATCTTCTTAACGTAATGACATAGAGTGGAAAAGTGGTGAATCTTGAGACCAAACCACTCATGCTACTAGAGATAATAGGTTGGACAAGTGGTGGACCTTGAATGTAAACTCCCCATGTACAAAATATCGTGGGTTTAAGGTATTTCAATGGATCTTAGCATCTTGGAGACATGGTGCAGCTTGCTTCTTTCATGTTTCAATGGAGCCTATCTTGGAAAATGGTGGAGCATCCTTCTCTCCATGTTTCAATGGACCCTAGCTTAGACAAGTGGTGGACCTTTGCTTCTCTCTATGTTTCAATAGAGTTAGCTTGGACAAGTGGTGGAACTTGGAACCAAACCCCCATGTAAAACCTATCATGGTCATTCCAAGTGGTGAGAAAGAATACCCTTTAAGATATAGCCTTATAGGTTGGACAAGTGGTGGACCTTAACACCCAGATCTTCTTAATATAATGACATAGAGTGGAAAAGTGGTGAATCTTGACATCAAACCACTCATGCTACTAGTGATAATAGGTTGGACAAGTGGTGGACCTTGAATGTAAACCCCCCATGTACGAAATATCATGGGTTTAAGATATTTCAATGGAGCCTAGCATTTTGGAGACATGGTGCAGCTTGCTTCTCTTCATGTTTCAATCAAACCTGGCTTGGACAAATGGTGGAGCATCCTTCTCTCCATGTTTCAATGGAGCCTAGCTTGGACAAGTGGTGGACCTTTGATTCTCTCTATGTTTCAATAGAGTTAGCTTGGACAAGTGGTGGACCTTGGAACCATACCCCTATGTAAAACCCATCATGTGCATTCCAAGTGGTGGTAAATAATACCATTTAAGATATAGCCTTATAGGTTGGACAAGTGGTGGACCTTAACACCCAGATCTTCTTAATATAATGACATAGAGTGGAAAAGTGGTGAATCTTGAGACCAAACCACTCATGCTACTAGGGATAATAGGTTGGACAAGTGGTGGACCTTGAATTTAAACCCCACATATACAAAATATCATGGGTTTAAGGTATTTCAATGGAGCCTAGCATCTCAAAGACATGGTGCATCTTGCTTCTCTTCATGTTTCAATGGAGCCTATTTTGGACAAATGGTGGAGCATCCTTCTCTCCATGTTTCAATGGACCCTAGATTGGACAAGTGGTGGACCTTTGCTTCTCTCTATGTTTCAATATAGTTAGCCTATATTAGACAATTAGTAGACCTCGAATCTCTCCATGTTGTCTAGAGCTGAGCTTGGACAAGTGGTGGACCTTACTTCTCCCTTCCCTTAGTTTACTAGCTTAAATGATCACTATGTATACTTGCTTAGATCTAGCTTGAACAAGTGGTGGAACTTGTATTCACACAAACTTAATCCATTACAAAAAAGTATATGTTAAAATAACATTTGGTTTTTTTTGTTTCAGGAAAGATGGCTCCAAAAAAACAGGTTGCAAGGGTTGCTGTCTCAGTTGACTATACTTGCAATGATCTTAGGAAATGGTATTTGGACATACATGGTATAGAGGGTGCACAATTTCATAAGGTGCATCTATTTATTGCCAAAAAGGAGAATGACAGCTTGTTTGAAGATGTTGGACAAGTTGTGGAAGCATCTGTCTCTGTAGTTGATAGTCATCCAGAGGTGGAATGCATTGACATTCTAGTTCCAATGAATCTAGAATTTCAACTATCTCCAGGAGCATATGCATTGGAGCGCATGTCTAGAAACAAAGAAGAGACAATGTTTTCTCGAGGATGGAAGTTTGCAGAATCAAATCCAAATATCACAGCAGATCAACTTCAAAGCTCCATCATTGCCACACTACAACGAAAAAAGGTGAAAGCTTCACGACCACCATCCACAAAGAAGCAAGCAAAAGTGCAGAAAGTAGAAGCTAAGCGAACTAGTTCCATTTTGGATGTAGACAAGGCATCTTTGGCATCCTCATCAACAGAGGGTTCAATGTCAAAGATGAGAATTGTGGATCCAGATGTTTTAGAAGCTGAGGCCATGAAAGGACAAGAAAAAGATACAGGTGGAATGAATAAGTACATAAATTATTTTCCTTTCCAATATAGGGAATTTGATATCCCTATTCAAAATTGTTGGCTTGCTCCTGATCACTATAATGCACGTATTATGGATAAAAAACACGCTGAAAGTGTGTTATTTGGATTTTCACGGAGTACGACCAAGCCTGCAGCATGTGCATATTTGATGCCTGTTCGAAATGCAAAATCAAAGAAGGGGACTCCTTTGGCAGTAGAAGAGGTAGAGGAGCAAAAAATTAAAGATTATCATTATTGGATTCTTGATGGGCAGCATTCAATCTATGCTGCAAAAGTTTTGCTTCACAATGAACAAAACAACAAAGAGATCTTTGAAAGACTGATTAGCGTGTATAAATTTAGAAAGGCTCGCATTGTTGTGAATGCTCCTCCATTTGTTGCAACTGCTATATCTGCCATTGCAAATGAGGAGGCTCAGGCATTGTATGTCAAGCAACCTTACAGCCAAATATTGAGACATTTACGGAGTCAATGGATCTTCTCAGGACGACCACCAAAGGCAGCAAGTGGAATTGCAGAGGGACATGCATCTCGTGCCGGATGGGATGTAAGTTATTTTCTTTGTCTTTTTGATAGTGTTTAATTAACAAATCTTGCTCAATAGTTTAATTATTTCTCTATTTCTTTTTAGGCTTTTCTTCGATTGGCAAGAATGAGTGCAGCAGCAAGTTGGATTGCTAAACAGGCACACATGGTCACGTACTCTGATTTAGTTTATGATTGCTGGATAGAAATCATTGAAAATCTAGAAGAGGAGAATAAGAAACCCCCAACAACTGTATTTAGATACCTTTGTGGCCTTGAGGAATCAGAGGTAAAGACTATTCAAGAAGAGATTAGAGATGAGAAGATTTTACTGTCAAAGAGTGCAAAGGATGGTGATGCAACTGACATGTATGATCGAATCAAGCAGTTGAAGCAAGACAAATTGATTCAAGATGCACTTCTTGAAGGCTTCAACAATTTGAATGAGTCTTCACCATGTAAAGACTGGGAGGAGGTGGTCAAAATGTATAACATCAATGATGTTGTTTATAAAACAATTTTAATGCTATGCGAGGAATGGATCAGATCTAGTTTGACGCGTGGAACAAAGAAAATGGCTTTTCCAGATGGAGCAATAAAATACATGCAATGGGCAATTCACCTTCAAAAGGAGAAAACTGAGCCTAGAGATTTGCCATGGTCAATCTATGTGGTGAGCCTACAAATGGAAGGCAATCTCTACTTGATGCGCCACTTCAATAATAAAGTGCCTATTGGCTTATGTGTTTTAGATATGACAAAAAACGTTGGAGGCAATTTGAAGTGGAGTGAGGAGACATTTAACAATGCTTTGGATGGGATCTTGGCTATTGCTGGAGGGTCAACAGATCCTGGATTTGTCTTTCTTGCATTTGTGGATTTCACTAACTTCACAAAATTGCAATGTGCCTTTCACGCCATGGGAGATAATCTGAGCTACCATTGTTGTGGTGCATTGCATCACTTTCCATCAGCTCCTTGCAAAGGAGCAATTCAATTCCTAACAGTTATTGCCTTCTTGGGACAAGGCAATGCATTTGAAGACCTGAGAAGAAGATCAGAGGAACATCCCATGCCAATTGATTGTTCTCTTCTTCAAGTAGCAGATAACGATATGTCAGATTTGCAATATTTGGAGGCCAAAAAAAGAGCTTTGGTCAAGCACTACATTCGTACATATTGTTTTGAAGACCGCAAGCTTGTTGATGTTTTTGGTGATGGCTCCTTGGTTGCACAAGAAGGAATACAACAGAAAAAAGAAGTTATCTGCTTAATTGATAGTGTGGAGGAGGCAAAAAGCGTGGAGACCATGCTGCTAGACTTTGTTAAGTCTCATGAAGATATAGAAAAATGGGCTGGACTTCAACAATCCACTTCGCAATCAGGCGACATTGTGCCTGTTACAGAGGAGTGCTCTCCACAAAGAGAAGAAGAACAACAACAACACCATCCTCTGTCAATGGAGGACTTTTTGGAAATGGAGACACGTATGTTTTGAGTTTCTTGTGCATGTTAGTGTTTCTTGTTACTGATTTGATACTCTTAATGTTAGATTTTGCTTTATATAGTATTGATTGAGTTTGTATTTTTTATCTCAAGCATTCAAGGTTTGAATGTAAATAGTAAATTACTTGAGTTTTTGAATGGTGGATCTGTAGACTAAAACTATAACATTTAATACTCACAAAGACTTAATTACTTAAGAGCTTGAACTCAATAAGTTTTGGACCTTTTATCAATACCCCCTTGATATGATACATTAGATCGTAGCATGGTTAAATGGTGATGCTTCATAAATTGAACCTAGCTTAGACAGGTGCTGGAGCCTAAATTTAAACTAACCTTGCTAGAAGGGAGCTTATGTTTGGACTTTGAGAACTAGCATAAGTAATCAATTAGAGCATAGATTAGACATGTGGTGGTGGCCGGCCTTAGAGACCAAAATCTTAATGAGCTTGGAAAGGTATTTAAGTACTGCAATTTACTTAGTTTTAGTACTCATTAAATGCATAGCTTGACAAAAGGTGGACCTTACATGGATCCTAATTTCAAGAGGTGTGGTAGACCTTCAAAACAAGCTCATATAGCTTGGACATGTGGTAGACCTTGCATGAAGACTAGTTTAGACAAGTGTGGTACACCTTGTAACCAACACCCATTTGTTATATTAGCTTGGACAAGTGGTGGACCTTGCTTTTATGTTTCAATGGAGCATATTTTGGACAGGTGGTAGACCTTGTTTCTCTCCATGCTTCAATGGAGAGAAACTTTAGCTTGGACAAGTGGTGGACCTTGTTTTTATGTTTTAAAGGAGCATATTTCGGACAAGTGGTAGACATAGTTTCTCTCCATGGTTCAATGGAACCCAACACCTTAGACAAGTGAAAGTACCTTGAAACCAAACCCCCAATAATACAACCTACTAAATAGGTTGGAAAATTGGTGGGATATGAAACCATCCATGATATAGAGCATAGTATAGGTGAAAACGTAGTGGTCCTTATATCAATTACCCATGCATAGCTTGGACAAGTGGTGGACCTTGATTCTCTCTATGTTTCAATGGATCCTATCTTGGACTAGAGATATATCTTACTTAGTTCCATGCTTCAATGGATTGTAGCTTGGATAAGGAGTGGAACTTCAAACAAAACTCCACAGCATAGCATATATTAACAATTCATGGGTTTTATAGAGATTGTCTTGCCTATTTTGGGAGTTGGTACACCTTTATTCTCCATTCTTCAATGGATCTGAGGTTGGACAAGCGAGCTGAGAAGTGGTCAACCTTAAAATGAAACCTCCCTGCTACAACCCATCATAGATCGTATATGTAGTGGACCTTGAAACTCTTTTATGTCCCTAGCTTAGAGAAGCATTGCACTCTTGATTATCTCCATACATGAAGGCAAGTTGGACAAGTGGTGGACCTTCAAACCAGAATCTCTATGCAATAATAGGCAAGTGGTGGAGCTTGTTTTCTCCATGTTCCAATGGAGCTAGCTTAGACAAACAATGGAGCTTGCTTCTCTCCATGTTTCAATGGATCCTAGCTTAGAAAGTGGTGGAGCTTTTGGTTCTCTCCATGTTCCAATGGACCATAGCTTAGACAAGTGGTAGACCTTGAAAAACACCCCCGTATACAACATATTATGGGGTTTTCATGTTTCAATGGCTCCTAGCTTGGACAAATGGTAGAGCTTGCTTCTCTTTATGTTTCAATGGATCCAATCTTAGCCAAGTGGTGGACCTTGAAACAAGAATCCCCCCCCCCCCCCATGTACAACGTATTATGGGTTTTGAAAGCACGGGGAGAAAATAATAGCTTTGATAAGTGGTGGACCTTGCTTCTCTCCATGCTTCAATGGAGCGAGGTTGGACACATGTTGGAGAGAAGATGGTTGCCCATGAAATAAGACCATGCATGCTATAATCAATCATATGTTGTACACATGGTGGACCTTGCAATTTGTTTTATATGCCTAACTGGGACAAGTGGAGGACCCTTGATTACCTCCAGATATCAACAACAAGCCAAGTTTGGACAAGTGTAGTACCACCAAACCAGAATCTATATGCTACAATAGAGTATAGGTAGGACACGCAATGACCTTGATATCAAACCATCCATGCTACTAGAGATGATAGGTTTCACATGTGGTGGAACCTTGTATCAATGTTCTATGTGTAGTTTTTGACTAGTGATAGACCTTGAAACTAATCCCTCTAGGCTACAAGAAAAAAGACATGATGGATGAGGAGGCTAGACTACTTTTGTTGCATCAATGCATCCCATGTTACCACATATACTATAGGGTTCTTGGATAAGTGTTGGATCTTGTGTCAATGCTCCATGTCTAGCTTGGACAAGTGGTGGACCTTGGTTCTCTCTATGCTTCAAATGGGCAATAGATGAGACACAGTGGCCTTTTTTTCCAATGATTTTATTTTTTGAAACCTTGGAGGCACCATGTAAGAGGCACTCTAAGTCTTCCATACAATGGACCTATTGGACTATAAATAATGATATCTTTCTTTGATATTGTCATTATTTTATGCATAATATTTTCTTCTTTTTGCAGACACAAAGGAGTTAAGTGATATAAAAACTAGATGTATTTCACACTATGATTGGCATGAAGATCCTTTTGGGACACCAACTTTCCTATTCCCAAAGATGTAATTTTCCATATTAACGTGTGGATTTTGAAGTGCGACTTTCATGTATTGAAGGAGCTGGTTATGGGCTATTTGTGCATACTACCCTGGAAAGTGGTTTGACTATTCTAAACATGGAGGGCATAAGTATAGATTTCAAGACTGGAAAAAGATATGCAAAATATTTCCAAGAGCTTATAAATATTCTCTTCTAGAGGATCCAAACATAGAAGAAGAGGAAGATCAATCATACATTATTGGTTGTGTAGAAGAAGGAAACGTGTCGGGCTATATAAATAGTTCTCACAGTACAAATGTCTGTCCCAACGTACGCTATACATTTGATCCAAATTTGCCACCTTGGCATAAATGCACCTCTTCACACATCAAGTCAGAAGAATATGGCCATGTATGCATTGAGACTATTTGTCAAGTTGAAGCAGGAGAAGAGTTGTTTGCTGACTATAACTTTACTTGACATTGTAAAGTATTCTACATGGATGGAATCTCAAGTAACATGCATCATTTTCATTTTTCATGGATGAAATCTCAAGTAAATAAACATTTGATTATTGTTTAGTTTATGCTCAACGAGAATCTAGAGTGCTCTTATGCTTTGTGTGTTGTCTAACATATTTGACTACCTTGGCCATAAAATCTTGATTCTACTCTAGATTTGTGATAAATCTTACCAAAATTTAATCAATGTCTAGGTTGGACAAGTGGTGGGGCTTCAAACATTACTGTCTAAACAAGTGGAGTTATCTTACTTGAATAAGTGGTGGCCTTTGAATCCAAATCTAAGCCAAATCTCTTAATTATTTTCTTGTAGTCTAGGTTGGACATTTGGTGGACCTTGTATCCATGTTTCCTCAACAAGGGTGGCTTTTAGTTTTCACTTTAAGTACTCATCTTTAATAAAGTGTAGGATGGAAAATGTTGAGTTAGTAGATTGTATTTTAGACAAGTGGTGTTTGGTGTACGAATGCTGAAAATGGTTGCAAGGATTCTAACAACGACTTTACCTTAAATAAATTTCTTACTAGGAGTTCTACATATAAATATGGTGAATAAAATTCTAGTGGTTTTGAGATACCATTTGTGTGTGTGTTTTCTTAGATTCACAAACTGGGATGATAATGCTCCTATGGTTCAGTCAACAACTATAGAATCCATAGATTCTATGGTTTCTAAAGTGCCCAAGATGGATGATATTTTCTATACTAGAGTCTAGTGTTGTGCAACTTGAGCAAGCTTCCAATAATGAGAACCAAGAAATCGATGCTTCAAAAATGCAACATACATCAAAAGAGACTGAAAAGTCCACTCACGAGCTATTGCCAATTGGTACTACGTCATGTAGCGTAGATGTTGAGAAATCCATGCTTACAATTATATTGGATTTAAATGGTCTATTGTTGAAACGTTCCCCTCAACCATCCTCACACCACAACTCAGTGCAAATGGATTCAAAAAGATATATTATACTCAGGCCAGGTTTGCATCCAATTCTTGAAGACTATTTTACAAAGGTTTAATGTTGCAATTTGGTCGACAGCTACTAGGAATAATGTGTATCAAATCCTTGCAGCACTAAACAACTTAGCTGAGGATACATTGCCTTTCTTTGCAATTTGGTCGCAAGATGTTTGCTACACCGCTCAAACTCAAAAATTGTTTAGACCCGACAATCCAAACGTTGAGGCAATGTTCAAGCCTCTAGCCAAAATTGCCATGGGGTTTGAA
The DNA here is from genome assembly GCF_014529385.1 of Adiantum capillus-veneris. Taxonomy (NCBI): domain Eukaryota; kingdom Viridiplantae; phylum Streptophyta; class Polypodiopsida; order Polypodiales; family Pteridaceae; genus Adiantum; species Adiantum capillus-veneris. The sequence goes on along the minus strand of NC_140947.1, from coordinate 94,853,596 downwards.
TGTGATCCACAAAGAACAGTGCTTATTGATGACTCTCCCTTACAAGGGATGTATTTCACCAGCAAACAATTGCATTTTTCCACCACAATTTGATGCTGAGAAGATGGTTGACAATATGCTCTTGGAGGAGCTACTGCCATACTTGATTCAGCTTGATGAGAGAAGGGATGTGCGTGATTTAATTGCTTCTAATCGTTATGGACAACCTATAGTGACAAATGATACTGAATACAAACAAATCATGGAGTATTGGAAGCAGAAAAAATGATGTTTGGTCAGCTAAGGTGTTCTTTACAAGAAGAATACCACCTACAAAAGGTGACAGAGATGAAACTATCATTGAAGATGCAAGTGACACAAGCCACCACAATGAAATGAGAAGAGCCCAAATACAAGAGATCTTGGCAAAGGAGCGTACACCCATTGAAAGCATGAAGGCGTCACAATTGACCACTTTAGCTAGGCGAATTGGGTTGTAACACAAAAGGAGTTTTGAAGGCAACCACAGCAAAGGCTTATATAAATAAGGTGAAAGCTGAGAACAATCTTCTAAGGCTGGATAGAAAGCAACCCTAAGGTACTAGTGACATGTCATATATTCTTGATACACATGCTTGAACACTCATGTGCATGGTATCTAACAAATCTTTCTTTTTATTCCTTCTTGCAGGATCTTACAAAGGATACTACTAGATGGAGCTCAATCAATAGAGATTTTGATATTTTTGCTCAAAATAATGAAGCAGTCACCTACATTTTTTGTTTATCAATTTCTTGAGAGACTTTATTTTAGTTTGTAATCATCAAATGAAATGAAAAGTATCCTTCTTATTAAGATTGTTGATCTTTTTCTTGTTCAAACCTTTCAATTGTGATTATAGTTTTGTTAGCATGAGATTGTGCTTTTTTAGTTTGAAAAAACTGTCAAAGATCCAAGTCTTTTTGGCTTTACTTAAGTTATTAATTGTGAAAGATCCAAGTCTTTTTGCTTTACTTAAGTTATTGATTGCCTATGTAATAGTCCTTAAAACAATATCGGATGGCTTTCTTGCTCCCATGTCTCACATTGGTCTTTAGGTAAGACAAGTGGTGACCTTGAAAGTATGGTCTCATATCTCGATCAAGTGAAGAGACATGAAGCTTAAATAACACTACTATGTATCTAGTGTTAAACTCCATCGAGACAAAGACTAGATAGCCAAATTGCAGTCGAGTTTAAGTGAAAATCCATTTGAGCTAAGGTAAAACTTATAGTGCCTCATTTTTCTAGGATTCTACCCCATCAAGGAAGTTAGAATCTAGCACAAACCAATTAAGACTCTTTTGGAGCCTAGATAGGACAATTCGTGGAACTTATGAAACTTATTATTGAGTTAGAGTCTAGTTTAGATAAGCAAAAGATCTTCAAACCAGCACTTGACTTTCTTACTATTCAATATTCAAAGTCCCTTGAGGCTAACAAATTACATACCCACTTGTAACCTAACTAATGAGTAATTATATAGATCTAAGCAAGTATATATAATGAGTCTTCAAACTAATAATCCAAGGGAAGAGAGTAGCAAGGTCCACTACTTGTCCAAGCTCAGCTCTAGACAACATAGAAAGATGCTAGTTCTACTAATTGTCTAATTATAGGCATGAGAAATGATAGAAGGTTGACCACTTGTCCAGCCTATCATCTCTAGTAAGATGGGAGGTTTGGCCTTAAGATTCACCATGTAACCAACCTATACATCATTGTATTATGAAGAGTAAAAAAGCAAAGCTCCACCACTTGTCCAAGCTAGTTCTAAAATCCACATGGAGATAAGCAAGCTCCACCATTTGTCGAATCTCTCTTCCATTAAAACATGAAAAAACTCATCTATGTTGTATAGGGGGACTTTTTTCCAAGGTCCACCACTTGTCCAAGCTAGGATCCCTAGTAGCACGAGTGGTTTGGTCTCAAGATACACCACTTGTACACTCTATGTCATTATATTAAGAAGAACTATGTATTAAGGTCCACCACTTGTCCAACCTATAAGGTTATATCTTAAATGGTATCCTTTCTCACTACTTGAAATGCCCATGATATGTTTTACAAGGGGGTTTCATTCCAAGGTCCCGACTTGTCCAAGCTAACTCTATTCAAACATAGAGAGAAGCAAAGGTCCACCACTTGTCCAAGCTAACTCTATTCAAACATAGAGAGAAGAAAAGGTTCACCACTTGTCAAAGCTAGGCTCCGTTGAAGTATGGAGAGAAGTAACCTCCATCATTTTTCCAAGATAGGTGCCATTCAAACATGGAAAGAATCAAGATCTACCATGTCTCCGAGATTCTAGGCTCCATTGAAACACCCTAAAACCATGATATTTTGTACATGGGGTGTTTACATTCAAGGTCTACCACTTCTCTAACGTATTATACCTAGTAGCATGAGTGATTTGGTCTTAAGATTCACCACTTATCCACTCTATGTCATTATATAAGAATAACTGGGTGTTTAAGGTCCACCACTTGTCCAACCTATAAGGGTATATCTTAAATGGTATCCTTCACCACTTTCAAGGTCCATCACCACTTTTCCAACCTATAAGGTTATATCTTGAATGATATTTTTCCTCATCACTTGTAATGTCCATGCTATGTTTTACAAAGGGGTTTTTTTCCAAGACCCACCACTTGTCCAAGCTAACTCCATTAAAACATAGAGAGAAGCAAAGGTCCACCACTTGTCCAAGATAGGCTCCATTGAAACATGGAGAGAAGGATGATCCACCATTTCTCCAAGATAGGTTCCATTGAAACATTGAGAGAATTAATCTCCACCATGTCTCCAAGCTAGGCTCCATTGAAATACCCTAAACCCATAATTTTGTACATGAGGGGTTTACATTCAAGGTCCACCACTTGTCCAACCTATTATCCCTAGTAGCAAGAGTGGTTTGGTCTCAAGATTCACCACTTGTACACTCTATGTCATTATATGAAGAAGAAATATGTGTTAAAGTCCACCACTTGTCCAGCCTATAAGGTTATATTTTAAATAGTATCCTTTCTCACCACTTGAAATGCCCATGATATGTTTTACATGGGGGTTTCATTCCAAGGTCCACCACTTGTCCAAGCTAACTCTATTAAAACATATAGAGAAAGAAAGGTCCACCACTTGTCCAAGCTAGGCTCATTGAAACATGGAGAGAAGGAACCTCCACTGTTTCTCCTAGATAGGCTCCATTGAAACATGGAGAGAAATAAGCTCCACCATGCCTCCAAGTTGCTAGGCTCCATTGAAATACCCAATACCCATAATTTTTTGTACATGGGGGGTTTACATTCAAGGTTCACCACTTGTCCAACCTATTATCCCTAGTAGGTTTGGTCTCATGATTCACCACTTGTCCACTCTATGTCATTATATTAAGAGGAATTAGGTGTTAAGGTCCACCACTTGTCCAACCTATAATGTTATAGCCTGAATGGTATTTTTTCTCACCACTTGTAATGCCCATGACATGATTTACATGGGGGTTTGTTCCAAGGTACACACCACGTTTCCAAGATAAATCTATTGAAACATAGAGAGAAACAAAGGTCCACCACTTTTCCAAGCTAAGCTGCATTGAAACATGGACCTTAATACCAAATTATTTCTAGTAGCATGAGTGATATATTTGTACATGGGCGTTTACATTCAAGGTCCACCACTTGTCCAACCTATTTCCCTAGTAGGTTTGGTCCCAATTTCACCACTTATCCACTCTATGTCATTATATTAAGAATAATTGGGTGTTAAGGTCCACCACTTGTCCAACCTATAAGGTTATATATTGAATGGTATTTTTTCTCACCACTTGTAATGCCCATGATATGTTTACATGGGGTTTTTGTTCCAAGGTCCACCACTTTTCCAAGATAACTCTATTCAAACATAGAGAGAAACAAAGGTCCACCACTTGTCCAAGCTAGGCTCCATTGAAACATGGAGAGAATGATGTTGAACCATTTATCCAAGATAGGCTGCATTGAAACATGGAGAGAAGCAAGCTTTACCATGTTTCCAAGCTAGGCTCCATTGAAACACTCTAGGGGGGTTTATTTCAAGGCCCACCACTTGTTTAACCTATTATCCCTAGTAGCATGAGTGGTTTGGTTTCAAGATTCACCACTTGTACACTCTATGTCATTCTATTGTGTTTAAGGTCCACCACTTGTCCAACCTATAAGGTTATATCTTAAATGGTATCCTTTCTCGCCACTTGAAATGCCCATGATATGTTTTACATGGGAGTTTCATTCCAAGATCCACCACTTGTCCAAGCTAACCATATTCAAACATAGAGAGAAACAAAGGTCCACGACTTGTCCAAGCTAGGCTCCATTGAAACATGGAGAGAAGGAACCTCCACCATTTCTCCTAGATAGGCTCCATTAAACATGGAGAGAAGTAAGTTCCACCATGTCTCCAAGATGCTAGGCTCCATTGAAATACGCAAAACCCATGATATTTTGTACATGGGTGATTTACATTCAAAGTCAACCATTTCTCCAACCTATTATCCCTAGTAGGTTTGGTCTCACAATTCACCACTTTTCCACTATATGTCATTATAATAAGAGGAATTGGTGCTAAGGTCCACCACTTGTCCAGCCTATAAGGTTATACCTTGAATGGTATTTTTTCTCACCACTTGTAATGCCCATGACATGCTTTACATGGGGGTTTTGTTCCAAGGTTCACCACTTGTCCAAGCAAATTCTATTGAAACATAGAGAGAAACAAAGGTCCACCACTTTTCCAAGCTAGGCTCCATTGAAACATGGACCTTAATACCAAATTATTCCTAGTAGCATGAGTAATATTTTGTACATGGGGGGTTTGCATTCAAGGTCCACCACTTGTCCAACGTACTTTTCCTAGTAGGTTTGGTCGCAAGATTCACCACTTGTCCACTCTATGTCATTATATAAATAATAATTGGGTGTTAAGGTCCACCACTTTTCCAACCTATAAGGTTATATATTGAATGGTATTTTTTCTCACCACTTGTAATGTCCATGATATGTTTTACATGGGGATTTTGTTCCAAGGTCCACCACTTGTCCAAGCTAAATCTGTTCAAACATAGAGAGAAACAAACGTGCACCGCTTGTCCAAGGTAGGCTCCATTGAAACATGAGAGAATGATGCTCCACCATTTATCCAAGATAGACTCCATTGAAACATGGAGAGAAGTAAGCTCCACCATGTTTCCAAGATGCTAGAGTCCATTGAAATACCCAAAACCCCTGATACTTTGTACATGGGGGGTTTACATTCAAGGTCCACCACTTGTCCAACCTATTATCCCTAGTAGCATGAGTGGCTTGGTCTCAGGATTCACCACTGTCCACTCTATATCATTATATTAAGAAAAATTGGGTTTCCATATCTAAATGGATCTTTGCTTGGATAAGTGGTAGACCTTGAGACCTAAATACGCATTCTACACTAGAGCATTGGTTAAGCCTTATACACTTTCAAGAATACCTTTAACAACAAGTAGTAGTTATCAGTTGACTTAAGTCTAGTTGAACTCCATGGTATTGAGACTAAGAGAGAGTGTAGCAATAAAAAAGAGTCAGGATTTTTATTTGACTTTCTTTCTATTAATGAGTAGATCATAGATGGATTTTGGTATCTAATAAAACCTTAGGGTAGACAATGTAAAACTCATGTCTATTGTTGTGTTTGCATTAAGTGTTCTTGTTCTTTAATTTCAGAACCATTACAGAAAAATGGATTGGCTATATGCTGGCATAAATTGAAGAAAACTATTGAATTACCCATCCAACCTCCTCCAAGACCTTGTCCAAGGAATGAATCACCTCCTTATCACCTACCACTTGCTTTCAAGGACAAAAAGAGTACTTATCTTGGATCTAGAGGGTTACTTCTCAAGACAGTTGAAATGAAACATGGAGATTCTATGCCATCTTGCTCAACACATGCGACTTGTGGAGGACAAAGATGAAGTTTATCATGTGGTGCAACCAGACGCACAAAGTTTTTTGGATTTTTGTGCTGAATACTTTGAGCTATGGATATGGAGTTGCTATAACTTAACAAGGGTGCAACGCATCACACAAAAGTGTTTTCCTGAGCAGTATACCAAGTTCAAGGTGTTTATGAGTAACAAAAATTGCCAAAATCCAAATATCATGTTAGGATTTACAAGGGTTTATCACAAAAATCTGAGTGATATTTGGAAGATATTGAGGATTTGGATGCAAACAATACCTTAATTTTTTATGACACTCCATATAGGGTGATGTGGAACATGCCAGGGACATATCTTATATTTCCAAAGATGTGGAGGCAAACTTCCGAGCAACTTCAAAACTTCTTGCAGAGAACCATAATTCCATGGTTGGTAGGATGGTTGTATGCAAGAGATAAGAGAGTCTATACATACAACACAATTGTAAATCAGTATAGTGATTCTGAGACAAATTATGTCCTGGTGTGTACTTGTCAACACGAAAGCATTGAATAAATATGGCTATAAGATGCTTTTTTTATTCTAGTGTGTATCTTTCAACATTTGTATAATTTGATATAGTCTTTTTTTTTTTTTAAAGTGTGTCAATTTTATGAACACTTGAATGGAGTGCACCCTACTCTAAGGGACTTCAATGTACTATTGGAGTGCATCCTATTGTAAGGGGACTCTGATGTATTGCTAGAGTGCACCCAAATTTTTGGGGACTCATTTTTTATTTGATTGGGGCCTATGTTGGGTCATATAGTAAAAGAAATTCATTTTTTGTCAATTCATATCGACGTTGCATTTATTTGGAACTATGAAAGAATTGATGTTTGATGTCAAAATAAAACTTGTAAGTGTGGATCAGAGAATTCATGGACTTTAAATATGTGAGAGGGATCTTTTTCTTGGGCACAAATGTTTGCTTCAAGAATTTTGTCATTACATACTTTATGTGAAAGAGTTTTAGAACCTAAAAGACTTTGAAAACAAAACTATGGAATCTAAGTGCATGTATTCTTGAATGGCTTGAAAGTTGATGTATACATGCATGTCGCCTTGATGAAGATTTAGATCTGACAAGATGGAAAGATATAATTCTTGGACGTTACCTTTGTCAATTTGGTAATAACATATTTAACTTTCTTTTAATATGGGTGGAAAAATATATTATTATGTGCATTTTGAACCTAATTGCTTGACCTTCAAACCAAGATTCCTATGTTATTTTTTCATATACTTTTTTGTACTGAAATAAAGATTGTGGATGCAAGGTCCACCACTTGTTCAAGCTAGATCTAAGAAAGTATATATACTGAGTCTTCAAACTAGTAAACCAAGGGAAGAGAGAAGCAGGGTCCATCACTTGTCCAAGCTCATCTCTAGACAACATAGAGAGATGTTATGTCTACTAATTGTCCAATATAGTCATGGAGAAATGATAGAAGGTTGATCCACTTGTCCAACCTATCATCTCTAGAAAAATGGGAGGTTTGGCCTTAAGATTCACCATGTAACCAACATATACTTCATTGTATTATGAAGAGTAAAAAGAAAAGCTCCACCACTTGTCTAAGGTAGTTCCAAAATCAACATGGAGAGAAGAAAGCTTCACCATTTGTCCAAGATAGGTTCCATTAAAACATGGAAAACCTCATATATGTTGTACATGGAAGCTTTTTTCCAAGGTCCACCACTTGTCCAAGCTAGGATCCATTAAAACATGGATAGAAACAAGGCTCCACAACTCGTCCAACCTTATAGCTGCGAAGTGTACCGGTTGTCTAAACTAGGCATGGGAAAATAATAGAAGGTCCACCACTTATCCAATATATTATCTCTAATAGCATGGGAGGTTTGGTCTCAAGATTTAGGAATTGGCTGACCTGTATTTCATTGTATTATGATGAATTTGGTTTTAAAGTCAACTACTTATCCAAGCTATAAGTTTATATCTTGAATGGTATTCCTTCCCATCACTTAGAAAACCAATGATATGTTGTACATGGGAGGGTTTGTTACAAGGTCCACCACTTGTCCAAGCTAGTTTCATTGAAACATGGATGAAGACAAGCTCCACCATTTGTTAATCTAGACTCCATTGAAATCTAGAAAATCCATTCTATGTTGTACATGGGGTTTTTGTTTTAAGGTCCAACACTTGTCCAAGCTAAGATCCATTGAAACATGGAGTAGAGAAACACTCCACCACTTGTCCAAGCTAGGCAACATTAATAGTAGTTGGTTTATTTTGAAGATCCACCACGTGTCTAAGCTAACTCTATTGAAACATAGAGAGAAGCAAAGGTCCACCAACTATTCAAGCTAGGCTCCATTGAAACATGGACAGAAGCAAGCTCCACCATTTCTCCAAGATAGACTCCATTGAAACATGGAGAGAATCAAAGGTCCACCATTTCTCCAAGCCAAGATCTAGTTGTCCAACCTATAAGGTTATATCTTAAATGGTAATCTTTCTAATCACTTGGAATACCCATGATATGTTTTACATGGGGGTTTTGTTCCAAGATCACCACTTGTCCAAGCTAACTCTATTGAAACATAGAGAGAAGCAAAGGTCCACCACTTGTCCAAGCTAGTCTCCATTGAAACAAGGAGAGAAGCAAGCTCCATCATTTCTCCAAGATAGGCTAGCATGGATAAGTGCACCTTGAAACCAACCTTCCTATGAGGCAATAGAGCATATGCTACATATTTTATGTATGCCCCATGCCTCAAATTAAGAAGTTATAGATTAGAAGTGGACCTTGCTTAAATGTCACATGCAATAAATTAAGGAAAATAGCCAAGTGGATTGTATTCCTCAATGGATCCTTGCTTTCACAAGTTGTGAACCTTGAGTCACTTTTACATTAACTTGGACAAGTGGTGGACCTAGAAACCAAGCTCTCCATGTTGAGATAAGTTGTAGGTAGGACAGTAGAACATAGACAACGATAATGGATGCAATATACTCCTCTCCTAATAATCCAATTGATTGAAACCATGATATTTTAGTTTTTTTCATTGTGTATTGTATGTGCATAAAGTGGAATGAGACCTAAAGAAAACTCAAATTTTTGACAAAATCTCTATATTTTATACATGATATATTGAAAGTTGTCCAACCTGGGAATTGGGATTTTCCCACTTTACCTAATATGGTCTTAAGGTAATAATCTCGTCTTTATTGGTCAATGACTATATATTAAGGTTCTTGAAGTCTATGTGCACTTTGGAAGTCCGATTGCATTTTGTTAACTATTTGCTGCTAGCTTGAGCTCTAACAATCTCCCATTCTCTAGTCATGTCCGATCCCCGCACACCTCGGTCTAGAGGTGCATGGAGATCAGGACCACAGGGTCAATGACTACATATTAGTGTTTTTGGAGTTTGTGTGTGCTTAACCTAACCTATAACTTCACCTATAACAAAACCTAACCAAAGTCCGTTTGCGTTTTCTGAAGTACACGAGTCATGCTTGAAATCCATTTGCGTTTTTTCTACTATTTGCCGCTAGCTCTAGCCTATCTTATAATTTAAACTAACCTATAACCTACACCTAACATAACCTAACGTAACCTAACCTATAACCTAAACCTAACGTAACCTAACTTATAACTATAACCTAACCTAACCGAGGTCCGTTTGTATTTTTAGAAGTACATGAGTCATCTTTGAAGTCTGTTTGCATTTTTTTTACTATTCATTTGCTGTTGGGTCTAACCTAACCTATAATCGCACCTAACCTATAACCTAAACCTAAACTAACCTAACATAGCATAACCTATAACCTAATTCTAACCTATAGGCTATCCTAATTGAAGTCCCTTTGGAATCTTTGAAGTACACAAGTCATCTTCGAAGTCCGTTTGTGTTTTTTCTACTAGTTGTCGCTAGCTCTAACCTAACCTATAATCTAATCTAACCTATAACCTAAACCTAACCTAACCTTACATAACCTAACCTATAACCTATAACCTAACCTAATCGAAGTCCATTTGCATTTTTAGCAGAACACAAGTCATCTTCGTTTGGCCGCTAATAGATGGACATTGTGTTCAGACAGTTAGAACTTATGGTATGGTGTGTAAAGCCTCTTAGGTTAGGCTGCTCCAAATTGGATTAGGATAGCAATTAGTCATTTCAATCCGCTTAGGGCTAGACACCTAGGGTTAGCGTCTTGGGACTAGTGTTGATCTATCCGCTAATAGATGGCCGTATTTTGGAGTGTTAGGGTGCACTATGTACAATTGCCTAGGTTTGGCCGCTCCAAATTGTATTAGTGTAGCGTTTTTCCATTTCAATTTTTTTAGGACTAGCCGCTTAGGGCTCTACGGATTCTAGTTTGGCCGTTAATAGATGGTGCACCGTGTTCGGATGGCAGCCGCTAAGGTAACGCGCTCTAAAACATATTAGGGTATCATTATGCCATTTAGTTTGCTTAGGGATAGCTGCTAAGGGTTATCAGCTTTAGATTAGAGAGTTTTGTTTTGGCCACTAATACATTACTATATTTGGAGCGTTGGGGTAGGCTATGTAAATCCGCTTAGGTTTGGCAACTTTTGATTTGGTCGCTCCAAATCCAATTAGTAGCGCTTGACCATTTCAGTATGCTAATAGGGTTAGACGGTTATGGTTTAGATGCTGGTAGATGGTCGTGTTTGGAGGTTTCATCGATAAGGGTTTAGATTAACATAAAAGTACATAAGTTCTAACTGTTCGAACACAATGTCCATCTATAACCTAAACATGAGTTAACTTAACATATAACCTAGCCTAAATTTTTACGTACAACCTATAACCTCACTTGTTGCCTAAAATTGACCTATAATCTAGCTAGCCTATCCTATAACCTAGAACTTAATTTAACCTTTAATTTAAACCTAACATAGAACCTAAGCTATAAGCTAACCTAATATAATTAACGTCCTATAAGCTAACCTAACCTAACGTAACTTAACGTATAACCTAACTTATAACTTAACATATAACCTATATATACCCGAACCTAACATATAACATAAACTAAACCTAATAGAAACCTAAAACCTAAACCTCATCAATCGCATAATTTCAAAAACAACATAATTCAAAACAAAATTTCTTCAAAATAAGATTTTTTCATAAACCAAAACAAAAAAAATTCATAATTCAAAATAAAATTTCACAACACAAACTATAATTTCTTTCAAAGCATTGAAAGTTTAAAGCATGAAATTTTATTTTATCAATATACAAATAAATTTAATATGCATTAAAAGTTCAAGCACTCACATGTGGCTTATTTGAGTAAGAAAAGCTATTGTTAATGTCCTCGAACCTGCAAAAATGCACACACACACACCATGTTAAACCCTTAGCCCTAAACCTACAAGTAAACTTGAAAACAATCTCACCTTGGTGCTATGGAGTAGTCCACGAGCAAGATTAGCACCTCCGACAACTTGTTTCCCACCAGATCTGTAAGAGGTGAGGAGGAAGAGAGCAAGAGAAAAGGTGCAAGAAGAAGACAAATGCGTAGGGAAAGCCCGCAATTTGTTTTTGCAGGGTCTGATGGTACAGGTATCGATAGATGCGTCGAAAAACGCATTCGTACAAGCATCGAAAAGTGCATCGGAACAGGCGTTAGAAAATACATTGGAACACGTGTCAAAAATTTATAATTGAAATTTACTAAAAACTTTATCTCCCTCCATACTTACCTACACGTAGAGCGATGCCCGCCACACCGGTAATTTGGCACTGAAATTTAAGTGACCTCTTGTAGTGATGAGAGAGAGAGAGAGAGAGAGGAGAGAGAGAGAGAGAGAGAGAGAGAGAGAAGAGAGAGAGAGATTCGTGTTGTCAGACGGAGAGAGAAAGGAGTCCTCACTGTCAATCGTGGAGCTTGGTGCAAAACATATTTGAGGAGGAAAACATTAGGATGAACGGTTGTCCTTGTGCTACAGAACGGGTCATGCAAAGGAGAATGTTGGGTTGCGATATATAAGATGCATTTCCATACCAAACAAGGGCATACATAGGTTCACATCAACCACCTACAAATAGAGTAAACATATACAAAGTGCATTGAGTATTCCACTACATAAGTTGAATTGTCGAACTGTGAAAAAAGAAGTGCGTGTATATTTGATATATAGATATGATGATCGAGATTGAGCGTGCACTGGTGAGGAAAACATGTGGTCAAACTAAAATTAAGAAAGGTTTCACAAACTCAAAAAATACAAAAAGCATGCACTAGAGAGGAAAACATGTGGCTAAAGTACTTAAGGAAGCTTTGACAAACTCCAAAAATACAAAAATCATCAATAGAATATAAAAATTGAACTGCATTATCGTCCTGATAATCGTGTGCGAGTGTTGTCTAATTGTGCCATGGATTTCATATTTATGTAATTACCACAATTTTTTTGTGATCACAAGCACTACAATCCATGCTTAACATTAGCGACGCTCATACTGCGACGCTCAAACATGAAAATGCACGGCGTCGCTATATGCATCGCTATGTTAAAAGTAACATAGCGACGATCATAGCGACTCATACAGCGATGCCGACAGGGATAAAAAAATAACCAAGAGCATCCGAAAACTCAGATCTCAAATCTGAGTTTTCGACACGCGCTCAAAGCAAGCAAGGTACCGCTCTCCCTCTCTCTCTCTCTCTCTCTCTCTCTCTCTCTCTCTCTCTCTCTCTCTCTCTCTCTCTCTCTCTCTCTCTCTCTCTCTCTCTCTCTTTCTTCTGCACACACACACACACACACACACACGAGGAGAGGAAGGAAAGCCAGGTATGCTCCTTCCCTCTCCTCACTCTCATGTTCCCTTCCCCTCTTTCTCTCTCCTTCTCACACACACACACGAGGAGAGGAAGGAGAGCCGGGTATGCTCCTTCCCTCTTTCTCTCTCCTTCTCTCACACACACTCACACACACACACACACACATTGTGTTTTTGACAGAGAGAGAGAGAGAGCACAAGCATAAACAAAAAACGCACACACACATGCATACACAAAGAAAGCACACACACATTGAGAGAGGAAAAGAGAGAGCATGCATAAACCAAAAATGAGCACACACACATGCATAATCAAAGAAAGCACACACACATTGAGAGAGGAAAAGAGAGAGAGAGAGCATGCATAAACCAAAAAAGCGCACACACACATGCATAATCAAAGAATGCACACACATTGAGAGAGGAAAAGAGAGAAAGAGAGAGATATATATAAAACAAAGAGTGACAGAGAGTGAGAGAGAGAGAGAGAAGAAGAAGAAGAAGAAGAGAGTTTTATGATCGTAGGAAAGTATCCCAAGAGACCTTAAAGATCTAGTCGACAGAAGTTGCACTCAAGACATGTTATTCATAAGGAAAATGACATAACCAATCTATCACACTTCGGTTATAGAATAGTTATACCATTTTTCCCCTTTTTTTATTGGCGTGCACACACACCCGAGAAGAAGAGAGTTTAATTTAACGTCGTAGGAAACTAATTAAAGAGACCTAAAAATCTAGCCGACGAGGAGTTGAAACCAAGACTTGTTATTCAAGAGGAAAATGGCATAACCAATCTACCACACTTGAGTGATAGAAAGGTTATACCATTTTTCTCTTCTTATTAGCACACACACACCCACACACACACACACACACACACAAGAAGAAGAGAGTTTTAACGCCGTAGGAAACTATCCCAAAAGACGTTAAAGATTAATTAGGGTTTTAGTAGACTTACGTTAAATTAGATTTAGGTTTATTTAAATTAAATTAGATTAGATTTATGTTTTTTAGTTAGATTTACGTTTATTTACGTTAGATTTAGATTTACGTTATATTAGATTAGATTTAGGTTTATTAATTTAGGTTTATATATGTTATATTAAATTAGATTTAGGTTATTTAATTAAGGTTGGAAGAAATGGCAAGAAAATTTATTGCGCTCACAGCCTCGACAGTCCATGCGGACCAGCAATTCCACCTGCATGTTCGACTGCTGCTACAATACAATAAGCCGTCATGTTCAGCTAATGGAAGAGCAAATTGAGCATACATAGAAATTGGTGATGCAAGATGACGATTCCAAGGGTCACACACACACACACACACACCACATCCCATCAAAAATTAAGTGCCTTGAGCAGACATCAGCTACATTGCAAGAATGACGTACCTCCATGCTACAAACAAAGATCTACTATGAAAAGATGTTAAGATGCTGTGAAATTCTACAGCTAGAGAAGAGGCAAAGGGGTTTTGTCCACTACATGCAGTATCATGTAGACGTGGGTGTGTAGATTTATTGTACCCACAAATATAGGCATTGACCAATAAATACGAGATTATAACCCGGTGGTTCTGATCTCCGTGCACCTCTAGACCGCGAGGTGTGCGCGGATTGGACATGACTAGAGAATGTGAGGTAGTTTACAGTGTGAACAGAGAGAGAGAGAGAGAGGGAGAGAGAGAGAGAGAGAGAAGAGAGAGAGAGAGAGAGAGAGATAAAAGATGAAGAATGTCAATAGAAGATTAAAGTTTTTGTCCAGGTTATAAGATTTTTGCCCTCATTATGAGTAGTGACGAGGATGTGGGGCCGTCCAACCGAAACACCTATCTCTCAACGAGGATCTTATGTCCTTGTAACCATTGCAAGCATGCCGTGCAACGGACAAGACGCGTTTCTTTGCAGCACATTCGCGAATTTGGCGAGTTCGATCCATCTATTATAGATCGAGTTGTTGCCAATTATAACTCGTCGGACTCTGACGCTGGCCAACAAGCAACAATCTTGCAACCCAATAGACGTGTTCGCAGGCGCTTTGGTCAAGCAGCATATGTGAGGCCACAAGATGTAGCCTCTGACAGCTCGGGGAATGATCATGCAGACCACATTCCCAACGAGGCAATGTTTGAGCCCGAAGTTGATGAAATGATCTAGACGATCATGGATTCAGAAAGGCTTGTCTATGATGATATGAAAAGTGAAGCCGATACGCCATTGTATAATGGAGCACCTGTGTTTAGATTGAAAGCGCTCCTGGTTCTTCTCAACATGCAGACAAAGTTTGGATGGAGTGATACTAGCGTCACAGCGCTTTTCAGGTGATCTATTACAATTAGTTTACTTTAATAAAACTCTAAATGTATAATGATCTGATAGATTTTTACACAATTCTACCGTATTTTTATGTTGTGTAGATTTCTCAAAGAGCACATACTACCAGTTGATAATGTGATGCCAGATTCTCGAGAGGAAGCAAGAAAGATTTTGCGAAACTTGGGGATGGATTATAATTCGATCCACGCTTGTCCTAATGACACCACTAGCTACTCCTCCAGGAGTCACTCCAGTGGACACTCCTCGCTTCGGGGCTCAGACTCCAGTGGAGACACCTCGCTTCTGTACCCCCGTTGACACGCCGCTAGAGACCCCTATCGAGACACTCAGGTTCACGCGTCAGCGGCGAGAGGGCTTGCCTTACTCCATCGACTTCAGCGGCGGCATCATCTTGGATGATGACAGCAAGAAGGTGATTTCGCGCATGCGCGGTCTTTGCTCTCAGGTGTTTATACACTACATACTAAACACCTAGAGTGAAGTACCCAATGAATTAAAAGACAGAGTCATTAGCATGCTTCATGACGAGTTTCCCGTTCCAAGATGGGATGACCGCTTCAATGAAGATGTGATGAGGGTTCGAATGCGCGAATACTGCAAGCATAAGCATTCCGAAGTGCAAAAAGCAATCAGGCATGGATGGAACAGACCAGATTGGCTGGCCAAAGAAGATTGGAAGCATGCGAAGAAAGAAGCGTGCGAGAATCCCGACAAGTGGAAGTAACAAAAGGAGGCAGCTAGAGCGCGAGTAGAGGCAGGGAGCTCGCACCACTTGGGGAGCGGCGGGTGGGTATCATTTGAGGCCGATTTTGTAAGTGTTTTTCCATCTATGTTCGATAGTTTAGGATTTATGGGATTTGAAATTCTAACATAATGGATTCTTTGTATGTTTTGACAGTGGTCGTTTACAGGACGTGATCCCACTCCGTACGAGCGTGAGTACGCAGGCAGGAAGGGCTTAAACGCCCTTATAGACATCCTGACTTCTCGCGGCGGCATGGTTAGTATTAGGGTTTATTCTTTTCTATTTATTGTATTGTTTTATAAACGTCACTCGCTATATGTTTATACTTACAAAAAGCTATCTTATTGTTTTTTTTTGCAGAACCCGACAGATACGCCGCTTGGACGCGATGAGATGTCTGATTAGATGACGTCAGTTTAGCCATAGCTAGATAACATTAGTTTCTTTTTGTCCTAGCTTATGTATCATGAGACCATGTAACTATGTATATTTGAAAACCATGTATATTTTTTAAATAATGACAATGGTTTGTAACTATTACATTTGCAATGATTAACAATCAAGTGATTTTTTTGCTGTGTACAATTGTCATTTATTTACTTCCATCAATTCACGCTTGTCATTTTTGTATCTTTATTTTGCAAACAATATGTACTATGGATGATGGAGTTAATGATTATATTGTCTTGTGGCTGACTATTTTGGGTCTATATTTACCTTTGTACTTTTTTTCAAAGGTAAATAGACCAATGAAACATTCAATATGGTTGATGGGTGGTAGGGCATTCAGTGCCCTGCCACCAAATTTTTTTAATCTCCAGCGTTGCTATGCGCGTCACTAAATTGTGCACTGGAGCGTCACTATCTATGGCCCTGCAGCGTCGCTATATGCGTCTCTATAGGCGTCGCTATATAGCGACGCCTATAGCGACGTTGATAGAGACTGCGATAGCGACGCCTATAGCGACGTTCTCGTATCGACGCTAATAGCCACGCTGGGGGTTTAAAAAACCCAATGTATTTCCGTCTCTATAAGCATCACAAGAGCACACAACCTCTAATTGTATTGAAGGTCTTATTGACACATTTACATGATTACACTTAACATGATCACAAAGAATCCGGTTTAGGGTGACCTAGAAACCATTAAAATCCGCTGGGGTTTTAAATTTTCCTTGTGGGCCCACTGAGGAAACTAGAAAGCCCGGTGGGGCCGCAGAACTATATATATAGGGCCCCAATCGGGCCCACTGGGCATTATCCTTTGAGTCATCTTCTGAGAGAGAGAGAGAGAGAGAAAGAGAGAGAGACTTTGCTGGTACGTTGAGAGGAGAGAGGGAGAAAGGGGGTCGTGTGGGAGCGTGCTCTACGTCGCAGCAGTACGCGACAATAGCGGAGTACCTGACCACACAACTTGGGTATGTGTTGTGTGTGTGTATAATGCGTTGTCTGATAGCGTGTCTTTTGTTGTATTGCATGGAAGTCATAAGGTACCTTACCACACAATGGGAGTGTGTGTGCGTAAGCTGTCCTACAAAACAGTGCTTACCACAAAGGCATCACCTCGGTGACGTGGGGAAGATGATGTCCTTGTGGTAAGTATTTGCTTACTATCTGGGTACTACGTCCGTAACGCGGTGAATCTAGTATCCTTATGGCAAGTCAACTGCTGGAGCTATATAGAGAGCCCACACTTATGCTATATATAAATAGAAGTCCCCACTATATATGTGTACTCAGTGTGTGCTCTCCATACACTTTGGTCATTGCATATGATGGTGTCCTCTCTCTCTCTCTCTCTCGTCTACCTGTGCTCCCTCCCTTTGGTTCAACATGGTATCAGAGCATAGTACAAGGATAAGCGCTCAACATCTCGCACAGGAATAGAGAAAAGATCAGTGCTTGCAACTTTTACTTACGTTTTGATGTTTCTGATGTAATATCTCTCAGGATGGTCTACGTGCCTTTAGCATGAAGCATTTGAATTTGTTTTGTTACCTTTAATTGCTTACTTTCTTGAGCATACAGCTTTTAATCACGTTTTCTTACTGCTCATGGTTTGAGGGCGGCGGATGTACACACGCGTGTCTAGCAGAGCTTGTTGCAGGACCTATACTCTTGCTCGAAAATCACCGTCAAGGCTTTGCTTTAGGTTGTCCATCATCTGCTTCACTTCTCTCCACTGCGTGTTGGCCACATATCGGCCTCGGAATGCTGCTTCCAATGTGCTCCAATCTTGTTTTTCTTCAGCCTGCAAGCCCTCGTACCATACCTTTGCTTTTCCACGAACCAGGAGCGGGAAAGCTTGGGCCACTCCCTCTTCTCTTGACAAGCCGCTTGTTAGGAAATAAGACGTAGCTAAATAGATAATTGAGTAGATTACTTAATAGAGAGAGACATATTTACATATATAGACGAGATTATAGAGTAGAGAGAGAGAGAGAGTACACACGATATACGTGGTTCACCCAATATGGGCTACGTCCACGGAAAAGCAACCACTCAATGGCTTTAGTACTTCAAAACAAGAAGTAGTTTACCCTTTTGGAGCTCCCGCCTTGTTTCACTCTCACCACCTCACACCCACCTTATTGCATCAACTTCACACTATGAAATGTGTGTAGAAATGGCCTCCTTTTATAGGCCAAAAGGGCTGCCCTCTCTTATGAGAGGCAGCCATGTGTGGCCGCCCTTGTGTGAATAAGTCCAAATCGGACCCTCCAATGTGTAGACAAATCCGCTTTTGAGTTCGGCCTCCGGCCACCGGCCGTTGACTTTCGACCACCAGCCACCGGTCATTAACTACCGGCCAGCGGCCAACCGATCGGTCATTTTCCGACCACTTTCCGGCCGTCGGCCGGCCATAATATTTTGGCAAAAATGAATATTCTGGCGAAGGATAAAAAAGTCACGAAGGCTTCCGCCTGCGAGGCCCCTAAAGTGGCCCCTGGTTTCTGGCGAGTGATTTTTATTTTCGGTGAGTGATTTTCCTTCACGCACGATGGCTTCTCCTCATAATGGGGGCCTTACAAATGTGCACTTTTATCACAAAAAATTACAAGCGGTAAATCAGGCTCCATACTTAACAATCTCCCACTTGGAGACTGATTTCCAAACCAAACCTACGAACTTCTTTCCATCTTGGCTTCCTATCCTTGAATGCCAATTGAAGATGAGCAAAAGCTCAACTTCTCCTTGTTGACCACGTTTGTAAACATGTCTGCAGGATTTTCACTTGTATGCACCTTCCTACCTTCATTTGTCCCTCTTCCAAAAGAGTGCGAATGAAGTGATATCTCACCTCAATGTGCTTTTTCGTTGAATGAAAGGCTGAGTTCTTCGCAAGATGAATAGCGCTTTGCCTATTACTGTACAAGACACAATTGTCTTGTTTGAATCCAAGCTCTTCTAAGAATCTATGAAGCCACAGAATTTCTTTGCTTGCCTCCATCATTGCTACATACTCTGCTTCCGTGGTAGAAAGTGAGACCAATTTTTGCAGCTTCGAAGCCTAGCTTATTGCTGTGCCTCCAACTGTGAAGACATAGCCCGTAGTGGTCCTTCGAGTATCTTTGTCACCTGCCATATCTACATCAGCATACCCTTGAAAAAAAATATCAGTTCCTCCAAAATACAAAGCATTTGTTGTTGTCCTTTTTAGATACCTAAGTATCCACTTCATAGCTTTCCAATGCTCTTTACCTGGGTTGTCCATGAACCCACTCACAACTCCCACTGCATGTGCAATGTCTGGCCTTGTCCAGACCATAGAATACATTCGAGAACCTACCGCCACAGCATATGCAACTTTAGACATATAGGCTATCTCCTCTTGTGTCTTTCGACACATATCCTTCGTTAGTTTAAAGTGACCAGCCAAAGGTGTAGAAATTGGTTTTGCATTTTGCATTACAAACCTTTCGAGTACCTTCTTGATGTAATCCTCTTGAGATAGCTTTATTGTCTTCTTCGTCCTGTCCCTTGATATTTTCATACCAAGTATCCTCTTTGCAGCACCTAAATCTTTCATTGAAAAAGATTTAGATAGTTCCTCTTTTAGGTCTTTGATATCCTTCATGTTAGCACTTGAAATCAACATGTCATCAACATACAACATTAGGATGATGAATTTCCCATCTCTCGAATTCTTCGTGTAGACGCAGTGATCCGAGTTTCATCTTGTGAATGCATGATCCAACATCCATCGATCAAACTTCAAGTACCATTGTCTTTATGCTTGTTTTAAACCATACAAGCTCTTCTTTAATCTGCAAACCATTTTCTCCTTACCTTTTACTTCATACCCCTTTGGTTGAAGCATGTAGATTTCCTCCTCTAAGTCACCGTGCGGGCATGTCCTATTTACATCCATTTTCTCTAGATTTAGATCATGAGTAGCCACAAGGCTTAAGACAAGCCTAATTGAGTTCATTTTTACAACAGGAGAAAATATTTCATTGAAGTCAATACCTTTCTCCTGAGAAAACCCTTTTACCACAAGTCTAGAGTTGTACCTTTTCTTCCCAGCTTGTTCTTCCTTCACCTTGTACACCCATTTGTTTTGAAGTGCCCGCTTACCTTTAGGCAACTCAACCAACTCTCATGTTTGGTTGCGATGTAGTGAGTCTATCTTCATTTGCATGCTCTTCGTCCATTCTTCTTTGGATTCATGTTGCATAGCTTCTTCGTATGATTCCGGCTCTCCAGAATCTGAGATCAAGAGATGGTTGAAGGAAGGAACAAACCTTTCTGGAGGTCTACTTGATATTGTAGATCTTCGGGGAATAGGTTGAGGCTCCTCAATTGGTTGACGTTGTTGCACATTGTCCCCTCAAGCTCCATGTACTCATCACCTGTTTCTCTTGTTTTTTTTCTTTCCAAGTAATCTTTGTACATATTTTGTTCATCAAAAATTACATCCCTACTCCTCAAGAGTTTACCATCTTCAGGATTCCATAAGTAATATCCAAAGTCACCTTCTCCATAGCCAATGAAGAAACACTTTTTGGACTTTGCATCTAGCTTTGATCTTAGACTTCTATCTATGTGCATGAAAGCCTCACACCTAAACATTTTGAGAAATGCATAATTCACCAGTTTACCTGTCCATGCCTCTTCTGGAACTCTGCCATCCAATGTTGTTGAGGGTGATCGATTGATTAAGTACACAGACGTACTTACTGCTTCCGCCCAAAGCTCAAGCGGTAGGCGTGCATGTAGCTGCATGCTTCGTGCTAGCTCCATGATTGTCCTGTTCAACCTTTCCGAAATCTCATTTTGTTGAGGTGTCCTTAGGGTTGTCTTTTGCCTCCGAATACCATTGCTAGCACAAAAGCTTTCAAAAGCTTGGCTACAATATTAGCCTCCATTGTCGGATCTGAGGCATTTCACCTTGGTACCTGTTTCATTCTCCACAAAGGCTTTCCACCTTTGAAATATGAAAAATACGTCGGACTTATTCTTCATGACATAAACCCATGTTTTTCTAGTCGCATCGTCTGTGAATGTTACATAGTACAATGAGCCACCAAGTGATGGTGTACTTGCAGAACCCCAAACATCAGAATGAACCAACTCAAGTTTTTTATTTTTTCTTTCATTTCTTGATTTTTGAAATTTTACACTCTTTTGTTTACCATAAACACAATCTTCACAGAACCCTAAGTCCACTTCTTTCAAACCTGGTAGAAGATTATTTGTTTGAAGGATTTGTATTCCTTTGTCACTCATATGCCCAAGTCGGTAGTGCCACACCGCACTGTCAACTTCTGTAGTTGATGCACAAGCTGAAGGTTGCGTGCTAACAGTACACAAGTAAAGTGTACCGACCTTTTCTCCCCTGGCAACCACCAAAGATCCCTTTGAGATCTTCCAACGTTTGTTTCCGAATGCAATCTTGTGACCTTCATCATCCAATTGTCCTGTAGAGATCAAATTTTTTCGAAAAGAAGGAACATGCCTAATATCTTTCATTTCCATTAGTAGTTTTGACAGAAATTGTACCTTTGCCGACAATCTCACAAGCTTCATCATCTCCCAAGTATACATACCCAAAATTACATTTGGTGTAATCTTGAAAATGTTGCTTGTGTGGTGTCGCATGGAATGAAGCCCCGTAATCTACTATCCAAGAATTAGACACATTGTCTAATGAGAGAATTAGAGCATCTTGCTCTACTTTACCTGCCATATTGGCCTCCGATGTTGGCTTGTTGTCTTGAGACTCTGTCTCCTTCTTCTTCTTGGACCAGCAATCCTTCTTGACGTGGCGCTTCTTGCCCCAGTTCCAACATTTAAGAACTGACTTTGTGCGTGACTTGCTCCGCCTTGAGCGATCACGAACCTTTTGGTTTTTGAACCTCTCCTTAGGCCTTCCTCTTGTTTCCACTGACATTGCAGCACTTGATGATTCTCCTATGCTTCTTCTTCGTATTTTCTCCCTTAGGAGAACACCCACAACATCATCAAACTTAAGAGTATTTGTGCCAAAAATAGAATCACTTATAGCCATCACAAGGCTGTCACAACTATACGCTAGAGATAATAGTATAAGGAGAGCTCGCACTTCGTCATCAAAATTGATTTTCACCGATCGAAGTTGACTTATGTTTGTGTTAAAGTCATTTAGGTGTTCTGCAACTGAACCATTCTCTGCCATCTTTAGATTGAACAAGCGCTTCATAAGAAATACCTTATTGGATGCCGATGGTTTCTCGTAGAAGTCGTCAAGTAACTCCATCAGTTCCTCCGTGGTCTTCATCTCCGAAACATTGAAGGTCACCGTTGACGCCAAGCTTAACCGGATTGTTCCCAGTGCCTTTCGATCAAGGACAATCCATGCTTCATCTGCCATCGTTGCGGGCTTTTTTGCAAGACCGCCTAGTGGCAAATAGAGGTCCTTCTGGTAGAGATAGTTTTCAATCTGCATCTTTCACTATTGGTAGTTTTTTCAGTTGAACTTCTCAATCTTGAGCTTCCCTTCCTCCGCCATAACTCCCACTCAATTCAAGGAATCCTTTCCTTGAGATAATTTAGCTACGAGCAAACCTTGCTCTGATACCAGTTGTTAGGAAATAAGACGTAGCTAAATAGATAATTGAGTAGATTACTTAATGGAGAGAGACAAATTTAGATACACGAGATTATAGAGTAGAGAGAGAGAGAGAGAGTGCACACGATATACGTGGTTCACCCAATGTGAGCTACGTCCACGGGAAAGTAACCACTCAATCTCTTTAGTAATTCAAAACAAAAAGTAGTTTATAAAGGGATTATACCCTTTTGGAGCTCCCGCCTTGCTTCACTCTCACAACCTCACATACACCTTGTTGCATCAACTTCACACTATGAAATGTGTGTAGAAATGGCCTCCTTTTATAGGCAAAAAAGGTTGCCCTCTCTTATGACAGACAGCCATGTGTGACCGCCCTTGTGTGAATAAGTCTAAATCGGACCCTCCAATGTGTAGACAAATCCGCTTTTGAATTCGGCCACCGGCCATCGGCCATTGACTTCCGACCACCGGGCACTGGTCATTGACTACCAGCCACCGGCCAACAGACCGGTCGTTTTCGGACCACTTTCCGGCCGCCGTCCGGCCATAATATTCCGGCGAAGAAAAAAAAGGTCTCAGCGGCTTCCGCCGGCGAGGCCCCTAAAGTTGCCCCTAATTTTTGGGCGTGAAAATTTTGGTTTCTAGCAAGTGATTTTTATTTCCGGTGAGTGATTTTCCTTCACGCACGATGGCTTCTCCTCATAATGGGGACCTTACAAATGTGCACTTTTACCACAGAAAATTACAAGGGGTAAATCAGACTCCATACTTAACACCGCTGTCTAGCAAAAAAAGACCGTCACCTTGCAGCCAAACCTCTTCATCTTCAACACCTGTAAAAGTTGAAAAACCTGACCATGCCATTCTTGTTAGATCCTGCTCTTCAAACCGCGACACCGTCTTCGACTTCACCAAGGAGCAATCAGTAGGTCCTCAGTGGGGGCACCACTGATGGACTGGGGGAAGCTGGAAGCCCGCACAACACGTTATTGACTTGCCTCTTTATAGCTCAGCAGATACCCAACACCCCAAACCACACAAACTCACACTTACTATAGCGCAATTTACAAATCCCTATGGTATCGACTCGCTCTCGGACACCGCCGATTACACACACTCAGAATCGATCACTTTCTTCCTCATACCCCTAAACAATGACACTCCACCCCATAGATACTTTTGCCTTAAACATACCTGCCATATCTCTCCTATCCCCTCACGCACTCTATCTCGCTGTTTCTTGGCGCGCACACACACACGCACGACTTGGGGGCAATACACGCACACAACCAAGCCAAGGCACAAGAGGCTGTCAAGCTGAGATAGAGAAGATGATGAAGGATATAAAGAACCTTGAGGCTATGATCCACTTCAGTTCAATTCAAAAGTACTAGCCATATACATTGATATCGCCCTCACAGAAACCATGGACAGTCCGCCCATTCTCAGGAAGCTGTGGATTCCTTGTTTGGCTTCTCCCGGCCTGATCACGGCCAGTCCCTTCCAGATGACGCCCTCCTAACTCTTTCTTTCTTTGCAGTCTGTTGTCTTCAACTCCGTTATAATAACCCTTTCGTTTTTTGTGTGTTGCTTTCCTTCTCATGCACCGGACCAGACCCTTGCCACATGTAGCCCCGAAATGAATGTTGGGCTCCCAGTATCGCCACCTTAGTAGCTGCACAGGTGATGGCTTTACGCAGGCTGCCTCTCCCCTTGTAACCAACCTCGCGGCGCTGTTCCCAATACCCAAGGGTCACCAGCCTCATTCCCTGCACTGGCGGGACCTCCACGTTCTTGCCCGCTCTTTTTGTACTCCTCTTTAGTGCTCCGTGCTCCCCACCTCTTCGGTGGTCACTTCAACAACCTCTGCGACACCTTCATCCTCTGCAGTGTATCGCAGGTCTCCTGCGCCTCTTGCTTGCAGTAATCCACTCTATCCTCTCTCCTCCCAATTCCCTGCAGCACTAGGTCACCCTCCTCCTGCTCGGCTCCCCCATCGAGTCACTTGGTTGCTTCTCCTTCCAAACGGTTGGCGGTCCCTAGCACTGCTCTCAGTCCTGCTAGCCATACAGTTGCCGCCCGCCCTCCATCATTGGCGGTTCCCCGCCTTCCTGCCACAACACTGCAGCGCTCGTGAATCCCACCTCCTCCCCAATATGCAACTCCCTCTTTTTGCTTTTGCATGGCCACCAGGTTGTGCCACTCTTGCTCACCACCGGCTGCTCCTCAGCAGCGCTCTGCTCTTTCCACTCTCGGCCCTGCTCACTTTTTGGCACCCCTTCCTCTCCATCTAGATGGCACTTTTTTCCTGCATGCCCTTCGACTTGGGCCGCCTTCCCGCGCTTTTCAACGTCCGGCCATTGGTGCCATTGCCTCCTCGATAGCATTTCCGTTGTAAGGACTTCAAGGTGCCAAGATGTCGTTGTGAGAGACTTCAATCACGTCATTGATCGCCATCAACCTTGAGTGACAAGTCCGTCGTCAAAAAAAATGACGATCGCCTCAAGCGCTCCATCGCATTGGTATATGCAAATACGAGTGCCCATCTGGAACCGGTTGAACTCGAGCTTTCTCCTTGGCATAGCTCCCTCCCTAGACCTTGAAGTATCGAGAGACATTCCGACCAGGAGAGGATAAAACCACCATTGACCTACAACACGCCGTACCTGACATACACATCATGGCAATAGAGTGTCGTGCTAACATCTTGCTCCAAGCCGATATCACAAACCTGATAGCACTTGTATCTGGCACCCCTTGTCCTGTTTACAACCTTATGATATCAACATTTGATCATGTCACTTGTGATAGCAAGAAACACTTGCACTTTCGACTAGAGAGTGCTTCATCTGGGTATACCTGTCTCCTGACTGCATCAATTACCTGTTCAATGTCCTCGTCATTTGCCTAGAAAATGCCATGCCTAGACTTCTTGCACTTCCATAGGTCGCCATCTTCAGCTGTACCAACATCAAGAAACCCTACGATAAAAAAGATCTTCATCTTTTTTCTCCCTATGGAAGAAGGTGTGGTATGTGGTTGAGTATGCCTAGTTTGAATCTACCATTGTAACCAACTCTTGTTAATATAAATGATGTGGTGTGTGGGCCGGGCATGCTTAGTGCGAATCTATATTTGTAACCAACTCTTGCTAATAAAAGGAGCTTTTTTGTTATTTGAAGAGGGAGAGGTTTTGGGGGGGGGGGGGTGTTTGTTTATTTGGGTTATTCTTGCTTTACAGTAAGTACACCACAATATCTAACGGAGGTAGGGTAAAGGGGCCAATAGCGTGCCGGGTTCCAGTCCAAAAACGTGCCAGGCCCCTTATTTGTACAAGTTTCCTCCAAAAGAAGAACACAAGCTAACGGATGGTGTACTGGTTAGCCGAGAGTTGGGTGCAATCCTGATCGTCCGATATCAAGATCGAGCCATCCTAAATAGCCCTTGTGTTGAGCTTTTGATCGCGCCCTCCCAAGCTGAAAACTGTTCTGTACACTGAGTGCAATTCTTCGCCTTCCTTAGGTGGCCCTTTATTGGCCCCCTTACCCTAGTCAACAAGGTGAATTTCACATTGGCATCCTAAGACAAAGAAAGCAACAGTAAGTCAAAATGAAGGGAGTCACTCACAAACTCAAGAAAGGCATGTAATAGCATGTATAAAAGTTTGTAACCCTATGCCAAAAACTAACACCATAACAATCACCATAACACCGTAACAATCATAACAACCACAGGGGTCACGTTTGCGAGCAGTTGGTTCTGTCCATCAGCATTAAACAAATCCTCCACTACCACGTCAATATCGTCATCCGGCACGCCACGCGGCCGCCTATAAGCTCCGAGGGCAAAGTCTTCCATAGTTCTGTCAGGCTCATTCAGAATCGGTGGCATGCCAGCAGGTCGAGGCCGGCCGCGGATGCTGGGACGGGGAGGAATCTCCTCTTCATCCACCATAGCGCCAGCGGGGCCAGCCGCCTCTTGATTGTTGACGACATTTTGGTTGCAGCAGTAGATGGGCGTGAAACTAGCCTCCAAAGACAGCGGCCACTGGCAGGCTGGACAAGAGCCGTGCCTACGCATCCATCGATACACACATCTCCAACAGAATGGGTGTCCGCACTCTGCCAACACTGGGCTTTCCGCCTGCCCCAGGCATATAATACAGTCCAACATCTTCAATTCTCGCTCTCTCTCTACGCGCACACACTACTCCTGCATTCGCTTGCTTATGTGTGCGCGGTCGCGCCGGCGGTCATCGAATCACTATTGTCACTTCTTCACTCCATGGAATAAGTAGTAGTAGACGGACTGATTTGGGTTAATTTTGGTGTTATCACGATGCCACAAGGGTTCGACGGTTAGCTAGAGCACAATCACAAGAAGATTTAGAAATTTTCTCATTTAGGAAAATGGATTCTTTCTCATTGTTTTTCATACTATGCATAACATTATGAGCTTCTGCTCGAGAGGCACCGCAAACCTAGCTAGGTACGATTGGGGGTAGGGGAACACCGGCCCCCCCCACCGGGCCGGCAGTCCCTTGCTCCCAATTGTACCTAGTTAGGTATGTGGTGCCTCTCTCTGTCACAGATAGGGATTTGTTACGCGTCATGTGCGAGTCACAAAGGCTCTTAGCACACAATCATACAACAAACAAGCTCACAAGGAAGAATGGTGTGTCACTCACCTTCCTGTGTAGTTGCGAATGAAAGATTCTCGCGCCGTGAAAAAGAGGGAGACGTCGTTACGTCGCGCTCAACCGCCTCGTCGTCGTCGTGCTGTCGCAACGCTCGATCACACACATACTCTCACACTCTCTCACACGTACACACACACACACAAAGAGATGATGAAGGAGAAGGTGGAGATGGAGCAAGAGCGGCTTCTATTGCACAATGAGAGAATGAGTAAAAATTAGGTTTAGTGGCTTTTATATGAGCTCACCCCATTCACACTTCGGCGTCCATACTTAGCCAACTAATTCCTTGAATATTTCAGTTAGAATGCGCCTGTCATCGACGATCACCCTTACCCTATTCCTATTGGTCCAACAAGCCCGGTACCTGACTCTAAATAATACAACGTTTATAGATCATAGGGTGTCCGTGTGCCGTGAGGGTTAACATGCGCCCCTTCCTGATGTAGATTCCGTCCTCGGAAGCTATCCAGTTGAAGTTCGTTCGTCGAGATGGAAGAGCAGTCGACATGGATGTGCGTAGCGATCTTTAATCACTGCAAAATCAAACAATATTGCCACAGTAATTGCATTCTCATATACAATTAAAAGTCATATGTAATAGACAGACAAATTGATTGGTAACAGAATTTTAGACAATTTGTCAGCAATAAACATTAAATTGCAATATAATCAAATGCATAAACAGATGTAAAGGTAAAAAATTAAACAAGTCCGGGGTCGTTAATTTAACGGTCAAAAGGCACTAGAGCTCGACTATTAATACCATGGGTAACTTCTCAATTTTTTCTGGTCAATAATGTTGTTTAATCGCGAGAGCCAAGTATTTGATGTTCGAGGGCTGACTAGAGGCTATACCTAGAAGACCTTGTAGTTAAGCTACGATAAAAAGAATTTCTCATGAAATCATCGCCTGGCTGATTACCTTTTCTTTGACCCCCCAAAGTCTTTTCACATTGATTCAATTTTGATGTGTGTGCTTATTTTGTATGCCTTGGATTTTTTGCTTTTCAAGGAAAAGCGCCCACACTGGGAACCTCTAGGGCTCTAGTACCATAAGCGATACATGTGAGTGAAGTACCAATTTAAGCAGGGATTTCTCTTCCAGCTTACAATTTTACATTGTGGCACTTTGATTTTTTGTTTGTTCATTTCAGCATTTTAATTTTGTAACTTTGGGGGGTCATATAACACTGTGACCCTCCCCAGGCTCATCACATTAGTAAACTCCCTTTATAATACTTAAGCTAAAGGTCAATAGGGTTAAGCCCACTAGAAAGCCCTAGTACATTTCACACAATGCTGCCTAAATCGGATTAAGAACCTAAGTAACCATTGCGTATTAGGAAGGCCTTCCCCATGGTATTAAGAGAAGATTTCTAATACCTAGCTTGGTCAAACTAGCTTAGTCGGACTGCTTGATTTTAAAACCTAAACAAGTGATTATGACAAAACATTACATTGAATTAAAAGTTTGATACTAAGCAAATACGCTGAATATTATGCTACCAATCACAATCAAAGCAGACAAACATGGATGCAAAAAGATAAGGGCAATGCTAATGGACATAAAACACCTGTTTGTGTTGATGGTCGCGCTTGATTTGAAGTGTGAACGAGAGAAAGGTTCCATGAAGGTCCAAATCCTATCAATAGCAACACGCTCCTGTACACACTAGGAAACAAAAGGAATACCTCCAGGAGGCACATTAGTGAGAAAAGGTACCAACACTTATTGAACACAACAAAAAACATAAGGAACCCTAACCTAATTATTTGCACTCCCCCTAAAGAGTCAAGGGAATAGGATATTGTAGAGGTTGGGGGAAAACCCTAAGGCTAAACCCCTATCCTCGTCGTCGAGATAAACAAAGTCATCATCCATGAGACCATATGTGCCATCCGTGTAGTTATGTAAATTTTCTTCTTCATCATAGGTACCCATGTTTACTAAGAAGGTCACTAGACGCCTATAGTCATCTTGGTCAAAAGGGTAGGCTTGTGCAATGGGAGAAACGCTCTCTACTAAGTATGGATCAGACGTGGTCAAGAGACGTATCAGCCATTCTAACTCCTCAAAATTCCTCTCACATGCTAGCGTACCTATCAAATCCCATTCACATGCAAGCACTGGAAAGACCATGTGAAACATTTGTGAAAAGTAACGAGGGTACCTCTCACCCATGGCAGGAGTGGATGACTCTAGCGTACTAGCCATATCTGTACACGCAAATAAATGATGGTTAGAGTGCAAATATTACAAAGGTCGTGTTCTTGTGCATAATTGTTTTTATTATTTTGTGTTATGGCTCTTGCTCTTTTACTTTTTTATCTTGTTTTTGTGAGTATAAGGCTTTATATATACATTCCCTAAGATTGGAGATTAAGAGGTCAGGGAGGAAGGTTGAGAGGGAAGCAAGTGAATGACGGATGTCAGCAAACACTCCCCCCTTTCTTGGGTAGATCATACTTTTTGGAATGATGTCGTCACCTTTTGAAACCAATTGTTCCAAGTAGTTATGGGTAAAGGCTTTAACCAATAGTTTTTGATCACCCTATGTGTTTCATCTAGTTGCAAGGGTGGTAAGGTACTCTCCCATGATTTTATTTGCAACATTGTTGGAGGTGGTGAATCTACAACGGGAGGTGCAAACTCTTTCTTGCTTGTATGAATATGTACAATGGTAGGTGGAGGTTGTGTCGAAGCTTCTATTTCAGTATAGGAACTACATGAAGAGCAAAAAGCTTCATTTGCTTTTCCTGTTCCTGAGCTAGGTGGAACAAATCGTTCTTTCTTTGGTACCCAAACTAGCTCTGGAGAAGGTGTGTCGCATTCCGTGATTTTTTTCTTTCCACGATATTCAATTTGTTTTGAAGCCACAGGATTGGGTTTACATGGGCCAGGTGACAGGTAAGAGTACAATTTACGTTTGGGCAACCAGATTTGATCATTTCCTTTATAGTATCCTTGGGCTTTTAATAGTCGTTTAGGAATCCAGCGCCACGTTTTCTTACATTTCTTGGAGCGAGTGGGACGTTTCTTACGAGGCTTCCGTTTTTTAGCATCAGCCATGGTTACTAAAGAAGCTTTAGGGACCCACTTGTATGCTGTCTTTGTTATATTAGGATGGTTCTTGTGTGTCTCAACCTTTCTTTCCACTACTTCACTTGAAGATCTATAGAGTTGGGCTATGGGGACGTATGGTTCAACCTCTTGGACATGCAATGTCTTGGGTGTTATTTCCTTAGGCAATATCTCAGGGACTATGGCTTGAGTGGTAGGGATAAGAGTTGGTTTTTGCGTTGTGACACCCCCAGTCCCCCAATCAATAGTGCATTTGGTGGCTATCATCCACGTGCGTCCTAGGTTTATATTACCCTCCATAGTTCCAGTAGGCATGACCAAAAAGTCTTGAGCTACAATTCCATTGTCATAACTGACAGAAGTGTGCCACATTCCAAAAACCGTAGTTTTTTTCTTGTTGACAACCTTGACTTGGATAATACTCTCAGATAGAGGTGGCTTCCCTAACTGACACCACACCCCATAGGATAGCAGATTATATTTAGCACCTGTGTCCAATAAGGCGTTATATAGCACTTTTCCATAGGCACTATTTAACTCAATAGGGTATCGTAGAGGTGTGTCAGAGTCCAACCAATCCTCTTCGATTTCCACGTGGAATGCATTTGTGACTCCAAGGTTAGCCTCTCGTTTTTGTCTTATACGTTGTTGTCGCTCCTTAGCCTCAGCTTGAGCTTGTATCTTCTTTAACTCGGTTTGTGCTTTGGCGGCCTTCTTTTGATGAATGGCCCGTAGTTCTTCTTGGCTTAAAGGATCATAATATCTTTTGAATTTACTCCCATTGAGGAATCCAATGGTTTCAACTCCATCAAGAGTTTCCACACGAAGGGTACCTTGTGGGGTAATTTCACATACTCTATATGGTCCTTTACCAGCATATTTCAACTTTTTCTTCTCTTTACGTACTCCATACATAAGGACTTTATCACCAACTTTGATGTCCTTGTCCTTCACATGGCGATCAAACCACTTCTTTCTCCTATCCTTTTCCACAAGAGCATTTTGCACAGCCAACTGTCTCTCTTCGTCTGGTTTTTCTAAGATATACAAACGCTCAGTTAAGGGGTTACCATTCCATCCTTCTTGTGAAGCTACCCTAAGACTAGGAATGACAAACTCCCAAGGCATAACCGCTTCTTGGCCGTATACCATTTTGAATGGCGTACAATTAATAGCCACATACTTTATAAGCAGTACGATAAGCCCATAGAGCAGATGTAAACTTCAAATCCCAATCAGTGCGATGAGCTTCTACCGTCTTGGTTAAAATAGAGATTAGAGTCTTGTTGGTGCTCTCGGCTTGTCCATTAGCTTGCGGGTAATAAGGTGTAGACTTATGGTGGGATATCATAAAGGTCGTGGTAAGCTCTCTTATTACCTCATTTATAAAATGGGTACCATTATCACTAACAATTTCAAAAGGGCAACCAAATCTTGTGATAATTTTCTCAAAAAGAAACTTAGCTGTTGTCCTCACGTCATCTTTTTGTGAAGCCTTAGCTTCAGCCCACTTTGTTACATAGTCCGTAGCAACTAGAATATATCGAGATTGAGTGTTGCGAGCTGCGGGACTAATTGGACCTACAAAGTCTAAGCCCCATTTTTCAAATGTTTGGGTTACTTTAATAGGATTTAAGAGCATTCTGTCTTTGCGCTGTGTGGTCTTGTAACGTTGGCACTCATCACACCCTTTTGTAAAAAGTGATGCATCCTTAAATAAAGTTGGCCACCAATAGCCTGATTGCAGCACCTTTCTAGCAGTCAGGTCTCCTGAAAAAGTCCTCCTGCTATGCCCATATGTGCTTCTTGCAAGATATACAAATATTCATCCTCGCGGGCACAACGCCTAAGAATATCGTCCTTGCCTAGTCTATACAGAGTTCCGGCAATCAAACAAAAGGGTTCACATTCTTTTACTAGCCTTCGAGCGATATCCTTACGAAGTTCCTTGGGTGGAAAACCATTAACTAAAAAGTTAACAATGTTCTCACTCCATTCAGGCATAGTCTCAACTATGAATAGGGAGGTATCGGGTAATTCATCATCAACTCCTGTAGGGGCTTCACCATTGGGTATGCGAAACAAATGATCAGCCATGACGTGCCTCTTACCGGGTCTCACTACAATCGTGAAATCAAACTCCAAAAGAATTAACAACCATCGTGTGATTCTTCCTGTGGAGCATGGCTTGTTTACCACATACAGCAACGCTTGATAATCCACATAAAATACAAACTTGTTTGCCAGAAGGTAGTAGCGAAATTTCTTTACTGCATAAACCATTGCTAAACTTTCTCGCTCTGTAGTGGTGTAGTTCCTTTCAGCACCGTTCAATTGACGGCTTGCAAAGCTAATGGGATAGTCCAATTTATGTTCTCCTGGTTGAGTGAGAACACACCCAATAGCAAAGTTTGATGCATCAGTATGCACATGGAAAATGACATC
Source organism: Adiantum capillus-veneris (assembly GCF_014529385.1). Classification (NCBI taxonomy): domain Eukaryota; kingdom Viridiplantae; phylum Streptophyta; class Polypodiopsida; order Polypodiales; family Pteridaceae; genus Adiantum; species Adiantum capillus-veneris. The sequence goes on along the minus strand of NC_140947.1, from coordinate 94,820,430 downwards.
CCAGTTAGGTGTCCTTTAAATCGGAGCACTTGCTAGTGTTTTCTTCAATTGTTCATAGGCCTGGTCACACTCTTCAGTCCATTTAAATTCAATGAGAAGCTTGTACAAAGGACGTGCTATCTCAGCGAAAAATAAAATAAACCATCGATAATAACCCACGTGTCCCATGAACCTTTGAACTCCCTTGTAATTGGTTGGTGGTGGTAACTCTAGAATCACTTTAATTTTTCTCTCATCGGTTGAGATACCATTCTTAGATACTATATGCCCTAAAATAACTCCATGCATGACCCAAAATTGGCATTTGAACGGGTTCAATGAGATACGATATAACCTACACTTTTCAAACACCTTCCGCAAACATGATAGATGTTCTTTCCAAGAAGAGTAAACAAAAAGGTCGTCTAAGAAAGCTTCACAAAACTCTCTCAAATATTCTTTAAAAGCAGTGTTTATTAATCGTTGGAATGTAGCAGGGGCATTTGTTAAGCCAAAAGCCATCACACGAAATGCAAACACGCCAAATTCTGTGATGAAGGCAGTTTTAGCTTGGTCCTCTAGCGCTATCATGATTTGGTTGTAGCCTGAGTACCCATCTAGAAATCTATAAGCTTCCTTGTCTGCAACTCTTTCGAGTACATGTTCGGAATATGGTAGGGGGTAATGGTCTCTTCTAGTAACTGCATTAACTTTTTTGAGGTCCACGCACACCCTGAGTTTCCCATTCTTTTTTGGCACGATAACTATTGGAGACACCCATTCAGAGTGTTCAATAGGATATATGAACCCACATTTGATAAGCTTTTCTAGTTCTTCTTGAATGATCTTTGCATACTTAGGATTCATCGGGTAGGGTCTTTGTTGTACGGGCTTCACAGTGCTAATCATAGGGATTGTATGTTGGACCACAGAAGGTGGAACACCTTTCATATCATGGTATGTCCAAGCGAATATGTCCTTGAATTCCTTGAGAAGCTCTTTGAGGACCGCCTCTTCAACTTCTGTGAGGTCTTGGGCAATAAAAACAGGTTTTGATTCTTCACCGGGGTTGGCTAATTCTATTTCTTTAACTATTGCCGGACCATCATAGATTCCATTATTCCCATCGATAGGTATTCTTTGGGCTTTTGTGTACACAACCTTTGCTTCCCCCGTGGTGTAAGATTTGAAATGTTCTGGTGCAGGATGCAAGTCTGTGGATTCTGGTTGTGCTTTGGTCTGTGCTTCTATTTCTGCTTTCTTGTGTTGTCGAGCTAACTCTTGGTTTTGATGCCACCTTGCAGTGCGGCTCAACTTTGGCTTGTCTATGATCTCTAATTGGGCTATGTCATGGGGTCGTGGTCTACACCAGATAACATTTTGGAGATATTCACCCCAATCGTCTACCAATTTTTGATGAGCATCACATGCTCCTATATAAATGAGCCATTCTGCTGAGGATCTCTTCTTTTTTATCCTAGCACGTACATTGGCTCGATATCGACGCCTCTTAAAGTTTTTCTTTTTCTTATTTGAGACCTGCTTTTGATTTGCATTTCGATCTGGCTCACTAAAGGAGTCCTCGTTGGTGTCCTCTTCACTCTCGGAGGAGCTATCATCGGTTGATGTGCTCGGTCCTTCCGAATGTTTTGACTCTGAACTTGCTCCACTCTCTAATTCATGAGATTCACAATCCGTTTCACTCTGGGAGTCTGTGTCTGAGTCGTGTTGGTCAAAGTCTTCTATTGAGCTATCGGTGTCCCTATCAGATTGGTCTACAATTGCCTTGCCCTTAGAAGATGCATGTATGGCACTTATCATGTTCAGAGGTGCAATTTGTGGTACCTCTTCCCCCTCTGGTGTGACCCAAGTGGTTCCTCTATTTCCCCAGGTATCTATGGTTGCAGCTAGGTGTACCCAGTCCACGTTGTCTGATTCCGTCATACCCGGTAACACATCCATGTAAGGAGAATCTTGGCCAATGTCTGTATCCTTCTTACAAGTGTAACAATATTGTAGTGGGGCCGAGTGAACTGTGGTGTCAGAGCGATGATCAATAATGGTTTTACTCCCTAAGTGGTGTACCTTACCAGTCACCAAATCCACTCTAAGGACAGAGTCTTGGAATTGCAAATAGACATGATTTTTAGACCAATCATGAACCATTTGTGCTTCCCTCATGAATGGTCGTCCTAAAATCATTTCATATGAAATAAGGTGTTTAGAGAAATCCATTACAATGAACGTATGTCGTAGCTTGTGTCCTAGAACTTTGATCTTAAGATCCTTGAGCATCCCCATAGGTTTGGCTATGGTACCATTTGCCATCTTTACCACAATGTTAGTAACATTGAGGCGGGGTTTTCCCATGGATTCCCAACAATATTTTGTAACGATGCTAACTCCCGCACCACCATCAAGAATTCCCTTTATAGTTAATCCCTTGGTAGTGATGGATAGGGTCGCATTAGACTCGTCGCCTTCAAAATACTGCCCTAATTCGTTAATGGGTACCTCGATCACAGACTCGTGTCCATCTAAGTCAAGTGATTGCAAATGATTTTCCTCATCAACCATAATCGAGTCAAGCCTATTTGGTTGCGCAAACTGCGGTACTCCCGTTTGTAGCTCTCCGTTAAGGAACGCTCGAAGTGCAAAGAATAACTCAGGATCTCCATACAACTTTTCTATGATCGTGGTTCGGACCTCAGAAGACATGAAGTCCACTAGTTTGGAAACATTCATTGGCATTTTGCAGGGTGTAGGTCCTTGAATAGGAACCGGTGAGGATGGAATCTCATATTCCTCAATGGGATCAGGTATTCCTTCGTTAAACATCCTTTCCAACAAGAAAGATGTATGCTCACTTTCTGATGTCCCGTCCTCACTCCCTTCTTGGATGATACTAGATATGGCTAACGGTCTATGGTTCATGTGGGGTGGATGAACTTGCGTGGGAAACACTGTGTCATGAATTTTGACATGCATGGGTTCTGGTTCTAGTTTCCTTTGAGTCTCCTCCACTAAACCTCTTAGATGTTTCACCTGCTCAATCTCGTCTACTGGGTTTGGGTACGTCTCAATCTTCTTTTTACGATTCTTCCCTTTTTGCCCCTGCGGTTTATCTTGGGGGTCTTGGATTGGATTTAGAAACACTTGTGGTGTTTTTAGAGGCTCTTTATGGTTTTCTCTTATTCGGTTTTCATTTGGTTCCATGTTACGGTTTTCTTTGTCGGTCTTTCCCTTTGTGGTATTGGTTCTAGTCTCCATTGTCTCGATTGAATCTGAATCATCCTCGAGGTCATTCATATACACAGGGTCATCTCCTGTTCCTATGTTTGTTTTGGAACTTGGCTTTGAATTTCCCGTATTCTGCGACCTCTTCCTTTGTGTCTTCTTTTTCTTTGCTTGGATAACTGACGCGGTATCTCTCTCTTCGAGGATATGGCCTGGCCCTTGAAGCATGGGCCGTGTAATCGCATAAGCGGGTGCGACAGGTGGTATTGGCGATGTCACACTAGCAATTTTGACCAAATTTAGGGGTGTGATTTTAGGCGCATTTGGGTTATAGGGGCATTGGGCAATCAAGTGACCTATGCCACAATGATTACATGTGAGTATTGGCATTGCAGACGTGCTCCCTTGATTCATTTGCATCTGTGCAGCATTCTTTTGCAGCCTAATAGGGCACTCCGCTGCCCGATGTGGTCCACCACACTCGTAGCATTGAAGAGGTGGCCTCCTAGCCCGGGTGTTGATATTTTGACCTCTAGATGCGAGAGCAGCAGCTTGATAAACCGGCTTGACTTGCCCCCAACAATCTTCCATGTAGTATATAGGACACTCTTCCAATGTATCAAGTCCGTAGGCAATACTAGTGTCTATTTCCTCCTCACACCTATCTGCATAAGCATTAGATGGCTCGCAACCCACTTGGTTCATAGGGGCGACTCTTGGATGCGGGGGCTGCGGTCCTAGCACAGGAGGTGGTAGCGATGTAGCTTGTACAACATTTTGAGATCTAGGGACCATGTGTTGCGGTAGTTGCTCAACAGGTGGAGCAGGCATCAATACAGGAGCTCGAGGCGCATCCGTCCAGGCTACAGGTGGTCTATTTGCCATCATACGTTTGATCATTAAACAATCCTTTGCTTGGTGACCATACCTACCACATGCGTTGCAAGTTCCATTAAATTTTACTCTAAACGTGGGGCACTCACTAGTGCTATGTGGACCTAAGCAAATGGAACACCATTGTTGCTCACTTCTTGGATACATGTGACTATTTTGAGGGGGTCGATTATCCTTAAGAGACTCTTGGATTGCCTTGGTGAGGTCTGTCAAGAATGTCTCAAATACCTTTGGCTCATTGGCAATGGGCTTTGCAGTCATGGGTTCATACTCAATGGCTTGTGAGCTAGTGGATCTCGTGTCAGTAGACACCCTCATGCCTGCTATCATCAAGTTGTCCTCTAATTGGATTGCATTGGCAGTGACATCTTCCCAGGTTGTGATACCTCTAATCACTAGTCCATTATAGATTCCTTCATTCCTCAACCCTCGAATGAATCGATCAAGCAGTTGGTTATTGTTGAAGCGCTCATTTACAGGGCAGCGAGAGTTTAAGTGCTTTAGACGACTAATGAAGTCCCTTAGTGACTCTGCTTCCTTAAGTTCGGCCTTCTGTAGGTGAGATGCTACACCCCAAAGCACACCTTCTCATATGTACTCCTTTAGAAACAACCTTCGAAGGGTAGGGTAGATTGTTTTCTCGTCCACCCTTAGGGTTCTATACCAATCTCCAGCCTTCCCACTTAATGTCAAGCTTAAGGCATTGCACTTATGTAGTTCGTTGCGTTCCCCTAAGGAATCACATACTTGTTCAAACACTTCAATGTGTTTTCTAGCATCTTTGTACCCATTGAATTTTTGCGTAAGTTTGGCAATTTGTACTGCCTTACTTCTAGGCTCTCTATCAGATGCATGACGCATATTTTCCGCGATAGATCGACCTATGGTTTGAGCAAACGCTGCCAAGTCACCTATGTGAGGAGGCAGGGCCGGTGGAGGTACTCTTGGAATTATATGTGGGAGAGGGACGGGTACCGGTCTTGGCATATGTGTGGATGATGCAGGATATGGAACATAACCGGGCATAGGTCCACTCTGATAAGGGCTAGGGAGCGGCACTCGAGGAGCATAAACAAGTGGTACAATTGGAGGTGTGGGGGCCATGTGTGCATAAGGGGCTAGAGGCACATACGGTCGAGGCCCCATATTAGGTACTACGACACTAGGTAGTGGCACTGCGCTAACCGTAGATGTCATCGGTACATTCTCTGTCAGGCCTATCCCTGGAGTGAGCACTGTGTTTTCCTTAATAGAGGGTTGAGCCAATTTAGGGAAGCTAAATTTGTCGCTCGGAGGCTCAGATTGCATAGAGACCCCAGGTGAAATGACATAAGATGGGTCCATGGGGCTCATTAGAGGAGTCTCCATTTGTGATAGAGTAGGCTGTTGAGCCTTGCTCGTATCCAGAAATCTCATGGGGCCAGTTGAGAGTATATTTACCCCTCGGTTTTTCCTTTCTGATTGAATAATGCCATGGATAACATTACAAATCATTTTCTATTGATCTTCGATGCTCGTGGCACTAGAGGTGGATTGTACAATCTCTATCCATCCTACATGGTAGGCGTGGCCAGAGTGTAGATCCATCAACACCTCAGTGTGGAGGTCGTATGTCCAATGATCATTAATGAACAATCCTTCTAGAGTCGACGTGTTAACGGTTTCTTGTGAGGTAGAAGCAATGTTGCTCCCCGTGGTTTTACTTGTCACCAACGGTACTCTAGAGGGAACTTCTGAAGGAGGCAGCTCAACAGGGCCTTCTTGGTAAGAAGTTGGCAGGATATCCACATGGACACTCTTTGGGGGTGTGGGGTCCACGTGCGATGTGAAAGGAGAGTCCACTTCCCCACCCCCTTCGTGTGCTTCATTTCCATCAGGTTCTGAGCGAGTAGCTCTACCGAATGTTTCCATGAAACGGCTAAACATACTAGTACTAGGCTATGGAGCTTCGGGAGGTGCATGGCCTTCTCTCTCAGTGTTTTGGGTAGGGTATGCTTCCATGATTTCTGAGTCGGAGGAGGAATCACTAGCGTCTATTTTAGGGTCTTGGGTGGTGCTACCTTGTGTCCCCGCTGAGGGTCTAGAGCCTATCGTGGATGGGTAATGGGTGTCCGTATGAACAGAGGCACCCTCAATATGCTCGTGTTCTAGCACCCGCCCAGAGCGTAAGTGCATGTGCTTTTCATACCCTAAGGTGTCAAAAAGCTGCTCTAAGAGGCCTTGTGACTAGTTTTTTGCGCGTTTTTTGTTTGTTTTCTTGCTAGATTTTTTAGAGTGAGTCGTGGAATGGGACGTGTGATAGCTCGAAACGAGCGTATCGCTAGGAGGGACGCGCTGTGCTTTACAGCCCACCGTTTGGTTCTATTTTGCTCCAGAAAAGCCCGAAACAGTCTTTTCCAAGCTGGGGAACTAGGCTCCAAATAGCAAGTCCTAGTGTGCAATGAAGGAGAGGAGAGTGTAGGACTTATCCCACATTCCTCACTCCCTCCTTGTGAGTCTAGCCTATATATATAGGAGTGATCGAGACTACCCTATATCATAAGACAGAGACAGAGCCAGGGCCTGGGCTTGGAATTGGGATTGGGATTGGGTCAAATGATCCCGATCCCGATCTCACTTTTATACAAACCAACCCGTCCGTTTTTATAACCTCCCCCTCACTCACGTTTTTATTTTTCGATTTGATTTGATTTTTTTTTTTGGATATTATTTGGTACGCGTTTTGGTGCGCGTTGACCTCACCTAACTATTTACTGTCTCACCTACGTACTGACGTGCTAATCAGTGGTTCACCTAATTACTAACCTACTTAATTAACTAACTGTGCGCCTAACTATGCACAAACCAGAAAACACAGAAAATGCAGAAAATTGAAACTTGACAGAACTGTGCAATGCAAACCAGAAAATGCAGAAAACGCAGAAACGCAAGAAATGCTAACTGTGTAAGCTGAAATATGAGCTTAATAGAACTAGCAAAACAGAGCTTAACAGAACACAAAAAACTTGAATGCAGTCAACAACATTGTGTCTTTCTCTACTATTTTTGCATAACAACAATAATCAAACTTAAGCCGCGCCTTTCCTACATAAAAAATAGCTTCAATACAATTTACAGGTCGCCATTGGAGCTTCACGCGCAGCAGATCCCCGGCAACGGTGCCAAAAATGTAACGGCTAGGGACTTGCTACGCGCAGTGTGCGAACCACAAAGGCTCCTAGCACACAGTCATACAACAGACAAGCTCACAAGGAAGAATGGTGTGTCACTCACCTTCCTGCGTAGTTGCGAATGAAGGATTCCCGCGCCGCGAAGAAGAGGGAGACGCCGCTACGCCGCGCTCGACCGCCTCGCCGCCATCGTGCCGCCGCAACGCTCGATCACACACACACTCTCACACGTACACACACACACACACACAAGGAGATGGTGAAGGAGAAGGTGGAGATGGAGCAAGAGTGGCTTCTATATATTGCACAATGAGAGAATGAGTAAAAATTAGGTTTAGTGGCTTTTATATGAGCTCACCCCATTCACACTTGGGCGCCCATACTTAGCCAACTAATTCCTTGAATATTCCAGTTAGAGTGCGCCTGTCATCGGCGATCACCCTTACCCTGTTCCTATTGGTCCGACAAGCCCGGTACCTGACTCTAAATAATACAACGTTTATAGATCATAGGGTGTCCGTGTGCCGTGAGGGTTAACACCCTCACATAAGCTCATGATGTTGAGGTAAGTCACAATGTGGGAAATATTATGAGAATTTGTCCAAAACTTGTTGTGAATGACTCTACTCTTGCGTAGTGGGCCTTTGCCATACACAATTTCATAGATTTTGGACTGGTTACTTGCTTAGTTGGTTGTGATAATTGTTCTCTCTTCGGGATTTGTTGTGAAACACGAGCAAATGAGTAACCAATTGATAGGCACCAATAATATATGAGGTTGAGACTTGATGAGCATTGGGAAGAAGCAAGTTGTCCCATAGCGCTCCCTATACAACAAAGGGCTATTAAAGAGGGTAATTGGATCGAGAAAAAGGGTTGCACACTAACCTACTCCTTAACCTACTTTGGTAGTTGTTTGCAGATTTCCATTTAGCCTAACCATTTAATCTCTAGACCGTGGACCTATCTTTGAGATACCCATCTTATTCTCAATCAAGCGTAGTCAATTATCATGTATTTTTCATAGAACATGCACTACAACACGTCGCGCAGAAATTGATGCAGATACTGACAAGATAAAGTTAGTTTTAAAACTAAAAAGCGTTGAAATAGGTCTCGAAAAAGACGTCAGTTTCGTATCGTCGGTATAAGCATCGGTATACTTTGCGCCGGAATCAGCTTAGAAATAAGCATCGAAATCAGCTATGATATACGCACCGATAATTGTAAAGGATATACCGACGTCTTTAGCGACGATCAAATCTGCAAATCTTTTTTGGACAGAGAGGGTTGGGAACTTGTGCTATATGTACTATACCAAAAACAAATAGCCCTCTCTGCCCAAATGAAGAGTGCACAAGCAACCGTACTCCACCTACAAGCTGACGCTAAAGAGCGAGTGTATGACAATTAGCAAAATTGTAAGACTAACATAACCACAAAATCAAAATCTTGATCATGGTATAACGGCATATAGATTTTATAACCATAATTAAAACATGAGTCGAAAACTACAAAACCATAAACATAACCCGTTTTCCATACCATAACTTGCTTGTCATACCATAACCATAACAACCATACTATTATTACACAACCATAGCCATAGCCATAACCATCACATGATTGCCATACCATCATAGAAAAACCATAACCTTAACTTGACTGCCAAGCCTTAACCGTAACATCTATGCCATACCATAAACATAAGCACTACAAAACTGTACATATGCAAACAATCACTGAGTGAGACTATATCAAGAAGACCACAACTACAAAAAAGAATGTATAAAGATGACTAGGTAAAACTGTATCAAGAAGACCCTCATGGTAATGCCTTTCTGTCGACGTCTTCTCTCTCCTCCTGCAGCTGGGTCAAAAGGGCCACAAGTCCATGCTTGTACCCATACTTCTCCTCTCGGCGTGTTGGAGGGTGCTTCACGACAACTTCCTGCAAAATTATGATTTAAATCATTAGATAAATCTTCAAATAACATCTATATTTTTAATAATTTAAAGCAAACCTATAGTACTTACAAACTCATGTCAAAGCGTGTCATAGCCTCCACTCCCAAGATGTGACGCACCAACAGACTCCAAATGTGCTCTAGATGCATCTCTCTGTTGCTTAAATCTCTCAGGATTGTCTTGTGTCTCTTGTGAAATCCATGCCTACTTGTCTGCATCCAACCATGCCGGCTTTGGACTGCCGGCATTGTACCTGTCTCTCGCCTCTAACGGGCGATGTGACATTGTGGCCTTCACCATGCTCAAAATCTAGGGATTGGAGACTGGATTGTACTCCTTTGCCAGCGTGTACTCTCAGTGAATGGCCTCGACAATGTAATTCTTTCTTTCAAGATCAAGATTATGCCAAGCCTCCATCACATAGTGACTAAGCTGAATTGTATAGAGCTGCCAAATCCTCTATCACATGGGCTTTTAGACCCTATCCGCCACAAGAGCCCCGTCGCTGCTCTTGTACACCTTGCTAGGATCATGCTCGTGTGATCCCTAATGTGTACAAGGGTGTCAATCGATAAAATATCTATGGAAGAGTGGTGGATGCTCTCTCGATGGTGTGGACGCATCGGTAGAACCGCTACCACAACAACCACCGCCTCCAGAACGATGCCTATCTCGTCTCGAGGATGAACCACCCATCAGTGTAGAGACCACACTAGTCCCGGACTGTAGTAGGTCTAGAGAGACCTACTACCCAAAGGTGTTGTGCCATCGTGATCTGTTCTGGAGAGAACTGAGACAAAAAGGAGCCCATCTGCTCGGGTGAAATGCCGATCGGAGTGATAGGAAAACTAAAACTAGGAGAGTATGGCTCATTGTCATCGGCCATGGGTAATCATACACAAATAATACCCACATAATACGTTAGTTTACAGAAGAAGCACTTAATCAATACAAATAACAAATAGATGAAGCTGCAACATAAATGAAGGAATCTAAAGTGTATTGTAGACTAATAAAAAGAGTTTTACAAAAGAGTTCCTAGCAAAAATTATTAGTGAATCTCTCATCTTCTATGAAATGTTATGCACCAAAGATGTTCTCTCAATCTATACTTCTGTATATTTGTCATCGAACTCTACTTCTTCGTCGCTCTCCGCATCAGCTTTAGTATTTGACACCTCATCTCTAGGTTCAGACAATTGCTCAGTGCTGACATCCACCTCAAAATTTCAACTTAAAGTTTGCGTCGGTCCTGTGCTTTGTTCGTGAATCGCCTCTTCAAGCTCAACGTCCAATCCTTTTCACACTTACTTGCTCAGTGGAGCAACTTGAACGACACAGAGCCAGCACGGTTTAGACAAATCATTCTCATCATTTTCTATCCATAGTGGATCATATGTGAATACAACTTGTTCCCAATGCTGGGGAAGTACGAATGTATCCCGCGCATCTATCCACACCCGCATAGAGTTCACTTGAATCAATCCACTCTTGTCTTTACACACAATTGCATTAGGGCCGGTGGTAATAACTCTGAACTACTTACATCAAAGAAAAACATATCAAGCTAATTTCTAAGCTAATCTTCAAGATGTCTTGGATTTAGCCAAAGTATTCAAGTTGGCTAGTCTTTGTGTTCTCATCCCTGGCACTACTCCTACTTTCTTGGACGAAGCTTGCCCTAACACCACTATCGAAAGTGATCCTTTCTTCGTCAATCTGTTGCACTCTTAAGTGTTTCCCATGCGACCACAAAGCTCCATAGTTGTGATACTGTAGCCACAAAATTGAAACAGAATTAAAGTTATTAAAGTAATGTAATCATGTGGAGCTCGAAAAGGAAGTTGTGAAAATGTACATGCTAATTGCAACCCCTTGACATCTCACTTCCTCTTCAGTAATCAACACTCCGTTCCTCTTTGCCTCTGAGATTGTGTGTCCAAATTGGAAAGTTAGGCAATTTTTGAAGATGATCTGAAAAGAAACGTTTCTAGTGACACGATTACGCTTGAATAGCAGGCGCTCTGTCAAGCTTGGTTTTCCATATGATCTTCTCCACATTATTGAAGATGTGCATTAGGTTGAGCAAATAATTAATCACGAGGTCACTCTAGTACACGAGTTCATGGAAAATAGAAAGTCTTTTCATTCGAGGTGGCATCCAATCTCCCCTCTGCAGCCAAATGTTTTTCCAGCAGGTCGAGGTCGCAGGATGCTGGGACGGGGAGGAATCTCCTCTTCATCCACCAATATAGTGCCAGTGGGGCAAGCCGCCTCTTGATTTTTGGCAACATTGTGGTTGCATCAGTAGATGGGCATGCAACTAGACTCCAAAGACAGCGGCCCACTAGAAGGCTAGACAAGAGCCGTGCCTACGCGCCCATCAATACACACATCTCCAACAGAATGGGTGTCCACACTCTGCCAACACTGGCTTTCCGCCTACCCCAGGCATATAATGCAGTCCAACATCTTCAAATCTCTCTCTCTCTCTCTCTCTCTCTCTCTCTCTCTCTCTCTCTCTACGCACACATACTACTCCTGCATTCACTTGCTTGTGTGTGCGCGGTCACACAGTCGATCATTGAATCACGGTTGTCACTTCTTCACTCCATCAAATAAGTAGTAGTGGATGGACGGATTTGGGTTAATTTTTGGTGTTATCACAATGCCAGAAGGGTTAGACGGCTAGCTAGAGCACTATGACTCTAGTCTTGCGTAGTGGCCCTTTTCTGTACACAATTTAATAGATTTTGGAGTGTAGCTGGTTACTTGCATAGTTGGTTGTGATTGTTGTCTATTCCAGATTTCACTACAAGAGGTTGTGTGCTCTTGCGACGCTGTTAGCGACGGAAATACACTGGGTTTTTATAACCCCCGGTGTCGCTAAAACCGTCACTACGAGCGTCGCTATATGCGTCGCTATATAGAGACGCTCATAGCGACGCTCATAGCGACGGTTATAGCGACGTTTACACTGAAGACTATAGCGACGCTCATAGCGACGCTACAGAGCCATAAATAGCGACGGTTATAGCGACGCCCGAGAGAATTTTTTTTTGGTGGCAGGGCATTGAATGCCCTGCCACCCATCAATCATATTGTACTTGATTCACTTTTTAAAAAAAGTGCAAGGGTAGATAATAGACCCAAAATAGTCACCACAAGACGCATTGTTTGCAAAATTTGACAAGCGTAAAATTGACAATTGTACACATCATAGGCAAAATGAATTGATTGGCAAATGTAATAATGACAATTGTACAACATCATAGGCATAAAGAATTGATTGGCAAAAGGAACTGCGGTGACAAATGTAATAATATACATGGTTCAAAAAGACGTATAAAATCCGTCTCATGATACATAAGCTATGAGAAACCCTAAACTAATGCTATCTAGCTATGGCTAAATTGATGTCGTCTAGTCAGACGTCTCATCGCGTCCAAGCGGCGTATTTGTCGGATTCTGCAAAAAAAGACAATAAGACAGCTTTCAGTAAGTATAAACATATAACGACATTTATAAAACAATACAAAAAATAAAAAAGAGTAAACCCTAATACTAACCATGCCTTCGCGAGAACTGAGAATGTCCATCAGGGCGTTTAAGCCCTTCCTGCCTGCGTACTCGCGCTCGTACGGTGTGGGATCACGTCCTGTCATCGACCACTATCAAAACATACAAAGATTTCATTATGTTAGAATTAAAAAACTCATAAACCCTAAACTATCGAACATAAAGAGCAATGTGAAAACACTTACAAAATCGGCCTCAAATGATGCCCATCCACCGCTCCCCAAGTGGTGCGAGCTCCCTGCCTCTACTCGCGCTCTGGGTGCATCCTTTTGTTGCTTCCACTTGTCGGGATTCTCGCGCGCTGCTTTCTTCGCATTCTTCCAATCTTCTTTGGCCAGCCAATCTGGCCTGTTCCACCCATTCTTGATTGCTTTTTGCACTTCGGAACGCTTGTGTTTGCAGTATTCGCGCATTCAAATGTTCATCACGTCTTCATTGAAGCGCTGATCCCGTGTTGGAACGGGAAACTCATCATGAAGTATGCTGATGACTCTGTTTTTTAAATCACTTGGTACTTCACTCCATTTGTTTAGTATGTAGTGTCTAAACAGCTAAGAGCAAAGACCACGCATGCGCGAGATCACCTTCTTGCCATCATCATCCATGATGATGCCGCCGCTGAAGTCGATGGAGTAAGACAAGCCCTCTGGCCGGTGATGCGTGAACCTGGGTGTCTCGGCAGGGGTCTCTAGCGGCGTGTCGATGGGGGTACGGACGTCAGGTGTCTCCACCGGCGTCTGGGCCCCGAAGCGAGGAGTGTCGAGTGGGGTGGCTCCTGGCGGAGTAGGTAGAGGTGTGTAGCTTCTAGGAACAGTCAGCCGTGCAAAACCTGGCGTAGATGGCGATGCTGTGGCTGGTGTGGGGGCGGGCAAAGAAGGGGAGGGTAAAGAGCCTCGTCGAACACGAGGCGGTGTGGAGGCATCGGTGGCGGAATCCCCACAACAACCGCCACCGCCACCACTAGAGCGCCGCTGTCTAGATGAGTGTGAAGCTCGTCTCGTCGACGCCGAAGCTTTGGAGCGCGCCAAATGCTCCGAAAGAGAGGGAGATGCCCCTAAAATGTCGACCTTTACACCATGATGCTGTGTATGAATTATACTACAACGAACAAAGATTATGAGTGGCCGTTCAAATGTTTATAAATAAAGTCACTTGCTAGTCGTACATTGCAAACTTACCTTGGTCGCGCAACCCCGAGAGTACTCCCACTCTTCCTCAGTCACTTCGTCACCGCATTGTTGTGCGCTTTTCAATTGGTTGTGCAACCATCTTAAGCTCATGAAGGTTGGTAGGCTCTCCAGAACCGTTGGATAGTGCATAGGTGGTCGTCTTCCCCGTCTCCACTCGATTCGTGCCCTTTGTCGCTCTTGCTTTGCATCCTCATATTGTGAAATCCACTTTTGCATCACTGGATTGTGAAGCATGCAAAATCGGTTGATTTTAGCCTCTAGATCTTCCGTCATCTTCTTCTCAACACTGAATTGCACATGACAATCCCAGATATGCGCTCATCATCTATGGTTCGCCATAGCGTGTCCCGGGCTTTATCAAATCCGTCTAGCCACTCTCCAATGTACACTAGGGACTCTGATACCAACCAACCTTCTGCCATGCTACCCTCCGGACGTGCCTTTTGACGCACATATCCCTTAAGCGTTTTCATGAAACGTTCTAAGAAGAACATCCATCTGGAATGAACTGTGCCAGCTATTTCCACCTCATCAACTATGTGAACAAGAAGATGCACCTGAATGGTTAGCATTGTAGTATGGAAAATGTTTCTCAAACATGCACACAAGCTCCGCAGCATTTAGTTTGGCGAATGGTATGGAGTCTACGTTGATCTCCTTTTGTGAGATCCATTGCACCAGCTTTGCAAGTTTGTAGATTGTGTTACGGATGTCGAGAGACAAACATCCCTCAATGGCAACCGGTAAAATAAACTGTAAAGCATGTGCAGCAATGATATTAAAGTCCAAATTTTATGCAATGATATTAAAGTCCACTATGAACGTACCTGACACATTTTATGCCAATCGTGTGACTTCAAACCGGTAAGCTTTCCTTCTTTAGTAAAACACGTTCGGAGCGAGTGCATTACGCCAGTGGGGGTCCGCAAAGATCGAATGGTCTCTTTTACTTTGCGTTCTTGGGCTCCTGTGAAAATCCATGGTGCTTTAGGGAGTTTTATCGATCCATCAGACGCTGTTTGCGGCCAATATTGCTCCATACGATCCACATTTCTAAGGTCAACTCTGGCTCCCAAAGTATCTTTCTTGCCGGTCAGATGATCCCATAGTAGATTACCCACATTCTTGAATATGTGTATTGGATCGAGCAAGTGATTGATCATGAGTCGGGGCCAGTATGGTAACTCGTACCATAGAGATAGTCTCTTCATCCCTGGAGGCAATCCGTCATCGCACATCTCCTTCTGCTCTAACCATGCTTGTTCAGACATCCTTGGTGGCTCTCTTCCCAAAAAGCCGTCGCGTAAAACATGATTCTCTGGAAGATACGCTTGATGACCTTCGTAGATTTGCTTCTTCAGTGAGGGTGCCCTACGTGCATTCAGTGTAGGTCCACATGTGACACATGCTCTGTATCCGCTTGTTTGAAGCCCTGCATGTATACACATGATAATAGATCAACTATGGAAAAAAACAAGATTTACAGTGTCTGAGTGAGGAGTGTCAATAGATCACCTGAGCATTCTGTTAGCCCGGGATAGTCATGCATGGTCCACATTAGAATGCCTCTGATCAAAGCATTCCGTCGTCCTGTGTGTCGGCTCATATCCACCACCTCTATGCCAATCCACAATTGTTGTAGCTCTTCCAATAGTGGACGAAGATACACATCCATATTCCCCACTTTATATCGCCCTGGCACAATCAAGCTTAGCCATAGGTGCCCCTTCTTCGTAGTCAACCACGGGGGAATGTTGTAGTTGATGATGACAACGGGCCATACACTGTAAGATGTTGATCTTTGACCAAATGGATTTACGCCATCCATAGCCAAGCCTAAGCGCAAATTTCGAGCTTCCCTGGCAAAATCCGACCATGTTCCATCTATATGTTTCCAGGCTGCGCAATCTGCAAGAATTCGTAGCACACCATCCAAAGATTTATTCTCCTCATGCCATGATGCTAGGGCGGCCATGGACTTACATTCGAAGAAATGCTTGATGCGAGGAAGCAGAATAAAATGTCGCAAAACCTTTTGTGGAATTTTTGTCCCGTGGAGATCTACTCGATATCTTTCGGAATCACATTTCGGACACTTCTCCATGTCTATGTATTCCCCTCTGAAAAGAATGCAGTCATTAGGACAAGCGTGGATAGAATTGTAATCCATCCCCAAGTTTCGCAAAATCTTTCTTGCTTCATCTCGGGAATCTGGCATCACATTGTCAGCTGGTAGTATGTGCTCTTTCAGCAATCTACACAACATAAAAATATGATACAGTCGTGTAAAAATCTATTAGATCATTATACATTTAGAGTTTTATTAAAGTAAACTAATTGTAATAGATCACTTGAAAAGCGCTGTGACGCTAGTGTCACTCCATCCAAACTTTGCTTGCATGTTGAGAAGAACCAGGAGTGCTTTCAATCTAGACATACGTGCTCCATTATACAATGGCGTATCGGCTTCACTTTTCATATCATCATAGATAAGCCTTTGTGAATCCATGATCGTCTTGATCATTTCATCCATCTCGGGCTCAAACATTGCCTCGTTGGGAATGTGCTCTGCATGATCATCCCCCGAGCTGTCAGAGGCTACATCTTGTGGCCTCACATATGCTGCTTGACCAAAGCGCCTGCGAACACGTCTATTGGGTTGCAAGATTGCTGCTTGTTGGCCAGCGTCAGAGTCCGACGAGTTATAATCGGCAACAACTCGATCTATAATAGATGGATCGAGCTCGCCAAATTCGCGAACGTGCTGCAAAGAAACACGTCTTGTCCGTCGCACAGCATGCTTGCATTGATTACAAGGACATAAGACCCTCGTTGAGAGATAGGTGTTTCGGTTGGACGGTCCCACATCCTCGTCACTACTCATAATGAGGATAAAAATCTTATAACCTGGGCAGAAAGCGATATGAAGAGAATAAAAAATAGCTTATCTTTGTTGTGATAACAACTTCAAGATTGTCGAGCGTGCCCATGCAATCACTGCTCTGATACCATGTTGAACTGGAGACGAGACACGAGATGAGAGAGAGAGAGAGAGAGAGAGAGAGAGAGAGAGAGAGATGACTCCACGATTGCAAACCCCAAAAGTGTGTAGAGAGTGCACACTGAGCACACATATATAGTGGGGAATCCTAGCTATATATAGCGTAGAGGTTGGTATAGATAGCTCCAACATGGAGTACGTGGTGGTGGAAGAAAACAATTTGTGATGTCTGTAAGCACCATGGTAGTTGTTGCGTGAGGAAGCAAAGGATGATAAGACTATAGAGGGGGAGGGAGAGGGAGAGGGAAGAAAATGGGAGGAGAGAAGGGGGCAAGGGGGGGGGGGAGGCAAAGATTAGGAATAGGAGGAAGGTAGGTTTGGGGAGGGAGAAGAGAGGGAGAAAGGAGGGAGGAGGAGGAGAGAACAAAGTGTTTCTTACTTTTTGGAGGAAAAGATTTTGAAAAAATAGACTTTCAAAGCTTGTAGGTAAAAAAAGGGTCAAAAAATGAATTTTGATTATGTATATATGTTGGGACGGAGTTTTAAGTAAAAAATAAGTACAAATGAGCTTTTTGAAAAAAAATAAATCTTGGCTCTTAGTGATCCATGTTTTTGCTGATGTGGCCACACCCCTATACTTACTTTACTTTCCAAAAGCTAGAGAGAGAAAGTAACCTCTTAGGTGCACATCCTACATTTGTCTTAAAAAAAGGCTAGAAAAGCCTACTCAAAACTACCTTCTTCAATGCCCTTGTCCCCTTAACCCTACACAACATTAGTCTTATTCTTAAAAAATAGGATTCCTTACAAGGCCCATGCAAAGTTCATATTTCTCCTAATGGAAATGGAAGCTATGCCCTACCCCCTCGTAGCATTTATGTGTTGCACCAAGAAAATATATAGTCATGAGAATTGGATAGATAAAAAACCTTGCAGTGTTGTCGAGTTGGAATTGTGGTTCTGCAGTCGAATCATCAATTGTTGTGAATATATGTCCTTTCTGTCACAAACAAAACAAGATTTAACAAAAATATCACTACCTTCGTCACGTGTGTGTCCTCAATAGCAATCTACAGTGGCGTTACGTGATTACTCTGTGTAGAGAATTCTCTATCCTCCTTTCAGAAAAAGCTTCTAGGCCAGCCAAGTAAATATAGTGCTCCTCAACTTGTCCCTCCACGTGGCTCACTTTTGTGGCAATGAATGTGGAAAACTTTTTATACTTCCCTGATGTATGCCAACCATTGGTGTTGCAAAATAGAATTTCATGCATCGCCTGCATCGTCTTGAATGATGCCTTCATGCTTGTGTCCCCCCCTTCTTTGTCTCTAGCTATATACTGCACAACCCTGATGGTATTCCCTAGCCCCAACGTTTCTTGTGCCACCTGTACCATCCTCCCAGCAAACTCCATCTTTGTCTTCTTGGTTGCTTTGCACGCTTTTTTAAAAATTTAACAAATTCCTCTAAGTGATGTTGGCGAGCTTCCAACGAGTCAGCTAGTACTGTGACAGCTTGCACATCCATCCTGTGTATCCTCCTCCTCCATGCGAAGGACTATTGGTTTTTTTTCAACACTGAAATGGAGGCAATAAAAATAGCGCCATGACAAATAAACCAGAACTCCTTCGCAGGGAGGAGGATGATACACAAGCAAAAGTGGATGTGGAGATGGCTTCAAGGAAGATCAGTTCTCCTTGACAAACACTGGGCTGAATGATGAGCAAGTTTTGACCTTATCATGGAACCAATGAGCATCATCGCTGCTGCTTGACGCGATAATGGTGCGACAGAGATTTCTTATATCGATGTGCTCACAGACGTCCTTTGCTCCAACAATTGTAGATCCGAAGTTGTGTTGCTATTGCACATCAGCGCTCTCGATTTCTTCAAGCGCCTTGTGATCACACGCTTAAAATTGCCCCATGCAGCGCCTGCAAGTCCAACGAGGGTGAAACCCGTAGCGTTTCGTCCAAGTCAAACACCATGACTTGAAAAGAGCCCTTCGCGCTTGCTTTCTCCTTGTGATCACATGCTTAAAATTGCCCCATGCAGCGCCTGCAAGTCCAACGAGGGTGAAACCCGTAGCGTTTCGTCCAAGTCAAACACCATGACTTGAAAAGAGCCCTTCGCGCTTGCTTTCTCCTTGTGATCACATGCTTAAAATTGCCCCATGTAGCGCCTGCAAGTCCAACGAGGGTGAAACCCGTAGCGTTTCGTCCAAGTCAAACACCATGACTTGAAAAGAGCCCTTCGCGCTTGCTTTCTCCTTCAATTGGCCGCTCCCTCCTGTAACTACTTTGCTCGTTTTCTTCTACTCATTTCATTTATGCTTCACCAACCACTTGTCAATTTCCCCTTATCTCTCCTCATCAGCTCTTCTTTGCTACACCGATATCTTGCTTAACCACCTTGCCTCGCTCTTGCATCACAAAAGCTCTACTTGTCCTTCTTTACTTGTTTTTTCTCCTACTCATCGATAGAGCCAAAACCAGTAGCTCTTTCCCACTTTGCAAACGCTGCCTTCAAGAACCTGAGGGGCACTTTTTTTCCCTTTTGCTCAGTGCCACTTCTGCTTTCTCAACGAGTGTTGTCTCTCCTCTTATCCTCCTCCTCTCGTCGCTGCCCGTCATCAACCATCACATGGAACTTCCCTCAGCATCAGCGAGTTGGAGAGGGAATAGGATAAGTTTTTTTTTATCCAAGGTTTGCTCGTTGACGTATTCTTTATTTAATCATGGTGCTACTGCTTGACATATTCTTTATTTAATAATCGTGTTGCTCGATGTATTCTTTATTTAATCACCACACTGCTGCTTTTGAAAGTGGTAATGCAAAATAATCGGATTAGATTGGCAGTGGAGAATGGGGATTCAGCCAAGTGGGTAAACCGCTCACTAAGTAAAAAACTCCTACACAATCATTGTTCGTAGCTTGATCTGCAAAACCACCAGCTCTTTTTTCACCTGTAGGTGACACTCCTCTTAGATGCCTCTATAGCCGACGCTTCTCTGCTCGCTCCCTCAAACTGCTCCTAGTTACCAATTTTCCCCTCCAGAGAGAACTCTGCGCACTGCTCGATATCTTTCTTCTCTAACTGATTG
The DNA here is from genome assembly GCF_014529385.1 of Adiantum capillus-veneris. Taxonomy (NCBI): domain Eukaryota; kingdom Viridiplantae; phylum Streptophyta; class Polypodiopsida; order Polypodiales; family Pteridaceae; genus Adiantum; species Adiantum capillus-veneris. The sequence goes on along the minus strand of NC_140947.1, from coordinate 94,800,308 downwards.
TCACACGATTTCCTCCCGGGGTTCTGTAACCACCGTCTTCGCTAGGAAAAAAAGACCCTCATCATTGCTCATTCTCCTTCGTATCTTCACTGACTTGATTAGCCCGTTGCATTCATAGATATAGACCAAATTGAGGATGTCCTTCTGAAAGCAAGACCCGTGGGTCATAGAAAGTGAGCTGCCCTTAATCTCGAATAAGATCTCCTTATCTATCGCTCTCTCTACTCCTGCATATGAGCCGTCTCCAGCTTATGCCAGTGTCGCTAGCTCACCCTCCTGCCAAGAAACACTAAAATGCTGCTTTCCGCCTGCATGCAGTGTTTCCTCCCCAAAGTACTCTCTTTTTTTTTCCTTGCTGCACGCCCCTTTCACTGGTGGCCCTTGTCAAAAGTCTCTTCGCTCAGCTTGTTCACCAAATTGAAAGATCGCCAGTGCTTCCCCTCGATCTCCTCCTATGCTTGGCACCACACTGTAAATTGAGGGCTTTGTCCCCACGTCGCTACTCGGTTCCACATCTGCAGACCAACACTAAGAATCGACGATCTCCCCCCCCCCCCTCCCCCCGCCCCAAAAGTGCTCTGCAGCTCCCCTTTACCTTGTTAGACGGCGCTTTTCCTCTGCTTTAACTGCTCACTTCCAAACTTCTTCCTCTACTTTGTGAGATCATGCCAAGTGCCCTCTTCTTCGCTCGAGAATCGGCAAAACCATCTTAGGCTCAACAGGTAAACAAAAGAACTTTCCCAATCAGAGAGAAAAAGAAAACTCTTTCTGTCTTTAGGTCAATATTTGAAGGATTGCTGGCTTTAATGCTAGGCTTTAACGCTAAAAGTTGTAGAATTTTACTAGTTCTCTTCGTAGAAAACTCAGAAGCTAGCCTTGATTTTGCAATTTCAGCTGATTACAAATACATTTAAGGGCGGGTTTTTTTAAACATTGCTATGTTTATTTTTTTGGAGACTCTTTTTTCCTTTGAGATATGTGCCCTTATATATCCATTTATAGTAAATCCCACAACGAGTTCTTTATTAAAGTTTCTTGTCGATTAAATTAGTGTTTCTTAAAGGGGGGAGGACCAACCCCCCCCCCCCCCCCCCCCCCCCTCTCACCCCCTCTTTTCATGATTCATATCTCAAGAAAGGCATTTATATTGCCTAAAACCTTCAAGTGCTTCAATGGCTTTGATATCCTCACTAGCTAAATGCATCAAGTTCTCAACCATGTCTTGGAGTGTAGCCCACGTGCGTAGCTAACCATTAATCATCTCAATCTCTTGCACTCCTCGTAACATAGCTAGAATGGTGAATGTCTTTATTTTCTTTCCCACTTATATGTCCTCAGTATCATATAATGTTCTACCATGTACTAGGTTCATGCTCCTCATGCATTATTTGAATTTGCGATCTTGGGTCCAGCTTGCACGTAACATTGTTCATTTTAACTAAAAGTAGACATAAACGATGTGTATCTCAAATCTTGCACATCATGAGCAATTTCACGTTGGAGAGGGGAAATGGGGAACACACCCAAAACACAACACAATGCCTCGCTATGGTCCACTATCTTTTTTTGCACAACAGACCTTGTGGGGGGGGACACATACCGACACACGCTCGAAAACACGAGCACATAAGTAGAGAAGTGTTAACTGAGTCAACGTCAGCTAACAGAAGCTGCTAAAGACGGAAGACGTACGAATGCACATCGAGGATGATACAAAGAATCAATGAACATTGGAGTTACAGATTTTTCACATTTTTTCAAAATGGTCACGTATTGTAAATTCTCGATTTATTTCAAGCCGTTGTAATATTTTAATGCGTTACGGGCTCAATGGGAGTTCCAAGTTGTAAAGAATAGGTTAGCTAGTGTACCTAAGTTGCAGATTCAATAAGTGGGGGATCCCTAAAGGCCTTGGACACCCGGATATTACATATTTTTACCCTATGTATATAAAGCACTGTGTAAAAGAAATTAGGGTTCTCAAGCTCATTTGTTGAGAGCACTCTTGGGTGAGAGCTCTTGAGGTGTGCGGCTATAGAGTCCTTGAGCTTCTTCTTGCTCATGTGATTTGATTAAGATTAATCAATGCTTAATTATCTTTCACTATGCCTCTCTCATGCTTCTTATGATTGTCTATGATGCTTTGATTAGCTAAATTGTAACTAATCAGTGGTTAATCTCTCTCAAATCTTGTGTGATTTTCCTCTTTTGCTTGTGTGCACATGTATGTTTGATTGGAATGTGGTTCTCGATAGATCTATGTGTGTGTGCTTGCGATTAGTGTGTTGCATGATAGGATTAGTGTTGTGTGTGTTTTGCAATTGTAGTGTGTGTGATTGGATTGATTGGAGGTGAAGAGAAGTGGATGTGGAGATGGACCTTCATTGTGGCTTAGCTCCTCCATAAGCCGAGAAGCTCACCTTGTAGAGTTAACCATTTGTGTTGCCATTATTTGCTCACTAACCGTGTGAGTGTTTCCATGCCCTAGCCGGGTAGCTCATCCCTCCGTATTGACAATTCTGTTGGTCATTGGAGCTATTACAACGATGGAACCCCCAACATTTGACACCGTTGCCAGAGACGACGGCCTATGCTAGTGTAATTGTGGCATAATCGGATGTGTTCCCTCACTAATTTCACTTGTCATGTGTTTATGTTTTTGTGGATTTTGGATATGTGTGCATGAAAAAATGTGTTCATAATTCTCTAATTTGTCACCATATCTTGCCAATTGTGTGTTTACATACTTTTATTTCACAATAATTCTATGCTAATTTCACTAATTTTGTTAATTTACACACTAATTTGCTACCAAGGATTGAAGCTTTCAACCATTCACTCGATCTTCATTGAAAAGGTAATCAAGGTAGTATTCTCAATCTCCGTAGAATCTAAAGATGTGTAGAATTTAATAGAGACTCCACCATGATGCAATGTAATGTTGATGCTATGTTATTGCAATGCAATGTTAATGCTATGATGCTATGAAATTTTTGAATTGTTTGTTTTCATGCCGTTGTAATGCCCAAATTTTTAAGATTTGGTGGTGTATGAATTTGACAATTCAATTTTTGGTTGGTGATTGTACATTGCTAATTGTGTGCCTAATTGAGTTAATTGCATGCTTGAATGGTCAATTGCAAGAGTGTGTGCACTAAAATCAAGTGTGTGTGCATTTTAATTGAGTGTGTGTATGGCCAATTTTAGGTGTGTGCACTATTTTACCCTTGATTGTGCACCTAAAAATCAATGTGCTTAATGATTTTTCAATTGTGATGATTGATTTGTGTTGTGGTCATACCCAACTAATGATTTGTGAAGTCACATTGCAATTTTGATAAAATTTACCATTTTGTGTGTGCACCTAAAGATTGGTAAAAACTATCAATTATCAGTGTGTGTGTGTGTGTGTGTGTGTGTGTGACTAAAAAGTGCATGATTAATTCAATGTTTGATATGTGTAATGGTTAATTGCTATGTTTTGAGCTCAAAACAGGGATATACACACTTCAATTGCGTCAAATTTTGACCTAGTTTTATCGCTAATTTTGTCGGTTTAATTACTTAGTCTTGATTTTATTGACGAAATTGTTTGGAAATTGAATTGATGTGATTTGTGTGATTTATTTGGATGCACTAATTCCCCATGTGTGGAGAATTTTTTTTAAAAAAATGGATATTTTTCGAATAATTTTTGTAATTTTTGCATTAATTTTTGCTGAATTCAATAAAAATTTAATATCTTGCGATCTTTACGATCTTTTTTTAATGTGTATTTTTGGTTTGATTTCAAGCACCTTTGGCTTCCGTTTGCCAAATTTTGAGTGTTTTACTATTTCCGCGGGCCGGGTTGACGATTTTGACGAATTTGGCATTTTTGATAAAAACTGTTATCTTCGGTGTGCTTATGCGTGCCAAAAGTGTTCGATTGTGAGTACTGTTGATGATTTTTTAAGACTTTTAGAAATTTTTGGAAAGTTTTTGGATTTTTGGGTGATTTTAGCATTTCGGCTATTTGTGGGACTGAATTCGGGTTTTTCCGGTTCTCGAGCATGCCTTTTGGCTCATGAACTTTCTTCGTCGGTTAGATCTTTACAGTCTCTTGGGATAGTTTCTTACGATGTTAAAATAATCTTCTTTTACCTTCTTCTTCCATTGCTGACGCTCTCTCGTGCTTCATGGCGCGTGAACACTCTCCGGCCTACGCACTCTCTCTCTAACTCTCCCTCTATCACTCTCTCTCTAACTACGTGGATGCAACATCTCTCCCTACCTTTTACTCTCTCGTCTCCCTCCTCTGTGCGTGTGAACGTCGCCAACCACCACACACACACATGCGTAAACGCACCCTTACACACACAACACACAATTCATTAAACTACAAGAAGACAACAAAAAAAAAGGCACCACTCATGTCTTCTTTCTCTCTTTCCTCAACGTGCCTGCTGGGAGTGTTTTGTTTTTTTGCTTTTTTTTTTTTGTCATTGACTTTTGTATTTTATTCATTTCATTTGTTTCTTTTCAATTTCATTTCATTTCGTTTTCATCTTCTAAATTTTATTTTTCCCTTTACATTTCATTACAATTTCATTTTCTTTTTTTCTCACTTTCATTTTATTTATTTGTATATCAGTAAAAAAAATGCCAAAAAGTCAAAAAAATCACAAAATTTAAAAAATCATAAAAGGTTTTCAAAATTTCAAAAAAATAGAAAAACAGACATAAAAATTTACAAAAAAACAAAAACCTCGTAGAAAATTTATTAAAAAATAAAATTTGTTATGATAACTCACAAAAACAAAAAGAAATTTCAAAAAATAAATAATTCACCAAAAAAATAAAAAAATATTTAAAAACTTAAAAAAATCCAAAAAAAGTCCAAAACTGTTCGAAATAAAGAAATAATTGTTCGAATCACAAAACATTTAAAGAAATAGTTCTTTTTAGAAAAGTCCCAAAAAACCGTTAAAAATAAAAATAAAATCAAAAAAATCATAAACAATCATAAAAAGACCAAGAAATTAAGAAAATTAAAAATTTCACAAAAAATTAAGAAAAATAAATAGGAAGTCCTCAAGAGTGCCAGAAAGAGCCTTTGAAAAAGCCAGAAAGAGACCAAAAAGCAAAAGGCAACACTAAAAAAATTCATATACCGAGTAAGCTCAAAAGCGAGCAAGTCGCACAAAGCAAAGCCGAGAAAATTAGACTGTGCAAAAGCGAATCAGATTAATCGAGTAAGATGAGAAATCGGCCAACTCAAAGCAGATTGAGCGCCAATCAAAGTCAAAAATTATGCACACTAGAAATTGGCAACTGCAAGCAATTGCATTGCAAATTAGCTTCTAGTTGGACAAACATGGGCACAACTCACATGTGGTTGCAAATTAGGCTGGTATGAGCAGAAGAAATTCTGCTAATCAAAACCAAAACCTGCCAAGAGACAGTTTTTACAAAACAAGCCGACATGGACTCAAATCGAGCCGAGAGTTCAAGTACAGCAGGACAAGCTAGTAGCAGTGGCTACATATACACAACTACAACAAAGCAGATTTTGCAGCTATATGGCTACAATGGAGATAAAGTCTTATATGTGGACTCAAAAGGTCATAGGAATCTAATGAGCAGCAAAAGCAGCACAGGAGCTAAGATCCTATTGATTAGAGGTAAAGCGAGATTTAGAGAACTCTCAGATGTTCACAGACTTCAGAGGAGCCAGGTATTACAAGCTCAAAGATGAAGAGCAGATAGAAGTTCAGAAAGTGAACCCAAGTGGTTATCCGAAAATTTGCACAAGCCAGCAAAGCATACAGTTGGTGCATATGCAATCAGGTTCATTGCACATAAATTACAGTGGTCAGATCTATTGTCGAGAGCCAGAAATGGAAGATCCAACAGATCAACCAATAGAAGCCAATCTAATTGGAGAACCATGTCAAAGACGGTACAAAGGTCAAGATGGAGTAGTCTACAGCTTGATGCTTAGTGTTTTAAAAGAAGATGCCGATAATTTGGCTAGCATAGAAGCAGAAACTTCTCAGCTAGAGCTTGACATAACAGAACTAGTGGAAATACCACCAGTCATGGCGTATTGTTCAAATTGTGGACGAAAAGGTGGAAATTTTTCTGAAGATTGTCCAAGAAATTCTGACAACAGGGACACATCAATTTCCAAGCAAGTTACATAAAATTTTGGAAATGCTAGTTAGTCTCGATGTAAGTGCATCTACCTCATCACTTTTAATGCAATTGGATGATTCTGCATAACCATTAGAAGCACCACTAAAAGCACTACAAGTTCAAAATGAGCACAAAGATGGAGAAGCACGTAAAAAACTTAAAATTGATTCTTTTAACAACAAATTCTTGCATGAATTTGGAAATACTAGTCTCGATGTAAGTGCATCTACCTCGTCACTTTTAATGCAATTGGATGATTCTGCATAACCATTAGAAGCACCACTAAAAGCACTGCAAGTTCAAAATGAGCATAAAGATGCACAAGCACGTGAAAAACTTAAAATTGATTTGAACAACAAATTCTTGCATGAATTTGGTCAAGATGTCCAGATATCACCGAAGGTTGAAAAGATTGTTAGGTTTGCAAATGATTCTGCATCCACTGTCACAAGTGTGCAATCATTCACGAATCTAAGAGACACATCAAACATAAGGATGTTAGCTTTGTATGGTACACATAATTCATATGCACACTATGTAGACCAAAAAGGAAAACCGTACAAAAAGGACCAACCAGTGTTTGAACGGCCCACATACCAGCTCATAGAAGTGCGTCCCGTGATAGATAAAAAAGAATGGTTCATTTCAGAGGAAAGAATCTATTATATCCCATAATCTCTAGAGTTGAAGGATGTTACGAGAGTTAACCCAGAAATCTATTGAGAGCCAAACTCTCCTCCATCGAAAATCAGACTTCGATGTTGTGACCAAACGAGCATATACTTTGACCAAAACAGTCATAGATATAGACGGGAGTCTAGCATCTATGATGCCTTGGGTCCTGAAACCACGGAAGCTCATATCATAGGAGACCCATGGGATAGACAATATCAAGGAAAAGATAATGCTATCTACAACTTGACTTGGGGAATAGTTTGTCGTGTTTCACGGAGATACATAGGAAACTATGTAGAAGGTTTGCAGATGCCAAATGTCAACAATGCTACCCAAAGTTTACCTTCACAGTCCCAAAAGGTAAGAATAAACCAGGGCCAAACATTTTTGAACTCTTATAATGAAGCAGGCTATAGTGATCACCCTAGGAAGGGGGAAGTTGTAAATCCATCAAGCTCACGATCGGCTTATGTACTAGGAAATGCTACACCAGTTAGAAGCCCTAGAGCTTCCATCCAATAGACCCCTTCAAAGCAGAAACCATTGAAAGATCATATGATTGCTGGAAGTTTCCAATTGACCCAGATTCCCTCAAAATTTGCAGACAAATGCTTATATGAAGATCATCAGAGACAAAAGTTTCAGTTGATCTCCACAAGTCAAAGTCAAAAGCCGACAAATCCAATAGTGTTCAAACAGTTACATGTGATCAAGCTCACATCTTCATATCAAGATGCACATGGCAATGAATACCAACAGGTGCATGACCTTGTACAAACCTCTATGGATGGCCCGACTGAAGTCAAAGACTATTTGAAGATGATGCAAAACCTCAAGCTACCAGGACAAGTGACGAAAAAATCAAGATCAATGGGAGCTAAAGTCCAGAGGGCTACACAAAGGTCACCACCAAAATCTCCTTCGAAGAGACAGATTTTGCGAGAGAGTACAATGGATCTTTTAAGGTCAAAAGTTACTCAAATGCAGGTGGATAATGCTTATCAATTGCAAACAAAAAGTGCATTATTGCAGTCAAAGGAGTCAACATCGATTGAAGCATGTGATCAAAGCAAAGAAGTTGAAGAAAAAGGTCAATTCAAGGACACTTCCACAACAAAAGCAATCAATTCAGACACAAATCCTGAGAAGATCAAGTGCAACATTGTTGGTGAAAACAAAGAAAAGCTCTCAAGCAAAGTAAAGCTAGATTTGCAGCTAGATAGAATCTGACGTATTTTTGCACTTGGAAAAGATGTGGCAACCACAACTAGAAGATGCTCCTAAATTTGTGAGCATATCTAGAGAAAAACGAGCAGAATGCTGGGGAATAATCTTCACCACCATTGAAGTAAGTTCACAGATCATCATAGCTCAATTTCACGTGATCACAACAAAAGATATGCCAGATGTCATCATAATGGGAATGCCAATGGCTCAAAAGATGTCAGAGATACAGAATTCAAACATGACGGACTCATCACAGAAAACCAAGAATGAAGACCAACATGTCACCCACGGATGAAAACACAAAGTCCTCAAGCACGGTTAAAATGGAGACCGATGCCAAAGCAAAGCTTATTGAAGATGATTCATCTCCATCAATTAGAACTTCAAAAGAGCTTAAAGAAAATCAGGAAATAGAAAGTGCTGATCAAATAGAGCAAAGAGCAACCACAATAGCTATTGAGAATAGAATGACACCAAAACCAGAGGTAAAGAAGACCGAGGTTGTCGACAACCAAGAAGCACTAGGAAGTCCAAAGATCCATACATTGCCAGTTGAATCAGCCGATGAATGTCAGATTGAAAAACATAGTCTCAAGTTACCCTCCATAGAGACATAGTTAGATCAAGATGAGATCATGGCAAAAGCTGGACAAAGATCTTCAATAGAACCAAAAATGTCAGATGATTCAGAGTTACAGAAGTCACAAGGATCAAAGACAAATCTTACAGACAAAGGTAAAGCTAAAGTGAACCCTCCATCGATTAGCAAAGAAGGTGTGACATCATAAGCCTTTACATCAAAGAACCCTGATGGATTAGCTTCTTCAAGCAAGTCAGGCTTTCAAAACTTCAAGTCAATTGCTAACCCAACTAAAAACTCTAAGGAGACACCTAGAAAAGCAAAGGTATATTAGCCAAACTACTCAAGAAAGCAAAGGAAAGTCAAGCAAGTGTTTTTTCAGAGAAATTTAGTCCATGTCAACGATCTGGTTTGGATTAAAGACGAGAATCAACATAGAAATACAAACACATGGGATGGATAGCATGATAAGGGAGCTTGAAAGAACAGGAGTACTATAAAGGTAACATACAGATATGGGTAAAAAAATCACAGGCTAGAGTATATGAAGTAATGTTAAGTCCCTCCCAAGAAAGAAATCCCACAAGGTATCAACCTCAACAATATTCTAGGATACCTAAGAAGCAGGTATACAATAGAAAAACATAAAAAGATTCTAAAGTCAACCACAAACATCAAGAGGATACAAAAAAAGACGGATCTCAAAGAACATTCCTCTTAGAGAAGGATTCTACATAGGGTATACAAGATTTGGCTACCAATCAATCACAAGCCAACTGCAACTATACCATACCTGCATAAAGATCTCAACTACTCAACAAGACCTAGGGCAAGGCAAAGTCAACAATGGAGATACACAGGTTATGAACAGATTTGGATTCCTAAGTCTTCCAATACTCCTAGTCAAAAGCCAAATGCTGACAGCTTACAGAGGCCTACAACAACATCAAAGACTCCTATCAATAAGGATAATTGGAGAATCAAACAGATAACGGAGTTTTCACAATCACAAAAGAACAACCCAATCAACACGAATTCATATTTGAAGAAGATAAAACAGGTATGGAAAAAGAAACCTTCAATGCCAACTTGGTCCTTCACTAATTCTCTTTTTGAGGATTCAAGCTTACTTTTATCCGAAGAAATGTTTGTAATAAGCACAAAAATGTAAAAAGTCAAGTCAACAAGGTGCCAAAAACACTCTTTGTCATAGTTAGAGTCGAGCTGCAAAGCATTAGTCCCAAAGCTTCAAATCATATTAAACTATATGCTAAGAGTCGTAGTTATTAGGCTTACGCTCAAGCTGGAAGAGTTGAGCATATCTAAGTCCTGTTGCTCATGTTGGATAAGATGAGCAAATGTCTATTAACTTACAAATGGTTGAGTGTCGTAGAGTCCAACTCTCACACACAATGCACAATAAGATGAGAGTACATATCCTCATCAACAAAAACCATTCTTAAAGAGGTTCCAGCTTGCAAAGCCAGGTCATATGATTTTATAGCACACCATCTTTTTGAAGAACTCCTCAAAATATTTCTTGCATAGAATATTGTTTTTCATGCATCTCTGTGTATGCATAAATAGGATGTCCCATTATTGGACATATGCATTAGACACTCTTTTTGCTACCACCTATGCACCTTGAGCATTAGGAAAATTTTGAACTCATTTTTGGGCCTTTTAAGAGTGCCACATCATCAAAGTTTTACAAAAGAAAGCAACCCGGTAGACCCCTCTAAATATTTCTTAGAACCCCATGATATGACCTATCATTGGAAAGTTCTTGAAAAATGGATTCTAAAGAGCCAAGGTACGAAAAGTTTGGATAACTTCTATGAAAGTTATGCCATTTTTTTTCAATCAGGCGGGTTTTGTTACCGTTACGGTAATCTAAAATCACCTTTTTCTAGATCTACATGAAGGCAATGTCCGATACATGCATGCTATATATCAAATAGATAGAATTTGAAGAGTAGATTCTAAATATCCAACCTCTGACAAGTTTGGATCTTATTTGCAAAGAAATTTACCGATCCCCACTTTTTGAAAGCTATGCCACATCAACAATTATTACAAGGCCCATTTTTGAGTCCAAACTTTTCCTAATGTGGACTACAACAAGCAAAAAACCAATGTCATGCTAACCAACAAAGCCATGCAGTGGGCTCACTACTGAGAAAATAGGAAGCTTGTTGGGGACAGTCCAACACTCCCTATTGCTTGGTGTTAAATCCATTACAAGCAACAACAAAGAACTTGGGGCATAATAACCACAAAAAAGGACAAGGCATTCAATGGAGTCACTACTGAATGAATAAGAAGCTTGGTGACTGCCCAACACTCCCTATCGCTTGGTGTTGACCTAGGTGTTAAAGCTGTTCCAAGCGCCAACAAAGACCTTGGGGCATAATAACCACAATGGAAGAAAATTCATTCAATGGAGTCACTACTGAGCAAATAGGAAGCTTGGTGACTGCCCAACGCTCCCTATTGCTTGGTGTTGACCTTGATGTAACCGACGATGGAGACCATGGTGATGTGATTACAAAAGTACAGTTGAGTCAATACGAGGCGAATAGGACGCTTGGGGACTGCCCAACGTTCCCTATCGCTTGGTACTGACTTGGGATTAAAAGCATTATATGCGACAATGGAATCAGTACCGAGTAAATAGGAGGTTTGGTGACTTCCCAAGGCTCCCCATCGCTTGGTGCTGACTTACATTGTTTAATCCTATATCTATCAACAACTAATCCCTTCAATAATTTATTAATATTTCCCATGCTACTAAGTACTCCAATAATGAGTGTATCCGAAAGGCACTTTTTTTCCACTAGCATGGGTTTTTTCCCTTGGTCATCCAGGTATAATGTACTAGACCCTAATTTAGATCCTCATCATATTACTTCTCTTGTACATACTTTTCATAAATAAATAGCAGCCTCATCATTATGCTATTACAACGAACAAATGCAACATCATCACTCACACCAGATATATTCGGACCAATGAAGATGCTACGGCAAATTGAACCTCATCAACAAATTCAATGAAAAATAAAGATAATCAGCCCATCAACAACCAATCAAAAACGTTCCCTTGCCTCCACAGACACTTTTCAACAGTGCCCGAGAACGGGCGCTAAAATCAGAAGGGGGGAATGTTAACTAAGTCAATGTCAGTTAACATAAGATGCTAAAGATGAAAGACATACGAATGCACATTGAGGATGATACAAAGAAGCAGTGAAGATTGGAGTTAAGCATTTTCCACATTTTCCCAAAATGGTCACGTATTGTAAATTCTCGACTTATTTCAAGCCGTTGTAATATTTTAATGTGTTACGGGCTCAATGGGAGTTCCAAGTTGTAAAGAATAGGTAAGTTATTGCACCTAAGTTGCAGATTCAATAAGTGGTGGAGCCCTAAAGGCCTTGGGCGTCTGGACATTGCATATTTTTACCCTAGGTATATAAGGCAGTGTGTAAAAGAGATTAGGGGCCTCAAGCTCATTTGTTGAGAGCACTCTTTGGTGAGATCTCTTGAGGTGTGTAACTATGGAGTCCTTGAGCTTCTCCTTGCTCATGAGACTTGATTAACACTAATCAATGATTCATTCTCTTTCACTATGCCTCTCTCATGCTTCTTATGATTGCCTATGATGCTTAGATTAGCTAGATCTTAACTAGGGGTTAATCCCTCTCTAATCTTGTGTGATTGCCCTCTTTTGCTTGTGTGTGCATGTAGGTTTGATTGGAGTGTAGTGCTTGATAGATCTATGTGTGTGTACTTGCAATTAGTGTGTTGCATGATAGGATTAGTGTTTTGTGCGTCTCGCAATTGTAGTATGTGTGATTGGGTTGATTGGAGGTGAAGAGAAATGGATGTGGAGATTTCCCTTCATTGTAGCTTAGCTCCTCCATAGGCCGAGAAGATCACCTCGTGGAGTTAACCATTTGTGTTGCCATGATTATCTCACTAACCATGTGAGTGTTTCCATGCCCTAGCCAGGTAGCTCATCCCTCCGTATTGAAAATTTTGTTCGTCATTGGAGCTATTGCAAACGATGGAATCCCCAACAAAAAGAGAAGGTGGAATCGATGGAAGAAAATAGCAATGATGGATTTCCTAGCATCCACACAACCATTGACAACGTGTTCCAAGCCGGCGCAATCCTTGACAACATCCTCTGGCTCCAATGGCGGCCTCGGAAAAAGCTCCTAATCCACCGAAAAAGCCTTTACAAATTAAACATACCTCCTCGTATAGGGATGGCCAACCAAAAAAAAGTTTAAAGACGCCTTTCCCTGCTCGTGCAGCTCATCGTGAGCTCATTTTTAGCATTTTCCATGGATTACATACATTTGGCACCTCACTTTGGGTACTACCTTGCATGGCTTGCCTCCTCGGCAAGTTTCCAGGCTCTCTCTCTCAGTGAGCTCATGAACTCCCCTTTGGTCGATTGACCTTTAACCACCTTTGTCTGCCCCTTGGACTTTCAAGTTTCCTTTGTCTGCCCTCCTCTTGCTCACCTTGGCCTTGAGATCTCTCTCTCTCTCTCTCTCTCTCTCTCTCTCTCTCTCTCTCTCTCTCTCTCTCTCTCTCTCTCTCTCTCTCTCTCTCTCTCTCTCTCTCTCTCCCCTCTTCAGAACCGACCCCTAGCAAAACTTGAAATGGCCACAAACTGCAATCCAAAGCTCCAATTTGCAATCCAAAAATACCAACAAGCTCTAGGAATCTATGTGTTGAAACTGGGTCTGGCCACCTAGCATCACCTGCCCTGTGTCTGTCTTAGATCTGTAATGCATTGCACCTTCAAACTCGAATATCTTGGGCTATGTAGCTCTGTTTGATGAGTCGTTTGACTAGTTCTCTCAACACTTCAAGCTCTACCTCCTCAAGCCAAAAAACTAGCCTTGCAATCCTCTTTTCCTTGCTACCATAATTGGCCCTCTCTAGAGCCCTTTTGGTCTATAAGACCTCATCAGACATACACATCCGCTACTACCTATCTACTGAGGATCTTTGTAGCTTTCTCTACTCTTTGCCATGCACCTGCTAGCATATACACTCCTACTTGTGCCATCTTCTATGGTCGGTTGACTTTGGCTACACCAACCTGATGGTATTATAAGGAGGAATAGGGGTATTTTATTGGCACTTTAGTATGATTACATGTCGTAAGTTAGTACTTTATTGTGACAAGATAACTTCTATTTTTAGTACCTTCATAATCATTTGAGTTGTATGTTCATTTCACTGCATTGTATAATGGTCATTTTCACACTGCAATATTATAGTTGTCGTTATGATTAAGGGACTCTTCTATGCTTTGAATCAAATTTTTTGTTAGGAAATATGACATAGCTAAGTAGATAATTGAGTAGTTTACCTAATGGAGAGAGATAATTTACACACATGAGATATAATAGAGTAAAGAGAGAGAGAGCACACAAGATATACATGGTTCACCCAACGTGGGCCACGTCCACGGCAAAGCAGCCACTCAATGGCTTTAGTACTTCAAAATAAGAAGTATATTACAAAGGGATTATACCCTTTTGGAGCTCCCGTTGTCAGGAGTTTTTTGGAGCAAGAGATTGCGCATATGTACATACCCATGCATGGTGCATCGAATAAAGGATTGCCCATTTTCCAGAGCCAGGTGGTTACGTGGGGCCCACATGTGTACAGGTAGGACAGCATGTACATAGTGCATCGATTTTCACTATTACCAGTACCAGTGTGTTTTTTCTACAATAAGGAGGAGTTGGTAGCGCCTAAAAATTCTCAAGGAAGCTATCCGCGGGCCGACGACATGAGGTAAGCAGGTGCGTCAGATGGCATCTAGTGGCGTTAGGAGGGCGAACGGGGTCAATATTTGCACGCGGATGAGGACGGACACAACATGGGTGTTTTCTTGTGAGAGTTATGCAGAAAGGTCAGCATTAGGACCACTTTTTGGGGCCACTCCACGTGGTGGCGAGATGAATTATTGGAAAAAAGCTGAGTGCCAGGTGTGCGAATAATGCAAAAAGGTGACAACTATGCACTGCGAGGTCAGTTTTTGGCCTGTTCGGGGTCCGTTTGAGGTCATCTAAAAGGCCAAGGGTGCCCAAGTAATAAAGCTAAGTGTGGGAACTGAAAAAAGAGAGAGAAGACTAGAAAAAACGTGGAGAAGAGAGGAGGAACAGCCGCAGGTGTGTTTTTTGGGTTTTTGGAGCATGTTTTGGCCGTAAACTGCTCATCCGAGGTCGGATTTGAGCACTTTGACATTGTAGACTGGGGTTTTGGGCCGTTCCGGATGCGATGGCGCTGTCCATTTTGCCAAATTCCTCACTCTTTTCCTGCTGTTTTTCTGTGTAAGTTTCTCCTATGAGCGAAGTTTCTGCTCTAGTTTGTGATTGTATCTGGCTTATTTTACCCATATTGTGTGAGCTATTTGCCCCATTGGTGTTGGCCCAAGCTCAATTGTATCTAAACATCAGAAATTATCCTCTTTTGAGCTGAGTTTTTTGGGTGTGTGTGTGTGTGTGTCTGGAGTGGGCAAGCGGATAGTCTCTCTCCTCTCACTCCAGAGGTGTGTTCCCTGTCTCGGCCAGGTGTGTTGTGTAAGCCGAGTGGTGCCCCATAGTGTGTGTGTGTGTATCTTCCCAAGAGTGTGTGTCGGGTCGTTATAGAGGCGCTGTGTGTGTTTTCATCCCGCTCACATTCTTTTGGCACTCTCGCCACCTCACATCAACTTCACAATGTTTCACAATCCTTCTTTGTGTGAAGAAGATGCCTTCTTTTATAGGCCAAAAGAGCTCCCCTCTCTCATGAGAGGCAGCTGTGTGTAGCTACCCTTGTGTTGACAAGTCCAAATTGGACCCTCCAATCCACCTATATGTGGCCATCCTTAAGAAGATAAGTCCTCCTTTGAAATCACCCACAGGCTATTGACTTTTGACCAGCCGCCACCAGACTATCGGCCACCGGCCAACCGGTCAAACGACCGGCCGTTTTTCGACCACTTTCCAGATGTCATCCGGCCATAATATTTTGACAAAGAGTAATATTCCAGTGTGAAAATTTTGGTTTTCGGCGAGTGATTTTTCTTCACGCACAATGGCTTCTCCTCATAACGGGGGCCTTACAAATGTGCATTTTTAATATAGAAAATTACAAGGAGTAATTCGAGCTCCATCCTTAACAATCTCTCACTTGTAGACTAATCACCAAACCAAACCTGTGATTGATTTCCATCTTGACTTCTTATCCTTGAATGTCGATTGAACATAAGCAAAATCTCAACTTCTCCTTGTTGACCGCCTTTGTGAACATGTCTGCAGGATTTTCACTTGTATATACCTTTCCTATCTTTAGTTGTCCCTCTTCCAAAAGTGTGTGTATGAAGTGTTTTGTCCTTGAATGAAAGACTGAGTTCTTTGCAAGGTGGATAGTGCTTTGTCTATCACTATACAAGACACAACTGTCTTGTTTGAATCCAAGCTCTTCTAAGAATCTATGAAGCCACATAATTTCTTTGCTTGCATCTGTCATTGCTACATACTCTGCTTCTGTGGTAGAAAGTGAGACCACTTTCTGCATCTTTGAATTCCAACTTACTGATGTGCCTCCAATCGTACGGACATAGCCAGTAGTGCTCCTTCGAGTATGTTTGCCACCTACCATATTTGCATCAGCATACCCTTGAAGAAAAATATCAGTTCCTCCAAAATTCAAAGCATTTGGTGTTGTCCCTTTTAGATACCTAAGTATCCACTTCACAGATTTCCAGTGCTCTTTATGTGGGTTGTCCATGAAACTACTTACAGCCCCACTGCATGTGCAATGTCTGGCCTTGTCTAGACCATAGCATACATAAGAGAACCTACCATTGCAGCATATGGAACTTTAGATATATAGGCTATCTCCTCTCGTGTCTTTGAACACATATCCTTAGTTTAAAGTGACCATCCAAAGGTGTAGAAACCATTTCTACATTTTGCATTGCCAACCTTTCTACTACCTTCTTGGTGTAATCCTCTTGAGATAGCTTTATTGTCTTCTTCATCCTGTCCCTTGATATGTTCATATCAAGTATCCTCTTTGCAGCACCTAAATATTTCATTAAAAAAGATTTGGAAAGCTCTTCTTTTAGGTCTTTGATGTCCAGCATGTTAGCACTTGCAACCGGTGTAAAGTGTGAGCTTTGTCCTAAAGTGTGAGTCAAGGAGAGGAGAGTGAATTTATCCCACATGCTTTGGAGCAAGGCTGTAGAGCTACTTAAAGCTCATTTCATGAACGAATAAACACAACTCTATTTTGCACTACTTGCTTGTGTATGGTGAGCTTGTGCTAAGCGAAGTCAATACTCAAGATTGTGTTTATGAGTCCAAGCTAATTCTATCTTGGAACCTAATTCTCTTGAGTGATAACCTTGCTTACACACACACTCACACATTGACGCTATGTTTCTGTTTCATCCACCATAGCTAGCACGATCCAATTCCTAACATTTGGTATCAGAGCTTTAGGTTATTCTAGCTAGATTTTTCACTATGCATTAGTGTGTGTTGATTATTAGCATCTCCATTAGATCGATTAGCGTTTCATAATTGTTGTTACGGCCCATTGACATTTTCATAACTGGTTGCATCTCTCATTAATTAAGCACTAATCTAGCTATGTGTGGGCATGTCCTTGGCACACCCAAGAGGCCACTACCCTCCATGGCTAGGTAGATTTAATTAGGGAGAGGATTAGCATCCTTTGAATTGCATTTTAGATTGCCTTTTTGCATCAATTTTTTCATCATTTGCCTCTTCAATTAAATTCATTGAACTCATTTTCTTTCTGCATTGCTCACCTCATCCTGAAGTGCTCATTTCAAGCTTTCCATAGAGCCTTCAAGCTCTACAATCCGAGCTCAAAAACCTCTTAAACTCCATCCCCAATTTTGCTTATATTTAGGTGTGTGTGTGAGTTTGTGTGGGAAAAGGACTGTCGAGCCAAGCATAAGGTTCTGTTTTTCAAAGGTTAATGACATTCAAGGCACATGGGCCACTTGGTTTAAGGAATTGACTCCTAAAATTGGTAAGGTGGTCGTGAGCTCGACTTGGTGTGCCTATTTTTGGTGTGTTTACTGGACAGACGTGAGTTTGGTGCTCAATTGCAGTGAAGAATCCAGAGGGTCCGTTGGGGGAGAGTCCCATGCCTGCACTTCACACGCCTGCCCAAAGGCCGTTGCCCATCTGCCCGCGCTTTCTCGGAAGCCCTACCCGCTGCTCGGTGTGCCCCCGCTTGCCCAAAGCTGCCTGGCCCTGCCCGCCGTGCCCGTTGGCACTAGCACCGATTCTCACGGCATCATCCCGTTTTCCCAAAGCCTCCTAAGAGTCAGTTCTCACTCCCATTGAGCCTAGCTCAAGGGGCCATTCCCACGAGCAGGATCCTTAAGCCTAAGGCATGCTACCACAGCTAGCGAGCAATAGAAATTTAAGAAAAGCTAAGGGCTCTTTCCCACAGCTGATGAGCCTCGAATGCATCCTTTCCAAAAGCTGTCAAGGCCAGTCAAAGAAAATCTTCAAAGAATCACCAAGCACCCAAAGGAGCACTACTTCATTGTGAAGATGGGCTTCACCAACGGTGAAGATGAGCTTCACAAAATAACTAGAGCTTTACTAAAGGAATTTTCACTCACTCTCTCATTCTTTCTCTCTCTCTTCCCCTAAAATTATTACAACCAAGCACAAAATTTTGCAAATAAAATTTCTATCATCAATTGTGCTCGTGTAAAGAGGTAGACACTGGCTAGGAGAGTCTCCTAAGCTAAGACCCCTCTATTAGCACAAATGGGGGATAAGGGACTAGAAAAATTCAATGGGGAAGGGTTTCACACCTGGCAAACGAAGTTAAGAGGTTAACTAATGAAAAAATGTTTGTGGTCTGTCATCAGTAATGACTTAGAGCAACAAGCCGAACCTGATGGAGTGCACACTAGGGCATCTACACTCATAGCAAGTGCACAAAATTTGGCCAAAGACGAACAAGCATTGGGAATCATCATCACCTCCTTGCATGACAACTACAAGCATTTCATAGATGAATGTAAGCATGCACATGATGCCTGGCATGTCCTAGAAAGTAATTTTGGAGCCAGGGCCAAAAGAAGTAAAGTTAGTCTCAAAAGACAACTTTACAAGATCACTATGATTGAAGGAGAGGAAATTGCTAGCCTAGTAAACAGGCTTAAGAGCATTGTCATGCAACTCACTTACATCCAGGTCGAAGTACCAGAAGACAACAAAGTGGCCATACTATTGAGTGCACTTCCACCGTCTTATGACCACTTGGTCATAATTCTTGAAGAAAAAGAACCAGCACCACCATTCCAAGATGTCATCAACTCAATCCAAGCAAAAGAAAGAAAACAAAAAGGTTCACTCACCTCATTAGGAGGGGTTTTTATCGCAACATCTTCAAGGGGAAGATATTCTCCATCGACATCGACAAACGAAAGAAAATGTTATGAATGTGGAAGAATGCTACAGAAACAAACCTTGCAACAAATGTGGTAAGAAGGGACACCTCCTTCCCGGTGCTACTCAAATGGAGGCAGTAGCAGTGGAGAAAGCAGCAGCAGTAGAAGGAGCAGCAGAAGTCACGAAGGAAAGAGACCTGACAGAGGATCATCTCACATAGTAGAAGACGAAGAGGACAAAGGAGAGAGCAACATTGTCTTTTATGAAGACCCATTTTGAAGATGCAACCTCTCTACTTGTAGGGGAGGACTTTTTCCTGTGTAGATTTTATCATCCTATGTGGATATCACCATCCTGTGTGGATTTTGTTAGCCTGTGTGGATAGCAACTTATCATCCCGTGTGGATCACGCATCTTCAGTACCTTGTCATAGTCCAAACCTCAAGGGGAGGATTGTAAAGTGTGAGCTTTGTCCTAAAGGGTGAGTCAAGGAGAGGAGAGTGGATTTATCCCACATGATGTGGAGCAAGGCTGTAGAGCTACTTAAAGCTCATTTTATGAATGAATAAACACAACTCTATTTTGCACTACATGCTTGTCTATGGTGATCTTGTGCTAAGCTAAGTCAATACTCAAGATTGTTTTTATGAGTCCAAGCTAATTCTATCTTGGAACCTAATTCACTTGAGTGATAACCTTGCTTACACACACACTCACACATTGATGCTATGTTTCTCTTTCATTCACCATAGCTAGCACGATCCAATTCCTAACAATCAGCATGTCATCAACATACAACATTAGAATGATGAAATTTCCATCAACCAAATTCTTTGTGTAGACACAATGATCTGAGTTGCACGTTCTACCATGATTTATCATCCGTCGATCGAACTTCAAGTACCATTTTCTTGATTCTTTCTTTAAACCATACAAGCTCTATTTTAATCTGCAAATCATTTTCTCCTTACTCTTACTTCATACCCCTTTGGCTAAAGCATAGAATTTTCCTCCTCTAAGTCACCATGAGGGAATGTCGTATTTACAAATATTTTCTCGAGATTTAAATCATGAGTAGCCACAAGGCTTAAGACAAGCTTAACTGAGTTTATTTTTACAACAGGAGAAAATATTTTATTGAAGTCAGTACCTTTCTTTTGAGAAAACCCTTTTCCCACAAGCCTAGACTTGTATCTTTTCTTCCCGCCTTCTTCTTCCTTCATCTTGTACACCCATTTGTTCTGCCTGCTTACCTTTATTCAACTCAACCAAATCCCATGTTTGGTTGTGATGTAATGAGTCCATGTCCACTTGCATGCTCTTTATCCATTCTTCTTTGGATTTGTGTCGCATAGCTTTCTCATATGATTCCGGCTTTCCAGAATCTGAGATAAAGAGATGGTTGAAGGTAGGAATAAACCTTTTTGGAGGACTACTTTCTCTTGTAGATCTTCGGAGAATATTTTGAGGCTCCTCATTGGTTGACATTGTTGTACGTTGTCATCGTTTGCACTCCTTGAGTCTTCACCGTCCTCAAGCTCCATGTACTTTGTTTTGTTTGTTTTCTTTCCAGGTAGTATTTGCATTCCTTTGAAACTTATATGCCCAAGCCGGGAGTGCCACACTCCACTGTCCACTTCTATAGTTGTTGCACAAGCTGACGATTGCGAGATGATAGTACACAAGTAAAGTGTACCAACCTTTTCTCCTTTGGCAACCACCAAAGATCCCTTTGAGATCTTCCACCGTTTGTTTCCGAATGCAATGTTGTGACCTTCAT
The DNA here is from genome assembly GCF_014529385.1 of Adiantum capillus-veneris. NCBI lineage: Eukaryota > Viridiplantae > Streptophyta > Polypodiopsida > Polypodiales > Pteridaceae > Adiantum > Adiantum capillus-veneris. The sequence continues at coordinate 94,779,404 of NC_140947.1, read as the reverse complement.
CGTCATATTGTCCTGTAGAGATCAAATTCTTGCGAAGAGAAGGAGCATGCCTAACATCTTTAATCTTCCATTCATTTCCATTAGCAGTTTTGATGCAAAATGTACCTTTGCCTACAATTTCACAAGGTTCATTATCTCCCAAGTATACATACCCAAAATTACCTTTGGTGTAATCTTGGAAATGTTGTTGGTGTGGTGTCGCATGGAATGAAGCCTTGGAATATACTATCTAGGCATTAGACAAGTTGTCTAATGAGAGAGTTAGAGCATCTTGCTCTACTTTACTTGCCACATTGGCCTTCGAGGCTGGCTTGTTGTCTTGAGACTCAAACTCCTTCTTCTTCTTGGACCAACAATTCTTCTTGACATGGCCCTTCTTGCCACAATTCCAACATGCAAGAACTAAATTTGTGTGTGACTTGCTCCGCCTTGAGCGATCACGACCCCATCATGAAAAATACAAACCCTCTAGGGGGCCTTTGCGATTAAGGTTAATTAGGGGCCAGCCAATCAGAAGAGGGTGGTGGACACACTCTCTAACCTCATAAAGGTAAGGGGACAAATAAGTGTTACACTTCTTAATGGACTCTTACCTAGTGAGAAGGGGAGAGGTGGTGGGGGGGGGGCATATAGAACCTCCAACTTCCCTCCTTTTTTATCTGGTTTTGGAATAATCTCAAAATTTTGAAAATTTCCAAAACTCAAATCTCATCTTCTTAAAACCCTCCTTAACCTATTCTATGGTCAAAAAAGCATTTTTTGAGGTCAAAAAGTCAAAATGTACACCAAAAAGAACCTAAAATTCAATTTTTTTTCAAAAACTTTTGAAACATCATTTTTTAATATCCAAAGCCCCCCCAAAACTAGCCTCATTCACTCTCTAGAATCCCTTTTCCAACCCCTCCTTGGTTGCAACCATCATACTCACCCTCTACTCCAACACTCTCTCTCTACACCATATCCATTGCTGCATCAAGAAAGCTCCTCTCTCCTCCCCTACCACTTTCCATTGCCACACCAAGCAAGGGTTATCCACCTTCTCCTATCTCGATTGCCACAACACTCCTCCACGCCCCCTTCCTCTGTCACTACCGCCTCCCATTGGCACACCAAGAAAAGTGTTCACTTTCTCCCACCTACATTGTAGAAACAAGCAAGGTCCTGCTCCTCCTCCTAATTTTCTTTGTTCAATCATGGTCGTCTCTACTCCACAAAGGTGGCCAAAGAATGAGATCACAACACTTGCATGCCACAACACAAGAGGTATAGATGATGAGTGGGTGCCACAAGAGTTCACCAAAGGTTCTTGGGTATACATGCAGCCATCTGCTATTGGCCCTCACTGTGTGCAAAATCATGCAAACTTGGATCATCATTGGAAAGAAAAGCTCCTTGGCTTCAAGAACCACAAAGACAAGGCGATTGTAGCCATTGTGCAACATGTTTTCTCAATGTCAAGCATGCAATTGCAACAACCACCTTGCATTGTAAGTACATGTTTTGAGAATACAAAGCTAGGTGTGAAATCAGAGTGTAATCTTTTTATGGATTCATGCTTAAGATTTTCATGCATTTATAGTGATATTTCCATCCACATTGGTAGAGGAGCAGCCACTACATAGTCTCTCCGGCACATTCAATTCTATGCATGCGTATATTGGAGCAACAACTTTTGCATATCTTTGCCCATCCAAACTGGTTTAAAGAAGAATTTTCTTCTATTCTCACTCCTATATTGTGCCTATTTATACACAAGAGCTTAGAAAGCTTGAACCCATTGAAGTATCTTCCTTATTAAGTATGGAGTAGCCACAACCATATTTGTGGTCGGTAGCATCTTTCAAGAAAAAGATAATAATAGATGTCCAAAACTCTTTGAAATAGTCTAAAGCTTCTAGGTCTATGGGCTTGAGTTGGTGTTTGCCTATTCATTGTTTTGTGTATATTTTTAAAGAGTTTGGATTTGTGGAGACTACCAAAAGCTTGTATGTAAAGATGTGCATTATGAGGAATTAGGAAGGCTTTTAGAAGAGGGGTGAAGTTTTGTGAAGGGCATGTCCAATGGGGATAGGTACCATTATAAGGTTGGAGCTTTAGGTATTGGGATGCGCTATTTAAAATCCCACACTTCCTTGTACATACAATTTCACTATGATTGTTGGATGTGCAAGCTTGGAGTGTGGACTCCCTTAAAGAGCATAGACGGTGCTATTGCCAGCTTTGACATTGCAGTGGGGATTCCCAATGATGCTTTGGAGGATATCCAAGTGAACAAGCATTGGACTCTTAGTAATGTGCGATAACATTTGGCTATTATGGGTTTTGAGGCCTTTCAACAAGCACAGTTTTGTTTGCAAGCTCACAAGGTGAGAATCATTCCTCCATATCTTCAATACATCATAGTTTGGCTACTTATTGTAATTAATGTCTGCAAATTGGGAAGAAAATGGAAGAAAACTTGAAGGTCGAGGAGGATTGGCGCATGGATGGAACTATTCTATCGTTCTTATAGCTTTGTAACTCTAACAATCCTCGATGTAATCAATATGATTTGCTTCGGCAAATTATGACTTTGAATATAATTTTTCACATTGAGATGAAAGTTCATTTTTGGTAAAAGTGCATGTGCTTTTTATTGGGAAAAGTGCCTACTTTAAAAAAGGGACCATTATAAAAGGGGGGTTGCATAATTCATTCAAACATTTCACTCTCGCAACACTTGAGCTCCTCCACTCTCTGTCTGCACCCCAGGCTAGACATGGATGCCTCCACAACCTCTACATCTACACCTACATCCACCCCTTTGTCACGTTTCATCCTCTTCCTCAAGGACACCAAATACAAAGGGAAGTTGGACCTCCACACCTTCTTTACTCATCTTTGTGACATTGACATCACAATTGCCCTTCACATGGAAACATTTGCCGAGATTTTAGCGTTCATGGAGGAGCACATCATAAAATATTATGTATCTATCTCCCCACATGCAGGGATCTGGGTGCCTTGCGATCTTTTGCACTACATACAAAAAGGTGATCGCCCATTCCCCAAGCGGTTGAGACAGTTCCAAGAAATTGCCACAGACGTAGATCATTCCTTGGACGAGCAAGCCCGAGGTGTGTTAGCACTTAAGAAGTGAAATTTGGGGATGGATTACCTTTCTCTGCTGGAAACATTCATCTTCTTTGTGAGTGATGAACCTGATTTGGAGGAACTTCACCTATCACAACTTCAGGTTGGGTCCTTTATCAAGGACACCAAGGAGCAAGAGGTTGTCCCCATGAACCTTGTTGCGGAAGGACAGGTACTTTGGCTCGTGTACCCCAAGGGGCTCGAGGAGGTGGTTGAGAAATCTATCGTTGTGGCTGGCCCTAGTGACACTGTAGTGCCACTGACGAATAAGGTTATCCTAGAGGTAGAAATCAACCACTTGTCCTCAGTAATAGTGGATGGGGAGGAGTATGTGTTTATGCAGGGTCTTTGAGACTAAGAATTACTCAAGAAGGATAGCACCTAAGAAGAATTAGAGATTTGGTATTAAAAGTTGAGTTTTCCTCACATATTATCCTCTTTTTTATTTTCAGTAGGAACATGGTAAGTAGAAAACAATCAAGATTTCATATGAACTAAATTACTTTGAAAAACGCCAAAAAATTATCAAAGTTATCTTTGGCATGCCAAAGATAAATAGGGGATTTTCACTTGAGAAATTGAACTTGCAAAGAGTTAGAGCACCTTGTTTTGACCTTCCCTATTGATTTTGGTACAAATTGAATCACTGAGAAACTTGGTTGGGAACAATTTGGTAAAAAAAATCCATATGTGGGAAAATTGGAGGAAGTAATGTCACTCTTTGGCCAAACATTGAAACCGGAGCATGAGTAAGCTTTAAACATTGAGAAAAATAAAATTGTGAAATAAAATATGCAAAAAAGACCGGTTAGCACACCAAAGATAGATTCTCTACCAGAGAGGTGATTTTGGCAAAATTTTCATTTTTTATAGAGCCTCACTTGAACATTATAGATATTTTGAACAAGGTTGAACAACCTTGAAACTGTGTAAAGACTGGAAACACCAAAACAGTTGGAAACCTTCAAAATCAAACAAAAAGGGGTGGTAAAACACTCAAATACAATCCAAACTTTGAAAAACTCAGTGGAGAGACTCGAAATTACATGTAAAAACCCTAGAAAATCATATTGGGAAAAAATCTCTTCAAATAGTGAATTTTTTCTTTGACGTGCAGAAGGTAGAGAGTTTCCAAAAGGGAGATTTTTGTGATTTGACACCAGGGCTAGCCTTGTCTGATCATATGAACCCCATTCAAGTGGTCAAAGTTATGGCACGCCTAAGATACTCGCACATAGCTAGTGGATTTTGGGCTCATAGAGTGAATATGGTGATTAGCGATAGGAATTGTAAGATTTTGTTTTACTTCAAATGAACAATTGTGGAATCAGAAACGGCTTAAATTGTTGGTGTGCAACAAAACAGGTCTTGGCAAAAAAGGGCAGGGCATGGCTCAGAAGTATTGATCTAAACCAAAGAGCATCTCTCCAGGTTTGAAGTAGCTATTAATTGCGTGTGTCCATTTATGAACTTGAGATCTAGTAGGGTGTTAGGTAATCTTGGCACATTGGGAGAAAATTTGAGTAGGTAATCCACCGAAGAGAGCTAAGCCAAAGGAGATCTTTAGAGACTATAGCAAAAGAAGTGACACTCTGACTCAAGTTGTGAGATGTCTTCTTTTTGGACCCAATTGAGGAGTAAAATCTCACTCAGGTTCAAGAACATTTTGACCTTTTGTAAGACTAACAAGCATGGGCCCTAGATTTATCTGGATCCTAATGAGGAATATGCCATAAGGATAGATGACCATACTGTTGTCGGGGGATATGGGTTCAAGAGGTAAGCCAGGAAGGAACGGGGCCTATGATTGTGAGAGGTGTAAGAGAGAGAAAACAATAGGCACAGATAGATGAATGCTAATAGGAACCCAAAATGAGTGCTATATCATTAGAACTGGAATACTCATCGACCTCTGACAATCACCTAGATGATAAAAAACCCTTGGTAAATTAATTAGCTCCAGCAATAAAGTCAATCACAAACTACTGATTCGCTTCCAATAAAATCATAATCTTGGAGTCTCCATGTTGCATGTCCAAGCCCTCACATCTGCATGCACTTGAGATCCTCGCTGACTATAAATTGGCTTTGGCATCAAACAATGGAAATCATTTAGTAGGTAGACAAGATGACCCTTCTTGTCCCAAAGACTTTGATCACATAGCACCCCTTAATTTGCTTCAATTCCTAAATCCTAGCAAATTATATCCAATATCACCCCCTGAATATAGCCTTTCTGCACCTTTGCCATGAAAACTGCCCAATCATCTTCACTTTTTCAAACATGAAACCCTAGTTTGCATCCTATGCAACCTTATGCTCTTATATCTCCCAAAGTACGATAGAGAGAATTTGCCTTTCTTTCCCTACTCCTCCTCACTCTTTGGTAGCAACTCGCATGAGCTCCTTCTCTCATTCCTTTGCTTGCTTCCTCGAGTCGATCGAGAGAAAGAAATTTTTTTTGTGCTTCCTCTTTTAGAGTGAGATAGTCACCCTACTTTTCCTTTATCCTCCTCGCTCCTTTGTATCCTTGCTTCCTTACCATGCTTCTTGCTCTTGATTGCTTCATTAAGCTGACAAATAAAGACAAGGCGAGATCGAGGCCCAGCCTCCTTCTCTACCTCCTCGAATCCCCTTCACTACATGCTATTTCTCAGCTTATTCATAATACTCCCTTCTCTAGCTTCTTTCCATTTAGAGAGAGAGAGAGAGAGAGAGAGAGAGAGAGAGAGAGAGAGAGAGAGATCTTTCCTTGCTAAGTCAAGAGGGAGGGAAATATATTCCTTCCTCTCCTTCTCCAAAGCCGAGTGAGAGGGAGATTATTGAGGGGAGAGAGAGAGAGAGAGAGAGAGAGAGAGAGAGAGAGAGAGAGAGAGAGAGAGAGAGAGAGAGAGAGAGAGAGAGAGAGAGAGAGAGAGAGAGAGAGAGAGAGAGAGAGAGAGAGAGAGAGATTTGTCCGCTTAACCTCGATGGCTTTCTCTATCCTCCTTGAATCCTCTTCTCCTCACTTCGTAACCCTCTTTTTTTCTATCACCCCCCTTTTGCTCCTTTTTGCCTCATGCCCATCAGTCACGGCGCCCTGACTGAGGTGGCACATGAACCCTCTGTGATCACGTGGTAGTCAACAGATGGAGGGGTGCACCAAATGTGGTGGAAATTGCACCAAATCTGGTCGCCAGGAGCTGCTCATCATTTTCTGCTTCTTGAGTGCTGTCATCTGAGGCATGTCATGGATTCTATGAGCTTATCTCTCCCCCCCTCCCCCCACCCTTGTACTGCTCGCTGCTTGTTGCTTGCGTGCTTGTTTTTTCTCTTCCTTTCCCACCAAAAACCCCTTAGCAATGTAATTAGGGCAACCAAATTAGCAGGCCTTTGGGTGGCTTATGGGTGGCCATCTCCTTTGAGATCTTAAGGGTACCACATTTGGTTAACGTGCCGACCAAAGCATCTCCTAACACAAGTTCAAAACACCAAGCTCATCAAGAATCTATTGTGCTTTTGTAAAGGCACCACATTTGGTTTACATGCCAACCAAACCTGGCCTAGCACCTCATTCGGCATACACATTGACCATACACTCTAACCAAGGCATTGCCTCGCATGACATCTTTTCACAGCAGCCCTCGACTGACAATATCATCGTGAGTTTTGTTGCCCATGTCAAACGTTTGCATGGTGGCGCTTTCTTTCAAGATACAAGCATACATCATTGCATTTGGAGAGTTGTCCTCTCTTTACATCTATTGAAAATAGCTAGCTGCATGGTCTTGTTTTTGTTGGGTATATCCCGCGATCATTGCATTCCAAGAGACGAGATTCCAAACACGAAGCTCTTCAAGCACTTAGTTCCCTCTAGGCATTGCCAAGAATAATCTTTAGGGTACATCCCGGCTAAGCATTGTCAAATCACCGTATTTTGCATACATATAGTCTACCATAGTGCTGAGCACAATTCTGGAAGCATACCCCGTTATCAATGCACTATAGGAGATGACATGTCAAGAAAATGCTACTTTACCACTTATTGCCGTATTACGTGTACCGCATTCCAAAACTTGGTTGAAAGCCAAAAACTCCCACTTGGCACACTCATCGAGGCGACCAAACCGGTACAAAACTGGCCCTGGGGAAAACTTAAACCCCCAATATCTTGGCAACCAAACCTCCGATTTCCAATCCAAAAAGATAGACATACTCCACAAGATGAGCACTTTAGGCCCATGCATTCACTTCATCCATGATCCCTCATCTATAGTTGCCCAATCCGGTAGAGATATGCAATCAAATCCCAACTTCAACTGGCATAACTTCTTCACCGTACCTCCAATAGATGGGTTGTAAAGACAACCCCGTAGAGCACTTTGAGCACTAGAGTTCTAGCCCATAAACTTCCATTGATTAGCACTTCATATATACCCACTTTTAACATAAAAAAACATAAGTTATGACCCCTTAAGATGCATCTAGCATACATTTAGCATTACACTTGGCCTGTTAACAAGTCCTGATCAGTGCTCAATAAATGTGTAGGCTTCAAAGAATCTTAGCTTGCATTTCTTTGCTCTTTTTCCCATCATGGAAGCGGAGTGGCACGACATCCACCCCCTCTAAACCTGCACATCCTCTATCATGTGCCAACCATTACCCAAGAATGCAGACACATTTTACCCCATTTTTGTTTCACTACAAGCGTGATTTGAAAAAAAATCCAATCTTTAGCTTCATTACGGCTTAATGAGAGCATATTTATCTAGGATAAAAGAAAATGTAATAAACAAAGCATAATCCAATGAGTCCTTTGTGTCATGGCACATAAAAATGTCATGCTTCAATCCATAGTTGGAATTATACATTCTTGAATCAAACAGAATAAGAATTAATTGCCCAAACACTGGAGCAACATAATATTGACATGAGCATGCATTGCTTGTATCAATCAACATCAAACACTTATGGTGCAGGCATGGTATTCCTAGATCCAACAACAAGCAACTGCAATGTGTACCCAAAAGTACCCATCCATATTGAACCTGGTTTTCAAGATCCCTAGAATATCTTGGATCAAACACCATTGAGAGTACATAGCACTTATGAGCCCCACAATATTCTAGAGCTTCACATGAAGCATAGTGCAACATTCGCATCCCATCTCGAAACTTTAGCTTATTACTAGTAAGCATTAAAGAGCATTGACTCCCTTTTACTGGCATCCAGAACATCACTGACATAAGCATCATTAAAAAGACCATCCAAACCCAACCATATTTGTAATCTTTCCAAGGAAATGAAGAAATTTGTGCACCCTTTGCAATACCCATGATGATTTGTCTTCATCACCCCCTCTGGTTTCATAGCCATCATGAAGAACCTTGGAACAATCTGGATCTATAGCATCACAGACATTTTTACTTGGGATTCTAGCTTGATAATGGAAAATAGATTTAACCTGTAAATTTTCATCCATAACACCCTCCACTAGATTGGTAGAGCCTTGAAAATCATCATCATCTATCAAAGAGCTAGAAATTGCTTTATCTTGCAACTCATGAGAGAGCATACAAGGAAGAGCTTTTTGGACATCTGGCACATCTGTTGTTTCAAAAAATTTAGACACATCAAAGAATTCATCCTCCAGGTAATCTTCCTATGTTTCTTCATCATCTTTTGTTTTATATGCATCTATGTGACCCAAAATTGCATTGACACCCTGCAAAGGTTCTTCTTGCACCCCCTCTGAATAGGTACATACATTAGAAAGCCCTTCCAAATTGCTAAGTTCATCTCCATTAGGCCTTGCTAAGAATTCATCAATAATGGCATCTTCGTCTTGTTCTGTGACACCAACACCTATAAACATGTTTCTAAAAATAAAAATAAACTCAGTTTTATTCTCATGTACATCCTGTGTTATCTCCACAATTTTGTGCATTTCATTAGGTACCATATACACAACTTTATCTATGCAATTGTCTTCAGCAACAAACATATTGTTCTCTTTGGTCTCACATGCTTCCATGGTGTCAAAATATCCATTGGTACTTTGTAAAGGTTCATGCACTTTGGCTTGAGAATAACCAATGTAAAGGTCACTAGCTTGTGAAACACTTGCAACACAATCTGCATCCTCATTGGAGCCACTAACAGATGTTAGTTCCATCTGAGCAATCTTTGAAAAATTGCCATCGATTTTAGTTTTAGCATCAAAGCTGCTATTCTCATGTGCCACATCACCCAAAACATGATCCTTCTGGAATAAACCCGCTACTTCAAAGGTTGCATATTCTTTAGATTTACTTCTTGCACAAATATGTTCCCAAAATTCATCATAGCTAAGTACTTGCAGAGTTGATCTTCATCACCCTTAATACTGAAAGGAATTTGTCTCTTCTCAATAAGGTGCTTCATTCCCAAGTCTATAATCCTTGAGCTTGCAGAAATGAAACCGTCTGCAAAATAGTCACACTATGTGGGGTAAGCTTTTTCCAGTTCCTCAACTTGATCTTTGAACTCGGAACCTACAATTTCATCAAAAGCTGCAACCATTTGATATTTTGGAACTCCATGACTATTCATCTCTGCTTCATAGCATGCAAGAAAACCTTCAGGATCGTGCCCTTGAAAAACTCTAATTGTTTCCATACGGCATCAAGTGTTATCTCCACCGCATCATCAATCTGTTGTTTCTTCTTCATGGATTCCACATCGAGTAGATATCCTTGGACCAATTCAAGCATCTTTGGTAAATCTGGAACTACCAATTTTTCATTAATTCCTTTGAAAGTTAATGTCTCCACATAAGCTTCATCATATTTTTTCAATTCTCCATCTGCACCTCCAACCCCGGCTCGCTTCACGTCGTGTTCACTAAAGATGTTGGGCGATATAAATTTCACAAGTGAGCCAAGAAGGCACGAGGCCTATGGATGTGAGAGGTGGAAGAGAGAGATAACAACAAACACGGATAGATGAATGCTCCCAAAATGAGTGCTATATCATTAGAACTGGAACAAATTGTACATAACATGGTCTCAGCGACCTCTTATAATCACCTAGATGATAAAAAACCCTCGGTAAATTAATTAGCTCCAGCAATAAAGTCAACCTCAAACCACTACTTCAATTCCAATCAAATCATAATCTAGGAGTCTTCACATTGCATGTCCAAGCCCTCATAGTTGCATGCACTCGAGCTCCTCAATGACCGTAAATGGTCTTTGGCATAAAACAATGGCAATCACTTAGCTGCTAGACAAGCCAACGCTTCTTTTCCCAAAGCCTGTGAACACATAACACCCCTTAGTTTGCTTCAATTCCCAGATCCTAACAAAGTTAATAGCCGATATCAACCCCTTAATATAGCCTTTTTGCATCTTTACCATGAAAACTGCCCTTCAATCATCTTAACTTCTTCAAGCATGAAAACCTAGCTTACATCCTCTGCAACCTTATGCTCTTGTATCACCCAAGTACAGAAGAGAGAAATTATCATCTGCCTTTCTTTCCCTATTGCTCCTCATTGCCCAATAGCAGCTCGCATGAGCTCCTTCTCTCAATCCTTTGCTTGCTTCCTTGAGTCGATCGAGAGAGATTCCTTTTTTGTGCTCCCTCTTTTAGAGTGAGATAGCCACCCCCGCTTTTCCTTTATCATCCTCGCTCCTTTGTATCCTTGCTTCCTTTACCAAGCTTCTTTCTCTCACTTGCTTCTCTAAGTCAAAAGAGAAAGAGAAGGCAAGCTCGAGGACCAACCTCCTTTCTTCCCCTTCTTTGTATCCCGTTCTCTTCCTCCTCGAATCCCCTTCACTACATGCTATCTCTCACCTTATTCAGAATACTCTCTTCTCTAGCTTCTTTCCGGAGAGAGAGAGAGAGAGAGAGAGAGAGAGAGAGAGAGAGAGAGAGAGAGAGATCTTGCCTTGTTAAGTCAAGAGGGAGGGAAAGAGCTTCCTTCCTCTCCTTCTCCAAAGCTGAGTGAGAGGGAGATTATTGAGGGGAGAGAGAGAGAGAGAGAGAGAGCGATTTTCTCAATGGCTTTCTCTCTCCTCCTTGAATCCTCTTCTCCTCACTTCATAACTCCCTTTTTTATCACCCCCCTTTTGATCCTTTTTGCCTCATGCCCATCAGTCACGGTGTCATGATTGATGTGGCACTTGAACCTTCTATGATGATGTGGTAGTTGGTGGATGGAGGTGCACCAAATGCAGTGGGAATTGCACAAAATCTAGCTGGCAAGATCTGCTTGTCATTTTTTGCCCGAGACCTGTCCTGGGTGCTATGAGCTTATCTCTCCCCCCTTGCGCTGTTAGCTGCCTGCACCCTCATTTTTTCTCCTCCTTTCCCACTAAAAATCCCTTACCAATGTAATTAGCATGGCCAAATTAGTGGGCCTTTGGGCCGCATATGGGCGGCCATCACCTTTGAGGTAGACTCAAGTGACTGAAATTACCAAAAGCCAATCGCTCATCAACAAACAAATCACATCCGTTACAACATCAAATGGCATCCAAACATAACAAAACTTCTAGGATAAGTTTATTAGACCTAAGCACACATGCTTATGGTCTCAAATCCTACTTTAGGTCAAGTGCCAAAATCGTGATTATTAACAGCAATGGATTTTTGACCTAGTCGTTTTCGACCCAGAATGCACCTAGATGCTTAGCAATGATTCCCCAATACCCCGTCAATGCTTAGTTTTTGATTGTGAAGTGTAAATTCCTACTTATGATGAAATTAGGTCACGGGTCGGTGATGCCAAAAGCTATGAATTAATGTGATGTGTTTACGTCATTGCGTAGAGCTCTTACCTGTGGTTGCAATGCAACAAACACAACTGCAATGTGACAACCGAGGAGGGAGTAGGAAACGGGATAAGGAGAGGAGTGAGTAATGTTAGCTCACGCTGTATTTCATTATCCAAAAACTTACAAATAACTTACAAAAATTGACTTTTATACCTTAGCCAAGGTTATTGGCAATCAAAACTAATAATCTGGGAGCTCTAACTAAAGATAGGCAATGACAAGTTGATACAATCTGGAAGCTTGTATCCACGGCTCATCTTATCCAAAAAGTAAGAGTTATAATATTCCTGATTTATCAAAAATAATAAATGTTTTACAATGAGAGATTCAAAAAATGGTATTCGTGGTATCCTTGTTAGCTTGCTGCTAACATTCCCCCCCTCCTCGCCTGTATCGTCCCTTGACACAGCTTTATGGGCTAAAGTAGTCTTCAGGTTGATGGTTGGCGAGGTGGTCTTTAAGCGCATTAAGTGCCTTTTAGTATGTGATCTTTCTTTCTTTATCTGGCACTTGCAAGAACTGCATGGTGACTTTGTTTTTTAGCTCTACTACTAAGTATCCTACAAAGCGTGATGTCAGGTTGCTGATCACTGGCCCAAATATTTTCGTTCGCCAAGTGAAGAATCCTATGTAAAACTCTTCCTCGAATGCTCTACATATTGTGAGAAGATAAAAACATGCAACTGGTGTAGAAGCCATAGAGGACTTCTTCGGAAGGTTGCCCACTGAGATCATAGCACAAACCTTTGTGGCCCTCAAGGAATGACATCCACGGGGTGCCTGCTTGCTCTGGCTCATGGAACAGTTTTATGAAGGTGAGGAGCATTCGATAGATTTTATACAACATAGCACATGAAAAATCTGGCAGATTTTTAAAGAATGACATGGCACCCTTTAGGGTTTTCACCATGTACTCTTCCATCAGTGGGCCATTTCTGGAGCAGGCAATCTCGGGTAATTCAGCCAAGCTGGCCACTTCCTTAGTAGTGCCTCATGTGCTATTTAGTTCCTTACTCTTGGTACAGGACAGAAGGTTGGATCCTTTTGCAGGGCCACAAGTGCTCTTGTGAACAGAATCAAGTACCTTGGATTCTTGTTCAACCAGCTCAACCTCCACTTCGGGTGGTCTTGATCTGCGCCCTCAACTTTCATGTCTTTGTAAAGCCTTTCTTTCACTTGTAGCAGCTCCACTTTAATCAGAGGGTAGGCATGGATTGTTGGTGCCATTGCACATTGATTTGATTGGGAGTGAGTTATGTGACATTGACAGAATGAAGTACTCTCAACTCCCAATCAATTGCTGCCTTCCACCACTCATCTACCTCTTGTGTAATTTTTTCCTTCAATGCATCTTCCTCAGCCTTTGAGAGCTAGACCATTAGCACTGTGTCTACTTCGGTAATGTGTATCTGAAAAACCTCCTCGCCACTTAGCTCTTCAGTTGGCTGTGTCTCCATCTCAGCGAATGATACTGAGGGGATTTCTATCTGAGGTTGCTCTAAAGTGCCTGCCTCTTCTTGTGTTTCCGGCCATCCCTCTCTCAATAGCTGGTTGACCTACTATTTCTTACAATAGCTCTTCTTCTCTTTGGACCTGCATTAAAGCCAGGTCTCTGCGTTGAGACTGCTCCAATTTTAGCTCCAGTTAAGGTCTCTATTCTTCTTCTCTAATACCTTCTAGACATCGTCTATTTCTTTGATTGAGGCAACGGCTAGATTCTATTGTGCGCTCCTTGCCGCACTGTCGAAGCAAGGGACTTGCCAATACACCGTGTGCGAGCCACAAACGGCTCCAAGCACACAACAAGCCTAAACTAGCAAGCTCAAGAGAACAAAGGGTGTGTCACTCACCGCTCTACGCTCGCCTTCGTGGTGGATTCCTCGCCGCGATGAAGAAGAAGCTGCAGTCGTGCCGCGCTCAACCACCTCGCCCGCCGCCGTGCCTTCGTAATGCTCGATCGCCTTCGTAATGCTCGATCGCACACACACTCTCACTCTCCCTCTCTCTCTCTCTCTCTCTCTCACACACACACACAAGGAGGTGAAGAAGAAGAAGATGGAGATGGAGCAAGAGCACTCTTCAATTGCACAAATGAGAGAATGAGTAAAAATTAGGTTTAGTTGGCTTTTATAGGAGCTCACCCCATTCACACTTGGGCGCCCATGCTTAACCAACTAATCCCTTGAATGTCCAAGTTAAAGTGCGCCTCTCATCGGCGATCACTCTACCTTTCCCTATTGGACCGACAAGCCCGGTACCTGACTCTACCAAATACATAATACGCGTCCATCGTAGGTGATGGGGTGTCCCTGAGCCGTGAGGGTTAACATGCCCCCCTTCCTGATGTAGATTCCGTCCTCGGAAGCTATTGAGTTGAAGCTGGGTCGTCGAGGTGGAAGAGCATTTGAGATGAATGTCCTTAGCCTTCTTCAGTCACTGCAAAATCAAACAACATTGGCACAGTAATGGCATTCTCTTAAAAAGCATATGCAGTTTTAGGGAGACAAATTGATTGGTCAAAGAATTTCAAACAATTTGGTAGCAATGAACATTAAATTGCAATGTAATCAAATGCATAAACAGATGTAAAGGTAGAAAATTAAACAAGTCTGGGATCGCTAATTTGACGGTCGAAAAGCACTAGAGATTGAATATTAATACCATGGGTAAGCTTCTTAATTTTCTGTGGTCAATTAAGTTGTTTAATCGCGAGAGCCAAGTATTCATGTTCGAGGGCTGACTAGAGGCTATATCTAGAAAACCTTGTAGTTAAGCTACCATAAAAGGAATTTCTCATGAAATCATCGCCTGACTGATTACTTTCTCTTTGACCCCCCAAGGTCTTTTCACATTGATTCAATTATGATGTGTGTGCTTATTTTGTATGCCTTGGGTTTTTTGCTTTTCAAGGAAAAGCGCCCACGCTGGGAACCTCTAGGGCTCTAGTACCATAGGCGATACATGTGAGTGAAGTACCAAATCAAGCTGAGATTTCTCTTCCAGCTTAAAATTTTACATTGTGGCACTTTGATTTTTTGTTTGTTCATTTTCAGCATTTTAATTTTGTAACTTTGGGGGGCCATATAACACTGTTACCCTCCCCAGGCTCATCACATTAGTAAACTCCCTTTATAATACTTAAGCTAAAGGTCACTAGGGTTAAGCCCACTAGAAAGCCCTAGTACATTTCATACAATGCTGCCTAAATCGGATTAAGAACCTAAGTAACCATTGTTTATTAGGAAGGCATTCCCCATGGTATTAAGAGAAGATTTCTAATACCTAGCTTGGTCAAACTAGCTTAGTCGGACTGCTTGATTTTTACACCTAAACAAGTGATTATGACAAAAGATTGCATTGAATTAAATGTTGGATACTAAGCCAATGCGCTGAATAGTATGCTACCAATCACAATCAAAGCAGACAAACATGGATGCAAAAAAGATAAGGGCAATGCTAATGGACAAGAAACACCTGTTTGTGTTGATGGTCGCGCTTGATTTGAAGTGTGAACGAGAGAAAGGTTCCATGAAGGTCCAAACCCTATCAATAGCAACACGCTCCTGTACACACTAGGAAACAAAAGGAATACCTCCAGGAGGCACATCAGTGGGAAAAATTAAAACTCCTAAAAAACAAACTCAAAACACAATCTAGACCCCTAACCTACCTATCTGTCACCCCTTTTAGAATCAAGGAAAGAGGATATTATATAAACCGGGTGGCCACCCTAAGGCTAGGCCTCTATCCTCATCATCTAGATAAATAAAATCGTTGTCCGTGAGGCCATAGTCTTCCTCGGTCTCTATTAGTTCCTCTTCATCATCCTCTTGTGCAAGCATGCTAATCAAGAACCTCGTGATGCGTGGATACTCATCTTGTGCAAAAGAATAAGCATGTGCCATTGGAGACACATTCGCTACTGGGTAGGGATCACTAGTTAGACATAGACGTATCAGCCATTCTAACTCCTCAAAATTTCTCTCACATGCAAGGCTCTCTATCAAATCCCATTCGCAAGAAAGTATAGGGTAGCATACGTAGAACACTTGTTGAAAATACAAGGGGTACCTTTCATCAAAAATAGAAGTGCATGCCTCTGGTGAAGTAGCCATTTCTGACAAGACAGATAGATTTGGTTAGGCCTTTAAAACATAAGAGTTATTTTTGTGTGTTGCTTGAATTGACACGGTGAATTTGGACTTATATGTAAGATCTGATAGGGTGCTCTCTCATTGCTAGGCGCTCTTGCTCTTTACTATTTTTGTTTTTTTGTGAGTATAAGGCTATATATATACATTCCCTAAGATCGGAGATTGAGAGGTCAGGGAAAAAGGTTGAGAGGGAAACAAATGAATGATGACTGTCAGCAAACACTCCCCCCTTCCTTGGGTAGATCATACTGTTTGAAATGAGCTTGTCACCCTTTGAAACCAATTGTTCCAGTTGGTAATAGGTGAGGATTTTTGCCAGTAGTTTGTTATTACCCTAGGTGCCTAGATACTCTCCCATGATTTTATTTGCAACGTTGTTGTAGGTGGTGAACTTACCCCGGAAGGTGCAAACTCTTTCGTGCTTGGATGGATATGTACAGTGGTAGGTGGAGGTTGTGTCGAAGCTTCTATTTGCGTATAGGAACTACATGAAGAGCAAGAAGCTTCATTTGATTTCCCTGTTCCTGAGCTAGGTGGAACAAATCGTTCTTTCTTTGGTACCCAAACTAGCTCGGGAGCGGGTGTGTAGCATTCTGTGATCTTTTTCTTTGCACGGCGCCAAAAATGTGCGCTCCTTGCAGTGCGGCTCAACTTTGGCTTGTCTATGATCTCTAATTGGGCTATGTCATGGGGTCGTGGTCTACACCACACAACATTTTGGAGATATTCACCCCAATTGTCTACCAATTTTCGATGAGCATCACATGCTCCTATATAACTGAGCCATTCTGCTGAGGATCTCTTCTTGTTTATCCTAGCACGTACATTGGCTCGATATCGACGCCTCTTAAGTTTTTTCTTTTTCTTATTTGAGACCTGCTTTTGATTTGCATTTAGATCTGGCTCACTAAAGGAGTCCTCGTTGGTGTCCTCTTCACTCTCGGAGGAGCTATCATCGGTTGATGTGCTCGGTCCTTCCGAATGTTTTGACTGTGAACTTGCTCCACTCTCTAATTCATGAGATTCAGAATCCGTTTCACTCTGGGAGTCAGTGTCCAAGTCGTGTTGGTCAAAGTCTTCTATTGAGCTATCGGTGTCACTGTCAGATTGGTCCACAATTGCCTTGCCCTTAGAAGATGCATGTATGGCACTTATCATGTTCAGAGGTGCAATTTGTGGTACCTCTTCCCCCTCTGGTGTGACCCAAGTGGTTCCTCTATTTCCCCAGGTATCTATGGTTGCAGCTAGGTGTACCCAATCCACATTGTCCGACTCAGTCATCCCAGGTAGGATATCCATATAAGGAGAATCTTGGCCAATGTCTGTATCCTTCTTACAAGTGTAACAATATTGTAGTGGGGCCGAGTGAACTGTGGTGTCAGAGCGATGATCAATAATGGTTTTACTCCCTAAGGGGTGTACCTTACAAGTCACCAAATCCACTCTAAGGACAGAGTCTTGGAATTGCAAATAGACATGATTTTTAGACCAATCGTGAACCATTTGTGCTTCCCTCATGAATGGTCGTCCTAAAATCATTTCATATGACATAAGGTGTTTAGAGAAATCCATTACAATGAACGTATGTCGTACCTTGTGTCCTAGAACTTTGATCTTAAGATCCTTGAGCATCCCCATAGGTTTGGCTATGGTACCATTTGCCATCTTTACCACAATGTTAGTAACACTGAGGCGGGGTTTTCCCATGGATTCCCAACAATATTTTGTAACGATGCTAACTCCCGCACCACCATCAAGAATTCCCTTTATAGTTAATCCCTTGGTAGTGATGGGTAGGGTCGCATTAGACTCGTCGCCTTCAAAATATTGCCCTAATTCGTTAATGGGTACCTCGATCACAGACTCGTGTCCATCTAAGTCAAGTGATTGCACATGATTTTCCTCATCAATCATAATCGAGTCAGGCCTATTTGGTTGCGCAAACTGCGGTAATCCCGTTCGTAGCTCTCCGTTAAGGAATGCTCGAAGTGCAAGGAATAACTCAGGATCTCCATACAGCTTTGCTATGATCGTGGTTCGGACCTCAGAAGACATGAAGTCCACTAGTTTGGCAACATTCATTGGCGTTTTGCAGGGTGTAGGTCCTTGACTAGGAACTGGTGAGGATGGAATCTCATATTCCTCAATGGGATCAGGTATTCCTTCGTTAAACATCCTTCCCAACAAGAAGGGTGTATGCTCACTTTCTGATGTCCCGTCCTCACTCCCTTCTTGGATGATACTAGATATGGCTAACGGTCTATGGTTCATGTGAGGTGGATGAACTTGCGTGGGAAACACTGTGTCATGAATTTTGATATGCATGGGTTTTGGTTCTAGTTTCCTTTGAGTCTCCTCCACTAAACCTCTTAGATGTTTCACCTGCTTAATCTCGTCTACAGGGTTTGGGTACGTCCCAATCTTCTTTCTACGATTTTTCCCTTTTTGCCCTTGCGATTTATCTTGGGGGTCTTGGATTGTATTTGGAAACACTTGTGGTGTTTTCAGAGGCTCTTTATGGTTTTCTCTCATTCGGTTTTCATTTGGTCCCATGTTACGGTTTTCCTTGTCGGTCTTTCCCTTTGTGGTATTGGTTCTAGTCTCCATTGTCTCGACTGAATCTGAATCATCCTCGAGGTCATTCATATACATGGGGTCATCTCCTGTTCCTATGTTTGTTTTGGAACTTGGCTTTGAATTTTCCGTATTCTGTGACTTCTTCCTTCGTGTCTTCTTTTTCTTTGCTTGGATAACTGACGCGGTATCTCTCTCTTCGAGGATATGTCCTGGCCCTTGAAGCATGGACCGTGTAATCGCATAAGCGGGTGCAACGGGTGGTATTGGCGATGTCACACTAGCAATTTCGACCAAATTCAGGGGTGTGATTTTAGGCGCATTTGGGTTATAGGGGCATTGGGCAATCAAGTGATCTATGCCACAACGATTACATGTGAGTATTGGCATTGCAGACGTGCTCCCTTGATTCACTTGCATCTGTGCAGCATTCTTTTGCAACCTAATAGGGCACTCCGCTACTCGATGTGGTCCACCACACTCGTAGCATTGAAGAGGTGGCCTCCTAGCCTGGGTGTTGATATTTTGACCTCTGGATGCGAGAGCAGCAGCTTGATAAACCGGCTTGACTTGCCCCCAACAATCTTCCATGTAGTATATAGGACACTCTTCCAATGTATCAAGTCCGTAGGCAATACTAGTGTCTATTTCCTCCTCACAGCCATCTGCATAAGCATTTGATGGCTCGCAACCCACTTGGTTCATAGGGGCGACTCTTGGATGCGGGGGCTGCGGTCCTAGCACAGGAGGTGGTAGCGGTGTAGCTTGTACAACATTTTGAGATCTAGGGACCATGTGTTGCGGTAGTTGCTCAACAGGTGGAGTAGGCATCAATACAGGAGCTCGAGGTGCATCCGTCCAGGCTACAGGTGGTCTATTTACCATCATACGTTTGATCATTAAACAATCCTTAGCTTGGTGACCATACCTACCACATGCGTTGCAAGTTCCATTAAATTTTACTCTAAACGTAGGGCACTCACTAGTGCTATGTGGACCTAAGCAAATGGAACACCATTGTTGCTCCCTTCTTGGATACATGTGACTATTTTGAGGGGGTCGGTTATCCTTAAGAGACTCTTGGATTGCCTTGGTGAGGTCTGTCAAGAATGTCTCAAATACCTTTGGCTCATTGGCAATGGGCTTTGCAGTCATGGGTTCATACTCAATGGCTTGTGAGCTAGTGGATCTCGTGTCGGTAGACACCCTCATGCCTGCTATCATCAAGTTGTCCTCTAATTGGATTGCATTGGCAGTGACATCTTCCCAGGTTGTGATACCTCTAATCACTAGTCCATTATAGATTCCTTCATTCCTCAACCCTCGAATGAATCGATCAAGCAGTTGGTTATTGTTGAAGCGCTCATTTACAGGGCAGCGAGAGTTTAAGTGCTTTAGACGACTAATGAAGTCCCTTACTGACTCTCCTTCCTTACGTTCGGCCTTCTGTAGCTGAGATGCTACACCCCAAAGCACACCTTCTTGTATGTACTCCTTTAGAAACAACCTTCGAAGGGTAGGGTAGATTGTTTTCTCGTCCACCCTTAGGGTCCTATACCAATCTCCAGCCTTCCCACTTAATGTCAAGCTTAAGGCATTGCACTTATGTAGTTCGTTGCGTTCCCCTAAGGAATCACATACTTGTTCAAACACTTCAATGTGTTTTCTAGCATCTTCGTCCCCATTGAATTTTTGCGTGAGTTTGGCAATTTGTACTGCCTTACTTCTAGGCTCTCTATCAGATGCGTGAGGCATATTTTCCGCGATAGATCGACCTATGGTTTGAGCAAACGCTGCCAAGTCACCTATGTGAGGAGGTAGGGCCGGTGGAGGTACTCTTGGAATCATATGTGGGAGAGGGACGGGTACCGGTCTTGGCATATGTATAGATGATGCAGGATATGGAACATAACCGGGCATAGGTCCACTCGGATAAGAGCTAGGGAGCCGCACTCGAGGAGCATAAGCAAGTGGTACAATTGGAGGTGTGGGGGCCATGTGTGCATAAGGGGCTAGAGGCACATACGGTCGAGGCCCCATATTAGGTACTACGACACTAGGTAGTGGCACTGCGCTAACCGTAGATATCATCGGTACATTCTCTGTCAGGCTTATCCCTGGAGTGAGCACTGGGTTTTCCTTAATAGAGGGTTGAGCCAAGTTAGGGAAGCTAAAGTTTTCGCTCGGAGGCTCAGATTGCATAGAGACCCCAGGTGAAATGACGTAAGATGGGTCCATGGGGCTCATTAGAGGAGTCTCCATTTGTGATAGAGTAGGCTGTTGAGCCTTGCTCGTATCCAAAAATCTCATGGGGCCAGTTGAGAGTATATTTACCCCTCGATTTTGCCTTTCTGATTGAATAATGCCATGGATAACATTACAGATCATTTTCTGTTGATCTTCGATGCTCGTGGCACTAGATGTGGATTGTACAATCTCTATCCATCCTACATGGTAGGCGTGGCCAGAGTGTAGATCCGTCAATACCTCAGTGTGGAGGTCGTATGTCCAATGATCATTAATGAACAATCCTTCTAGAGTCGACGTGTTAATGGTTTCTTGTGAGGTAGAAGCAATGTTGCTCCCCGTGGTTTTACTTGTCACCAATGGTACTCTAGAGGGAACTTCTGAAGGAGGCAGCTCAACAGGGCCTTCTTGGTAAGAAGTTGGTAGGATATCCACATGGACACTCTTTGGGGGTGTGGGGTCCACGTGCGATGTGAAAGGAGAGTCCACTTCCCCACCCCCTTTGTGTGCTTCATTTGCATCAGGTTCTGAGCGAGTAGCTCTACCTAATGTTTCCATGAAACGGCTAAACATACTAGTACTAGGCTGTGGAGCTTCGGGAGGTGCATGGTCTTCTCTCTCAGTGTTTTGGGTAGGGTATGCTTCCATGATTTCTGAGTCGGAGGAGGAATCACTAGCGGCTATTTTAGGGTCTTGGGTGGTGCTACCTTGTGTCCCCGCTGAGGGTCTAGAGCTTATCGTGGATGGGTAATGGGTGTCCGTATGAACAGAGGCACCCTCAATATGCTCGTGTTCTAGCACCCGCCCAGAGCGTAAGTGCATGTGCTTTTGATACCCTAAGGTGTCAAAAAGCTGCTCTAGGAGGCCTTGTGACTAGTTTTTAGCGTGTTTTTTGTTTGTTTTTTTTGCTAGATTTTTTAGAGCGTGTCGTGGAATGGGCCGTGTGATAGCTCGAAATGAGCGTATCGGTCAGAGGGTCGTGCCGTGCTTTACAGCCCTCTGTTTGGTCACTCTATGCCCTCGGAATCCCTAAAACTGTCAATTTCCAGTAGGGAACTAGGCCCAAACTAGAAAGTCTAAGGGTGCAAGTGGGAAGAGAAAGGAGGAGAGTGGAGGACTTGTTCCACATGCTCTCATTCTCTCTTGAGGGAGTAGGGTATATATATAAGAGTGAGTCTAGTATATATCATAAGACTGAGGACTGAGGCTTGGGCTTGGGCTTGGGCTTGGGCTTGGGCTTGGGCTTGGGAAAACGATCCCGATCTACCTTTTATACAAACCAACCCGTCCGTTTTAAGAGTCACGTTTTTTATTTTCGAAAAATTTCGCCGCCCGCTCACTCGCGTTTTTAATTTCCGTTTTTTTTTTTTTTTTTTCGAAAATATTTTTTTTTTCCAGATTTTTTTTTTTTTGGGTGTAGAAAATACAGAAATTGAAAACGCGGATATGCAGAAATTGCAGAAAACGCAGATATGCAGAAATTTCAGAAAACGCAGAAATTGAAAAAACGCAGAAATGCAGAAAATGCAGAAATTGCAGAAAATTAAAAAAACGCAGAAATGCAGAAAATTGCAGAAATTGAAAACGCCGAACTTGAAAATGCAGAAATTGCAGAAATTGAAAAAACGCAGACAATAGCAGAAATTGATACTTGACAGCAAATGTAGAAAACGCAAAAAACAAAAATCTCCACACACTCCTTCCCTGCCTTTCCTATGATAGAAATTGCACCAGAAGAAAGCGTAAAGTGCTAACCGAGCTTAGTGTAGGGCATATCCCCGGCAGCGGCGCCAAACATGTGCGCTCCTTGCCGCACTGTCGAAGCAAGGGACTTGCCAATACACCGTGTGCGAGCCACAAATGGCTCCAAGCACACAACAAGCCTAAACTAGCAAGCTCAAGAGAACAAAGGGTGTGTCACTCACCGCTCTACGCTCGCCTTCGTGGTGGATTCCTCGCCGCGATGAAGAAGAAGCTGCAGTCGTGCCGCGCTCAACCGCCTCGCCGCCGCCGTGCCTTCGTAATGCTCGATCGCACACATACTCTCCCTCTCTCTCTCTCTCTCTCTCACTCACACACACACACAAGGAGGTGAAGAAGAAGAAGATGGAGATGGAGCAAGAGCACTCTTCAATTGCACAAATGAGAGAATGAGTAAAAATTAGGTTTAGTTGGCTTTTATAGGAGCTCACCCCATTCACACTTGGGCGCCCATGCTTAACCAACTAATCCCTTGAATGTTCAAGTTAAAGTGCGCCTCTCATCGGCGATCACTCTACCTTTCCCTATTGGACCGACAAGCCCGGTACCTGACTCTACCAAATACATAATATGCGTCCATCGTAGGTGATGGGGTGTCCGTGAGCCGTGAGGGTTAACATCTATCTTATTTGCCGCAAGAATATCGCCTTTTCATTTATCCTTTGTTCTCAGTACTGTAGGGAAGCATTTTCCACATCTAACTGTACCTGAAGTTTTTGAACTGAGAGGGTTGTAGTTAGAAGTTCATTTGTAACTTCTGTCAGTTTCTCATCTTTTGCTTTGCATGCATCTGACAATTTTGTAAGCAACTCACCAAGCTCCTCCATTTCTTTCTGCTGCTTATCCCTTGCGAGATGATGTTCTTCAGCTTCCACTTTCAACTCATACACTTGCATCTATAGATCGGTGATGAAGTTAAGTCGGTTGTCTAACTCCCCTCGCAGTGCGTCAATCACCATCTCTAATTCCTTGGCCCTCGTGCTATGACTTAATGCTGTTGAGCGAAGTCGTTCAGTCATGTCCTGCATTTGCTTAGCATATTCATTCATTTGCAGGATCACTTTGTCGTTTGATTGCAGTCTTCGTTCCATGACAATTGACTTGATGTTTCTGCCGCTTCTTGTGTGTCCTTGGCCGGCGTCATGGTGGTTGTTTTTTGTTGCCCTTGTGGCTGTGGGGCTGATCTTTTGCTGTTTTTCATCCTGAGGCTTCATGGATGCCTAGGTCTTCTCTTGATGTGTTGAGGTAGGGGTGTTTCCTCGGCCTCTTGTTCTTCTCGCTGCTCAAACTTTGTGGTGTCCTCTTCTGGTGTAGGGTTGGCTGCCCTTTCTGGCTCTTTGTCATGCTCTATTTGCTGCTCTTGAGTAGAGTCAGCTGCCTAGTGTGCTGATTCTACTGCTTCTTGTTGTTCAAGCTCTGTCTCTTTTGTTGGCTCAGTTGCTGTGGATCTAACTATTCGTGATGGTGGTGGGCTAGGCATGGGGTGATCATGGTGTTCAGAAACAGGAGAAGAGATGTGGGGAGACACATCACCTTGAGCATGTTGTGCTTCTCCTTGTGCAGTGGCTTCCTCTGCTTGCTTTTTTGGTTCCACCGCCTCTTTAGCTCTCCTTGCCTCTTCTTGGGCTTCTCTCAGCTTGAAGTCTTTTGCTTCTTGATACATCTATTCCAAGGATTCCGTGGGATCCTCAACCTACTTCGTGGTGTGATGCTTTTTTCTAGGCCCTTTAAGCTCAATAGGCACCCACTTTTCCGGGTTCTTTCCTTGTGCTTGGTGACTGTGTTGATAAGAATGTTTTCCTTGTTCAAACCTAGCTTGCTTTTTCACAGGTTCCTTCTGGTGTGATACCATGGCTTTTCTCTTCATCTCCTCTATCCGCGCTCTCCTTTCCTCATTATACGAGCTTTCACTGTTATGCCGTTCTGGCGAGCTCTCAACAAACTCTTCATCTGACTTGTATGATCTATTGACAGATCTTGTATCTCAAGGAGATGGTTGTGCTGACACTATCCAAGTGTTCTGATCTAGGGCAGGTAGCAAGTTGTCGGCCATGACAATGGCATGGTAGGCAATCCTTGTTAAGACCTCTGGTGCACCCATATAGGTGATTTTTACTTATTTCTTTGTCCCTTTCAGTGTGGACAAAACATATTGGGCATGGTCAATTGGTTGTCTGGTGGTTGATTTAAGGACTTGGATAAATGTTGTGGCAACCCCATGATTAGGTGTGGTATACATTGACGGCCTCTTATCAAGGAAGTGGAAGTGTCGATGGTACAACCTTGCGGGCTCTTCTACCTGCTTGTGAATGAGGTCTGCAAATGTGGCCGCGATCGTTTCTTTGGTGAAAGTTCCAGTGGACTTCCTATCTTTTTTCATCATTGGCATTCCTTCTATTGGCAGTCTTAGTGCTTCTGCCACTATCTCCTTGTTGGTGATCACAACTTCAGCCTTATTCCCTTGTGTGTCAGAGATCTGAGCGGTCTCATCTTCTTTGATTGTTGACAAAAGCTCATAAGCTTTTTGGAAGTCCACTCCACAAGGTTCTTCTTCATAAAAATCTATGAGTCCTAGCCTTCAATTGGCTTCTTTGGTCTCGGGTTTTGCAACGACATCATATACTTCTTTGGGAAGAAGTTGTAGCTCTACCTGATGTCCTTCCTCGCTCTTGAATCAGCCAGTGAACACTGTGGTGTTATGCTCTTCTAGTTGATCTCTTGAAAGATAGGTTGCCTTAGCAGTTTTGACTGAATCGAGGTCCAGTTGGTATGCTGGTAGCTCTTGCAACTTTTCTTTCTGGTTGAGCTTCTTCTTGGCCCTCTCTACTGCTTGCATGGCTCCTCTTCAGTGAATAGAGTGTCAAAGTTAGCAGATTTGATAGATTTTTCTCTGAAATGTCCTTTAGACTGAAATGCTGGCAATTTTGATTCAATTTGCTTCAAATCAATTTTTGAACAAGCATAGATGCATAAAAACATGTAAGGAACAAAATTATAAAGTCCAAACATAAAATTGCAACAAAACTAAATAATCGCGATTATTTATATTTGAGTAAATTTTCCAACTTTTTGCAAATTTGAAATTACAGGCTTGAATATATACCAAATAGATACTTTAAGTGAAATATGGGCTCATTTGGATGCATAGGATGAAAATGGTGCCAGATTTTGGCTTTAGGTCTTTGAAACAGTAGATACAAACGAAATTTGAGATTTTGAGCTCCAAATTTGTTCAAACTTGGCTAGTGGGCTTAGCACATCGTGTACTTTGGATGTATGATGGCAAAATAGCAAAATTCTTTCATTTTGGCATGAAAGTAAATAATCACGATTATGAACTTTTCTACCAAAATTAACATTTTTTGGCACAACTTGGTTCTAGGCATTGTCTAGACCTTGTGTATGGGATATGAGGTGATTTGGGTCAAAAAATTTGGTCCATAGCTCTGAAATTGGTTTGCAAAGACTTCTTTGCATTTTTTGGTAATTTTCCAAGTTATATGTGATCATTTTGGCTCATACTTGATTTTTGGCATGTATTAGGTATGCACAAATGATATGTGAGGTGATGATGCAACTTTCAAGCAAAAATAGTGCAAAGTAGATAATCGGGATTATTTACAGCAGTCACATTTTTCTTGCAAAACTTAAATTTTTTGACCTAAACACATTCTACACACCTAAAAAAAGTCCTAAATAAAATTTGGTAAAGTTTGGTCTTGTTGGCATCACTTTGTGCTTTGTCGACTCTAAACTCTCTGATTTTTGTGACTACACTGCCAATTGAGTTAGTCAGCCACTTTTGAGACTTTGGACTTGTTCACAACATAGTCATGAAGCAACTCATCCAATTTTGGCCCATTTGGAGTCAGTTTGACATCGCATGTCGAATTGACGCTTTGTAGCCTTCGAGCCATTTTCTGTTTTTTGAGGGCTTTGCTTGATTGGTTTCACGAAACCAATCATATACATTGTATATAAACCTTGTAGGCAAGCTGTCTATGGAGTCAGAACCGAATTTTGGCATCTGCCAAAAACCTAGCTTTCCTACTTGGAACCCCGTCGACCCTTGCCGAATGGTCAATTGATGATATAGAAGGGTTCTATTATGTTAAGGCATGCTAAAGTTCAAATCCCATCTAATTTGGTTGAGCTGACAGGCCGCTATGGTTAGCTTTTGGTCGTAGCTCTTCGTGCACTGCTCGGATTCTAGGATTTTTTCTAGGGGTTTAGAATAGCTACCGGCCAAACAGAATGGATCATTGATGTTACCCCTCGTTAGCTGAAGACTGGCGGCCACACTCAACTGAAGACTGACGAAATGAGAAAAGAAGGAAATCCTCTGTAGTCATTCTTTGATTAAGAAAACCTGTAATTTCACTTGTAAATACTGGGGGATTGCAAAAGTTTCTAATTTTGTATATTATTTTTTGCCATTAGACTGAGTAGGATTTTACTTTGGAACATGAGGTTTTGTATTTCGAAGGTATATATACCAAATTTTAACCTTAATGAAAAAATCCATGTTCATTCTGTGAAGTGTCCGTGAGAAGCGTATCTGTGTATGAGAGAGAGTGAGAGCTTATCTTGATGCTACGTGCACACTGGGTCGGAATTGAGTACGGAGAAGTGCCGCGTGCTGCCCCCGGAGAGAGCTACACGCCAATACCCACATTGCGCGTGTACGACCCGACGTGTACGACCCGACTTTGCGAGATTGACTTGCGAGCTATTTCTAGGGATTCGGTAAGCAAACGGTGTTTGTTTTTGCATTTCAGCATATCCATGTGTTCGTATTGAGTAGAGCTACACATTAAGCACCTTAGTTTTCAGAAACGTTGATCTGAAAAAACCTGTCAGACATCCTACATGATTCTGAACTGGGTGTTTTTGGGTAGGGTTTTGGGTCACGGACCTTAGGGAGAGTGGCCTATTGGTGTTTGTAGGATACACCTTAAGTTTCGTAACGTTTCGAGAACGTCTAATGGGTACTTGGCTCATGGAAGCGTTGTAGGAAATCTCCTTCTATGCACAATAGTAGGCTGTAACTTAGACATTGGGTAGAGACCTCTGTAGGAAGTAGCCGATAGTCGGTCGAGTGTAGGTTGACACCCTATGCTTGCTTCCACGCGCCTACGGGTCGAGCTTCATCCTTAGCTGACAATTCTTGTTAGGTGAGTGCTCACTATGATGACGTCCATCGTAGCGTATCCGCCAACAATGGCGCCGCTGCCGGGGACGAAAACCTTAGGTAGTTGACCGAGACTAATCCTTGAGGATAGGGATTCTTTGGCTGGCCAGAGTCTTATTTTACATTTAGATATGATCAGAGGGTGGTGGACTCTCTAGGTCTTAGAAGGAGTCTAGGGAGTATATGGCTGGCCTGGATCGTCCGTCTTAGGTAGTGTTAGATAGGAGTTAGGTTGTGGAGTGGAGAGTAGGAGTTAGAGTGGTAGATGCGGTGAGAAGATAGCTTGAGAGTCTGTGGGAGGCCAAGAAGCAACCGAGAGACCAAAATCACATCTCACATGATGAGTAGGAGTAGGGTAATTAGGACATCATGATTTTATGATCTGGAGCACTTCATGCATGTTATATTTGTTGTTAGGCTCATCGAAGAACTATAAAAGACGGTGAATTGTGTTTAGAAGCTGAATTGAAGTCCAAAAGTTTCTGTGATTATTGCTGAGAGATCTACAGAGCATAGGGAAGCCCACAGGCAGAGAAAAATTAAATTCTAAGACAGTAGACATCCTACGTGTAGTATGGCTACAGGGTGATCTAGTAGGAATTTTGAGGATCTGAGTTGACCGGAGTGTTTAGAAGGTAGGTTTTACCCTATTTTCACCTAGAAAGTGGAAGATTGACCATATCTTGACAGATTGTGGCCAAAAGACAGGAATTGCGAGACATCCTACCCAAATTGTGCCAAGGCATAATTTTGAGACCAAAACCATAGGATGTTTTCATGTGCATGATCTACATGATTTATTGAGTGCATGTGAAAGGTTTCATCTCAATTGGGTGAGAAAATTGGGTTTAAGCAGACTTTAGCATTTTTTATAGAAAAAAAGGCCAGAATAGCTAAGTTTGGGGTCTTTTGACATTCAAACACAAATCTAAACACACCAAGGAACTCAGCATATCAAGGAAAAGTTATGGGCCAAGTTGGGTTAAATTCTGATGCAAAAGACATCCTACATGTAGTATGTCTAATGCATGATTACAAGGCTCAAAATTATATGTGAGACATACCAGGCTCTGATATAGCCTTGGACAAACCTCCTAGTCAAGTTTGGTCCAATTTGAAGTTGATTTGACTGGTGAATTCATCGGAATGGACATTAGGCTTCTGGAACAGATTTATGATCAATTGACCAGCTTATAGGTGTCCAAACCAAAAAGTGAGAACAGTTGTGAACTCAGCACATCAAGCGAAAGCTATATTGCAAATTTTATCTGAAACAGAGAAAAAAGACATCCTACGTGTAGGATGTCTACAGGGTCATTTTAGGACAATATTAAACTGTGGACATACAAGGAGGTTTTAATTGACTTAAGGGTTCCAGAACTTCTTTCAGAAGTGAAATTGGACTTTGTTTGACCTATTACGGATCAAGGACGAGAATTAAGACATTACCTCTAGACTGACAGACATGTAGGTGGTGTACAGTTCAAGATTAGTGGACCTAATCAAGAACATCAGAAGTGTATAGAGTACAGTAGTGGTTGGGACTAACACTCCAGTTATACCAATCATTACTAAGACCACCTCTAGCGATTAAATTCTTTGATTCAATTGCCAAAATTAAATGCTTGTGTACAGGTATATTCGGCAGCAAAGCAAGAAGTTGTGCAGAAACTGATCCTTTGCGAGGTGAGTGGTTGGATTTGTGATAAATTACATTGCTAAGTTTGATGAATTTAAGATCAGGAAGACACATTTCGAAAGACCAAAAAGTGGCATATGATCAGGGTAGCTTAGTATCCACTGTGGAGAGTGTAACTCATGCAAGGCTAGATCCATTAGCCCCAATCATTGAGGAAGGTAGTGATACTGACACTTCATCAGACAAGTCCTTCTTCATGATGGGTAGTCAACAGCCAGGAGGCTTCTCCGATGAAGGACTGATGCTAGGAGGAAGTACCTCCCAAAACCCTTTGAAAAAGGCCAAGTTCACTATAATCTTGTTAGAAGGAACCAACTCTCGGGGAGCCCTAGTTTATTCTGACTATCGGGGATGCAAGTGTATTTGTATAGAGGAACAACCTTCTCAAACACTGGAGATAATTCAAGTCTATGATGATGGAGATAGATTCCAAGATGAAAAGGGGAACCACTATCTGATAGTTAGGAACCCTGAGGATTACAACAGGTATGGAGATAATGTAGCAAAAGGAAAAATGGTCTCAAAAACACAAGAGCCGCCTCCTAAAATTGATCGACCAGTAGCTCATTTTATGGATGATAGAAAAACAATCAGAGTCTCTACCTATAATGATAATGTGGGAATTTACAAGCATGAGAGCGAGGGAGTAGTCTCTTATTTTCAATGCAAAAAACCCTTCCCAAATGAATTAAGTGATGACAAGGTTCTTTACTTGTTCTCTTATGAAATTGCTATGGGGAAGGATATCATTTTTGTTGACAGGTACGGGTGAGAATACAAACGATTTTTGCCAGAGGAGGTAGATAAAGCAACAGCTCGAAAAACATTAACATATGCCCCCGAAGAAGTACCAAGGTCCACCTATACCCCTAGCAAGTCTACAAATCCATTTTCAGAAGAGTACGATGCAACATCACATTCTAACCAGAAGCAGCCTTTCAATAATCATAACCAATAGGAAACCCAACCATCATTGCAGGCATGGCTTCAACAAAATGCAACATCCAAACAATACCTAAACAAAGGTGGTTATCCAGCCACACGACAGCTAAGAGATTTACAAGAACCACCACTCCATTCACATTACCAAGGCGAGAGTAAGAAAAAACTCGAGAGTCCGCAGAGCCCGGAAGACAACCCATAGAATGAGAACAAAGAGAACGAGTTCAGAGAGATGAACCACCTCTTGCAAGAACCATCAAAAATTATGGCTTAGGAGCACCTCTGGGAGAGAAACCCTCCCACTACCGAAGGCCAGAAGAGGCATATTGAGGAGAACGAGGAGAACCAATGATGAGATTTGTAGACCATCGTAGAATTAGACCTTCTCAGGTGCAAAAATGGGTAAACAAGAAATACTCGGGAAATAGATATCCTAGGGATCATGTAGCAGCCTTCGTGCGTGTAATTAGAGTTGAAGAAGTTTTGGATTTTTCTACTCAGTTTGGAGGGTTTCGACTTACCCTAGAAGAGGATGCAGCCACTTGGTTTGATTCTGTGGAGCGTAGAGATTTTGAGTCTATGGAGGAGGTTTTTGACGAGTTTATTGAGGAATTCTCACAAAGGGGGGTAGCTCATAATACAATCTCACAAATCCATAGATTCAAACAGAAGGAAGGAGAATCTGTGCGAAAGGCGCCCTACAACTAAAGAGATATGTGAAGTTCTGCCTTGTGGAAGAGCTACCAACCCAGTCCAGACTTATGCTTATATTTATTCAAGGACTGAGAAACGTTGATCTCCAGAAGGATTTACATATGAAGAGGAGCACAATGCTAAATGAGTTAACTAAGGAAGCTCTTTACCTTGTAGACAATTGTGCGGTCTACAAGGAGGGTGAATTCAAGGATCTTGATGATGATTCATCCTCACAACAAAGTGGAAGCAAGTCCACTAAGTCAGCACAGAAAGACGAAGTACCTGTAACTGGTGGTGGAAGAAGTGCTAGAAAAAAATTAATATGTATGCCAAGCCTCAGGCTAAGCAGCCAAAGTGGTGTGCAATTGAACAAAAATTGACAAACCATGTGATGGAGGAATGTTATTATAACAAGGGATATGTGAGAGAGCGACCTTATGCTCCCCAAGCTCAAGTAGCATCTCCTCAAATCCCATCGATGCCTAGGTATCCAGTGGGTAACCTACCAGGACTTGTAGGAGTTGAAAGACCATAACCAGTATTAGGGCAACAACCACCCCTACCACGAGTAAGACCGGTCGGCATAAGGTATGCACCAACCGTAAATGAACCAGAAGAGAAGGCTTTGGTAGCCGTGCATGCATATTACGAAGATCCCAATGGATATGCAGCAAATCTTGTCTATTATCCACCTGAAGAATCTAAGACGCAAGAACCTTGGAGCATGATTGGAAGTACGGGACCACCAACAACTGCCCAGGCTGTAGGAGAAGGAAGATACAACTTGGATGAACGAACACTGTTGTTCATAGCCAACGGAGACGGGCGGGTAGAGGCATGATTACCAACAAAGAGGAGCTCAAGGAGCACCTCAACAGCCAAGAGGACCCTACTACAAGTGTGGCAGAGATCATTGGCTAAGGGACTGACCTCACGATGAAATCATTAGAGTCAATGCGTATTGCACCGAGTGTGGAATTACTCACTTGATTCCTGATTGCCCTAAGAACCCGAGAAAAGGAGAAAAAACTACTTTAAACATGTTGGAAGCAGTGCCATCCGGGGGGGGATCAGAAAATGAAACAGTACTACCTATTCAGGTAGTCACACGGGCACAAGCTCAAAGAAGGACAAACGAACCCATAATTGAAGAGCAAAAGACTGATGCCCCTAGTGCAGAAATTAAAAATCAACGAAGCACTTGGAAAGCTATAAAGGCTCGTATGAAATCCAGGAAGGAACGAGAGCAAACGGCTCTATCCGAGGAGCTAAAACACACAAAGGATAGATTTGAGCAATTAGAGGATCTAAGTAGTTTAAGTTCACACAATGCTAGAACCATAGGGCCCAAGGAAATAGTGGAGCCACAGACAGTATATTCTTCTTCCAGGACCCTTATAGATGTGCTTATGAATTGCCTGCTCAACCTTCCCATGAAGTGATACATGCCCTCCACCAAAGAATAATGTTCCTGCCCTCATACCATCTCCAAGCCTTTGAAGAAGCCTTCTACACCGGATTCTTCACCATCGACACAGATATATTCGGCCCAACATTAGTGGCCCAGCATGCACGGTATGAGTCTGATTTGAAGATGCGCGACATCCTCCACTGAAGCAGCGGCTCTACTATCATGTCGGGGATGACATGAGCTAGGAGGGGGGGAGTGTTAGTTGAAGACTGGCGGCCACACTCAACTAAAGACTAACAAAATGAGAAAAGAAGGAAATCCTATGTAGTCATTCTCTGATTAAGAAAACCTGTAATTCCACTTGTAAATACTGGGGGCTTAAAAAAGTTTCCCCTTTTTGTATATTATTTTTTGCCATTAGACTGAGTAGGATTTCACTTTGGAACATGAGGTTTTGTATTTGGAAGGTATATATACCAAATTTTAACATTCATGAAAAAACCCTTGTTCATTCTATGAAGTGCCTGTGCGAAGCGTATTCTGTGTATGACAGAGAGTGAGAGCTTATCTTCATGCTATGTGCACACTGGTGGTCGAAATCGAGTACGGAGAAGTGCCACGTGCTGCCCTCGGAGAGAGATACGTGCCAATACCCACATTGCACGTGTACCACCCGGCTTCGTGAGATTGACCTGCGAGCTATTTCTAGGGATTCGGTAAGCAAACGGTGTCTGTTTTCACATTTCAGCATATCCAAGCATTCATATTGAGTAGAGCTACACATTAAGCACATTAGTTTTCAAAAACGGTGACCTCCAAAACCTATCAGACATCCTACGTGATTCTACACCGGGTGTTTTTGGGTAGGGTTTTGGGTCACGGACCTTAGGGAGAGTGGCCTATTGGTGTTTGCAGGATACCCCTTAAGTTTCGTAACATTTCGAGAACGTCTAATGGGTATTTGGCTCATGAAAGCGTTGTAGGAAATCTCTTCCTGTGCACAATAGTAGGCTACAACTTAGACATTGGGTAGAGACCCCTGTAGGAAGGAGTCGATAGTCGGTCGAGTGTAGGTTGACACCCTATGCTTGCTTCCACGCGCCTGTGGGTCGAGCTTTGTCTTTAGCTAAAAATTTTGGTTAGGTGAATTCTCGTTGTGGTGACGTCTGTTGCGGCATATCCGCCAACACCCCTCATGTCTTGTGTGGACGGCGTTGAAAACATGTGACTGTAGAGTCCGAAAAAGACGAATTTCTTTTGGTAAATCAGTTAAACTTATTTCTCATAACCCTAGACATAGTTGAAAAAACTGTCAAACTAACCAGATTTTTAATTACTACAAATTATCTATTTGAATCACCTTCCACAAATTAGCAAAAAATTATCCAGCTCACAACTTTGTTAAGGCTTCAACTAGAGAACATCAAATTAAGATAACCTGTAGACTTGATGACGATGACTCCATCACTACTTTCTTAGTTTTTTGGGCATGATGAAGACACCACAGTAAACCAAATTTGAACACACAACAGTGGTTACAGAACACAATGCCAAGAAAGAGGTCGAAAAGCTCTCTCTCCAAAGGTAACAAGTGTAAATGAGGTGGTTTTAGACTACCTGGGATATCTATACCTGGACTTCCCGAACCATTTTTCCTCAGGTTCCACCGTTAGTCCTACTAGGCCATAAAATCTATGTTAGACTCAAAATTTTGCTCGATCGGATTCCTGTAGCTCATTCTGCAAGAATTCTGCAAAAGCCGGTCTGGCCGCTTAATTTAGGCTTCTTGCTTCCATCTTCCGATTTCATTGAAAATTTTCTTGCTTGTCTACCTTGTCTTTCTAATCACCATCGTGTCTTCAATTTTTCCATCCGTGCTCCTTTGCCATTTATTATTAATTTTTGACCTGTTTATTGAAAAAATCAAAGAAAATAACAAAATGCGCTAAAAAAGTAAATAAAAATCTAATAATTAATAAAATCCATTGAAAAACATATCTTTATTGTTTTTGCTGGATCTCTATTTTTAAGTCTCAATATCAAGAAAAATGATGAAAAATAACCAAAAAGGACTATTTTTTGATGTTTTTCTAATAGTATATACACTATTTGCACTCATCGAGGAGATATCATCAGTTAAATTCTCCTGATGATGATATATAAGAGAATTATTAGGTAATTTTGCAAAAAAAAACACGTTATTATCAAGCTTTTTCCTCCCTCTTCAGACATTGCCCTTAATTACTTAGTGCACTTCCACCCCTCCTAGATGGCGTAGTCCGAAACGACTGCGTGCATGGTTTGAACAATCGTGTCTTATGCATAGCCTTGGTTGTCTTTGGTGGGTCTTGAATGATTAACTCAAGGATTTTTTATGTCGAGGCTTGTTGTTGCTGTCTTCAGGATGCTTTAGCACACTGATTTGCTGAGCTCTTGGCAGCAATAACGACTGTTGCCGAGCTTTTACTCGCCATTAATATCTTGGTTTGTCTTGGTCAGAATGGTGTGGTTGAGGTTTCTGAGGCTTAACTCTCCATTGCTTGATTGGTTCTGCAGTTTGCAGAGAATATAATTTCTCTTTTT
Source organism: Adiantum capillus-veneris (assembly GCF_014529385.1). Taxonomy (NCBI): domain Eukaryota; kingdom Viridiplantae; phylum Streptophyta; class Polypodiopsida; order Polypodiales; family Pteridaceae; genus Adiantum; species Adiantum capillus-veneris. The sequence continues at coordinate 94,744,213 of NC_140947.1, read as the reverse complement.
TCTTCCAAACCCATTTTGTGTTAGGTTCCCTTCTCGGAGAAGTGCATCTCTGTGTTTTGAGCTTCAAAACCACCTTTGGTACTGTCGATGATGTTATGGGCAGCCAGATTTGAACTGGTTTGTCCTTAAGCTGTGATTTTGGTACCCAAATTTGCCTCACTCCTTGCATACTACTTGTAGCATTTTCTTGTCGAGAGGACGGAGAAGATTGATTACTTCGTGGTTTGCTTTGCTGAGAATTGCCTTTCCAATCCTCCTTGCTTGGTGCAATTAGAATAATGAGTTTCCCGTCTTTAGGTGATAGCTTGACCTGATTTGTATCCCAATCTGGTACTGCTTTGTATGTCCGCATCTAGGGAATTCCAAGAATCATCATCTCTGGTAAGCATACAAATTGATGTGGACATGAATATCCATGTACTATCACGTTCAAGTTGACTACCCCTAATGTTGGTGTTGGGTTCTTGTTGCATCCTTTGATAGTCGCTTTTCTTGCTGTCAACTGAGTTGTTGCTTTCTTGTACGTGGAATAACTGACTGCATTTACTCTAGCTCATGTATCAACCAAAGCATTTGTGATATAATTGTTGACCTGTATTTTGATGCTAAGGTCTATTCCATCTAGCCATTCATCATTTGTTGACACTGCATCTTTTGGCAATTCCCATTGTCGATCATCTATTTCTAGTGTGTTGATGGGAATAGGTATTTGTTGATTCTTGAGAGAAGCTTTCCTTTTGAGCACCTGAAGCCAAGCTTCTTGTTGGGCTTCATCAATAACCTGTTGTCGTTTTATCTTCCTTTGCTTGGCTGCATGCATTCTTTCTAGCAATTCATTGGTTAGTGGCAAATTGTACTTCTTTAAACAACACCCGCTAATCCAATTAGCCATTGGTTCACCATCTAGGGAGGATAGCTTAACTACTCCACTTGGAGATACATCTTCAATGATAAATGGTCCTTTTCCCTTTTTCTTAAACTTGGGAATGTGTTGCTTAAGGGAGTAGACTAAAACTAAATCCCCTTTCTTGAAGATTTTTGTAATGAGATGGAAATCAAAAAACTGTTTTTGTTTTCGCTTTTGTGCATAGATGTGAGCTACAGCAGTTAACCTTTGCTCATCTAGCTTCTCTGAATCTTCAAATCTTTCTGCCAATTCATGTTCATTCCACTCAAGATCCTTAGCTACCCTTAGTGTCGGCAATAGAAATTCTATTGGCAGTATGGCATCAAGAACATAAATAAGGTTAAAGGGTGTAGAATTTAAAGCTAATTTGAATGAAACTCGATAGGCCCATAGAGCAGCATGGAGATTCATTTTCCAGTCTGTCCTTCCTCAACTAGCCACTTTAGTCAATACCGAGCTAAGAATATTATTGGTATGCTCAGCTTGTCCATTTGCTTGTGGGTGATAGGAAGATGATTTGTTATGGATGGCCATAAATTCATTAAGAAAATACTCAATTACCTCATTGAGGAAATGAGTTCCCCAATCATTGAAAATTTCTATTGGTAGTCCATATCTTGTGAACACATACTCATATACGAATGGGATAGTAGTTCTAGCATCATTCTTTTGAGTTCCTTTAGCCTCGGCCCACTTAGTCAAATAATCTGTAGCTACAATAATATATTGAGCTTGGATCCTATAAGCAGGTGGTTGTATTGGCCCAGCAAAGTCTATACCCCATTTTGAAAAGCTTTAGATCCCATCATTGGTCTTAAGGGCATGCTATCTACTCGTGTTAGAATTTTTGCTCGCTGAAAAGCATCATATCTTTGAACATATTCCTTGGCATATGCAAAAAGTATTGGTACCATTTGCCTGCCATCAAGATTTCTCTCACGGTGGCATCACTAGAAAAGTGACCTCCAGCTAATCCATCATGTGGTTGTTCTATAATTGGAACATACTTGTCTTCATTGCCACAAAGACGTAGATGTCGATCCTTAACTCTCCGATACAATTGGTTTCCAATAAGAGCATGGTCTCTTGATTCAGTTTCAATTGCTCTTTGACGTCATTTACTCATATCGTCAGGAAATGTTTGACTTGATAAGTAAGTCACTAGATAGTTACTCCACTTAGGAACAGGTGACATTTGAAACAATGTTACGTGAGGTATGGGTGTTTGTTTTTGACATTGAGGATAGTCTTTTACAAAAGAGCGAACATCACTCCTCATAGTCAGCCAAAATACTCCGAGTCTCAAAATTATTCACATAATTTGGTCTTATGCAAAGTGAATTCCTGCTATGGTGATATGTGCTTGATTTAGGTATTGGTCTTCTCTTCACGATTAATGCATAAGAGCAATATTCCATCTCGGTTTCTTTTGTGTAGCCTAACAGCTAGTATTTGATACATAGACGATTGCTCAATCAATATGATTGTATTAGGAAGTGGTATTTGTGAATCCACTTGATCTATGGTCATTAATGATACCATATTTTCTGACCATCGAGGTATCATTTCCACGGAGAACAAATAGGCATCTAGATCATCGTCTACCCCTTTAGGTGATTCTCCTGAAACAATCCTTGACAAATGATCTTTTTTTTTACGTGTAGTGCCCTTTTTTACAACCACAGTGAAATCAAACTCCAGAAGAATGATGAACGATCTCACTATTCTTCCTGTGCTGCATGGCTTGTTGACCAAGTACAATAAAGCTTGGTGGTCCACAAAGAACAAAAACTTGTTGGCTAATAGGTAATGTCTATACTTTATAATGATATAGATCATTCATAATCCTTCCCTTTCTATGGTGGTGTTATTATTTTCTGCCATGTTCAACTGTCGACTAGCATAAGAAATAGGAAAATCAATTTTATCGTCTCCTGGTTGAGCTAGTATATAACTTATGGAAAAATTGGAACCATCTACATGTATGTGGAATTCTTATTCCAATTTGGTGCTTTCAATATTGGAAATGAGGTGAGAGATTGCTTAAGCTTCATGAAGGATTCTTCACATTCCTCGGTTCACTCAAAGTGTGTAATCAAGCTATACATGGGTTTTGCAATTAAAGGATACATGTAAATGAACCTTCTGTAATATCCACAATGCCCCATGAAGGCTTGAATCCCCTTGAATGTTGTTGGTCTAGGCAAATGAGCAATGATATGAATTTTATCCATATCAGTAGCTATGCCAATTTTAGACACTATATGTCCTTGTCGACCCATGAATGTGCACTTTCCAGGATTTAAGAAAATCCTATAGAGTCTACACTTTTTGAATACCTTTTTGAGGTGTTCAAAATGATCAGTCCGGATTGATGAATGTACGCATAGATCATCCATATACACTTCCAAGAATTTCCTTCGATATTCTTTAAAAGCATGACTCATCATTCTTTGAAATGTGGCAAGTGCATTAGTCAACCCAAAGGGCATAACCCCATAGGAAAAAATACCCCATTCCGTTGCAAAAGCAGTTTATGCCGATCTTTTGGGTCAACCAAGAGTGATTGTATCCCAAAAATCCATCTAAAACCCTGTAAGATTCTTTTCCTACAACTCATTCTAGCACATGCTCAGTGGTTGGAAGAGGAAAGTTTTCTCTAATGGTAGCTGTATTCACTTTCTTGAGGTTGACACACAGTTGTAATTTTCCATTCTTCTTGGGTACTACCACAATTGGAGACACCCAATCTGTGTGTTCAATTTCATAAAATAAATTTGGATTCCTTTAGTTTCTCAATATCTTCTTTGATCTTCATGGAAAATGTTTCATTGCATGTGTATGGCCTTTGTCTACTTGGTTTCGCATCATCTCTCATGGGTATGGTATGTTGACAGTTTTTTGGATCAACACCCTTGAGATCCTTGTAAGACCAAGCGAAGATATCTCGGTATTCTTTTAGTAAGCTTAGTAAAAGCTCTTCTTCATCTTCTATTCGGTCATTTGCAATGTAGGCAGGCCTAGGTTCTTTCCCTGGTTCAACCAAGTCTTTCTTTTTCGCGTTCTCAGGCCCTTCGAAGAACTCGCCCTATTTTCGTAGTTCTCTAACATGTTGTTCTAATATGATTTTTCTGTCTTGGAGAGTATACTTTTTGTAATGGGATGGAACACTCATTACATCTTTCTCATCCTCTCTGTGGTTTCCATTTCGGTTGTATATATCTCCTTTAGAGCTTTTTTTAACTCTTGATATTTCTTTTTTCACTCAACTCGTGTCATGGTTGGCTCCTTGTCCTGTTTGTTTAACTTTGCTTGAGTATCCTTCCTTATCTTTCTCAATGTTTTTGACATTTCTGGTTTTTTGTTTGAAGGATATCTTCTAGTGATTTTGTCCTTGACACAATCATGAGACTGATGGTAGAGGTCTTGTTTGCACATTTTTGGTGTCTTTTTTTCGTCTATACCATTTTTTGTCTTCTTGATTTCTGGTTAGGAAAGTCAAAAAAAAAAATCCTCCCCTCCTTTCAAGAGTAGCTTGGCTCACACATGTTCTTTTTCTGACCCCGAATGCTTTGAGGTAGCTGAGTGTTCATCTAACTCATCTGTTGCATCGTAGTAGAGGTCTGAAAAGACTTGTTGAGCTTTCATCAAGTCCTTGGGTTCCTCAATTTCATCTTCAATGTTGAGGGTTGAAATCATTTGGATAGGAAATATGTCGTAGCCATCCTCATTGCAAAATTGAGTAGGCATAGACGTATTCACACATACATCTATTGTCGCTAAAATTTGAGTCCATTGAAATGGCTCAAACAAATGTTCAGGAAAGGGTTCAGGTACGTAGGCTTCGTTTGTGCAATCCATTTCTAAGATACATTCTTATCTTTTTAAGCTCCCATTTTTTAAAGCTCCACACATCCAAATAGGAATGTCTCTGTTTAACCACGAAGGAACCTTAATTTCAGCCGAAGAGGCTAAATCAAACTCTTGTATGGGAATTTTCAAGACATCTCTATAAGTGTGATCTTTTAAATTAACCCTTGTTATAGTTCCCACTTGCTTCAAGTACAGATAGTTGTTTCCCCAATCTTGGATAAGATGTACCTGTCGCATGAAAGGTCTTCCCAATATGATTTTGTAATTGAGTTTTTTCCCAAAGTCTACTATGGAAAAAGTGTGTTGATATTCAATCCCACTAGAATTAATTAACTATCACTTTTTCCAGCAGTCCTAAGGGTCTTTCAATATGTCCATCAGTCAATTGCAATTTCATTTGAGTTTATCTAATGGCTGGTTGTCCTCAGGATTCCCATAATGCTTTCGTGGCTATGGCTATGCCTGCTCTACTATCCAGTATTGCCATGGTTTCAATGTCATTATTTTTCACTGGAAGGGTGGTGTTTCCTTCGTAATATTCTCCAACTTTGTTCATTGGAACAGATCAAATCTCTTTGTTGTCCATTTCATGTTTCAATCTTTCCAAACTTTTTTCGATGAGTCCCGTTATTCCCACCTTCTCTAGGGTTTTTTGTAGATCATTCCATAAATATAGTCCGAGTTTGATGGGTGTAGACATGATGGGTTTAGCAGTTCTCCCAAAGTAAGAGTGCATTTTTTATGGGTGTAGACATGATTGATTGAATGTTGTCTACTTCCAAGGTCTGTTCCACTCTTTTTACTTGAGTGATCTTACACACTATGGATTCATCTTCGTTATCTCCCAAGGTCAACGGTTTAGACATTCCTAAAGCTTCAGATCCGCAATTCCCGTACAGGGATTGTACATCCATGTCCATAACAGGAGGTAAGTTATCTAACCAAACTTCCTCTATAAGAGCTGACTTTAGAGTTAGGCTCCCATCATTGTTCTCTCTAACATTTTCCCATAAGTGTCCTAGCCAGTCTTCCTCCACGAATGGAATGTCTTCTAAGGCATCTTTAATGTCTGGCACTACTAGTTTTGGTTCTTTCGGTTCAATGTGGGGTTCTACCACCACTTTGGATTTTCTTTAGTGTCTCTTACCACACGCTCTCTGGTTTGTCCATACTTTCAAGCTTGGGTTTTTGTTTTTCCAGCATCTCTTGCGTGATTCTTACCAAATTTTGATAAGCTTCAAGCTTAGCTATTGCCATGTCTAGAGAAGGATAGTTTTTCCATTTGTTTTCCATGTTTTGGCATGCTTTAAGTCCTGCTTGGTAAGCTTCCAAGGCCGCATTAATAGGATCAAAAATTTTATCAATCAAAATTGATCCTCAAGATTTCACGGTTGTTTCTTTGATTTCGCTTCATGGTTCTTTTACCTTTTCCTGGAAAAGCGTTTTTGCTTTCTCCTCGATTTAAGCTCGTTGTTTCTGTTTTCTCAACTCATATCTTTTCCTTCTGCTTCTTTTGGTCTTTTGAGAGGCAGATTTTGTATTCTCCGAATCAGCCAGAGGAGTTATGTTTCTTTTTCTTAGCCTGAGCTCTAATAATTACCTTGATTGGAACAATCGGTTCACTCTCAGATGAGCTACTAGGTATCACTTGGACTACATTTACTACTATTTTATCTTTGTTTATAGGATTTTTAGGAAAATCTTCCGGAAAGTGTCCTCTCTCTTTGCATCATTGTACGCATGAGCTTCAACCGGCTTAAGGTTTTTGTCTGGCTCTGGGCATTCATTTTCCAATGATCATCTGCACCATAGTTGTGACAGTTTCCCTTTCTTGGCTTAATCATGGGTCTTACTACAGGAGGTCTAACACCTTGATTAGCTACATAATATATTGGTGCGAGCTCTGGTGGAGCATAAGTCATAGATTCCTCCATTGGCGGTAGATGTAAATTATACCAATCTCCTGCTACCATTATTGTAGATGGACTAGGCTCAGCATAGGGTGTAACAGGCATTAGTGCTTGTTCATCTATGACTCCTTCTGAATGCATGTACTTACAGGCACTGCATTATGTCCTGGATACGGAGGTTGTTGACCCAATACAAGTTGAGGTATTTCCATACCCATTAGTGGTCTTTGAGCTGGTGCCATGTTAGGCTGGTATCTGTACATGGTTTGTCCTTGGGGCCTCATGAGCACGTACTAAACATCCCCATCATACTTTGGTCGCTAGTAGCACTCACTGGTCTCATGGTTGGTCCATTTACCCTCGATTTCACACCATTTTTGTGGTCTAATTGGTTGGTACTATGGAGGTATCCCTTGTCTTAGTCCCCTCATAGGTGTTTTCTGCATGTCATTCATCCTTTTAACACTAGGTTGGTAACCTAACAGGACATAAAAGTGTCCTTTCAGGGTTTTGAAAAAAACCTCCAAAACCGTAGTAGATCCACTCATTTTGTAAAATCCTTTCATGAGGTTATAGTTCAAGGCCTACTACACATGGAAAAAATAAGAAATTTGTAAAATTTCTCATCTTTTGGTCACACCAAGCCTCCAAAGTTGATGGACCAGTACATTTTCATCAAAATAGTCATTTCTTATGTTTTGTTGCATAAAAATAAGATTAGGGATTTTTGTAGGACTTGAGATAAATTCCCTAGTTAACTTCAATGGGTTGGTGATCAGAACATATGATTGCTTCTCACTCACTATTTTTTGTTTTGCCAAAAGAAATAGGTACAAAAAAGTTGAATTTTTACCATTCTGCAAACCTATCATCAAAGTTTCTATAGCCACGCTCAATACAAATAATATATGCATGTTTTCTTAGTTCCGTATTGTCCTTTAGGTTCATAAGGAGCCATGGAGCATGTCAAAAGAATAATACATCTCTTACTAAGGAGAATCTTGGGGACAAAGATGAAGTGCTAAATACAGCAAACATAAAAGAACTGGGTTCAACATTATGAGTTGTAGAATCCCATAGAAACTATTCAATATCTAGCCAAATTTGATCCTTATGACTAGATATGGTTACTACCTACAAAATGCATGTAGTTGTCACAAGAAACTAACAATATTGAAAAAGCTATACTTGATATACTAGAATGTTTCGTTTTCTTATATAATTGAAAAAATCAACCATCGTTGTCTACTATGCAAAATAGGGTATTAGGTGCCCCAAAACTCAAGGAATATTAGCTTTATGTTACAATATGCGACATAGAAAATCAAAACTGCATTTGGATATCATGAAAGCCACCAAAAAAATCATAGAAGAGCTAAAATTGGCTAAAAAACAGGATTTGACAATTTTTGTAATTTGGTCATAACTTACAACTTTAACATTTATTTCTCCCTAGAAGCATCAGGACATGTTGAGGACTACTAAACATAGTTCTTTAGCATTATAGACCTCACAAACATGAATTCTAGAGTGGTATAGTTGCAAAAAGTTTAAAAAAGCCAAAAACAGGACCCGTTTTTTCACACAGTTTAGGTTGTGAAATGTTGTGCAAGGACAAGGTTAAAGATGGAATTGATATTCCAAAAAAATGTCAAGTTTTTTTCAGCTCATGAGACAACTTTCTAGATAGATAGCACCTCAAAATCCGTTTTAAAACTCTTGACATAATTCAAGGAAAATGGTCACTTAACAGGACATAAAAGTGTCCCAGGACATAAAAGTGTCCCATTACCAACCTAGTGTTAAGTATGTCTTCTATGGCTGCAAGTGGTGCTGCAGCAGCCGTTCCCACTTGTGCTAGTTTAGTGGATGATGTTTTCTCACTTTGGTTATCCTTAGGAACATCTTCTTCGTTGAAAATATCACAATTTTCTCCTAAGTCAATCGCATATGACACACACGCTTCTAGGGTTGTATGCTTCTTGCTATACAGTATAGCATGAAGTTCTTTGTCTAGCAGTTTCTCTAGAAACAATGACACTAGTCCTTCTTTTGAAGGTATCTCTAGCTTTGGGCATCTAGCAATGTATTGTTTAATTTGAGTTGCACAATCCTTAACAGACTCACCTTGTTTCTGTTTAAAGTTGTAGACTTGAGCTACAGTATTGTGTTTGATCTCTTTTTTGAAACAAACAGGTACAAATCCTTGAGCTAAAGTGTTCAAGTCCATGATTGATCTTGGTGGAATGTTTTAGAACCATGTCAATACTTTTTCTTCTAATGTCATTCCAAACCCCCTCCTTGAATTGAGTATGGAAATCAAATAACCATTCTGGTCTTAGCACTTGCTTAAAGCTTGCTAAGTGGTCATATGGATCCCTAGATCCACTGTGTTTTCTGACCCATTTCTAAAAATCAGTTGGTTCGACGGTCTTCTGGCAGTTGGTCCTGTTCCAAGTCCTTCAAACGAGTGTGTTGGAAATAGTGGCTCATGTAGCCATGGACTGGCCTTAGTGTCACCCAATGTTTTGCGTGATGACGTGGTTTCTCGTTCCTTAGCATTATTCTCAGAAGATCTCTCACGGTGTTCATCTCTTGGAATGGTTTTTGGTCCTTGTCCCAATATCCAATCCCTTATGGAATATCCTTGATATTTGGTTTGTTCCACCTCCTCACGAGTCATCATAGCAAAGTTGTTGTTATAATAATCCCTAAACAGGTAGGTTGGCAGCTCTGATGGTCCTTTTTCTTTGATCTTGAAGATATAGATAATCTTCATGGGTTTTAGTTAGTTGTCCTGATTTGGCATGCGAAGTCCATAGAAGATCTTTTACATTTCTATCCTCCCAACAATAGACTCCGATCCTAGGATTATCAGTACTAAGCCGTTTTAAAGGCTTCAAATCCACTTGATCGTATCCCTCAAACTCTAAGGTAGGTGGTTCTTCTTTTGCGGCCATATCTAGAATTATGGTATTTACTTCTAACCCCCATTTGTTTATCACACCAGGGTTTTTGACTTGTAAATACTGAGTTTCGTTTCGATCTATGTACATTTCTCCTTGTTTGTTTGCCTTGATTTACTCTTCAAACTCGATACCATGGTCATCAATGAGAATAGCATACTCTTCATTAGGATCCAGGTAAACCAGATCTCCATGACGATTAGTCTTATAAAAAGAGAGTATATGCTTATAGCGCATTGTCATTCCGATTTTTGAGTGAGTCGAATAAGAAGACATCTTGGACGTCGAATCAGAAAAAGTGTCTTGAACTTCTTCTGGAATAGTATGCAAGGAATGACCTTGATTCACGCTTTCTTCGGTGGATACTCTATTAAAGGTCTCTCCAATATGCCTTGATTTTCTAGTACACGACCAGATCTAAGGCTCATAAAGACTTGTGAAGCCCTGGATAGAGTAATTACCTTTGGATTGACTTGTTGTCAATTTCTTCCGCTTAACTAGATTTCACTTTTTGTCAAGCTACCGATTCCTTGTCTACAACCTGATTCCCGTATCAATTTGGTAAAGTTAGCTATTCTTTCACAAAGACGATATAATTTCTGCTAACTATGGTGATTGGTCTATGTGTATCACTTCAACTTGAGCTAATTCAATCGGCAGTTGAGAAAACCCAAAACTCGACTTTGGCAAAAAATCAAAGGATTAATCTACAACCTAGAAACTGAGTGAACATGTATCCATTTGGATCCGATTGAGCCCAAATTTTCCCGATGGCTTTGTGTTATGCTGATCTATCACTGTACAAGTTCAAAAGTCAAAAATGATGTGTCTGTGTAGCAGTAGTAAATAATCGCGATTGTTTACTTCTGTCATCTTTTTACACTTTTTGGCTTGGTTTGCCAAGTATACAACCTGTTAAGGTCCTTGGACAAGTTTCAATAAGTTTGGACAAAATCTGTTCAAGTTTGTCAATTGTTTCGTGTCCGTAGACTTTGATTTCAAGAATCTGGCTTAAGTCTCACTTTTGTGATCCAAATTTCACAAAAAATGATTTGCGAGGTCTACTTGCTATGATTGACTTTATGGTATGCTTAAGTATGCAAGATTGTCAATTTTTGGAACAGATGTAAATAATCGTGATTATTTACTTTTTCTAATTTTTTGCAAGTTTTTGTCCCAACCTTGACATAGATCTGTTAAGCACCTCAAGTTAAGGTCCCTAGACAAGTTTCAACAAATTTGGACAAGTTTTGGTCAAATGGTCATCAATTTTCGGTCCGCAGACTAACTTTGCAATTTTGATCACAATTTTCAATCCAATGATCCAAGTCTTACAAATTTGTTTTGTGGGCTTATTACAACATGGTAAAGCTAGTGGTATGCCAACTTGGTCAAAAAAGTTGAAAAATGGGGCAGATGTAAATAATCACAATTATTTACAACTGGCAACTTTTTGCATCTTTTTTATCACACATGTTTATCACATCAATACAAGCCTATGAATCAAACTTCATCAAGTTTGGACAAATTTTTTTCCAATTTACACTCAGGATTCAGAAAATCAATACAAACTTTAGTTTTTTGCCAGTTTGGTGATCCAAATCTTTTGTGCCTTTACAAAAGTTGTTTGTACACATGCAATGAGTCAATGGTATGAACCTTGGTCAAATCTGAGCTGAAAGTTAATAATCGTGATTATTAGCTTCAAGCTTGAAGTGAACCAATTTTTGACTTTTTTCAAGGACAATCCTTTTATGAGTTATTTTAAACCTATGAATCAAGTCAAAACTTCATTTGGCCTAAAATGTCAAGAATAACTAAATAATCTGAGTTTTCGCCAACTCTTGAAATTTTTACCTCAAAGTGTCCTTGAGCTTACCCACTGGTTCATACAACTTTTAAGCTTACTCTCCATTCAGATTGAGTGGTTTGGAGTCTTTTCGTGCTATTTCTAGCCATAGACCTGAAATTTTGCAACTTCAAATACAACTCACAATGATTCTTTCGGAGAGAGCAATGTTCTAAAATCCACCTCGGATCCTACTTACCCTACTCCTAGGTTCTCATGCAAAGGGGTTGTGGAAAGTGTCCACCAACACTCATTTTCTTGTTTTTTATGGTTTTCTAAGCTTTGATGTTAAGACTTGTCTCATCTATCAATCATTCTCAAAATCCTAATCTAGTTCTACAATCCTACAATCCTAAAGGCACTCAGAAAGTACAACTTACCTCCAAGCTACCTCTACACAGCAAAAGACGACAATCTTAAGCTATGTTATTTTTAAAAGAAATTTTTTGACTCTAGGAGATCCTAGAGGAAGTTAAAGGATAACTTCACAAGACGCTCGTGTTTTTCCCTAGTTTAGGTCTCTTCGATGTGGGACGGTTGTCTAACCTCACTATTCTATCTTATTGCATTTTTAGCAAGAACCACGATTAAATTGTCAATCCATGGGATGAAGCTGACTCGACTAGTGCATAGAGGCTACAAGAGGTTGTCAATCTCTGAGAAAAAAACTAACAACTCGCATCTAACTCTGTAGATGGCGAAGACAGTCTCATTGGGTAGGAACCGGTTCTTGTGAGACGAACAACGGATCAGTCAGTAATCACCACAGCAGTTATCACAGTAACTCCCAAGGCATATAATTAGCACCCACTACATTGTAATCGGGTTGGCATTTGTCAGTTGCACTTCTGCTTAGCTTTTGATTCATAATCCTTAGTTCCTGAGCTGTTCTTGAGCTACATCATCTTTATCTGTAATCTTTCTGTAATCCTAAATACAGCACTCCAGTGTTCTTCATCCATACATACTTTGTACTCATTCTCTTTGAATGTGAATCTGAACATCATTCTCAGTACTTCAGTCTATTTCTCATTTCAATAGATGTATTCCAGTTCAATTTCTATCTTCTTTTCCAGCTCTACTGCTTGAACTAACACATCACCAGTAGCTGTAAACTTCTAACACTGGAATGCGCTATCTAAAGAGATTAGCTCCAATTCCATTTTGGCGATCAGGGTGGCTAGAGTTGTTGCTTGTTGACTAGAAAAATCATCTCCTAGTTTGAAGTTTTTCAGCTTCAATAATGGCACCAAAACCCAGGCATGGCCAGAAACCATCCTACCGCGTTGACCTTGGTCTTGAGGAGTCAGAAAGAGACTCTAACCCCAAGCATGAGCTGGTGACTGACACTGAGGCTCACGAGGAGCGCAGTCATGCTGATGAGATGCAGGACTCACAGCATTCTAGTCAGTCTAGACACAGAAGGGCAGAAAGGGAAGCACGCAAGGCTAAAAGTTCTCGGTCCAGGCAGGGGGATGAGGGATCCAAAGGTAGTAAAGGAAGTCACCATACTTCCAGTAGACAAGCCAGGGAGGATACAGAAACTGAGATGGAGGCAGATATTAATTGGGATGCAGATACAGACAATTGTAAGAAAGCTCCAAAGAGGTCTCCAGACTCCAAGATGATAATAGGACGGACCAACGGTGATCGGCATGATTACACATCCTTGTTGAAAATCTCTTTTCCCGTGTTCAAAGGGGGCAAGAAGGATGATCCGGATGTTTATATTCAAGCCTTTGAACAGTAAGCCGAGCTGAAAAATATTGATGAGGATGACTGGGGTGAATACTTTTTGCGCTAAAGGAGGCAGCGAGAAAGTGGTACTACCATTACCCGGCTTTCCAGCTGAGATCCTACAATATACTACTTAAAGCCTTCAGACTAGAATATTCTGACAACAGAGGTGATGAGGATATTCTCTGTGAATTGGATAAGATTAAGCAGAGAAAATTGTCATTCTGAAGCTATGTTGAGAAAATCAAGGAGCTAACAAGGCAGCTACTGTGCAAGAGCCACCATCAAAAAAGCGATTGCGAGCATGGTTCTTGAATGGCTTTTGCAGCAAGAATCTTAGGGAGCAAGAGGTGCCAGCACTGACGAAGAAATTCAATGATTTGGTGTAGCGAGCCATGAAGGTGGAACAACAAGCTAAGAAGGAAAACGGTCATAAGAAGAGGAGGTCAAGTAGTAGCAGTCCTTCTACTGATGACTCTGATTCAAGCGGAGCTTCCAGTAGTTCTAAGAGTAGCTCTGATGAGAAGACCAAGGATAAGCCTAAAAAGGGGTCTTGGGCTAGGAAGATTGAAGAGATGGCAAATTGCTGAGATTAGTTAGACCAGACAACTGGTGAGAAGAATGGAGACTTGGTGTTCAAAATGTAAATCTAAGGACCATGTTTCCAATGAGTGCCCACAGTGTACTTATAAAGCCTATGGTCATCTATGGAATAACTGTGGCATTAGGATTCATCATTTCAAAAAGGGAAAAGACTTGTCAGTGGTGGCGTTTACCAATGCCAAACCAGTAAGAGTGGAAACTGCCAACGCTTCTCAGGAGGAGAAACTAGGTACCAGTGGTACTGGTACAAGGCACGGCAGATACCAATAAGGTACTGGCCAGGGCCGGAGGCGTGGTAATAATTTCTAGAGCTGAAGTCTGAATTGCTATACTTGTCAAAAGTATGAACATTTCGTAGCTCAATGTCCAAAAACACCTCTGACTGCGGCTATTAAGGCAAAGGTTCTAGAGCCGGTTCCAGTACGAGCAGTTACATGAAGCAAAGGGGTAGTGATTGAGGAAATCCCAGAGAGTCTAGAAAAACCAGTGAATGTTGAAAGCATCAAATGGGCTCAACAGAGAGAGGTATGGAAGGCCAAGGGTAAAGAAAAGGTGGTTGATGAATGACAGGAGCAGAGAGAACTAGCGGTGAAAATCACAGAGGATTTAGCCAAGAAGCTGCCAAAGCAGCCAGAGAGTTCTGAAGCACGGGTCATTCATAGATACCAGCCCAATCTACTGAGACGGATCAATCAAATCTCGACATGCCTGAGACCATGTTGGCTACAGTACAAGGGTTGATTGAAGAGTTGGGAGCTGATAGAGGATCTGAAAGCACTAAAATGAAGGAATGGCATTGTGAAGATATTACTAGTTCTTCAAGCTCTAACAACAACTCTGACCATGAGAAAGGGGAAATTCATGTCAAAATCTGTGACAAAATCCACAAACTCACTGTGGAGTAAGAAGACATTAGAAGAACTTTGCCTGAAGCAGCGAAATTCATAAGACAACAAAGGAAGGTTGAGGCGGAGGCCAGGACAGTTGACTTGACAACTGTCAGAGATGATGAAGTGCCGCTAATTCAAGTAGATTACAAAGTTCCAAAACAATGGGAATCACTTTTGAATGTCATTCTGGATGGAGGAGCAGGAGTAAAGATCATGGGAGTACATCTTCAGCAAGGGATGAGCATCAGAAACCTGAAGCCAGCACCTTTCAAAGTGCGGATGGCAGATCATCGAGTAGTGCAAGCTACTGGTATGATCAAGAATATGCAAATACGAGTGGGCTATGAGAAGTTCAAGGCTAGTTTTCTAGTTTTCGATGTGCAAGGAGCATATGGAATGCTACTAGGAAGCCCATGGTTGTGAACGGCACAGGCTGTTCACGACTATGCTAACCAAACTCTGACTATACAAGGGGCCAATTGGCAGGATCCAGATTTAGACAAACAACACTAGAAGCTAGAGAAAGGAGCTAAGACCTAAAGAACTATGCTAGAAGTATAAGATCAAGAAGATTGAAAGGATGTTAGCAGCTCTAAATATTTTTTCCTTAGCAAAAATTAATCTCAATGCAGTTCTACTGAATAAAAAGCAGGCTGACAAAGTGAAGAAGCAGTTTCCAGACCAGTTTACTAAACTCAATTCAGGAGAACGTTCAGTTCAGTTAACTCGAAGGCCGAAAGAATCAGTTAAATATAGCATGCCAGATCAGCCAGCACATTCTGTGGAGGACACCATAAATCGGAATAGTGATTCGAAACTCAAAGGGTCGTCTTGGGATTACGCCAAAGAGTCAACCAAGAGAAAAGGTGGCGCGCCTAACTGGTGAGGCGGTCCGGGGCGGGCAACAAGAAGAGCAACCTCTAGACACCCTTCAAGGCTCCCGTGCTACTCAATGGGGCTGGGGCACAACACAACACAAACCAAAACAACAAACCCACAGCCAAATCCCAACTACACATGGGCACCACCTAGTTTAAGAGCGAACTAGGACGCAAAAGAGGAGAATCGTTAGAGCAACCCACAAACAAGCAAGGAATTTACACTAACCCTAACACCAATGGAACACTCTCACACACTAAAATACGAGAGAGAGAGAGAGAGAGAGAGAGAGAGAGAGGGAGAGAGAGAGAGAGGGAGAGAGATAGTGCTCGGGCTGCTTTGAAACGTATCGGCAATGATCAAGCAAACACAACTATATATTTAAGAAAAAGAGAGAAAGGGGGAGGGGGTGCTTGTTGCATTAATACCTTCTTACAAATCTGTCATGACAAATCAAAGTGAGATTAGTATTTCTTCAACATAGCTTGCGTAAATTTCACCATAACACATCACAAAAAACAGCCACCCCAATCACTGTCTTAAAGCCAGGGGAGTCCTCTCCACCCTGTCGCCCTTTTACAGTATGTGGGATTTATGGCTAGATTGAAGACAACACCAGAGACAAGCTATCAAGAACTTAACAAAAAACACCAAGACACTTACGCATCATTGTTATCCATTACTTCACGTTGGAAGGGATACAAAGTATCCAAGCTTCGTCCAAATCCACCCTCCTTGATTCAACAAATGTTGGGCTTACACTAGCAGGAGAAATGATAGATTTCCTACTCTCAATTGAATGATCACTCTCTCTCTTACAATGGCATAGAGTTCCCTTGCTAATCCCCTATTACAACACATGCACATGCATAAGACAATGAGCTTCCACTCAAGAGCTCCTTCTAGAGAGGTTGAGCTTGGCTTCTCAAGCTATAGCATAGTGCTCTTGCTTATGGTTTCCCCCTTTTGTGCTAGCTACACCCTCCTTTTATAGCAATTTTGAAGGCTAGGGTTACTTCTCTAACCATGGTTGGGTTAGATTTTCAGCAATTTATCTAATTTCTTTTGCTTGGAATTATCAAGAAGTTGGTGGGAAAAGAGAGAGGAGAGAAATGGAGGTGATAGGACTTTTCATAGTGGGTTAGTGTTAGTAGAGTTAGTATTAATTTACAAATGGAATTGGATATTTACAATGGAAGTATCCATGTAGGATACAAATAAGGAAGAAAAACTCTTAAGAGGTAGTAAAAGGTGGATTTCTTACAAGGTTGATGCTCCAAGTGTCTTGAGTAGGGCCGATTTTGACGCTTAATGACGGTCCACTAGCTTTGACGGTACATTTTTTCTCCACTCTTGACCTTCCTTGAGAGACAAGGTAATTGAAGCTGAGTAATCAACCACCATGATGCTGTCTTTTAAGAGAAGAGGCTGAATTTTGTGGTTTTTTTGATAGATATGGGTAAATTGGAGGAGGAAAAATGAGACTAGGTGGTCAATTTTGGAATGGAATTGTGTGTGGGAGGTATGAGTTCACCATGGTTTCTCTTATTCTTCAAGGTTGAGGAGAAGGTGAGTAGGGTGCAGAGAGGAGTGGTGAGAGAGGTGGGGATGATGAGTGGAGAAGTGTGTGTGAAAGAGGAAAATGATAAAGTGGAAGAGGGAGTGTGGCTGCATAGCATGGGAAAACTGGGGTCCACTAATAAAATCATAGCTCACAGTTCGTAGCTCAAAAAAATATGAAAAAATTT
Organism: Adiantum capillus-veneris; assembly: GCF_014529385.1. Lineage (NCBI taxonomy): Eukaryota > Viridiplantae > Streptophyta > Polypodiopsida > Polypodiales > Pteridaceae > Adiantum > Adiantum capillus-veneris. Next base: position 94,726,851 of record NC_140947.1, on the reverse strand, counting down.
GAGGCAAAAGTTCAGCCCACGAGCTACAACTTTTGTTTGTATCACCTTTTCAAATTCGGAGAGCAAGTGAACTTTAAAAATTCAGCAAAACCGACCGTTTTTTTCCACTGCACAAGGTCCTTATGGGGTCCTTCTTTGGATGATTCTTTTGAATACCTCCAAGAGTGAGCCCTCCATAGTGCATGTATGCATGCCACCTACCCTTGACCTTATTTGGTAGGTCTATAATTGAAGATATTGTTGAGATTATGATATAAGCTAATAGTACAACTAAGAAAATCAAATATTGAGGGGTCTAAAAAATATGTACATGTCAAATATAAATAATATAAGTGGAAAAAATATAAAGGGGTCAAAAGAAATCTCTCTCATTATAAGGCTACCATAAAAAGATAAATATTTTTGGTGTTCTAATGTTTTAGAAAAAAAAAAAACAAAATAGATGTAGGAAGGGAAAAATCACAATAGTTAAAAAATATACACATAAATAAAACTAGTTTTTTTGGATTTTTGTTGGGGTGGAGTTACACCAAATATAAGAGAAGCTTACATGAAAATATTTCTATATGGAATAAAGAGTATGAAAAATGGTAAGAAAAAATTGTGGTAATGGTGAGGCAATGTACAGAGCATAAATAACACACACCTAGGTAGAAATATTTAAATAAATACCAAAATAATTATGAAAAAATCTTTTATTTAGGCCCTATATACAAAGAAATATTTACATATGCATGGGCCATAATATACTTATATTTTTTAATTTTTTTAATTTTTTTGGCTCAACTAGCCCAATGACTAGCTAAGTGAGGGCTTTTTAAGAAGATATGGAAAAAGTCCCGTGACTCACGCACGCCTATGTACAGTGAATGGTAGGGATAGCCACAGTGTTTGGGTGATTTTGGTAGGGTGAGGTAACTCACTGTGACAATTACGAAGAGCTGAAAAAATGGCTATCATTAGCTCTCCCCCTGGATGATGGTATATTCATGTACCATCATAAAGAATCTTTTCCAAAGAGAGTGCTTCAGAGTCCTTGACAAGATCTTCATTGTTTGGCCCCTTGGAATTTTGGTTTGTGTTACAATCATGCTTCATGTAACAATACTTACATGAGACAGTGGCCTTTTGACAGATCTTTGGTAGATCCTTTGGTAGAAGGCGACTCAAATAGGGCTTCAAGCGATACCCGTTTACTTTCTTGGAGTGCTCTTTACCATTCAAGTCCATAAGCTGATAGTAACTTGAATTGAAAGCCTTCTTGACTATGTATGGCCCTTGCCATCTTGTTTCAAATTTGGCATCAAAACGATTATCGAGTCGATTGTCATACCTTAGCACAAGATCTCCTTCATTGATGCCTTTGTCCTTCAGTTTCTTGTCAAGCTTCTCCTTTGTCTGTGTGGCTTTCCTCTTATAGCACTCGTATGCTGCTTCTCTTTTCCACTCAAGCTCAGCTAAGGTAAGAAGTCGATCCATCCATGCTTCTTGATCATCTTGTGCTGATTTGCCATGAAGTCGCATTGTTGGAATGTTTAGCTCAATTGGTTGTAAAGCCTCTTGACCATAGACCAAGTGAAATGGTGTGAACTCCGTGGCTTCCCTATATGTGGTTCGATACGCCCACAAGGCACCATCCAAGAAGTCATCCCACAACTTTGTCTTGTTTTTCACCATCTTTCTAATGATGCCTACAATGACACCATTAGCTTTTTCTACCAAACCATTTGATTGGGGATAGTAGGGTGTACTGTGACGATGTAGAATGTGAAGTTCTTCACATACTTCTGTGAGCAATCCCTTTCTAAACCCTGGACCATTATCAGAAACAATCTCCAAAGGTGTGCCAAATCTACAACAAATGTGAGTGTAGACGAATTTGCTCACTGTTTTCTCATTTACCTTTGCCACACTCTGTGCTTCCACCCACCTAGTCATATAGTCTACAGCCACTAGAATGTAGAGTTTACCATTTTTTGTCCTAGGCAGAGGACCCATAGCATCAATGCCCCACTTTTCAAACGGTCCATTTGCAAGCACGATTTGCCTTGGACCATAAACCAATCTTCTATTTCCATTTACCTGACAATTGTGACAACTTTTACACCAATGTTGGACATCCACATGCAGACTTGGCCAAACATACCCCGCAAGCAAAATCTTCTTCACAGTTAATTCTTGGGCAAAATGACCACCACATGCTTCTTCATGCAAACCTTTTAGAATGGCTGGAATTTCCTCAATAGTTGGTACTCTTCTGCATACTTGATCCCTCCCTCTTTGATAGAGGGAGCCTTCTAGGAAGAGATATGCGCTTGCCTTCTTCATGAGTCTCCTCTTCTGAGCCTTCGTGAAGTCTTGTGGAAACTCGCCCTCCAAAATGTAGCTAATAATGGGATTCAATGGCTCCAATCCCTGGTATCTCGGTTGCTTGACAGTTGCTGCCACCATGATGACCTGCACTTCTTTCTCAACACATGTAACTACTTGCTGTGCAAGTAAATCGGCATCTTCATTCTGTTTCCTAGGAATATGATATAGTTGCACTTCTTCAAATTGATTAAACAATCTACGAATGGCATGAAATTTTGTCCGTAAGCTTTCATTCTTGCATGCCCAAATACCTAAAATCTGTTTAACAATGAGAAGTGCGTCTCCCTTTACCATGAGGCGTTGTATCCCTTGGCCAATGCACATCTTCAAACCATGAATTAGTGTGTCGTATTCTGCTTCATTGTTGCTAGCTGAACTTGGTAGATTGAACTTCTCTTTCATGACCACCTCTCCACTTGGGTTGAGCAACACTAGCCCTCCCCCTGCTTTTCCTGTGGCTCGACGAAAAGCTCCATCAAAGAACAAGGTAAAAGCATTAGGAATACTTTTTGGTAGTGGCAATGGTAGGGTCTTAACTTGAGGCACCTTAATTTCCTTCTCATGTACCCTATAAGTGAGAATCCCTGCCAATTGTGCACGCACACTATCTTCTACCTTGAAAGAGTATTGAAACTCTTGCAACTCCATAATCCACTTTGAGATCCTAGTACTAAGATTCATTTGAGATGACACCCAAGGGAACAAATTGTCTGCGGTGAGGATTACAAAAGGTTTTGGGAGCAAGTAGGATCTAAACTTTCTCACCGAAAACATGAGAGAAAGCATCATGAGTTCTGCTTCTGTGTAGTCTCTCTCCAAAGCATTCATGACCCTACTAGCAAAGTAGATGGGTTGCATCCTTGTACTGTGGGGATCTTGTTGTAGCAACACGGCACCAATTGTTTCCCTTCCAACACTAGAGCTAACAAAGAATGTGTACTCCCAACAAGGAGACATGAGTGTTGGTAGCTCTGACAAAATGACTTTAATGTTACAAAAATACTCTTCAATCTCATCAGACCATGAAAATTCTACTTGTTGTGTCAACTTTTGCAAAGGATGAAGCAACTCAGAGGCTAAGTGAATGAAGCGTGACATATACTTCACCTTCTGAATGAAAGAGATGACTTCCTTAAGACTCTTCGGTGATGGGAGCTCAATAAGAGCCTTTGCCTTTGAAGGATCCACCTCAATGCCTTTATAGGAAACCTTGTGACCGAGCAAGATCACTTCATCCTCACCTATGTGGCACTTGTCGGGGTTGAGTTGACCTCCCATGTCGTAGAGCTTCTTTAAACCTTCTTCTACCCTTTGTAGATGCAATGATTTTGAGCTATAAATGCAGAAATCATCAATGAACACCCTAATCGACTTTCCAAAGAATGCTTGAAACACCATGTTCATGAAACGTTGGAATGTTGCAGGAGCATTTGTCAGACCAAATGGCATGACTCTAAAATCATAACAACCCCAAGGAGTGATGAAGGTTGTTTTTAACTGATCTTCCAATGCGATACCTATTTGAAAGTAGCCTGAGTAGCCATCACACAGAGTGTACTTCTCATGACCAGCTACCTCATTTAGTATCTCATTCTGAAATGGGAGGGGAAAGTGATCTCTTTTTGTTGCCTCATTGAGTGGACGGTAATCCACACACACCCTCCACTTTCCGTTTTTTTAAGGAGTGACAACAACGGGAGAGACCCACTCTGAATTCTCCACTGGATAAATGAACGTGCTGCTAGAAGCTTTCTTACCTCCTTGAGTAAAGCCTGCTCCTTGATGACTCCTAGCCTTCGTAGCTTCTGAGCCTTAGGTGTGGCCTCTGGCTTCAACTCAATTTTGTGTTGAACAACATCTACTCCACGCACATCGGTGTAGTCTTTAGCAAAAATCCTAGGAAATTTCCTTAGCACACATTTGAACTCCTCTCTTTCATCCTTTGTAAGTGTTGTTGATAGAATACCTTCCAGCATCCCTTCATCTTGAACACCTTCGTTCTCTTGAGGACCTACCTCCTCCAAGCCTCGAGAAGAGGTCTCCTCGTTGTTTGGCTTAAACCTTACCCCCATGACTTCAATGGAAGACTCCTCCTCAGTAATGCTGCCACTACTTTCTTCTTCTGAAGTGCTATCAGTCCAACCTTCTTCCGTCTCACTTTGAGATGATTCTTCATGGAGCTCCTCTTGGCGTTGCTCCTTCATGTCAAAGACAACCTTCTTATGATTGTCATTCCTGCAAATTAATTTCCCACTCTCCCAATCCTGCAAAGCTCGCATTTTCATTAGCCATGGTCTTCCTAGGATAAATGGATAACCACTTCCCTTGGTCGACATAACATAAAAATCCACTGCCTTCTTACAACCCCCACCCAATACAATAAGCTTTTACTATCCAACAGACTTACACACCCCCATAACATACCCACCAGCCCCCCATCACATCAGCAATGATGAGGATGTTGATGTTGCATTTCTTTTGATGACAAAAAAATCCATGAGTCTGGTTTAGTTGCATTTGCAAAAATGAATTGATGAAAGTAAGGCCCTATGAAGTGATTGAACTGATGCAAACCAAGGTTGAATTTTGAGGAGTAGGAATTGATGACACGTGATCAGTGGAGACCTCTCAGCTATGGAAAAGGAGATATATTTGCACATGCTGGCTAGTTTTCTGGATTTTTTCATTACTTTATATGAAGAGATTAGAGGGTTCAAAGGAGAAGAGATGCATATAGAGCTAAAAGAAGTTGCTAAGACAGTGCGACAAAGGCTTAGGCTTAGAAGGATGGGTCAAGAGAAAATGGAAGCCTTGCGGGAAGAGGTGGACAAGTTATTAAAGGCAGGGTTCATAGTCCCAGTGGAAACCACGGAATGGGTGAGTCCAATAGTGGTCAGCCCAAAGAAGGATGGAAAGTGGAGGATTTGTGTAGAGTTTAAGCCCTTAAATGCATCCACTAAGAAGAACCCATACCCTCTTCCATTCATTGATCAGATCTTGGATTCAGTGACAGGTTATGAGAGGTACAGTGTGTGTGATGGTTTTTCACGCTATTTTCAATTGAAGATTGCTCTTAAAGACCAAAGAAAGAGAACTTTCATTACGCCATGGGGTTGTTATTGCTACACAGTATTGCCATTTGGGTTGTCGAATGGACCATCTTTCTATCAAGAGAGAGCCAGTTGGGTATTGGCACCATTCACTAGTAGTTGTGTTAAAGCTTTTATGGACGACTTTTGTGTCTACAGTAGTAGGGCTAAACACCATGAGGAGCTGCAGATGGTATTCGCTGGATATGATGAATATGGAGAACAAATAAATCCAAACAAATGTCATTTATCACAACCAAGGGTGAAGTTATTGGGCCACATGGTGTCAGAAAATAGCATTGAGGCTGATCCAGACAAGGTTAGGTCTATTATTCTTCTTCCATCACCTACGAGTACGAAGCAATTGGCAACCTTTATACACAAAGTGAAGTACATGGTGCGGTTTACTCCATTGTCTTCATAGCTCCTTTATCCATTACAACAAGTGGCAAAGCCTATGATCCATTGCAATGGGATGACAAGTGTGAAGAAGTGTTTCAAGAGGTGAAAGAGGTGTTAGGGGGGTTGTCAGCCATGCAGGCTCCTGATTGGGAATAAGCGTTTTATGTAAATCCATCAGTAGCAAATGATGCCATTGGAATTTGGAGCCATGCTATTGCAAAAGGGGAAGGGTAGCCATTCTGTGAGGCCAGTGTATTGTGCAAGCCGAGTGAAGTGGTAGTAGAGAGAAATTTCTCCGAAGTAGAGCTAGTGATGGCTAGTGTAATATTTGCTTGTCAACGATTTCATCATTACTTGCTACCACGACCTTTTGTTTTCTTAACGAGTTGTGTCTTTTTGCCACAGTTAATTAATGGCACTAACATGTCAAATGTGTCAAGAAATGGGTAATTGAGCTTCAAGAGTTTGAGTTCTCTTTTTTAGTGGAAGACAGTACAAGAGCTAGCTACCCTAGCTGATTAGTTGACTTACAAGGAGAATCCCCTTCTTGTTAAGGAAGAGGTGGTGAGAAGGGTAGTTGAAGAAGTGCCACAGATCAGCAATGCACATGTGTTGTTCTTTGATGGCTCATACAGAAAGAGCCATGATGCGGCTTCAGGGGGTATAGCACTTTATGATCCAGAGGGGAAGCTAGTATGCAAGAGAGGTTTCAAATTGGATGCTCATAGTAACAATGAGGCTGAATATGCTAAGTTGGAAGCCAGATTACACATTTGTTTGAAGCATGGGATTAGAATGTTGAGCATAAAAGATGATGCCTTGTTAGTTGTGAAGCAAGTGTTGGGTGTGTGGAGAGAGCAAGAACACCTCATTGAAGGAAATGTGTTTCAGAATTAAAGGCCTGTTAAAAAATTTTGAAGCATGGAGTATCAGACACATTGAACGTGCTCCAAATGGAGAGGCACATGAAGCAGCTCAAAGCATGATTGGGGAGCTATTTGTGTTGAGAATAAATTTACCTCTTTATCATGGCCGGGAAAGTTTGGCTCAAGAAGAGGAGTTTTTGCTAACAGGAATCATTCCGAAGGACATTCAGAAGTCTAAGAAGTATGGTTTTGTGCGTAGAGCATCTAGGTACAAATTGATTGGTGATGAAGCATGAACTCTGGCCGCAAGTTTCCTAAAGAGTCTTCCTCAATGGTGAAATGCACTCGCCAAACGCCAAATTTCACTCTATTTACCAATCTTAGGGCACACACTAGTTGGATGAATGCGCGGTCTTCCTTAGTGCCCAACAACAAGAGGAAAATGGAATCCACGCGTAGGACCTTCCGTCTTAACTTCACCACCCTCTTGTTATGAGGGAGACGCCTTACTACTTGCTCCTGCAACTCTCAATTGGTAATAGAGCTAGATCTCTAAGGATTGAACTTTCACTACACACACATTCCCAGTTAGAACAAATGATCGTTTTTTTGTTTCTTGTAACAACTTGGACAAAGAAAAAACAAACATACACACTATTTTGCCGGGCTGCACTTCATTTTAAAATAAAATGAACACATGTACATCAAAAGAAGTGTGGTAGTTGATGAGAGGTAGAATGACAGGGTTTTGGTGATGCAAGAATTTCTCCTACTCTTTGGGCACCAAACATGAACACCATACGTTGTTGAAAATGGATTTTCCTACTAATTGCAATGTTTATTCTAATGTGTGGAGTGAAATGGAAGGGGAAAACCTCTATTCCTGGGCCATTATCCATGGTCTATGCATGACCTAATGCTTAAAACAAAACAAAAATATAAACGTCCAAACTAAGGTCGTACCTAATGAGAGGCAAAATAAAAGGATTTACTGAAGCGTTTATCTCGGCCAACCTAAGAGGACCTAAAATTCTACGAATCACACGTTGAAATTGCAACTTAGTACTAACAATTATGTGTACCTTTTGCCTTGCAATGGGAATGAAGGGATCATACAAATTTTCGTGATTCATGCAAACTACTTGACTATGCTAAAGGTTGATTTCACACAAAATTACACAAGCCGTTCCTCAGTGGGGGCACCAATTTGAGGCGGTCCGGGGCGGGCAACAAGAAGAGCCAACCTCTAGACACCCTTCAAGGCTCTCGTGCTGCTCAATGGGGCTGGGGCACAACACAACACAAACCAAAACAACAAACCCACAGCCAAATCCCAAGTACACAAGGGCACCACCTAGTTTAAGAGCGAACTAGGACGCAAAAGAGGAGAATAGTTAGAGCAACCCACAAACAAGCAAGGAATTTACACTAACCCTAACACCAATGGAACACTCTCACACACTAAAATACGAGAGAGAGAGAGAGAGAGAGAGAGAGAGAGAGAGAGAGAGAGGGAGAGAGAGAGAGAGGAGAGAGATAGTGCTCGGCTGCTTTGAAACGTATCGGCAATGATCAAGCAAACACAACTATATATTGAAGAAAAAGAGAGAAAGGGGGAGGGGGTGCTTGTTGCATTAATACCTTCTTACAAATCTGTCATGACAAATCAAAGTGAGATTAGTATTTCTTCAACATAGCTTGCGTAAATTTCACCATAACACATCACAAAAAACAGCCACCCCAATCACTGTCTTAAAGCCAGGGGAGTCCTCTCCACCCTGTCGCCCTTTTACAGTATGTGGGATTTATGGCTAGATTGAAGACAACACCAGAGACAAGCTATCAAGAACTTAACAAAAAACACCAAGACACTTACGCATCATTGTTATCCATTACTTCACGTTGGAAGGGATACAAAGTATCCAAGCTTCGTCCAAATCCACCCTCCTTGATTCAACAAATGTTGGGCTTACACTAGCAGGAGAAATGATAGATTTCCTACTCTCAATTGAATGATCACTCTCTCTCTTACAATGGCATAGAGTTCCCTTGCTAATCCCCTATTACAACACATGCACATGCATAAGACAATGAGCTTCCACTCAAGAGCTCCTTCTAGAGAGGTTGAGCTTGGCTTCTCAAGCTATAGCATAGTGCTCTTGCTTATGGCTTCCCCCTTTTGTGCTAGCTACACCCTCCTTTTATAGCAATTTTGAAGGCTAGGGTTACTTCTCTAACCATGGTTGGGTTAGATTTTCAGCAATTTATCTAATTTCTTTTGCTTGGAACTATCAAGAAGTTGGTGGGGAAAGAGAGAGGAGAGAAATGGAGGTGATAGGACTTTTCATAGTGGGTTAGTGTTAGTAGAGTTAGTATTAATTTACAAATGGAATTGGATATTTACAATGGGATTATCCATGTAGGATACAAATAAGGAAGAAAAACTCTTAAGAGGTAGTAAAAGGTGGATTTCTTACAAGGTTGATGCTCCAAGTGTCTTGAGTAGGGCCGATTTTGACGCTTAATGACGGTCCACTACCTTTGACGGTACATTTTTTCTCCACTCTTGACCTTCCTTGAGAGACAAGGTAATTGAAGCTGAGTAATCAACCACCATGATGCTGTCTTTTAAGAGAAGAGGCTGAATTTTGTGGTTTTTTTGATAGATATGGGTAAATTGGAGGAGGAAAAATGAGACTAGGTGGTCAATTTTGGAATGGAATTGTGTGTGGGAGGTATGAGTTCACCATGGTTTCTCTTATTCTTCAAGGTTGAGGAGAAGGTGAGTAGGGTGCAGAGAGGAGTGGTGAGAGAGGTGGGGATGATGAGTGGAGAAGTGTGTGTGAAAGAGGAAAATGATAAAGTGGAAGAGGGAGTGTGGCTGCATAGCATGGGAAAACTGGGGACCACTAATAAAATCATAGCTCACAGTTCGTAGCTCAAAAAAATATGAAAAAATTTGAGGCAAAAGTTCAGCCCACGAGCTACAACTTTTGTTTGTATCACCTTTTCAAATTCGGAGAGCAAGTGAACTTTAAAAATTCAGCAAAACCGATCGTTTTTTTCCACTGCACAAGGTCCTTGTGGGGTCCTTCTTTGGATGATTCTTTTGAATACCTCCAAGAGTGAGCCCTCCATAGTGCATGTATGCATGCCACCTACCCTTGACCTTATTTGGTAGGTCTATAATTGAAGATATTGTTGAGATTATGATATAAGTGAATAGTACAACTAAGAAAATCAAATATTGAGGGGTCTAAAAAATATGTACATGTCAAATATAAATAATATAAGTGGAAAAAATATAAAGGGGTCAAAAGAAATCTCTCTCATTATAAAGCTACCATAAAAAGATAAATATTTTTGGTGTTCTAATGTTTTAGAAAAAGAAAAAACAAAATAGATGTAGGAAGGGAAAAATCACAATAGTTAAAAAATATACACATAAATAAAACTAGCTTTTTTGGATTTTTGTTGGGGTGGAGTTACACCAAATATAAGAGAAGCTTACATGAAAATATTTCTATATGGAATAAAGAGTATGAAAAATGGTAAGAAAAAATTGTGGTAATGGTGAGGCAATGTACAGAGCATAAATAACACACACCTAGGTAGAAATATTTAAATAAATACCAAAATAATTATGAAAAAATCTTTTATTTAGGCCCTATATACAAAGAAATATTTACATACGCATGGGCCATAATATACTTATATTTTTTAATTTTTTTAATTTTTTTGGCTCAACTAGCCCAATGACTAGCTAAGTGAGGGCTTTTTAAGAAGATATGGGAAAAGTCCCGTGGCTCACGCACGCCTATGTACAGTGAAATGGTAGGGATAGCCACAGTGTTTGGGTGATTTTGGTAGGGTGAGGTAACTCACTGTGACAATTACGAAGAGCCGAAAAAACAGCTATCATTGGTTACTCCCAGATGACCAAGAGATCGAGCAATGGAATCTAGGCTCTAGCGACAATCCTAGAATGATCAAAGTTAACAAACATCTGAACCCTACAATGAAGGAGAAAGCACGCAGAATGTTCTAGCATTACAAATATGTCTTTGCCTGGGAACACACTGATCTGAAAGGGGTGGATCCAGAGGTCTGCTAGCACAGGATACTATTAAAGCTGGATGCCAGGCCAATGAGATTGCAGCGATACCGAATGAATCCCAATTATGCTAAGAAGGTCAAGGAAGAGATTAACAACCTTCTCAAAGCTCGGTTCATCATTGAAGTGGCCAGTAGTGATTGGTTGCTTCCTATTGTAGTTGTTCCCAAGAAGAAGGGTAAGTTGAGAGTATGTGTAGATTATAGAAAACTCAACACTCAAACCATCAAGGATCCATTCACATTGCCCTTCACAGATATGTTGCTTGATGATATTGCAGGGTATGAGATGTACAATTTTATGGATGGATATAGTGGCTACAACCAGTTACAAATTTCTCCTGAGGATCGGGGGAAGACCACTTTCATTACAGAGTGGGGAGCATTTATGTATCTAGTAATGCCATTTGGCCTATGCAATGCATCAACCACTTTTCAGCGGTGCATAATGGAGATATTCAATGAGTTTCTTCATCGGTTCCTTGCCATATTCGTGGACAACTTCCCTGTATATTCAGAAGAGGAACAACATTTACTATTCTTGGAAATGGTTTTTAAGCGCTGTCAAGAGAAGCGGATTTGTCTAAATCCATTCAAATCTGTTTTCCTACTCTGGAAAGGATGGCTGCTGGGACATGTGGTATCCCGCAATGGAATAGAAATGGCCAACAAAAAGATCTAGTGCGTTCAGCAGGCCAAGGCGCCTAGGAATGCATCTGAGTTAAGTTCTTTCTTGGGATATATTAACTTTTACAAAAGATTTGTGCATAAATTTTCCTCCCAAGCTTTACCACTGTATGAGCTCACAAAGAAAACCAGCAATTTCAATTGGACTGCTGAGTGTGAGGAAAGTTTTCAGAACTTAAAAAGTGTCATTATTAGTAAACCAGTCCTTCGGAAACCAAATTGGGATGTTATCTTCCATGTATATGTGGATGCTTCCGCGCTGGCGACGGGGGCGATACTAGCCTAGCCAGATGGAAGGACTGACTATCCTGTCTACCTTTCCAGTCGCAGATTCAGCCAGGCTGAACAGGGTTATACAACCACTGACCGAGAAGCTCTAGGGATGGTTTTTAGTGCTACAAAATTCAGGCATTATTTGCTAGGCAAATTGTTTCATTTCTATGTGGATCATCAGGACCTATTATTCTTGATTAATAAAGTCATTATTCAAGGCAGGCTAATACAGTGGATGATTTTCCTTATGGAATTTGAATTCCGCATTTTCCATAAACCTGGCAAGAACCACTGTGGCACTGATTTCCTCTCTAGGAGTACGAAGGGTTGTTCTGAAGCGTCTTTAAAAGACGAACCAGTGGATGCTGAATTATTTCAGCTGGAAGCGAAAAAATCAGTCGATCTTGAAATATATGAAGTATATCAGTTTCTTTCTCAGGGTGGTTTCTCAGATGACTGGAAGCAAAACCAGAAGAAGGCTCTGGTTATCAAAAGCCTAAAGTTTACCATCATTGGGGACTCACTCTACGGATTAGGTGTCGATGGGATTCTTTGCCGATGTGTGCCTATGGAGGGGAGAATGCAAGTTATCTCAGAGGCACATAATGGAGAATCTGGTGGACACTTTTATACTCATGTTACTTACAAGAAGATTCTGCAGATTGGTTTATGGTGGCAAACCTTGATATCCGATGTCAGAAGTTTTTGCAAAACCTGTGACATATGTCAAAGAATGGGTAGGCCCACAGCTGCAAACATGACTCCCTTAACACCAGTTCAGCCACTGGGTGTTTTTATGAAATGGGGTCTGGATTTCATGGGACCATTCAAGAAGGTTACTCCCAAGAAGAATAGGTATATAGTGATGGCTACCTTCTATGTAACCAAGTGGGTAGAAGCGAAGGCTCTTCCTGACAACACAGCCAAATCCACTGTAAAATTTTTATTTGAGAACATTATCTGCCGCTATGGCTGTCCTGTGGAGACTGTGTCGGACCAAGGGACACACTTCATCAATGACACTATGGAGATCCTTATGGATATGATTTCAGTCAAGCATCAAAAATCCACACCTTATTATCCTAGATGCAATGGACAGGCCGAAAGCAGTAACAAGACCATTAAGACTCTTCTCACTAAGATTGTGTAGAAAAAGCCACCTGTGGGATTTGAAGATTTAGACTGCTTTATGGGCATAGAGGACATCTTATAAGGTCACTACAGGATTAACACCATTTAGAATGGTATATGGCACTGAAGCTGTTGTTCCCTATGGAATTTTTTATTGCAAGTCTCAGAATGGCTGTAGAATATGGGTTAGATTTCAATCACAATCTTAAGAAGCAACTGGAGGATCTTACCCAGTTAGATGAACTGAGAATTCGGTCAAGGATTTTTCCGCCGGTCTTTGAATCAGACGGTGGATTTTTCCAGCAGTTTCCACAGCAGACGCTGGATTTTTCCACTCAGGGGTTGGTGTCACTTGGTTGGAAGACCCTTGGAATTACAATTACAAGGGTGTCAAGCACTCAATAACCCAGCACAAGAAGAATCAGACGGTGGATTTTTCCAATCCGACTTGGTGTCTTTTGGCTGGATGCCCTTGGAACTACAACTATAGGGGTGTCAAGCACTCAACGACCAAAATTCCAGAAGAATCAGACGGTGGATTTTTTCTGAGAAATTTTGGAATCTTGCAAAAATTCAAGAAAGGAAGGAAGGATGTAGATGGCGGAGACAGTCTCATTGGGTGGAAACCGGCTCCTGTGAGACGAACAGCGGATCAGTCAACAATTACCACGACAGTTACCACAGTAACTCCCAAGGCATATAAATAGGACCCATTACATTGTAATTGGGTTGGCATTTGTCGGTTGTACTTCTACTTAGCTTTTGATTCATAATCCTTAGTTCTCGAGCTGTTCTTGAGCTACATTATCTTTATCTGTAATCTTTCATCTGTAATCCTAAATATAGTAGTCCAGTGTACTTCAGGCATACATACTTTGTACTCATTCTCTCTAACTCTGAATCAGAACATCATTCTCAGTCAAACAAGATGAAGGCATCATGTTACCTTACCGTTTCCCAAGCATAGGAGAGAGGTGATCCTTTGCAATGAGCATCCTCTTTTGGAGCTTTGATGGTGGAAGCTCTAGGAGTCTCACTATGGGTATTTCACTTCGCAGAAGAACGATCCCCAAACTTAAAACACTTAAGGTCCTTGCAAAAAGGTTCAAGCTCTGCAGGAGAGAGTTTGTTTTTACCTTTGTAAACTCCCTTCTCCTTGGACCGATTGTTGTTGTTCTTGTAATTTGAATTGCCTTGGGAAGAATTTTGAGCATTGGTTTTCCCGTTTGCATCACTTTTGTCTTTTTTTCCATAGGCTTGACATTTTGTCTAGACCCTTGTTGAAAATTGATGCGAGAAGCAACCATGGTATCGAGGATTACTTCGGTGATAAAACCAGGACATTGGGAGTTGACATACTCGGCCATTTCTTCAGGTAATCTTGCGCAAAATTGTTTCTTTTTCTCAACAAATTCTATCTTTTGGAAGGCAGTAACCTTGAGGTTTAAATCCCAAAACTTGTCCACATATTTGTGAATAGACTCATGGCAAAGAAGCTTCAAACTGCACCATTCGATAAGGACTTTATCCTTTGCAATGCTTGCAAGGAATTGCTTTATGATGGAAACTTGTAGAGTTTTCCATGTCTTTGGGGCTTCATCGTTGCCACAAAGGCTAGCCCACCATTGACAAGCCAATTTTCAAAAGTGCATAGCTATATGGTTTAGCTTGGAGGACTCTATGAAGCCCTTGTCTCCAAAGGCCACATCAAATTGCAGGATGAAGGCCAATACTTTGTCGTTGGCACCAAAGGTGCCATCGTAGGTGAGAAAAGAGATAATCTTTCCTCCTTCTTTGAACTTCTTGAGCTTTTGTGATCTTTTTCATGCAGGGTATTATTTTCAATGTCATCCCCACTTGTATTCTCTAGGAGAATAGCCATAGCTTTTGTCGGAAGAGGCGAAAGGTGAAGAAGCAAAAGACGGTGAACTCTTTCTTGACCTTTTCTTCCTTTGTTTTCTCTCTTCCCTTTTGGAGTGACGAGGAGAAGGAATGTGTGTTGACTGTTTCTCTTGGGAGGAGTTGGCAATTGTCTAGACCGTCGTCTTCATGGAGCCACACCTTCAAAGGAACTTAGGAATTCATTACTTTCTTGTTCTTTGGATTCCTCTTCTCATATGGGAGGGAGTCTTCTTTTGGGAGTCTCATCAAGAGGCATCCTAAGCTCTCTCTCCTCTTGGAGAGGAAGGGAAATCCCATAAGCACAAAGGTTTTGAATAACTTCGTCTTGCAAAGCAAGGTTTCCCATAGCTTTTTGCAACCTAGTAACAATATAATTGACAAATATGAGGGCATCATCATTAGCACCTTCATGTGCAAAATCAAAGTTATCAATGTTCACTCTACTCTCTTGGTTATTGTCAACCATGCTAATTATACTTATGTGTTTACTTAGTGTATTCTTTGGCAATTCAAAACCTTAGTTGCTACTCCTCTTAGCCTTTGAAAATAAACACTTAAGTATCTACACCCACGGCTCGAATTCGTTAATTATAGAGAGTAGTGGAGTGGGTCTAATATTGCAGAATTGCCGAGGGCTAGCTCCTTTTGGACTTCTTATGGGTCAATAATGCTAAAGCCATAGGCAAGTCTAAAAACACCCCATTATTAAGACCAAAGCTCCCAAGGTGTGCACCATATCCCACATAGTGGGCTCAACAAACCCGATAATAGATCCTAGTCCCACTTACCCTAATATAATTAACCAAATGAACCATTAATAGGCTACTTAAGGACCTCTCTTATTAAGCAAGAGAAGAGAAACCAAATGCTCTAATACCAAAGTAATGGAAATGGCCTATGAACTTTGAGAAAGCAGAATTAAGAGAATTAGAGTGAGCATTTTTGTGAGATTACTTTGAGAACATAAAGGGTGAACTTAATTGATGATAGCAACATACACCTAGTACTTAATTAAGTTGGAATGAGCAATACTTTTTCAAGAGAGAGTATTAGAGAACATGACAATAGTTGAGGACCAGATTTACTTGGAGCCGGTCCCCCCTCCAATAGATGTTTGTATTATAGATTCTCCCATCAAGAAAGACTTGGTACAATACAATCTTTGTGTTCCTTGTGACCTAAGTGATGCAATCAAGATGGAAAGCTTCATGCATCACGAGCATAACATGAACTTTGCAAAAAGAATTAACTATCACAAGCCTCCGTCCCAAAGCCTCAAACACCTTCAAAGGTGGAGAGAGCTTGCGGGGAATGAGGGTAGTAAAGAGGAAGAAGAATCATTCATAGAAGAAAGAAATAGTTCATCACTTATCATCACTCTTCTTGCTTAGCATAGCATAATAGCATAGTAATGAAGATGAAGAAGATGGAAATCTTAAGCATTGAAGCATGGCTTTTGGTTCAATTTGCATTCCATAGCCAAGAGTGTTGGTGTAGGCTCTCAACTTCTCAAGCTTGGAAAAGGAGATGGAGCTCTTGCTTTTTGCACTTCACACAAGTAGTGTGTGTGTGTGTGTGTGTGTGTGTGTGTGTGTGTGTGTGTGTGTGTGTGTGTGTGTGTGTGTGTGTGTGTGTGTGCGTGTGTGTGTGTGGGAGAGTATACTTCTCTCTCTCTCTCTCTCTCTCTCTCTCTCTCTCTCTCTCTCTCTCTCTCTCTCTCTCTCTCTCTCTCTCTCGTATTACTTAATTATATCATTTGGACATGTGTTCTCTTTTTCCTCTTTGAAAGAAAGAACTAAATTAGTTATTTTTATGCATCTAAATTATCATTAGACCCCTTAAAAGCCTATCCAATAGGATTCAAGCACATCATAAAGGCCCCAATGGGGGGGAATCTTGACATGTGTCTTTTATGCTTCTTAAGATATCATGTTTGAATTGAACACTTCAAGCACCTTAGTAATTTAAGCATGAAAATTGTTTATGCCTCTTGAGAGATCATATTTGAATTGAACATTTCAAGAACCTTAGTCATTTAAGCATGAGAAGTACCTCAAGCTTGGGCAAGGTTCCCACAAACACCTGAAGCACCCTAGTTATCAAGCACGACAAGCACCTCATGCTTGGGTAGGATTCTCACCTCAAGGTGCCCTAGCTTGCCTAAGGTCAAAGGGCTTTTAAACAACACTAACTTTTGGGGGTCTTGAATGAAGCTAACCCTAAGGTATTTAAGCTCCATTAGGTAGCATTTCTCTTTAATAGACCATCTCTCATTTGGACCCCTTTAACCTGGCCTTGTGTTAAGACACATCTATAAGCACGTGTCTATATTCTAGCCCTTGTTCCCGTTTATTCTCCCACATTAAATAACTAGTTTAATATGAAAAAATTATTTGGGTTGGTTAGATATTAGATTTTATGACACCATCTTTCATTATATTGATCATCCATTTCAATTGTATAGTGTCAAGTTTATTCCTCTTATTTGGTACTTAATGTATCGTTGCTTTTCTGATTTGCCCGCTACCATCATTGGCATTAGTCTAAACCTTTGCTTTGGGAGAGCGTCTATCATCCCCCTATGAATACCTTTGCATGGATTGAGTTGAATGCTAAGATTCCTCAAGCCCCTCAGTGCCTCTCCTACTAGGGCTACCTATCTCCTCATTCTCGGATTGAGATGCATCATTAGAACTTTTATTCCAATTCGTTAAGCATCGTGATGATATGGTCCTCCCTCTTGTTGATCATCTTGACAGAATTGCAAATGTTCAATTGGCTCCAAATTCCAATTTGGAGATAAGTTTCTATCACGATCTTAGGCTCACCATCATGATTGCAAAAATAGAATGAATTGGTCACTCTAACAATTTTCCACATTAAAGAGTCAAAATCAAATGTTAGATAAGATAAAATAGACAACGGATTTGTACTTCAAATGAACATAGGGAAAATCAAATAATGCACTGAATTGAAAGTGCAAAGTCAGATGTTGGACACAAGATACTGAATTATGGATTACAACAGAGCTCAATTACAATAAGATCAATAGCTTGACGACTACAGAATACTAAAGACAAGCTAATGGAGTGGCAGTGTCCCCAAAGCTAAATTAGTAGGTCCTAATTATAGGTGTCGTATTAGATTTTCATGATTGTGCACTATTACATTCATTGGCCATAATAACTATTAGTAACTTCTAACCTGACTATGTACATGCACCTGTTTAAAGACAGTTTCCACTATATACATACTCTCTCTCTCTCTCTCTCTCTCTCTCTCTCTCTCTCTCTCTCTCTCTCTCTCTCTCTCTCTCTCTCTCTCTCTCTCTCTCTCTCTCTCTCGCTGTGTGTGTGTGTGTGTGTGTGTGTGTGTGTGTGTGTGTGTGTGTGTGTGTGTGTGTGTGTGTGTGTGTGTGTGTGTGTGTGTGTGTGTGTTAGCAGAAAGCTAACTCGAATACCATTTTTTGAAGTTCTCATTATAAAAAAACACTTATTTTTTTTTATAAATCTGGAATATTGTAACTCTTATTTTTTGAATAAACTTTGTAATAGATGAGCGGAGGCTACAAGCTTTTAGATTATATCAACCTTTCATTACCCGTCTTTAGTTAGAGCTCCCAAAATATTAGTTTTGACCACCAAAATCCTTAGCTAAAGTATAAAAGCCAGTTTTTGTAAGTTATTATTAAGTTTTGGATAATGAAATACACAACGTGAGCTAACGGCTCTCACTTCTCTCCTTCTCATGTTTCCTACTCCCTCCTCGGTTGTCATATTACAGTCGCGTTTGTTGCATTGCAACCGCATGTAAGAACTGAACATATACGTAAACACTTCATGGTATTTTGTAGCTTTTGGCGTCGTCGTCCCGCGGCCTAATTTCATCATAAGTAGGAATTACACTTCAAAATCAAAAGCTAAGCATAGGTGGGGTATTGGGGCATCATTGCTAAGCATCTAGGTGCATTCTGCGTCAAAAACGACTAGGTCAAAAATCCACTGTTGTTAATAATCGCACTTGACCTAAAGTGGGATTTGACACCATAAGCATGTGTGCTTAGGTCTTATAAACTTGTCCTAGAAGTTTTGTTACGTTTGGATGTCATTTGATACTATAACGGATGTGATTTGTTTGCCGATAAGCCATTGGCTTTTGGTGATTTCAGTCATTTAAGTGTAGCTTGAGTTAGATGCGAGTTGTTTGTTGTTTTCCACAAGATTGACAACCTCTTGTAGCCTCTATGCCTAGTCGAGTTAGCTTCATCCCATGGATTAATAATTTAATCGTGGTTCTCGCTAAATCTGCAATACGATAGGAGTGAGGTTAGACACCCATCCCACATTTAGCGTCGCTGCCGGGGATCGAAGAGACCTAAACTAGGGAAAAACAAAAGCGTCTTGTGAAGTTGTCCTTTAACTTCCTCTAGGACCTCCTAGAGTTAAAAACTTTCTTTTAGAAACCGCATAGCCTAAGATTATCGTCTTTTGCTGTGTAGACGTAGCTTGGAGGTAAGTTGTACTTGTCGGGTGCCTTTAGGATTGTAGGATAGTGGAACTAGATTAGGATTTTGAGGATAATTGATAGACATACAAGTCTTAAGATCAAGGCTCAGAAAACCATAAAAAACATGAAAACGGGTGTTTGTGGACACTTTCCACAAGCCCATTGGATGAGAACCTAGGAGTAGGGTAAGTAGGATCCGAGGTGGATTTCAGAACATTGCTCTCTCCGAAAGAATCATTGTGAGTGTTATTTGAAGTTGTAGAATTTCAGGTCTATGGCTAGAAATAGCATGAAAAGACTCCAAACCACTCAATCCGACTCGAGAGCAAGCCTAAAAGTTGTATGAACCAGTGGTGGGTAAGCTCAAAGACACATTGAGGTAAAAATTTCAAGAGTTGGCAAAAACTCAAATTATTTACTTTTTCTTGACATTTTTAGGTCAAATTAGTTTTGACTTGATTTCTAGACTTAAAATAACTCGTGAAATGATTGTCCGAGAAAAAAGTGCAAAAAATTATTCATTTTAATCATGAAGTAAATAATCGTGATTATTTACTTTCAGCTGAAAATTGACCAAGGTTGATACTAGTGACTCGTGTGTACAAACAACTTTTGTAAAGGCACATCGGATTTGGATCACCAAACTAGCAAAAAACTGGGTAAAAACAAAAGATTGTGCTGACTTTCGAGAACTTGAGTGTAAATTGGAAAAAAAATAGTCCAAACTTGATGAAATTTGATTCATAGACCTATATTGTATGATAGACATGTGTATATGCTCATTTGACCAAAAAGATGCAAAAATTTGTCAGAAGTAAATAATTGTGATTATTTACATCTGCTCCATTTTTAAACTTTTTTGACCAAGGTAGCATACCACTACTTTTACCATGTTGTAATAAGCCCAAAAACCAAATTTGGTAAGTTTTGGATCATTGGATTGAAAATTGTGACCAAATTTGCAAAGTTAGTCCGCGGACAAAAAAGTGATGACCATTTGACCAAAATTTGTCCAAACTTTATAAAACTTGGCTAGAGACATTAAATTGAGGTGCTTAACAGTTCTTTGTCAAGATTAGGACAAAAATTTATAAAAATTTAGCTAGAGTAAATAATCACGATTACTCACATCTGCTTCAAAAATTGACAATCTTGCATATTTGATCATACCACAAGGTCAAGCATATCAAGTAGACCACACAAATCAATTTTGGTGAAATTTGGATCAGAAAAGTGAGACTTAAGCCAAATTCTTGAAATCAGAGTCTGCGGACACGAAACAATTGATAAACTTGAACAGATTTTGTCCAAACTTGTTGAAACTTGTCCAAGGACCTTAATACGTTGTATACTTGGCAAACCAAGCCAAAAAGTGCAAAAAAGTGACAAAGTAAATAATTGAATTTATTCACTACTACTACAAAGAGATACCATTTTTACTTTTGAACTTGTATAGTGTTAGACCAGCATAATATAAATCCATCGGACAATTTTGGGTCCAATCGGATCCAAATTGGTATATGATCACTGAGTTTCCAGGTTGCAGATTAATCCTTTGATTTTTGCCAAAGTCGAGTCTGAAAATCTCAACTGCTGATTAAATTAGCTCGATTTGAAGTGATACACATAGACCTATCCCAATAGTTAGCAAAAACTACACAATCTTTGTGAAAGAATATCTAACTTGATCAAAATTGATACAGGAATCAGGTTGTAGCTGATGAGGAATTGGCAGCTTGATAGAAGTTTCAATCAAGTCAAGTTTTTTGAAAGAAATTGACAACAAGTTGATCCAACAGTAAGTACTCTATCCAGGGCTTCACAAGTCTTTATGAACCTTAGATCTGGTCGTGAAGAAGTCTCAGACACTTTTTATGATTCAACATCTGAAATGTCTTCTTATTTGACTCACTCAAAAACCAGAACGATAGTGCACTATAAGCATATACTCTCTTTCTATAAGACTAATCGCCATGGAGCTCAGGTTAATTTACGTGGATCCTAAAGGAGAGTATGCTATTTGCATTCATGACCATGGTATTGAGTTTGAAGAAGAGATTACGGAAAACAAACAAGAAAATATGTACATGGATAGAAACGAAATTCAGTATTTACAAGTTGAAAACCCTGTCATGATAGACAGATAGAGGTTAGAAGTAAATACCATAATTCTATATATGGCTGCAAAAGAAGGACCACCAACTTCAAAATTTGAGGGATACGATCAAGTTGATTTAAACCCTTTGAAACGACTTAATATGGATAATCCTAGGATCGGAATCTATTGTTGGGAGGATACAAATGTAAAAGATCTTCTATGGACTTTGCATGCCAAATCAAGATAACTAACACACTGATCATCTATAGCTTCAAGATCAAGGATAAGGGATCAGCAAATCTACCAACCTACCTATTTAGGGATTTTTATAACAACAACTTTGTTATGATGACTCTTGAGGAGGTAAAACAAACCAAATATCAAGGGTATTCAATAAGGGATCGGATATTGGGCCAAGGACCAGAAACTATTCCAAGAGATGAACACCATGAGAGATCTTCTGAGAATAATGGTAAGAAATCAAAAATCACCTCATCACGCAGAAACTCGGGTGACACTAAAGTCAGTCCAGGGCTACATAAGTCACTATTTCCAACAAACCGGTTTGAAGGACTCGGAACAGAACCAACTGTCAGGAGATCAGGAGTTGAACCAAATAGACATGTCAGACCAGCTGATTTTCAAAAATGGGTCAAAAAATATAGTGGGTCGGGGGATCCATACGACCACTTAGCAAGCTTTAAGCAAGTGCTAAGAGCAGAATGCATATTCGATTTCCATACTCAATTCGAGGGGTTTGGAATGACATTAGAAGGAAAAGCATTGAAATGGTTCCAAAACATCCCACCAATTTGAAGACTTCAAAGACTGCCAGAAGTGTTTTACATATCTTTTTGAGCATAATGCAAGAGAGGTCAGGCGAGCCAGTGAAAAATTTAATGGTGCCCGTTAGGGTTTTCACCATGTATTGCTCACTCATTCTCTTGCCTGCCTTCAAGCTTGGCAGCTTCGGGTAGTTGAGCCACGTGGGGTGGCTTCTCTTCAGCAATCCATGTTCCTTCCATGTCCTCATCCTTGGTAGAGGGAAAAAGTTGAGGTCGTCTCTGATCATTTTAGGCGCCTCTACCAAATGTACTAAATACTGTGGGTATTTAGTGAGCCATGTCTTCCTCCATCTTGGTTGAGAGTCTACAATGAGCTTAACACCTTCTGGTTTGGTGATGTCCTCATTGTACAACGGCACTATAGGCTCCTCTTTAATCCTCTTGTTGATTGTAGCAGCCTCTTATTTTAGAAGAGGATAGGGGAGAGAGGGTTGTAGCCATTCATGTCGAACGACATTTGCATCTAATTTATGAATGGTCATTGACTTCAATATCCTATGCTCCCACTACATTGCTTCTTTGGCGGTGTCTTTTATGGATGCTTCTATTGCTTTTTGTAGATTGTCCTCTTCTTCTTGTGTCAGATCCCGGGGCTCTTGTAATGGTCCCACAGGTGTGTCTTCTTGTATTGTTGTGTCCACTGGATCTGACACTTTCTCTATATCAATTCCTTCCATAGCAGCCGGCCCATGACTGTGTTGATGCTCTTCACTTGTTTGGCTCTTAAGTTCGTCCAGTTGCTTATGTAAGTCGTCTTTTGCTAACTGGGCTTGTTCTATCACAGCTACTAATAGGTCATTAAGTTCTGCATTGACTCTATCAACTTTCTCTAGCTTCTGTTTTACCTC
The DNA here is from genome assembly GCF_014529385.1 of Adiantum capillus-veneris. Classification (NCBI taxonomy): domain Eukaryota; kingdom Viridiplantae; phylum Streptophyta; class Polypodiopsida; order Polypodiales; family Pteridaceae; genus Adiantum; species Adiantum capillus-veneris. The sequence continues at coordinate 94,703,718 of NC_140947.1, read as the reverse complement.
ATCATTCTCTGTTTGCAGCGTCTTTGTATCATCTTCTAGTCTTTTCTGAAGGTTAACCACTGTTGCTTTCAATGATTTGTTATCATCTTCCAATCTGCTTTGTATCACCATTCATCCCTCTGCTAGCATCACTCTCTGCCTCTTTTCAAGCGTCGGCTCTTTTTGAAGTTCTATCGTTTGTTATTCAAACACATCTTTATCTTGGCTAGTGCTAGTTGTAGCTGCAGCTCTTTCTCTGCCCGAAGATGCTCTCAACCTTTGAATCATTTGATCTTTCACTTTGATTTGGTCCTTTAGTTCAATCACCTCATCTTGGCTAGCCTCATGTGATATTTCAGCCTTGTCCTTGGCCTCTTTCAAGCTCTCAACCTTTTTTGACTCTTCTGCCAGCTGTAGGGTGAGCCCATCCCTTTCCTTTACTGCTTCAGTCAAAGCATTGCTGATTGTTTGGTATTCTTCTTCAGAGTTCATCATCTTCGGATTGGTTTCTCGATTTTGGCTTTCTAACTCTTGACATTTCTTCAGTGCCGCTTCTAGTTCAGCTTGCAGTTGTGCCTGGCTGTGCATTTTCTCTTGACTTTGCTCTGCTGAAGTGTTTCCACTTCACCCTTCACCTTTTCTTCACTCAACCTCAGTCCTTCATACTCAATCTCTTTGGCCACTGATCTGGCTCTTAATCCTTGCAATTTCTGCATCACTTCTTCCCAATCTTCGGCTTGTGGTTGCAAATCCATGTGTTTGTTGCAATCTCCTTTAACTCCACCAAACGAGGGCTCAGTGTGTCTTCTTCTGGTTTAGGGGTTGACACTTGAAAACCTGTGTGAGCTACCTCTTCTCGAGTGTATCCAACAGCTAGTAGATCCAAGAATATTCCATAGTTTTCTGCTTTCGGATCTTGCTTCTCAGGATTTGGTTCAATTTCTTCCTTCTTCTCTTTCTCTTTGTCCTCCTCTTTCTTGGACTCTTGTTGCTTCTTAGATTTACTCAACTCCTCAGTTTGTCGCGGTTGAGGAGGACTAGGAGGAGGTGGTGATGGTGGAGGACTGCTCGCGGCTTGGTGGTGGGGTTGATGGCTTCTTTTTGAAGTCTCGATTAGACTTTGTTTTCCTCTCTCGCTCTTCACCTTCCTGATCTTCTAATAGCTTCCGCCTCACATCAACAACCTCTTTTTTGGTAAAAGGTATGATTGGATATTCTCGGCCGTCCAATCTAGGATCTCGAAATTCTTTATTTAATCTTCGAAGCGATCCCGATTAGTACTTCAAGAAGATACAAACATGGCCTCAAGTGAGGGTTTCCATAATTTGTTAGATCTCCTTTAAGCATTCTTTGGGCTCTGAAACTGTCCATCAGCCTCTCTAGCCGAGCGGCCTTCTGGGATTTTGTCTCTTTTGCTGGCATCTGAATGGTAGCTTTCTTTCCTTTCTTTGGTTGAGGTGGCTTTTCTTCTACTGTCTCTAACCTTCTTTTCAATCTGGTGGTCACCTTGGGAGCTATAGTTTGCTCTTCTTCCTTGTCTTCTGTCAGCTTCAGCCACTCATTCTGTGATGGAGGAAGAGGCCACTAGCCCCTAGCCTATAGAGCTTCATATATCACCTTTGTGAGCATCTCCCCTGCTGCATATGTATGTAGGATTCTTGGTTCCCATCCTCACAATGTGGTCCTATAGGTATGCCGCATAATCCATCTCTCCTAGGCTTCTTGTCTTGATTGCCCATGTGAATGTTGTTCCAATTGCTGTAGGTGGCACAGTGTACTTTTGAGGCCTCTTGGTGCAGATATGGAAATATTGGTTGTAAAGTTGGCACATGGTTGCCACCATTGGATCCGCAATATCCTCGAATGTGTAGTTCTTCTTGGTTTCCTTGTATACCTTCACCTCTTCTCGCCTCTTGTTGACACTGTCACCTGCATTAGAGAGGTTCAAGGCACTTGCAACCACCCCTAGCGTGATTACAATCACTTTGTTCTTTCCATGCAGAGCTCTCACCTGGCTATGCCATTCTCCTTTATGGTGGTGACGAGTTCCCAGACTCTCTGAATGTCAATTCCTACTGGCAAAGCCTCAAAATAATTGTGTAAGTCTAACTTTTCCCAAATAGACACTATTTCTAGCTTTCTCGTGAACTCATTGAGTTCCTGTGGTATCATTGGTAGCTCTATGGCATTGACCTCTAGGTCTATGAACATGCCTTGGTATATCCTGAGGTCATTTGCTTCAAGTAAATTGCTTTGTAACCAAGTGGTAGTGGGCTTTGTGGTTTCTGCTGGTATTATAAATGGCTCCACATCATCGAGGTAGTCCTTGTTGGTCATTCTTTTCTTCTTTGCTGGCGACTTAGCGGCTGCCATGGATCCTGTTTCACTCAGTAGCCCAAAGTTAACGTTCTTTACAGATTACATAAGCTGAGTTTTAACCATCCAATTGACTTGAAAATTGAAACATGAGCTCAAGAGGGACTAAGGATGCCCTGCAAGTGAAAACAGTAGGATTTGTGCTACAAAATAAGCCTAAAGACATCCTACGCGTAGTATGTCTTTTTCATTAGAATGACTTGAAACTTGACATGATGATAGCTTAGGACCTGTACATCATAGCTATGTGCTTGGATTTTAATTTAGACACCAAAAAGTGCAATTTTTGACTATTTTAGGCTTCTTGGTATAAAAATGAGTAGGATGTCTTGTAATGATGAGCAAATGGTATTCAAATGACTTGAAACTTAATATGTAGGCTCCTTGTAGCATGTTGATCACATTCATGATGTCAAACTTTGCTCAGTAAGTCAAAATGACCCTGGAGACATACTACGCATAGGATGTCTTTTTGCTCAGAATTGCATGAAACTTATCAATGTGAGAGGGCATAGCCTGTGGATCATCACCATGGTCTTAGATTTGGATTTGGATAAGTTTTAAGGGTAGGAAGACCATTTTTTATGCTTTAGAGTATGAAAAGTCCATCTATGGAGCTATGAGGCCAAAAGTGATTTGTTTGGCTTGAAACTTGGTGGTTGGGTTTTTTGAATGTGATAAAGATGTTTGAAGATCAAAAAAATCCACCTGCAGGTCATTTCAAGCTTGGAGACATACTATGTGCAGGATGTCTTTTTCATGATTTTGAAGATGTGACTCATGGCCATGCGATTCTTGTTGGCTTTGGCTTCACCTGAGCTTTGTTTGGCGATTTGTCTGTCTAGAAGTGCCCATGATTGCGTTTGCATGCCACCGATTATTTGTAGTGGTCTACCACCATAGGACTTGGTTATTGAAGGGCTTGGTAAGCCGCTCGTGAAGTTTGGTGGCAAACGGACGTTTAGCTTGGCTGTGAGAGCCAAGTGACGCTTTGCGTTTCTGATGCTGTTTCTGAAGCTTAGGCCAGCTTTGAGTCGCCTTATGGTCATGTGGCCTATGTAGCCTTGTAGAGCTCGTCGAGAAGCTCCTACCCATGAGTTTTGGTATCATTCGGGTCACTTTTGCCGGATTTTCCTCTTTGTGGCCTTTTGCAGGGCTTGAGATGTTAGGGTTTTTTCCGTTGCGTTCTTGCCTCCTTTGGGCATCCAAGGTTGGTCTCTTAGGCTAGGGTAAACCTCCTATGAAGTCTTGTTGGTATTGGGCTAGCCGTTAGGTGGCTACCTATGCTTACAGGCCTCTACCCTGCAAACCCTGTTGGAGTTCTATGCTAGTCTTGGCGACAAAACATCAAATATACACGAAGAGCATAAGGTGCTGAGTCTACCTCTCATATCTGGTGGCTGTCGAGTGCCTGTGCACGGCGTATCAGCTGTTGGAAGTCCTGTGCGCTCTAGGTGGCTAGAGCTCTCTCTCACAAGTGAAATAGTAGAAATGAGCTCTATGTGGGGTTAAAAAATCTTATAATGGGGGTCCACAAACCATTTTTCATGAAATTTGACATGTGCTCCTAACTTTTCGCGAGACGAGGTTTAGAATTGAAAAGTTCCTCATTTGGACTCCGTTTGCCCAGTTTCTGAGAATTTTGACGATTCGATCAAAATCTGGCCACAACACGCCTCCCGCTTCATTCTCATAATTGCACCCACATTGTACCCTGGGTAATCTTATAGTCACTGATCATCCCCATCTTTTTTGTTTTTCATTACGTTCATCTTTCACCTGATTTTTGTATTTTTGAGGTTTTTCTAAGAATAATTAGAAAAATTAAAAAGAAAATAGCAAGGTCAACCCAAAAAAATCCCAAAAATTAAAATAAATCAAAAATTTCACCTTGACACACTATGTACACTCACATGTAATTTTTATGGCCGGATTTCTCCGTTCACCAATATTTTGCCTGAAAAATGGCTATTTTTACATATATACATACACCTATAGGCCTCAATTTGGCGTTTGGCCTGATATATCTGTTGATTAATGCTGTATAAGGGCATATGTACTTAGGTTAGTCTAGAAAATTTTGCAATCAAACGTAAACCCGTCAAAAATAGTCAAAACATACCCTTTTTGCTGCTTTTTACGGTCATCGGGTTCGCATTGAGAATGCCTCCCCCCCTCCTAATCGGAGTCCTCTTGGATGACAAGGTATCGCCTCGGGGTATGTGCAGTGCATGGGTTAAAAATTGTGCTAATGCGGGGCCTTGTAAAGTGGCCCTACCTGATGCATACTCAATCAATGCATGGTAAAATTAATGCGGTGCGAGAGGAGGGTGTAAGCAAGATGCTTATTGGCATTTGACGTTGATGTTTCCTATTTGTTCCTGGTTTGGTTGGCAGATTTTCTTTGCAATTAAAAGTTATAAATCTGCTGCTCGTTCTTTGATCGTCTTCTTTGCGAAAGTGGCTTAGTTTGCCACTACTGTAGATATTGCCGTTGTGATCTCCTTGGATGGGAGTGTCTTGTCCGATGTGGCCATAATATTTTTCTCTTTTGATTGCCATTTGTAGCTTTGATTTGGAGGCATTTGGAGGTTTATGGCCTCTTCTTTGGTTGTTTTTGCGGTTCTTTTGATCGGCACCCACCTAGATCTGTTTATTGATGTCAGATTTAGTGATTGTCTGGCTACTTGTGTTGCTTGTACTGAATGGAGTTCTTGTAGCTTCACTTTGGGGATCCAAATGCGTGTCTCATGTAGTTGGCGATTGAGCATGTTTTTCGATATCCAGATCTGTTTTATGACCCGGTTCGGTGTTTGTTTAACATTGTTTTTTGGAGGTCTTCTGCCATTGAATTGTTGTTTGTAGGTCCGTTCACTTCCATCCTTCTGTACCCATACATGTTGTTTGGGTATTGCTGACCTTGATCTATTTATTGTCGTCTGTGGTGTCTCATTTTTGATTGATTACGGTGGGCGGTTTCCTGGTTATCATTCGTAGATATCTTTTGCTGGTTCCGGGTTGTCTGAGCAAATGCTACCACTTGGTGTTGTTGTGCTTGTTGAATTTTAATTGTATTTGAACTCCAATCTATCTGCACATTATACTCTTTTTGCCATGGTTGTCCCAACATCATCGGATGTAGTGTACTCACATCCTCAATGACATAAAACTTGTGGGGATAAACATATTGATGTATTCGTACATGCAATATCGTCCAGCCCACCATTCTTAATGAATATGATGTACTTCTTTCCAGTGCTTGTTGAGTAGGATGGAGTTGTTCTTCAATCTTGAGCTGTTTATATAATTTGCAAGAAATAGATTTGCTTAAGCTCCTGAATCAAGCAATGTCGTCGAGTCAACTTGGTTGCTACCCACTTTGACTGCAATTATTGAATCCATTGTGTCTTCATTAAAATTTGTTAATCGAATAGCATTTATTTTCAACGGTGATCCAATTTGTAGTTGTTGTTGTTGTAGAAGCCTTCGTTTTGCAATGCGTTCTTTTGCTTATGCTTGTGCTTCTTCTCTTACCCTCTGTTTCTCCTTTGCTCGTTGTTTTTCATGATGGATTTGTTGGAGCATCTCCTATGTTAGTGGTAAATGATATTTTTTTAACCGACACCCACTAATTCAATTTGGCATTTCTTCACCTTCCAATGTCGCAAGTTTGACGGCTCCACTTTGTGAAAAGTCACTAATCACAAAGGGTCCCATCCCTCGCTTTTTAAGTTTTTTAGCATGTTGCTTAAAAGTGTAAACAAGTACATAATCACCTGTTTTAAACTCTTCCGTGCGCACATGCTTGTCAAAAAACTACTTTTGTCTTCTCTTCTGATCATAGATCAAAGCTACAACTCTCAGTCAAAGTTCATCTAGCTTTTCAAGATCATATATTCTTAAAGAGAGTTCATGGCCTGTCCATTCTAAGAGTTTCGCTACTCATAGTTGGAATCAAAAACTCTATGGGCAATATAGCGTTTAGACCAAACACCATGTTGTGCGGTGTTGTTCCAATCGATGTTTTATAAGCTACCTGTATGCCCTTAGTGTTGAGTGTAATTGTTCATCCCAGTCTGCCCATGATTTTGATACAATTTTAGTCAAAATAGTGCATAGGGTTTTATTTGTGGCCCCAGCCTGTCCATTTGCTTGTGGATGATATGGAGCAGATATTTTATGTATGACCATGAATTCCTCTAGTAGGTATTCAATGAATTCATTAAGAAAATGTGTTCCTCGATCACTGACAATTTCTATCGGTAATCCATATCTTACAAAGACATTCTCATACAAAATTGTGCAGTGGTCCTTGCATCTTCTTTTTGTGTAGCTTTGGATTCAGCCCATTTTGTGAGATAGTCCATAGCCACGATGATATTGAGGCGGTCCGGGGCGGGCAACAAGAAGATCAACCTCTAGACACCCTTCAAGGCTCCCGTGCTGCTCAATGGGGCTGGGGCACAACACAACACAAACCAAAACAACAAACCCACAGCCAAATACCAACTACACAAGGGGCACCACCTAGTTTAAGAGCGAACTAGGACGCAAAAGAGGAGAATTGTTAGAGCAACCCACAAACAAGCAAGGAATTTACACTAACCCTAACACCAATGGAACACTCTCACACACTAAAACACGAGAGAGAGAGAGAGAGAGAGATAGTGCTCGGGCTGCTTTGAAACGTATCGGCAATGATCAAGCAAACATAACTATATATTTAAGAAAGAGAGAGAAAGGGGGAGGGGGTGCTTGTTGCATTAATACCTTCTTACAAATCTGTCATGACAAATCAAAGTGAAATTAGTATTTGTTCAACATAGCTTGCGTAAATTTCACCACAACACATCACAAGAAAAGCCACCCCAATCACTGTCTTAAAGCAAGGGGAGTCCTCTCCACCCTGTCGCCCTCTTACAGTATGTGGGATTTATGGCTAGATTGATGACAACACCAGAGACAAGCTATCAAGAACTTAACAAAAAACACCAAGACACTTACGCATGATTGTTGTCCATTACTTCACGTTGGAAGGGAGACAAAATATCCAAGCTTAGTCCAAATCCACCCTCCTTGATTCAGCAAATGTTGGGCTTACACTAGCAGGAGAAATGATAGATTTCCTACTCTCAATTGAATGATCACTCTCTCTCTTACAATGGCATAGAGTTCCCTTGCTAATCCCCTATTACAACACATGCACATGCATAAGACAATGAGCTTCCACTCAAGAGCTCCTTCTAGAGAGGTTGAGCTTGGCTTCTCAAGCTATAGCATAGTGCTCTTGCTTATGGCTCCCCCTTTTTGTGCTAGCTACACCCTCCTTTTATAGCAATTTTGAAGGCTAGGGTTACTCCTCTAACCATGGTTGGGTTAGATTTTCAGCAATTTATCTAATTTCTTTTGCTTGGAATTATCAAGAAGTTGGTGGGGAAAGAGAGAGGAGAGAAATGGAGGTGATAGGACTTTTCATAGTGGGTTAGTGTTAGTAGAGTTAGTATTAATTTACAAATGCAATTGGATATTTACAATGGGAGTATCCATGTAGGATACAAATAAGGAAAAAAAACTCTTAAGAGGTAAGAAAAGGTGGATTTCTTACAAGGTTGATGCTCCAAGTGTCTTGAGTAGGGCCAATTTTGATGCTTGTTGACGGTCCACTAGCTTTGACGGTACATTTTTTCTCCACTCTTGACCTTCCTTGAGAGACAAGGTAATTGAAGCTGAGTAATCAACCACCATGATGCTGTCTTTTAAGAGAAGAGGCTGAATTTTGTGGTTTTTTTGATAGATATAGGTAAATTGGAGGAGGAAAAATGAGATTAGGTGGTCAATTTTGGAATGGAATTGTGTGTGGGAGGTATGAGTTCACCATGGTTTTTCTTATTCTTCAAGGTTGAGGAGAAGGTGAGTAGGGTTCAGAGAGGAGGGGTGAGAGAGGTGGGGATGATGCGTGGAGAACTGTGTGTGAAAGAGGAAAATGATAAAGTGGAAGAGGGAGTGTGGCTGCATAGCATGGGAAAACTGGGGTCTACTAATAAAATCATAGCTCACAGCTCGTAGCTCAAAAAAATATGAAAAAATTTGAGGCAAAAGTTCAGCCCACGAGCTACAACTTTTGTTTGTATCACCTTTTCAAATTCGGAGAGCAAGTGAACTTTAAAAATTCAGCAAAACTGACCATTTTTTTCCACTGCACAAGGTCCTTGTGGGGTCCTTCTTTGGATGATTCTTTTGAATACCTCCAAGAGTGAGCCCTCCATAGTGCATGTATGCATGCCACCTACCCTTGACCTTATTTGATAGGTCTATATATGAAGATATTGTAGAGAGCATGATATAAGTGAATAGTACAACTAAGAAAATCAAATATTGAGGGGTCTAAAAAATATGTACATGTCCAATATAAATAATATAAGTGGAAAAAATATAAAGGGGTCAAAAGAAATCCCTCTCATTATGAGGCTACCATAAAAAGATGAATATTTTTGGTGGTCTAATTTATGAGAGTAATAGAGAATATATGTAGGAAGGAAAAAATCACAATAGTGAAAAAAATATACACATAAATAGAACTAGTTTTTTTGGATTTTTGTTGGGATGGAGTTACACCAAAAATAAGAGAAGATTACATGAAAATATTTCTATATGGAATAAAGAGTATGAAAAATGGTAAGAAAATTGTGGTAATGGTGAGGTAATGTACAGAGCATAAATAACACACACCTCGGTAGAAATATTTAAATAAATATCAAAATAATTATGAAAAAAATATTTTATTTAGGCCCTATATACAAAGAAATATTTACATACGCATGGGCCATAATATACTTATTTTTTTTATTTTTTTGGCTCAACTAGCCCAATGACTAGCTAATTGAGGGTTTTTTAAGAAGATATGGGAAAAGTCCCGTGACTCACGCACGCCTATGTACAGTGAAATGGTAGGGATAGCCACAGTGTTTGGGTGATTTTGGTAGGGTGAGGTAACTCACTGTGGCAATTACAAAGAGCTGAAAAACGGCTATCAATATATTGGGTATGGGTGCGATATGCAGGGGGTGAAATAGGCCCCACAAAATCAATTCCCCATTTTGAAAATTCCCGTGCTCCCATCCTTGGCCGTAGTGGCATTTCATCTCTTTTTATCGGCACTTTAGTGCGCTGACATGCGTCACAACGCTTTACAAATTCCGTAGCATTTATGTGCAATGTAGGCCATCATATCCCCGCAATTAAGACAATTTTTGTTGTCTTATCGCCTGAAAAATGGCCTCCACTTATTCCTCCATGTGTATGTTTTAGAATCAGCAGGTATTCACTTTCACTTGCACAGATTCTAAGTTGATTGTCTTTTCCTCGCTTGTAGAGTTGATTTTCATTTGAATAAAAGTCTCGAGCCTCCAACTCTATAGCCCTTTGTTGTGCTTTTGTTGTGTTTTCAGGAAATGTCCTCGTTGTTAATAAATTAAAGATATATTGACTCCATGCAGGTGCAATGGTTACCTGAAACAATGTCTCACGATCCACCGATCGTTTGGCACTACATATAATACATTTGTTAACATAAGCATGTATGTCAGCATACATAGTTGGCCAATATACTACTAAGTGTTTCAACCTTTGGTGTGTTTTCATTGTTGAACAATGAAATGCACAATCTTGCATGTGTGCTTCCTCAAGATAACACTCGAATTCCTCTGGATTTATACACAAGCGTAGAACTTTGTCCGAGCCTAGATGGTATAGTCGTCCCGCAATCAATTGAAAGTTTTTTGTTTGTCGAAATGTTTATTGTGTGGATTCTTCTTCCTTTTTATCAAATCTACCTCCAAAGGGAAGCATGCTAACAATTTTTTGAGACCATTTGGGTATCATTTCAATACTGAAAAGATAAGCATCAGGTATGTCATCATCGATTCCTTTAGGAGCTTCCCCGTTGTGTAGCCTTGAAAGATGATCCGCTCATAGATGCGTTTTACCTTTTTTTACTACCACTGTGAAGTCAAACTCTAGCAATATAATAAACCAACGCACAATTCTCCCAGTATTGCATGGTTTATTTACTAAATACAGAAGAGCTTGATGATCTGTGAAGAACACAAATTTGTTTACAAGCAGATAATGTCGAAATTTCTTTACAGCATATATCATTCCTAATCCCTCTCTTTCAGTGGTGGTGTATTTCTTTTATGCACTATTTAGTTGTCGGCTCGCATAACAAACTGGGAAATCCATTGTTCCGTCTCCCGGTTGAGCCAGAATACTCCCAATTGCGTATGCAGAGGTATCAATGTGAACATGGAATATCTTTTCCCAATCTGGTGCTTTAAGTACAGGTGCTGATAGAAGTTTTCCTTAAGCTTTTTGAATGAAGTTTCACACTCCTCAGTTCAGTCGAAACTGACCAATAAGCGATATAGTGGTTGTGCAATGACCGCATACATATATATGAATCTTTGATAATATCCGCAATGTCCCATGAAAGATTGTACTTGTTTGGCATTAGTAGGCCTCGGAAAGTCTACTATGACTCTAATTTTGTCTAGGTCAGTAGTTATGCCAGTTCTTGAGACAATGTCCTAAGATGCGGCCTTGCCTTACCATAAAAATGCACTTTTCCGGGTGACTAATAAGCGATATAGTGGTTGTGCAATGATCGCATACATATATATGAATCTTCGATAATATCTGCAGTGTCCCATGAAAGATTGTACTTGTTTGGCATTAGTAGGCCTGGGCAAGTCTACTATGACTCTAATTTTGTCTAGGTCAGTAGTTATGCCATTTCTTGAGACAATATATCCTAATATGCGGCCTTGCCTTACCATAAAAATGCACTTTTCCGGGTTGAGACACATTCGATATGTTCTGCACTTCTCAAATACCTTTTGTAAATAGTCAATGTGTTCTTCTCGAATAAGAGAGTCGACACAGAGATCATCCATATATATTTCTAAGAATATTCTTAGGTATTCTTTGAATGCATGAGTCATTAACCTTTGGAAGGTGGCTGGGGCATTGGTTAGGCCAAAAGGCATATATGCCCCATTCTGTGGCAAAGGCCATTTTGTGTTGATCCTCTATTGCAATTGCCAATTGGTTGTACCCTGAAACCCATCCAAAAATGAATAGGCCTGTTTTCCTACTACCCTCTCAAGCACATGTTCTGTGATTGGCAAGGGATAATTATCCCTTATTATTCCTACATTTACCTTTTTGAGGTTCACACACACATGCAACTTTCCGTTCTTTTTGGGGACAACCACAATGGGTGACACCCAATCTCTATGCTCGATTTCATAGATGAATTCGGCATCCTTCAGCTTGTCAATCTCTTCTTTGATTCGTTTAGCAAATGTGTCCTTACATGTGTAAGGACGTTGTTTGCTTGGTTTGGCATCTGAATTTTAACGGAATTGTATGTTGGCATATCGATGTATCAACTCCCTTGAGGTCTTTGTAAGACCATGCAAACATATCTTTATACTTGTTGAGAAGCCGTGTTAGCATTTCTTCTTCTTCAGGCCCTAAATCAGTTGCTATATAGACATGCTGAGGCTCTTCGTTTGGCGCAGCGAGGTCAAATCGTTTTGCATTTTCCGGTCCATCGAAAGATTCTTGGTTTATTCTTTCCCTTATTGATGGTGTCATTATGATTTTTCTGTCTTGGATGGTGAATTTTCGATAGTGGATGGTACATCCATGTTTTCTTTTTCTGAATCCTCCTTACCTTCACTTTCTGCGTCAGTAGTCCATACCTCTCGTAACGACCGTTTAAGTTCTTTGTATTTCTTCTTATACTCCATTTTGGTCCACTCGGGATCTTTTGTCTTTTCACGTTTTGATTGTTGATATTTTCTTGAATTTGTATCCGTTTTAGTTTTCCCATTAGGCAAAATTTGGACTCACAAAGGGGCCCTTTAAGGAGTTTGACTTCACCTCTCTCTACCAAAATGGATGCATGGATAAATTCTTGCAAACAAACTCCAAATTTGACGGAGGTTTGACAGTTAGAATGTCCTCTTCAAGCTCTATCTACTGATATATAGCACGCCATGAGATTCCTCATATTTTAGAAGATTCTTATTTTTATTCACCTATGATGTAACAACTCTATCGGAATCTAAGTGAATCAAAAAAAGAATCTTCTAAAATATGAGAAATCTCATGGCGTGCTATATATCAGTGGATAGAGCTTGAAGAGGACATTCTAATTTTCAAACCTCCGCCAACTTTGGAGTTTGTGTGCAAAAATTTATCCATGTGCCCATTTTGGTAGAGAGAAGTAAAGTCAAACTCCTTAAAGGGCCCCTTTGTGAGTCCAAATTTTGCCTAATGGTGCTGTTTTATGTCCTCATGTGTCCTTTTCCCTCGAACTCTTGAGAATCTCCCTGATATTCTGTCTTTTACACAATCCTCTGCCTTGGCTAGCATTAGATAGTGCATTTTGTCTTTTATCCTGGGCATCAGATTTTCTCTAACCTTGTTTTCTGCTGTTTTTTTTCTATAGCGTTCCTGTCGTCTAGGGTGTTGATTTGCAAAATCATAAAACTTGATATCTGCGGTTGTTTCCCTACTCTCGCTTGAGCTGTCTGAACACTCGTTATCTGCATCGTTACTTAATTCCATATGCGTAGTGGAGTCATAAAACTCTTCTCGTTCTGGTGAGTCTACATCCTTATCTCCTATTGGTACAAAATTTACCATGTAATAGGGTAGCACATCATAACCGTCCTTATCACGAAATTTTGGTTTTGGGCTATCCAGACGTCCAACGTTGCTAGTATGTGTTCCCATTCCATAGGTTCTAATGTATCTTTGGGAAAAGGTTCTGGAATATAATCCTTGTCTTCAATAGCTCTTTCTAAGATGCATTCCTCTCTTTTCAAGCTCCCACAATGTGAATCTCCACACATCCATAGCTCTTTTTTCTGCCCGAACCATGTTGGGAGTTTGGACCCTGCCAACGTAGCCGAATCAAACTCTTCCACTGATGTCTGGTTCACATCTTTGTAACTATGGTCCTTTAGGTATATTTTGGTTGTAGTCTCCCCATGCCTGAGGTATATGTGGTCATAAACCCAATCCTGTACCATCTTTAATTGTCTCATGAACGGTCTTCCCAAGATGATCTCGTAATTGTTCTTTTTACCGAAATCAACTATTGCAAATGTATGCTTATACTCATTTCCGCAAGAGGTGAAAATTACTTTTTCTAAAATTCCTAGAGGCTTTTCCATGAACCCATCTGCCAGTTGTAATTTCATTTTGGTTGCTCTCAAAGCCGGTTTTCCCCATTTTTTTCAGATTTCTTTTGTGGCAATAGCGACTCCCTCTCCACTGTCGAGAATAGCCTTGGAGACTACTCCCTGGAATTCTACTGGTAATGTGGTATTTCCATCTTCTCCTTCACAATATTCTCCAATCTTGTTTAAAGGTACAGGCCTAGTGTTCAGTTGAGGCTTGTCCAATTCTTTGATCCCTTCTTGAATTCTCACGGTGGGTCTTTTACTCCAAATTTTTCTAAGCATTTGCCTAATGTGGTCCACATGTTTGGTCGTAACCTCAGGAGTTTGGCTAATGTGATTGTGCATGCCACCGGGGTGGATAGTAACTCAATCAACCCTTCTGAATCCATTATTCTGTTGGGAGAAAGTCTTTGGGATGGGATTGCTCTCACTTCAGACTTAGCTTCATACTCCCCTAGGTAAGAGGGTAGAGTTTTTAGCGAGTCAGGTTGGTTGTGCCCCGATCTAATTGACCCTGGTCCCCTTCTTCTGAATGCATATCAAAGCTCATTTGTGATCTTGCCTCAAATTCTTCAATGGGAGGTAAGATCTCATTTTTCTCCTTCTCAGCGCGATTTAGTTGGTGGTTCACCCTGTTGGCTTCATTTGCTTCCCGGATTTGCTTCCACAGGTCATCTAGACTGTCACACTCTTTCCATCCCCGCAGATGTTTTGGGTTGGAAACCATCAAATGTCTCATCTGTTGTATTTGACACTATGATAGGTTCCCGCTTAGACTCTGAGGCAGTCATGAGTCCCTCCTCTGTGTCAGCTTGTTTCTCTAGAGTTGGTGTGATAGGGGTTGGAGCTGGCACCTCGTGCCAACTTGCAGGTTTACTAAGTGGTTTTTCTATCAAACATTGGGTTGTTTCAATCATCTTCCTACACATTTCAAACCTCTGTTTTTCTAGTTCCGCATATGGATAAGTCATCCATCGTTGCTCTTGGTTTTGGTTGTTTTTTAGTCTGGCTTCGTATGCTTTTAAAAGTGCGTCAAGCTGCTCATCTACTTTTTCTACCAGTACTGATCCTCCCGATCCTGCACTGACTTTAGGGTTAGGCTCCCATCATTGATCTCTCTAAATTTTTTCCATAAGTGTCTTGGCTAGTCTTCCTCTACAAATAGAATTACGTTTAAGGCATCCTCGCTGTATATATGACACTATAAGTTCTGGCTCTTTTGTTTCATAGTGGGGTTATACCACCACTTTGGATTTTTCTTGATTGTCTCCTATCACAAGCTCCTCAGGTTTTGCCATACTTTCGAGCTTGGGTTTTTGTTTTTCAAGCAACTCCTACGTGATTCTTACCAAATTTTGATAAGCTTCAAGCTTAGCTGCTTCCATGTTTGGAGAAGGATGGTTTTTCCATTTGTTTTCCATGTTTTGGCGTGCTTTAAGTCCTACTTGGTAGGCTTCCAAGGCTGCATTAATAGGCTCAAAAATGTCATCAACCAAAATTGATTCTCCAAATTTCACGGTTGTTTCTTTGATTTCACTTCGAGTTTCTCTCACCTTTTCTTGGAATAGTTGTTTTGCTTTCGCCTTGATTTCAACTCACTGTTTCTATTTTGTCATCTCATACCTTTTGCTTTTGCTTCTTTTGGTCTTTTGAGAGGCAATTTTTATATTCTCGGAATCATCAGAGGAGTTATGTTTCTTTTTATTAGTTTGAGCTCTAGTGATTACCTTGATTGGAACAATCGGTTCACTCTCAGATGAGCTACTAAGTATCACGTGGACTACGTTTACTACTGATTTTTAGGACAATCTTCCGGGAAGTGTCCTCCCTTTTTGCAACATTGTATGCAATAAGCTTCAACTGGATTGAGGTTTTTGTCAGGCTCTAGGCATTTATTTTTCCAATGATCATCTGCACCACAATTGTGACAGTTTCCTGTTCTTGGCTTAATCATGGGTCTTACAATAGGAAGTCTAACACCTTGATTAACTACATAATACATTGGTGCAAGCTCTGGTGGAGTATAAGTCACATGTTCTTCCATTGGTGGTGGATGTGAATTATACCAATCTCCTTCTACCATTACTGTAGATGGACTAGGCTCAGCATAGGGTGTAGCAGGCATTAGTGCTTGTTCATCTATGACTCCTTATGAATGCATGTACTTTATAGGCACTGCATTATGTCTTGGATATGGATGTTGTTGACCCAACACGGGTTGAGGTCTTTCCATACCCATATATGGTCTTTGAGCTGGTGCCATGTTAGGCTAACATCTGTACATGGGTTGTCCTTGTGGCCCCATGGGCACGTACTGAACATTCCCATTATACTTTGGTCGATAGTAGCACTCATTGGTCTCATGGTTAGTCCATTTACCCTTGATTGCACACCATTTTTGCTGTCTAATTGGTTGTACTTATTGAGGTATCCCTTGCCATGGTCCCCTCATAGGTGCTTTTTGCATGTTATTCATCATGTCATTCATCCTTTTGAGCATGTCTTCTATGGCTGAAAGTGGTGCTGCAGCAGCCGTTCCCACACAGAACATTCCCATCATACTTTGGTCAATAGTAGCACTCATTGGTCTCATGGTTGGTCCATTTATCCTCAATTGCACACCATTTTTGATGTTTAATTGGTTGTATCACAATTGTCTCCTAACTCAATAGCATCTGACACACACTCTTCTAGGGTTGTATGCTTCTTACTATACAATATAGCATGAAGTTCTTTGTTTAACAATCTCTCTAGAAACAATGATACTAGTCGTTCTTCTGTAGGTATTTCTATATCTGGGAATTTGGCAATCTATTGTTTCATTCGAGGTGCACAATACCTAACAGACTCACCTTGCTTCTATTTAAAGCTGTAGATCCATTTGAGCTACCGTATTGTGTTTGATCCTTGTTTTGGAAGACGTAGCTACAAATCCTTGAGATAATGTGTTCAGGTCCATAATTGAAAACCACTCAAGTAAAAAGAGCAGAACAGACCCTAGAAGTAGACAACAATCATTCAATCATGTCTACACCCATCCAATGCACTCTTACTTTGGGAGAACTGTTAAGAATCAAATTATACTTATGAAATGATCTACAGAAAACTCTAGAGAAGGTGGGAACAACGGCGCTGGTCGCAAAAAAATTGGAAAATTGAAACATAAAATTGACAACAAAGAGATTCGATCTATTCCAATGAACAAAGTCGAAGAATACTACGAAGGGGAAGAAGGAAACACCACCCTTCCAGTGAAATATAATGACATAGAAACCATGGCAATACTAGATAGACATAACCATATCCACAAAAGCAGTATGGGAATCGTGGGGACAACCAGCCATTAGAAAAACTCAAATGAAATTACACTTCGCTGATGGACGTATTGAAAGACCCTTATGACTGCTTGAAAAAGTGATCATTAATTCATGTGGATTGAATATCAATACACTTTTGCCATAGTATAATTTGGAAAGAAACTCAATTACAAAATCATGGAAATATTGGATAGTGGGGCAGGCATAGCCATAGCCACGAAAGCAATATGGAAATCCTAGGGACAACCAGACAATTAGACAAACTCGAATGAAATTGCATTTAGTTGATGGACATATTGAAAGACCCTTAGGACTGCTTGAAAAAGTGATAATTAATTCCCATGGGATTGAATATCAACACACTTTTGCCATAGACTTTGAAAAGAAACTCAATTACAAAATCATATTGAGAAGACCTTTAATGCAACAAGTACAGCTCATCCAAGGTTGGGAAAACAATTATCTGTACTTGAAGTAAATGAGATCTATAACAAGGGTTAATCTAAAAGATCACACTTATAGAGACGTCATGAAAATTCCCATACAAGAGTTTGATTCAGTATCTTCAGTTGAAACCAAGCTTCCCTCTTGGTTGAACAAAGACACTCCTATTTGGATGTGCGGAGCTTCAAAAAACAGGAGCTTAAAAAGAGAAGAATATATTTTAGAAAGGGATCGCACAGACGAAGCATATGTACCTGAACCCTTTCCAGAGCATTTGTTTGAGCCATTTGAGTGGACTTATACTTTAGTGACAATAGATGTATGTGTGAATACATCTATGCCTACTCAATTTTGCAATGAGGATGGCTATGACATAATTCTCATACAAATGATCTCAACCCTCCACATTGAAGATGAAATCGAGGAACCCAAGGACTTGATAAAATCTCAACAAATCTTTTCAGACCTCTACTACGATGCAACAGATTAGTTAGAAGAACATTCAGCTACCTCAGATGATTCAGGGTCGGAAAAAGAACATGTGAGAGCAAAGCTACTCATGGAAGGAGGGGAGGAAAAGTTTTTTGACTTTCCAAACCAGAAATCAAGAAGACAAAAATGGTATAGACGAAAAAGAGACACCAAAAATGTGAAAGCTAGACCTATGCCATCAGTCTCCAGTAGAACACAGTTCCTGATGTAGATAGATGCACATGATTGTGTCAAGGACAAAATCACTGGCAGATATCATTCAAATGAAAATACAGAAGTGTCAAAAACATCAAGAAAAATGAGCAAGGATACTCAAGCAAAGCCAAAAATACAGGACAAGGAGTTAACCATGACACAAGTTGAGTGGAAAAAGAAATATCAAGAGTTGAAAAAATCTCTAAAGGAGATATATACGACCGAAATGGAAACCACAAAAGAGGATAGTAAAGATGTAATGAGTGTTCCATCCCATTACAGGAAATATACTCTCCAAGATCAAAAAATCATAAGCGAACAACCTGTTAGGGAACTATGAAAACAATGCGAGTCCTACAAAGGGCCTTAAAATACAAAAATGATAGATTTGGCTGAACCAGGAGAGGAGCCTAGGCCTGCCTACATTGCAAATGACCTAACATAAGAAGAAGAAGAGCTTTTGTTATGCTTACTGAAAGAATACCGCGATATCTTTGCTTGGTACTCTTAAAGGATCTCAAGGGTGTTGATCCAGAAATCTGTCAATATACCATACCCATGAGAGATGATGCCAAACCAAGTAGACAAAGGCCATACACATATAATGAAACATTCATTGTTAGGAGTTTTTTGCAAGAAGTGATTGCGTATATGTACATACACATTCATGGTGCATCAAATAAAGGATTGCCCATTTTCGAGAGCCAGGTGGTTACGTGGGGCCCACATGTGTACAGGTAGGACAACGTGTACATAGTGCATCGATTTTCATTATCACCAGTACCATTGTGTTTTTTCTATAATAATGAGGAGTTGGTAGCGCGTAAAACTTCTCGAGGAAGCTATCCGCGGGCCGACAACATGAGGTAAGTAGGTGCGTCAGATGACATCTAGTGGCATCAAGAGGTCAAATGGGGTCAATACTTGCACGTGGATAAGCACGAACACAACGTGGATGTTTCCTTGTGATAATTATGCAAAACTTTCATCATGAGGACTAATTTTGGGGCCACTTCACGAGGTTGCGAGATACATTCTAGGAAAAAATTGAGTGCCAATTGTGCAGATAGATGTAGAAGGGTGACAAAAATGCACTGCATGGCCAATTTTTGGCCTCACTACAAGAGGCACTTCACATTAAAGACGCTCGCAGTGCGACGCTCAAAAGTGAAAATTCACGGCATCGCTATAAGCGTTGCTATGGGCGTCTCTATGAGCGTTGCTATGGCCATCGCTATGAGCGTCGCTAGTTTATTGTAACATAGAGACACTCATAGCAACGTCCATAGCGATGTCGACAGGGGTAAAAAATAAACCAAGAGCGCCCGAAAACTCAGATCTCAAATCTGACTTTGACGCTCAAGCAAAGAGGTAACCCGTGCTCTCCCTCTCTCTCTCTTTCTTCTCCACACACACACACACACACACGAGGAGAGGAAGGAGAGCCAGGTATGCTCCTTCCCTCTCCTCTCTCTCATGTTCCCTTCCCCTCTTTCTCTCTTTGTCCCTCTCTTTCTCTCTCTCTCTCACACACACATACACACACACAATGTGTGTTTTTGAGAGAGAGAGAGAGAGAGAGAGAGAGAGAGAGAGAGAGAGAGAGAGAGAGCCCATGCATAAACAAAAAAAAACACACACACACACACACATGCATGCATAAACAAAGAATGCATACACACACGTGCATAAACAAAGAATGTATACACACACACATGTGCTCTCTCTCTCTCTCTCTCACACACACACACACAATGTGTGTTTTTGAGAGAGAGAGAGAGAGAGAGAGAGAGAGAGCACATGTATAAACAAAAAAAAAAAACACACACACACATGCATGCATAAACAAAGAATGCATACAGACACACACATGCATAAACAAAGAATGCATACACACACATGCATACAGACACACATATGCATAAACAAAGAATGCATACGCACACACATTGAGAGAGGAAAAGAGAGAGAGAGAGAGAGAGAGAGAGAGAGAGAGAGAGAGCACAAGCATAAACAAAACACACACACACATACAGATGCATAAATAAAGAATGAATATACACACACACATTGAGAGAGGGAGAGAGAGAGAGAGAGAGAGAGAGGAGAAAACAAAGAGAAAGAGAGAGAGAGAGAGAGAGAGAGAGAGAGAGAGAATAAGAACCAAAGAGAGAGAGAGGGGAGGAGAAGACGAAAGAGAGAGATAAGGGGAGAAAACAAAGAGAGAAATAGATTATGTTAAAATTAAAATTATATTAAGTTAGATTACATTTAGATTTATGTTTATGTTGAGTGTAAGATTAGGTTAGATTTAGATTTACGCTAGATTAGATTTACGTTTATTTAGATTAGATTAGATTAGATTTAAGTTTATTTTGAGTTAGATTTACGTTAGATTATTTAGGTTTATTTACGTTAGATTTGATTAGATTTAGGTTTATTTTGAGTTTAAGATTAAATTAGATCTAGATTTATGTTCGATGGACTAGCTTTTTTTAGATTAGGTTAGATTTTAGTGCATGTCAATGAAGGTGCGCTTTGCCCAAAGAGCAAACACTAGTCACACAACAATATGTATATTCCCATCAGAATCTAACACCTATTGACTCACACACTAACAATATTCATGAATTAGCCGCGAATCACCACATGTTCAATTAGGTTAGATTTAAGATTAGATTTTGGATTGAGTTTTTATATTAGAGTCTACCTTCGAGATTACGGTAAGAAAATTAGAGTTAGACGAACAGTGATCCCTCTCTTCCTCTCTACGGATGCGACCTTAAGCTGAAAAGCTTTCGACGGCATGATACTCTGATTGGAGGCCAACATGTAATGTGCTAAGTAATCCCTCGAGCAAAGATCTACTGTGAAAAGATGCTAAGATGTTGTGAAATGCTACAGCTAGAGAAGAGGCAAAGGGGTTTTGTCCACTACATGCACTATCATGTAGACGTGGGTGTGTAGATTTCTTGTACCCACAAATATAGGCATTGACCAATAAAGACGAGATTATAACCCGGTGGTTCTAATCTCTGTGCACCTCTAGACCGAGGTGTGCGGGGATTGGACATGACTAGAGAATGTGAGGTAGTTTACAGTGTGAACAAAGAGAGAGAGAGAGAGAGAGAGAGAGAGAGAGAGAGAGAGAGATAAAAGATGGAGGATGCCAATAGAAGATTAAATTTATGTCCACGTTATAAGGTTTTTACCCTCATTATGAGTATTGACGAGGATGTGGGACCATCCAACCGAAACACCTTTCTCTCAACGAGGATCTTATGTCCTTGTAATCAATGCAAGCATGCTCTGCGACGAACAAGACGCGTTACTTTGCAGCACGTTCGTGACTTTGGTGAGTTCTATCCATCTATTATAGATCAAGTTGTTGAAAATTATAACTCGTTGGACTCTGATGCTGGCCAACAGGCAGCAATCTTGCAACCCAATAGATGTGTTCGCAGGCGCTTTGGTCAGGCAGCATATGTGAGGCCACAAATGTAGCTTGTGAGATAGCTCGGGGGATGATCGTACAGACCACATTCTCAACGAGGCAATGTTTGATCCCGAGATCGATGAAATTATCGATACGATCATGGATTCAAAAAGGCTTATCTATGATGATATGAAAAGTGAAGCCGATATACCATTGTATGATGGAGCACGTGTGTCTAGATTGAAGGCGCTCATGGTTCTTCTCAACATGCAGACAAAGTTTAGATGGAGTGACACTAGCGTCACAACCCTTTTCAGGTGATCTATTACAATGTGTTTACTTTAGTAAAAAACTGTAGATGTATAATGATTTGATAGATTTTTACGTAATTATACCGCATTTTTGTCGCTGTGTAGATTGCTCAAAGAGCACATACTGCAAGCTGATAATGTGATCCCAGATTCAAGAGAGGAAGCAAGAAACATCTTGTGAAACTTGGGGATGGATTGCAATTCTATCCACGCTTGTCCTAACGACTGCATTCTTTTCAGAGGGGAATACATAGACATGGAGAAGTGTCCGAAATGTGATTCCGAGAGATATCGAGTACATCTCCACGGAACAAAAATTCCACAAAAGGTTTTGCGATATTTTCCTCTACTTCCTCGCTTCGAATGTAAGTCCATGGCCACCCTAGCATCATGGCATAAGAAGAATAAATCTTCGGATGGTGTGCTACAGATTCTGCAGCCTGGAAACATATAGATGAAACAAAGTCGGATTTTGCTAGGGAAGCTTGAAATTGGCACCTAGGCCTGGCTATGGATGGCATAAATCCATTTGGTCAAAAATCAACATCTTACAGTGTATGGCCCGTTGTCATCGTCAACTACAACATTCCCCGTGGTTGACTACGAAGAAGGGGCACCTATGGCTAAGCTTGATTGTGCCGGGGTGGTATAAAGTGAAGAATATGGATGTGTATCTTCGTCCACTATTGGAAGAGCTACAATAATTGTGGATTGGCATAGAAGTGGTGGATATGAGCCAACACACAGGTCGACGTAATGTTTTGATCAGAGGTATTCTAATGTGGACTATGCATGACTCTCCCGGACTAACAAAATGCTCAGGTGAATTACACTTGGACTCAAACACTGTAAATCTTGGTTTTTCTCAAGCTTATCTATTATCATGTGTATACATGCACGGCTTCAAACAAGCGGATACAGAGCATGTGTCACATGTGGGCCTAGACTGAATGCACGTCGGGCACCCTCATTGAAGAATCAAATCTACGAAGGTCATCAAGCGTATCTTCCAAAGAATCATGTGTTATGTGACAGCTTTTTGGGAAGAGAGCCACCGAGGATGTCTGTAACATTTAATGGCCTAGAATCTTATGTGTAGCGGAAATTAGCATGAACATAGTGGGCATTTCATTAGAATAGATTCCTAATGAGAATTACAAGAGTGCTTGGGTGGAGAGAGCAACAAAAAGCATAACACCTAGTTAGATAGCATCGACAATACTTTCAAAAGAGAGAGCAATTAAGCTATTGACAACAGTTGAGGACCGGATTTGCATGGAGCCGGTCCCCCCTCCAAAAGGCTTTGTATTATGGTTTCTCCCATCAAGAGAGACATTGTACAATACAATTCTTTGTGTTCCTTCAAGACTAGCTAGTGCAATGAAGATGGAAGCTTCATACACCAAGCAAAACACTTAATCAAACACAACTTGAATTATCCCCGTTCTCAGACCCAAGACCTCACACACCTTCGAAGATGGTGAGAGCTAGCAGGGTATGAGAGTAGATTGAGAGGAAAAAGAAGTATCTTACGAGAAAGAAGTACATCTCCTCACATAATCACTCATATTAGCATAGCTTAGCTTAGTAATTAGCTTGGTAGAGAAGATGAGCATGCATTGAAGCTTGGCTCTTGGTTGGATTTGCATCCACATGCCAAGAGAGTGTTGTTGTAGGCTTCTATCTCACAAGCTTGGAGTAGGTGATGAGCTCTCCATTAAAGCTTGGGAGGAGATAGAGTATTCTCCCTTCACACATGGTCAAGTCTGAGTGTGTGTGTGTCCATGCCAAGCAAAAATCAGCCCCCCCTCTCTCTCTTGGGCGGGCCCTAGCTGCTAAATAGGTATGGCTTTTGCCTCATTGGACCTCCCCAGGTCAAGCCAATAGGGATTAAGCAGCATAAGTGATAGCCTTCTGACATGTGTCCCCCTTTCCCCTTTTGTGAGAGCTTTAGGTAATTAAATAATTAAACTAAACTCTCATTGGACCCCTTTGCCTCCTGGCCAATAGGAATCAGGCAAGCCATGGGGCTCCTGAATGCTCATTGGACCCCTTGGGAGACTGCCCAATAGTCTTCTAGGACACTTAATTCTTATTGGTTTCTTTTATTAAATGTTTTTAAATTAATTAAATTAGATTTACTCTAGCTTAATTCTCATTGGTCCACTTCAAGGGTCTTCCAATAGGAATTGGGCACACCTTGTGGGCATCTGGCCTAGGGAGCTGACATGTGTCCCTCATTCCCTTTGTGTAAAGGGAGCCTGTGTGTGTGTGTGTGGCTTTCTCTCTCATCCCCTAGCTTTGGGGCTCGCCCCCTCCCATGTAGGGATGTAAAAAGACTTTTTGGACACACACTAAGCATCCAATTTTCCCTAAGGTTGACCTTTGGACACAACCTTTGAATTTTGGAACCTTAGCATTTTGGAAGTCTTAATGGGCTGAACCTTAGGGTCTTTTTAGCCCGTTGTTTCACATGGCTCTTTTGCAGATGGCCCCCCCTTTGGATCCCTATTTTCCCTCCTTTGGATCCCTACTGTGGCCGGTCTGCTAACTTAACCAATATTCTAGCTTTTTCTCCCTTGGCACTTCCCCACATTAAATGATCAGTTTAATATGAGAAAATCATTTAGGAGAATTAGATATTGAGTATTATGACAATGTCTGCACAAGCATGGTTAGAGCAGACGGAGATGTGTGATGACGGTTTGCCCCCAGGGATGAAGAGACTCTCCCTATGGTACGAGTTACCATATTGGCCCCGACTCATGATCAATCACTTGCTCAATCCAATGCACATATTCAAGAATGTTGGTAATCTGCTATGGGACCATCTGACCGATAAGAAAGATACTTTGGGAGCCAGGGTTGACCTTAGAAATGTGGATCATATGGAGCAATATTGGTCACCAACAGCATCTGATGGATAGATAAAACTCCCTAAAGCGCCATGGATTTTCACAGGAGCCCAAGAACGCAAAGTAAAAGATACCATTCAATCTGTGCGGACCCCACTGGCGTAATGCACTCGCTCCGAACGTGTTTTACTAAAGAAGGAAAGCTTACCGGTTTGAATTCACACGACTGGCATAAAATGTGTCAAGTATGTTCATAGTGGAATATGTCATAATGGAAATTGTGTAACAAATTCGTGTGTGGAGTTAAATATCATTGTTGCACGTGTTTTTTAGTTTATTTTACCGGTGGCCATTGAGGGATGTTTGTCTCTTGACGTCCGTAACACAATCTACAAACTTGCGAAATTAGTGCAATGGATCTCACAAAAGGAGATCAACGTAGACTCCATATCATTCGCCAAACTAAATGCTACAGAGGTTGTGTGCATGTTTGAGAAACACTTTTCTACTATCATGCTAACCATTCAGGTGCATCTTCTTGTTCACATGGTTGATGAGGTGGAAATAGCTGGCACAGTACATTCCAGATGGATGTTCTTTTTAGAACGTTTCATTAAAATGCTCAAGGGATATGTGCGTCACAAGGCACATCCGGAGGGTAGCATGGCAGAAGGTCGGCTGGTATGAGAGTCCCTAGTCTACATTCGAGAGTGGCTAGATGGATTTGATAAAGCCCTAGACACGCTATGGCGAACCATAGATGATGAGCGCATATCTGGGACTGTCATGTGCAATCTTGGTGTTGAGAAGAAGAAGATGAAAGATCTAGAGGCTAAAATCAACCGATTTTTCATGCTTCACAATCCAGTGATGCAAAAGTGGATTTCACAATATGAGGATGCAAAGCAAGAGCGACAAAGGGCACGAATCGAGTGGAGATGGTGGAAAGGGGGAAATGAGAAAACCACCAGCACATAATATAAATGCCTCTCTATAGCCCAGTGATCTCACAACACCCCTATCCCCTAGTAAACACACACCTAGACTCACAATCGGCAAGCAACTACTATCCAGACTCAGACGCGAACACCCCCAACTGCCCATACCCAGCCACCCATCATGCAATCTGTTTGATCCTTTAGAGCACCATATACTCCCATACAAGGAGTCTCCACACCCTCACACACCCCAAGAACATTGGAAGACCCAAGTTTACTCTCAAGCTTTCATCCTCATGCATAAACCACAGGTGTATGGGGAACACTCACTTAGCACTCATAGAAAGCACATATGTAATGCATACGAGCAAAAGATAGAAACTAGGAACCATAGAATCAACAACTGAATCCTTACTATACTGATTTGAATGGTAACAATGGTATACAATGCTTCACATGGCCTCCTCTCTTCTCAATAACTATCAGGAATTCTCCTTTGCAAGGTAGTTCTCCTCCTGCTCGGCTCTCCAGCTACTCTTGGTACTTTTTTTTCCTGCTTATAGGCACCTATTCCCTGCGCTGCTCGGCGGTGCCACTGTGTGGCTATGGGCACCCCATATAGCTTGCCCACCTTCTCCTCTCAGGCTCTCCATGGCTAGAGACTCCTGCACACGTTCACCATGCAGCTCTCGGCCACTCATATAGTCCATAGCCTCTTGTCTTCTCTACACTGTTTCCCTCCTTGTACTTCTCATGGCCTCCTCCCATATTGTGCAGCAAAAGCGTGCCTTCAACCTCCCTCTGACACTTAGAGCATCACCTTTTCCTTCAGCTCTCGGCCCTCCTTTTTTTCTCAGACATGGCGATCCTCGGGCCTCCTGTCCCCAGCCCCTAGAGCAGCGCTCCTCCTCCTCTTGGCCAATAGCGAGGTCCTCTCCCCCCTGCAAAAACTGACCCGAGTGCACCCTTGCAAACTGGTCCCCCTCTTGCAACTGGCCCTACTCTTGCATAATAAGCCCTGACGGCCCCGACTTGCTCACGGTATCTCCAGCCCCT
Source organism: Adiantum capillus-veneris (assembly GCF_014529385.1). NCBI lineage: Eukaryota > Viridiplantae > Streptophyta > Polypodiopsida > Polypodiales > Pteridaceae > Adiantum > Adiantum capillus-veneris. The sequence continues at coordinate 94,677,064 of NC_140947.1, read as the reverse complement.
CCAGCTGCCCGCGACTCTTGGCCCTGCTCGCCCTTTTCTCTGCAGCCAACTGGCGGGCTCCCCCGCATGCAATGCCGCCACCTACCCTTCATTCACCACCTGGCACTGTCCTCCTCTGCATGCACCACCAATTGGCCCTCTACAATGCGCGTACAGTAGAAGACTGTCCAATGGCCTTCCATGCACCTGTCGATCACCTCCACCACCACGAGATGGCGCACTTTCTTTATCTTGCTCTCGTTCCCTGCAGTTGACAGATTTCCACCTTTTTTTTTTGTTGAACTCAAAGCTTTTTAATTCAATCCGACTTGGAGTGCATTCCCGCGAGCAAAGCGTCCATCGCATCGGGCTTTGCATATCGAAACCCTGCAAGCTTCTGAATGACAATAGTCGATAGTCCAGCAAAAAGAATCCTTTCAAAGGCCAGCGACCAATGACATCTCCGCCGCACAACAAAAACATGACGATCGTCACGAACGTCTTCCACTTTGAGCTTATATTCGCTTGCTCGGGGATCCTTCTTCCGACTTGTCGGGCTCGGAAAACCAGTGCTTGACCTACATAATGTCACATATGGCATACATATCATGAGGACACCAGCTCAAAATTACACCTATCATGTGTCCAAGCACCCTGTTATCAATCTGTCTGTTGCGCCTATGCATCTGTTCCTGGCTGTTTCCTGGGTCAACATGACTTGGGTGCACCATCATTGCCCACCCCCTCGTTGAGCATCCATGCTCAACAAAAGTATTATTTAGGTAAAATAGGCATTTATAGAGAGAATGATATAACATAGATATATAGACTGCATAAGGAATAGTGGCTATATAGATAGCATAGATATAGAGAGAAGAGTGTCTGTTGTATCATCCTCCAGGATCAAATTGAAAGCTCAAAGCTTCCCCAAGCATGGCATAGAGTCCACCTGGATCAAAAACAAAACATGGCCGTGGCCATCCACCTGTAAAGCATGCATCTTCAAGCCTTCCTTTGCACTTGTAGGCCAATAGACACGCCACCCTTCCAGCTCTTTATAGCACGGAGTTTCGTCACCCTGTATCCACAAGCCTTTTTGCCAACCATAAGCATACTTTCAAACACTTGAAGCACCGGTACCATAAGCCGCTATCATGTCATCTGCTAGAGAACCCTCCATATGATCATCTTTATCACATGAGCATTGGAACAACATAGCTATCAACAACACAACACATAGCTTCAATGCCTTGCCATTTGCTTCCACTTGCTGCATAACCAAGCAAACATGTTTTCCTTGCAAACCTGTATCCAAACCCTCTGTAAATGGCTCCAAGGCCAACTTTTCATACTCAAGAGTATGACTTGCTAGAGCTTCAACCTGTTCAAATATCTCAGCACCTGCAAGGTTGGCGGCACCTTCCTTGTTGAATGGAGCCTCTCCCTTATAGGGCGTTGCACCTGTATCAGTTTCCATAAAGTCGTTTGCCGTAGCTAACTCTCCACGGGTACACACAAACTCTAAAACTATACTATGCACCTTGACATGCCCACTAAGGCAAGGTTGCCCCACCCCCTGCATAGACAAATCAACTTGACCTACCACTGCTTCTGTTCCTAGCTCCTGCAAGTCATCCTCAAAAACGTGCTCTTCAACTAGGTATGATACACAATCAAACCATACCTCTTCCTCCAATAGGGACTCACCATCACAAGACATTTGATAGGGCTGCTCGACTGGCAGATTCACACAAGGTGCAACACTATACTTCTCTTGACATTTAGCTGGCTAGCAGGCAACTCGCATACATTTTTTTCCACTTCATCTACATGAAAAACATCATAAGTTTCATACCTAGAAGAGATGGATTTTGTCTCCCACATGCTATCTGTGTCCAAACTGCTGCTGGAGCTATGAGAGCTGTCGGACTTCTCTTTTGAACTTGCTAATTCTTGGACCACTGCTACCTTCCTCGTTGCTGGTTCTGGAACCAACACTTCTTCTTTAAGATCTTCTATCACCTCGTCAACACTTCTTCTTTAAGATCTTCTATCACCTCGTCCTCTTGAGCCAGCAAATTGGGTGGCACTCTGAATATGCCTCTCTGTATTTTTTGAGACCTGGTTGGCACTTGTTCTACCTCTTCTAGCATGGCATCACCTTCATGTGCTTTGACTACATGCATATCAACAAAATGAGATTTTACCTTTTGATGCTCATCAATCTGTTTGGGCCTAGGTCCACTGGCTGTCATGATTATTGACTGCAACAATCCTGCCTCCATCTTCTTCTTCATCTTTTGACTCTTCTCTCTGGTAACTTTGACAGCTTCATCAAAGGTACTTGGATCTTCATAATCCACTCTCTCATGAACATAGGGATGCAAGCAGGATAGAAACCTTTCCAGCTTAAAATATCCCGCATTGGTTGCTTGGGTAGCAGCTGCAAAATCCCCCCATAACCTTCAAATTTATCAACAAAAGCATCAAAATTTGCACTTACTTCCAGCTGCCATCCTTTGAGCTTTGCATCTGCTTCCGAGGCCGACACCACCTTTCCATACCCTTGTAAGAATTTCTCGTGAAATCCGATCCAAGTCTTCTTGTGTGCATCTTCTAAGCCATCGAACCAAACTTTTGTTGTACCTCGTAGCACCAAAGGTAGAGTCTGGAGCTTTGCTTCATCACCTGGCATCTGCAATACTGTCAGCTTAAATAGCTCAAAATCGGCAATCCAATCGTCTGCATCTTCATCTCCTTTGAACACCGGACCAAACTCCTGCTTCATCTTGACTCACGAACACTCGGTTAGGAAGCAATCAGTGGATCCTTAGTGGGGGCACCACAAGATGGAAAGGGGGAAATGAGAAAACCACCAACACATAATATGAATGACTCTCTATAGCCCACTGATCTCACAACACCCCTATCCCCTAGTAAACACACACTTGAATCACAATCGGCAAGCAACTACTATCCAGACTCAGACTCGAACACCCCCAACTGCCCATACCCAGCCACCCATCATGACAGCAATGATGAGGATGTTGATGTTGCATTTCTTTTGATGGACAAAGAAATCCATGAGTCTGGTTTAGTTGCATTTGCAAATGAGATTGAAGATGAAAGTGAAGGGCCTTATGAAGTGATTGAAGGGCTGATGCAAACCAAGGTTGAATTTTCAAAGAAGTAGGAATTGATGACACGAGTGATCAGTGGAGACCTCTCAGCTATGGAAAAGGAGATATATTTGCACATGCTGGCTAGTTTTCTGGATTTTTTCATTACTTTATATGAAGAGATTAGAGGGTTCAAAGGAGAAGAGATGCATATAGAGCTAAAAGAAGTTGCTAAGACAGTGCGACAAAGGCTTAGAAGGATGGGTCAAGAGAAAATGGAAGCCTTGCGGGAAGAGGTGGACAAGTTATTAAAGGCAGGGTTCATAGTCCCAGTGGAAACCACGGAATGGGTGAGTCCAATAGTGGTCAGCCCAAAGAAGGATGGAAAGTGGAGGATTTGTGTAGAGTTTAAGCCCTTAAATGCATCCACTAAGAAGAACCCATACCCTCTTCCATTCATTGATCAGATCTTGGATTCAGTGACAGGTTATGAGAGGTACAGTGTGTGTGATGGTTTTTCACGCTATTTTCAATTGAAGATTGCTCTTAAAGACCAAAGAAAGAGAACTTTCATTACGCCATGGGGTTGTTATTGCTACACAGTATTGCCATTTGGGTTGTCGAATGGACCATCTTTCTATCAAGAGAGAGCCAGTTGGGTATTGGCACCATTCACTAGTAGTTGTGTTAAAGCTTTTATGGACGACTTTTGTGTCTACAGTAGTAGGGCTAAACACCATGAGGAGCTGCAGATGGTATTCGCTGGATATGATGAATATGGAGAACAAATAAATCCAAACAAATGTCATTTATCACAACCAAGGGTGAAGTTATTGGGCCACATGGTGTCAGAAAATAGCATTGAGGCTGATCCAGACAAGGTTAGGTCTATTATTCTTCTTCCATCACCTACGAGTACGAAGCAATTGGCAACCTTTATACACAAAGTGAAGTACATGGTGCGGTTTACTCCATTGTCTTCATAGCTCCTTTATCCATTACAACAAGTGGCAAAGCCTATGATCCATTGCAATGGGATGACAAGTGTGAAGAAGTGTTTCAAGAGGTGAAAGAGGTGTTAGGGGGGTTGTCAGCCATGCAGGCTCCTGATTGGGAATAAGCGTTTTATGTAAATCCATCAGTAGCAAATGATGCCATTGGAATTTGGAGCCATGCTATTGCAAAAGGGGAAGGGTAGCCATTCTGTGAGGCCAGTGTATTGTGCAAGCCGAGTGAAGTTGGTAGTAGAGAGAAATTTCTCCGAAGTAGAGCTAGTGATGGCTAGTGTAATATTTGCTTGTCAACGATTTCATCATTACTTGCTACCACGACCTTTTGTTTTCTTAACGAGTTGTGTCTTTTTGCCACAGTTAATTAATGGCACTAACATGTCAAATGTGTCAAGAAATGGGTAATTGAGCTTCAAGAGTTTGAGTTCTCTTTTTTAGTGGAAGACAGTACAAGAGCTAGCTACCCTAGCTGATTAGTTGACTTACAAGGAGAATCCCCTTCTTGTTAAGGAAGAGGTGGTGAGAAGGGTAGTTGAAGAAGTGCCACAGATCAGCAATGCACATGTGTTGTTCTTTGATGGCTCATACAGAAAGAGCCATGATGCGGCTTCAGGGGGTATAGCACTTTATGATCCAGAGGGGAAGCTAGTATGCAAGAGAGGTTTCAAATTGGATGCTCATAGTAACAATGAGGCTGAATATGCTAAGTTGGAAGCCAGATTACACATTTGTTTGAAGCATGGGATTAGAATGTTGAGCATAAAAGATGATGCCTTGTTAGTTGTGAAGCAAGTGTTGGGTGTGTGGAAGAGCAAGAACACCTCATTGAAGGAAATGTGTTTCAGAATTAAAGGCCTGTTAAAAAATTTTGAAGCATGGAGTATCAGACACATTGAACGTGCTCCAAATGGAGAGGCACATGAAGCAGCTCAAAGCATGATTGGGGAGCTATTTGTGTTGAGAATAAATTTACCTCTTTATCATGGCCGGGAAAGTTTGGCTCAAGAAGAGGAGTTTTTGCTAACAGGAATCATTCCGAAGGACATTCAGAAGTCTAAGAAGTATGGTTTTGTGCGTAGAGCATCTAGGTACAAATTGATTGGTGATGTATTATACATAAAAGGGGCTGATCTCGTGTGGAGACATGTACCTTGGTGGGAGGAGCTTTATAGAGTGTTGGAAGAGAATCACGAAGGCGCATGTGGCTGACATTTTGCTCTAAAAATTATCTTGCATAAGATCTTGCAAGAGGGGTATGTATGGCCTAGTTTGCACAAGGATGTTCACCATTGGTGTAGGTCTTGGGATTGATGCAATAGGCCCGTTACCTATCACAAGGAGGGGCAAAAGCTATATTTTGATTGCAGTGGACTATCTCTCTAGATGGGCAGAGGCTATAGCAGTAAAACAAATCACTACGAGGGATGTGGCAAAATTTGTGTACAATGAAATATGTTGCAAGTTTGGGGTGCCATTGGAGCTACTTTCGGATAAGGGGCCAGACTTTATAGCTAAACTATTGGACTTTTTATGCGCAAAGATGAAGATTAGGCACCATCATACCACTCCTTATTATCCCCAATCTAATGGCTTAAATGAAATATTCAATGGTGAGTTGGTACAAATTCTTTCAAAAGTGACAGAGCACCAAGGAAAGAGTTGGGATTTGGAATTGCCTAGTGCATTATGGGCTTACCGTACTTCGGTAAAGACAGGTACGGGGTTTACTCCATTTCATTTGGTATATGGAAAGGAAGCACTACTACCTGTGGAAGTAGAGTTGCCTGCAGTCAAGATGTTAGAGAAGTTTCTTGGGCAGTCTAGTGATGCATTCAAAGAGAGGCTCTTACAATTACAAGAGGTTTAGCTGGATAGGATGAGCACATTGGAGCATTATGGACAGATGCAAGATAGGGATTTAGCAAAGATAAATGAAAAGGTCAAAAGTAAGGGTGTCAAGAAACATGACTTGGTTTTGCGCTACAACAGTAAGCTGGACAAGACATTCCAAAAGAAATTTCAAATTAAGGGATTTTACATAAGTCAAGGGTAAACGGATTGCATCTTAAATTATATCATGCTAGATTAATGATGGTGGAGCAAGATGAGCTATCTGCAGAACAAGTAATGTATGTGAGGGATGAGGAGACCTGTGACACGGCAAGTCTCATATCTCTTTTTGCTACTGCTGATCATGAATGATCTAGCAGGCTAGGGGATGGAGAAATTATGTTAGGAGTTTTTTGGAAGAAGTGATTGTGCATATGTACATACACATGCATGGTGCATCAAATAAAGGATTACACATTTTCCAGAGCCAGGTGGTTACATGGGGCCCACATGTGTACAGGTAGGACAATGTGTACATAGTGCATCGATTTTCATTATCACCAGTACTAGTGTGTTTTTTCTATAATAATGAGGAGTTGGTAGCGCGTAAAAATTCTTGAGGAATCTATCCACCGGCCAACGACATGAGGTAAGCAGGTGCGTCAGATGACATACAGTGGCATCAGGAGGTTGAAAGGGGTCAATACTTGCACGTGGATAAGTACGAACACAACGTGGATGTTTTCTTGTGATAATTATGCAAAAAGGTCATCATGAGGACTATATTTGGGTGCCACGTGGTTGCAGGATGCATTATTGGAAAAAGTTGAGTGCCAAGTGTACGGATGGATGTAGAAGGGTGACAAAAATGCAATGCGTGGCCAGCTGTTCGGGTGCGTTTGAGGTCAATCAAAAGGCCAAAGGTGCCCAAGTGATAAAGTGAAGTGTGGACACTGAAAAACCGGAGACAAAGACCAGCAAAACGTGGAGAGAAGAGGAGGAACAGCCACAACTGAGTCTTTGCTATTTTTGGAGCCTGTTTTGACCATAAATTGCTCATGTAAGGTCGGATTTGAGCACTTTGATATTGTAGACTGGGGTTTTTGGCCGCTTCGAACGCAATGGCGCTATCCATTTTTCCAAATTCCTCACTTTTTCTTGATATTTTGGTTGTGTAAGTTTCTCTTGTGAGCGAAGTCTCTGTTCAAATTTGTAATTGTATCTGGCATATTTTATCCATATTGTGTGAGCTATTTTTCCCATTGGTGGTGGCCCAAGCTCAACTGTACCTAAACATCAAAAATTCTTCTCTTTTGAGATGAGTTTTTTGGATGTGTGTGTGTGTCTGTGTTCAGTGGGCAGATGAACAGTCTCTCTCCTCTCACTCCATCGGTGTGTTCCCTGTCTCGGTCAGGTGGGTTGTGTAAACCGAGTTGTGCCCCATAGTGTGTGTGTGTGTGTGTGTGTGTGTGTGTGTGTGTGTGTGTGTGTGTGTGTGTGTGTGTGTGTGTGTGTGTGTGTGTGTGTGTGTGTGTGTTATCCCAAGAGTGTGTGTTGAGTGATTATAGAGGCTTTATGTGTGTTTCCATCCCGTTCACATCGCTAGAAAGATCAAAGAAGAGATTGAAAAACTAAAGGAAGCCGAATTCATTAATGAATTTGAACACACAGATTGGGTATCTCCAAGTGTGGTTGTACCCAAGAAGAATGGAAAATTACGAGTGTGTGTCAACCTCAAGAAAGTGAATGCAACTACCATTAGAGACAACTTTCCTCTTCCAATCACTAAGCATGTTTTAGAACGAGTTACAGGTAAAGAAACTTATAGCTTCTTAGCTAGATGGCTTTTCGGGATACAATCAACTTTTGGTTGACCCAAAAGATCAGCATAAAACTGTTTTTGCAACAGAATGGGGTATGTTTGCCTATGGGGTTATGCCTTTTGTGTTAATTAATGCTCCTATCACCTTTCAAAGGTTGATGAACCATGCTTTTAAAGAATATCTTAGGAAATTCTTGGAAGTATATATGGATGATCTATGCGTGCATTCATCAATCCAGGTAGATCATTTTGAACACCTCAAAAAGGTATTCAAAAAATGTAGAATTCAAGTAGGATTTTCTTAAATCCTAAAAAGTGCACATTCATGGGTAGACAAGGGAAAATTCTGGGACATATAGTGTCTAAAAATGGCATAGCTACTAATATGGATAAAATTATGTTATTGCTGATTTGCCTAGACCAACAATAGTCAAAGGGGTTCAAGCCTTCATGAGACATTGTGGATATTACAGACGGTTCATTTACATGTATGTTGTAATTGCAAAACCCATGTATAGCTTGATTACACACTTTGAATGGACTGATGAGCGTGAAGAATCCTTCATGAAGCTTAAGCAAGCTCTCACCTCAGCTCCAATATTGAAAGCACCAGATTGGAATAAGATATTTCAAATACATGTAGATGCTTCCAATTTTTCCATTGGTTGTATACTAGCTCAAGCAAGAGACGGGAAAATCGATTTTTCTATTTCTTATGCTAGCCAACAGTTGAACATGGCAGAAAAGAATTATACCACCACTGAAAGGGAAAGATTAGGATGATCTATGCCGTCAAAAAGTATAGACATTACCTATTAGCAAAAAAAATTGTGTTCTTCGTGGACCACCAAGCCTTATTGTACTTGGTCAATAAGCCATGCGCAGCACAAGAAGAATAGTGAGATGGTTCATCATTCTTCTAGAATTTGATTTCACTGTAGTTGTGAAAAAGGGCACCACTCATCAAAGAAAAGATCATTTGTCTAGGATTGTTTCAGGGGAACCGCCTAAAGGAGTATATGATGATCTACCAGATGCCTATCTGTTCTTCATGGAAATGATACCTCGATGGTCGGAAAATATGGTATCATTGATGACCATAGCTCAAGTGGATTTGCAAATAACACTTTTTATTACAATCAGATTAATCAAGCAATCGGCTATGTATCAATTACTAGCTGGTAGGCTATACAAAAGAAACTAAGATGGAATATTGCTCTTATGCACTAATCCTGAAAAGAAAACCCAATACCTAAGTCAAGCACATATTACCATAGTAGGACTTCACTTTGCAGAAGACCAAATTATGCAAAGGATTTTGAGACTTTGAGTATTCTGGCCAACTGTGAGGAGTCATGTTCGCTCTTTTGTAAAGGATTTTCCTCAATGTCAAGAACAAACACCCATACCTCATGTGACATTGTTCCAAATGTCGCTTGTTCCTAAGTGGAGTAACTATATAGTTACTTACTTATCGAGCCGAACATTTTCTAAGGATATGAGTAAACGTTATCAAAGAGCAATTAAAATAGAAGCAAGAGACTATGCTCTTATTGGAAACCAATTGTTTCGGAGAGGTAAGGATCAACTATTTGCATCTTTATGCAAATGAAGACAAATATATAATTTGATTATAGAACAAGCACATGTTGTATTAACTGGAGGTCACTTTTCTAGTGAGACCATCGCAAGAGTAGTCTTAATGGCAGGCATATGGTGGCCAACACTTTTTGCAGATGCCAAAGAATATGTCTGAAGGTGTGATGCTTGTCAACGAGAAAAAATGCCAACACGAGTAGATAGTATGCCCTTAAGACCAATGATAGGAGCTAGAGCTTTTGCAAAATGGGGCATAGACTTTGTTGGGCCAATACCGCCACCTGCTTATAGAACCCAAGCTCAATATATCATTGTAGCTACGCATTATTTGACCAAGTGGGACGAGGCTAAAGCAACTCAAAAGAATGATGCCAGAACCACTACCACATTCTTATATGAGTATGTATTCATGAGATATGGACTACCAATAGAAATTTTTAGTGATAGGGGAACTCCTTTCCTCAATGAGGTAATCGAGTATCTGCTTAATGAATTTATGGTCATCCGTAACAAATCAGCTCCCTATCACCCACAACCAAAAGGACAAGCTAAGCATACGAATAAAATTCTTAGCTCGGTATTGACTAAGGTGGTTAATTCAGGAAGGACAGACTGGGAAATGAATCTCCATGCTGCTCTATGGGCTTATCAAGTTTCATTCAAAATAGCTTTAAATGCTACACCCTTTAACCTTGTTTATGGACTTGATGCCATACTGCCAATAAAGTTTCTATTGCCGAACACTAAGGGTAGCTAAGGATCTTGAGTGGACTAGACATGAATTGTCAAAGAAACTTGAAGATTTAGAAAAGCTAGATAAGCAAAGGCTAATTGTTTTCGCTCACATCTATGCTTAAAAGGAAACCAAAAACAGTTTTTTGATTCCCATCTATTCACAAAAATCTTCAAAAAAGGGGACTTAGTTTTAGTCTATTCTCTTAAGCAACACATTCCTAAGTTTAAGAAAAAGGGAAATAGACCGTTTATCATTAAAAACATATCTCCAAGTGGAGCAGTTAAGTTGTCCACCCTAGATGGTGAACCAATGGCTAATTGGATTAGTGGATGTTGTTTAAAGAAGTACAATTTTCCGCTAACCAATGATTTGCTAGAGGGAATGCATGCATCCAAGCAAAGAAAGATAAAACGACAGCAGATTATTGATGAAGCCCAAGAGGAAGCTCGACTTTGGGTACTCAAAAGGAAGGTTCCTCTCAAGAATCAACGAATACCTATTCCTATCAACACAATGGACATAGATGACCGACAATGGGAATTGTAAAAAGATGCAGTGTCAACAGATGATGAATGGTTAGATGAAATGGACATGCACATCAAATTATAGCTCAACAATCATAGCACAAATACATTGGTCGATACAGGAGCTAGAGTAAATGCAGTCAGTTATTCCACGTACAAGAAAGAAACAAGTCAGTCTCTGACAGCAGGAATAGCAACTATCAAAGGATGCAACAAGAACCCAACACCAACATTTTGAGTAGTCAACTTGAATGTGATAGTACATGGATGTTCATGTCCTCATCAGTTTGTATGCTTACCATATGAACACATGAATGAGATGATAATTCTTAGAATTCCCTTAATGCGGACATACAAGGCAATACTAGATAGGGATACCAATCAGCTCAAACTATCACCTAAAGGCAAACAACTCGTTGTTCCAATTGCACCAAGCAAGGAGGAATGGAAAGGTATTTTACCAACAAAGCAAACCACGAAGTAATCAATCTTCTCCATCCTATTAACAAGAAAATGTTACAAGTAGCATGCAAAGAGTCACGAAAATTTGGGTACCGAAAGCACAACTTAAGAACAAGTCGATTCAAATATGGGTGCTCAAAACATCATCGACAATACCAAAAACAGTTCCGAAGGTCAAAACACAGAGACGTGCATTTTTGAGAAAGGAGCCTAACACGAAATGGATATGGAAGAAAAAGGAGCACTTATATTCTCCGCAAACGGCAAAACCAATCAAGCAATGGAGAGTTAAGCCTCAGAAACCTCAACCACACCATTTTGACCAAGACAAACCGAGATATCAATGGCGAGAAAAAGCTCGACAACAATCATTATTGATACCAAAATCTCAAGAAATCAGCGTGCTACAGCATCTTGATGGTACAATCAAGAAAAGAGAATACACGCTACAAGATCTGTTATTTGGAAGACAGCATCAGCAAGCCTCGACATCAGAAACCCTTGAGTTAATTACTCAAGACCCAACTCTTGTACAGCATAATGGTTTGAACTGCATTGATCTTCAAAGCATGGTAAAGCCAACCAAGGCTATGCATAGACACGATTGTTCAACCCATGCACATAGTCGTCCCGGAGTACGCCATCTAGGAGGGGTGGAAGAGTACTAAGTAATTAAGGACAATGTTTGAAGAGAGAGGAAAAAGTTTGATGTTAACGTGTGATTTTTTGCCAAATTATCTAATAATGTCCTTATAAATCATCAAGAGGGAAAATTTAATTGACAATATCTCCCCGGTGAGTGTAAATAGTGTATATACTATCAGAAAATCATCAAAAAAAAGTTCTCTTTTGTTATTTTTATCATTTTTTTTAAATTGAGACTTAAAAATGGAGAAATTCAACAAAAAACAATAAAACAGTGTTTTTCAATGAATTTTCTTAATTATTGGATTTTCACTTTGCTTTTTTAGCGCATTATATTATTTTCTTTGATTTTTTTATAAACAAGTCAAAAAATAATAATAAATAGCAAAGGAGCTCAAATGGAAAAACTGAAGACACAGTGGTGATAAAAAAGACAAGGCGGACAAGCATAAAAAATTTCGATCAAATTGGCACATGGATGTGGGAAGCTTAAATTGGAGCAGAATGAGCTATAGGAATCTGATTGGAGAAATTTTTGAGTCTAACATAGATTTCACGGCCTAGTAGGACTAACAGAGGAATCTGGGAAAAATGGTTCGGGAAGTCCAGGTATAGATACCCAAGGTAGGCTAAAATCACCTCATTTCTACTTGTTGCCTTTGGAGAGAGAGCCTTTCGACCCTCTTCGCACGTACTTTCCGGAGTCCACAGTCACTTGTTTTCAGCGCTCTCTCACACAAGACATGAGGGGTAAGTTCTTTACTTATCAATGATCCATTTTGTATGATCGGTATCTAGTCTAAACCCCTTAAAAAAACCCTAGAATCCGAGCAGTGCACGAAGACCTACGACCAAAAATTGACCACAGCAGCCTGTCAGCTCAACCAAATTGGATGAGATTTGAACTGTAGCATGCCCCAGCACAATAGAACACTTCTATAGCAACAGTTGACCATTCAACAAGGGTCGAGGGGATCCCATATCGAAAAGCTAGGTTTTTCGAAAATGCCAGAATTGGATTATGACTCCATAGAGACCTTACCTATGAGGTCTATACACAATTTATATGATTGGTTTCATGAAATCGATCAAGCCAAGCCCTCGAAAAGCAAAAAACGGCTTGAAGGCTACAAAGCATCAAACTCAACATACGAGGTCAAATTGACTTCAAATGGGCCAAAATTGGATGAGTTGCTTCACGACTATGTTGCGGACAAGTCCATAGCCTCAAAAGTGACTAACCAACTCTACAGGTCATGTGATCACAAAAATCAGAGATTTCAGAGTCAACAAAGCACGAAGTGATTACGGCAAGACGAAAGTTTACCAAATTCAATTTAAGACTTGTTTTAGGTTTATAGAATGTGTTTAGGTCAAAGTTTTCAAGTTTTGCAAGAAAAATGTGACTGTTGTAAATAATCATGATTATTTACTTTTGTAATATTTTGGCTTGAAAATTGTATCATCACCTCACCTATCACTTGTACACATCCATTACATGCCAAATTTTAAGTATGAGCCAAAATGATCAATTATAACTTAGAAAATTGCTAAAAAAAATGCAAAGAAGTCCTTGCAAGCCAAAATCTAAGTTATGAGCCACATTTTTTGATCCAAATCACCTCATATCACATACACAAGGTCTATATCATTCCTAGAACCAAGTTGCACCAAAAAGTGTTCATTTTGATGAAAAAGTTAATAATTGTGATTATTTACTTTTAGCCAAAATGGAAAAAATTTGCAATTGTGCCACCATAGGATCAAAGTACATGATATGTTAATCCCACTAGCCAAGTTTGAACCAATTTGGAGCTCAAAATCTCAAATTTCCATTATATCTAATGTTTCAGAGACCTAAAGCCAAAATCTGGCACCAGTGTCACCCTATGCACCCAAATGGGCCCATAATACACTTAGAGTATCTATTTGGTATATACTTCAAGCCTATAATGCCAAAGTTGCAGAAAGTTGAAAAAACTACTTAACTGTAAATAATCACGATTATTTACTTTTGTTGCAATTTTTTGTTTGGACTTCGTAATTTTTCTCTTTACATGTTTTTATGCATCTATGCATGTTCAAAAGATGATTTGAAGCAAATTGGACTCAATTTGTCATCATTTTAGATTGAAGGACATTTCAGAGGAAAATCTGTCAAATTTGCTGACTTTGACACTCTATTCACTCAACAGGAGCCATGCAAGCAGCAGAGAAGGCCAAGAAGAAGCTCACTCAAAAGAAAAAGTTGCAAGAGCTACCACCATACCAACTAGACCGCAGTTCAATCAAAACTGCCAAAGCGACCTACCTGTCGAAAGAACAACTTGAAGAGCATAACACCACAGTGTTCACAGGTAAATTCAAGAGCGAAGAAGGACACCAAGTAGAATTGTAACTTCTACCAAAAGAAGTTTATGATGTCATTGCAAAGCCCGAGACAAAAGAATCCAACAAAAGGCTTGGGCTCAGAGAGTTTTACGAGCAAGAGCCATGTGGAGTGGATTTCCAAAAAGCTTATAAGCTTTTGTCCACGATCAAAGAGGATGGAACCGCCCAAATCTCTGACCACCAAGGAAACAAAGTCAAAGTGTTTATTACAAAAGAGATAGTGGTAGAAGCTCTCAAATTAAACTTCCAACAGAGGCAAGAGATAGAAAGACAACAGGGACCTTCACCAAGGAAACCGCCGCTGCCACATTTGCACATCCCATCCAAAAACATGTGGAAGAACCTGCAAGATTGTATCATTAGCACTTCCACTTCCTCGCCAAGAGACCACCAAGGTATACAACACCCAATCATGCAGTTGCCACAACATTTACACAAGTTCTCAAATCAACAACTAGGCAACCAATTGACCATGCACAGTATGTGTTGTCCACATTGAAGGGGACAAAGAAAGAGGGAAAAATAACATATCTAGGAGCACCAGAGGTTCTAACCAGAATTTCCTACCATGCTATCGGCATGGCCGACAACTTGTCGCCTGCCCCGGATCAAAACACTTGGCACAGCCTTCCCCTTGGCCACAAGATCTACCAAGAGAACATACAAGTCTAATGAAGAGTCTGCTGAGAGCTTGCCAGAACGGAATAGTAGTGAAAGCTTTTATAACAAGGAAAGAAGAGCATGAATTGAGGAAATGAAAAGAAAAGCCGTAGTAGCACATCAGGAGAAGCCGCAACAGAAGCAGGCCAGATTTGAAAGAGAAAAGCACTCCTACGAATGCAACCGCCAAGAACAAGGCAAGGACCCAGCAAAGTGGGTACCAATTGAATTGAAAGGACCAAGAAAAAAGCACCTTTCCAAGAAATAGACAGAAGATTCCACAGAACTATTGGAAAAAATGTATCAGGAGGCAGAAGCTTTGAACCTGAAAGAAGCCTAAGAAGCGAAACAAAAAGCTAAAGAGGCGGTGGAGCAGCAAAAACAAGCCAAAGAAGCAGCCACACAAAAAGAAGCAACTACACAAGGAGAAGCACAACATGAACAAGGTGATATGTCTTCTCGACCTTCTTCAACTACTTCAGAACAGCATGATCACCCGATGCCAAGCCCACCACCATCACCAACAGCTAAAGCCACAAAAACTTATCCCACAAAGGAGACAGAGCCTGAACAAAGAGAAGTAGCTGAATCTTCACAACAAGCAGCTACTACACAAGAGCAACACAAAGAGCAAGAACCAGAGCCAGAAAGGGCAGTGAGTCCTGCACCAGAGTACACCACAAAGTTTGAACACACAAGAGAATAGGATTCCGAAGAAACACCTTCTATCTCTACACAGCAAGAAACAGCCGAGGCATCCACAAAGCCTGTGACAAGTTTTCTCCTTTGTAGATTTGCTTTAGTGCTTTTACTCTAAGAATTTTTTTGTTATTACATGCTTCACTTTCTTCGTACCAATCATGAATAAAATCATCCATGCCATCATCGTCATCAAAACATCATACTCTTTGTCAAGATACGAGCCATATAGTTTCTTTAATCTCTCATAGCTGTTTGGATCACTTTTACGGAAGAGTTTCATGCACTCAATTGACATACGTGAGATGCCATGAGAAAGTAGACGCTCATAATTTTTAACATCATACTCTAGAACCTATCACATATACACAATTATAAGCATTTTATACACAAAAATCAAACTTAATATTTTGTAGCACATACTTAGCATTTAAAAAAGAAACAAATTGATTACGCAAAAAACTCAATATTATCAAACATAGATGTGTAAATTTTAAAAATTTGATACATAATCCACAATTGCACGTTTCTTGTATACCTTTTATATATTCAATCTGGAGGTGGAGGTTCTCTTTTTGGCCTACAAAATCTGTAGTTCACTAATAGTTCATCACTGACACGTAATGATCTAACAACATTTACAAGTATGTATCTTGGAACATCTTTGCTCATGTACTTTGGTTCATGTTCCAAGAATGTATCTTGGGACATCTTTGCTCATGTACTTCGGTTCATGTCCATTTCGTGCATTCCTTCCCCGACTACTATTAATTAAGCCAGCTATGTTTCCATGTGTATATGGTCTGCCATCTACATAAAGTCTTCGAGTTTCTACATGGGTAATGCCTCTATCATAAAGGAATGTTGCATTGAGACACAAACCATAAGTGGTCATGCTATGGATTTAGCACGCCAATTGATGCCAAGGGCCTCATCCATATATAGGTCCACAAAAGCACATAAGGGTCATCTCTGAATGTGGTGGTACTCGTAGATTTTGTGCAATGAATAGGCCACGTCCTCCATTCAGAAGGCTAGTACATATATACATACATTTATACATACAAACATTTATTATTTTCTCTTGTTGTGAACACAAACAAGAATTATGCTATGATCCTTGAAAATAAGAGACCTCCAGGATTCCATGAGGAGTCATGGACCCAGTTTTGCAATTATGAATAGCATTCCCGCATGAGCAACTACGTTAATTTACAAATTTAATTTTTAATTAAATTACTTATGTATTCACCGATTATGTAACTGTAATATCATTTTATTTTGAATGTCATGTAAGAGGCAGTACAAGCTAGAGTCGCGAGCGTCTACACATCCCACTTGGGTCGCATGGGCAAGACCAGCTTCATAGACACTTTTGTAAGTATATATTTATAGATTTTCATACCATAGTTTTTAGAATGATGTGAATACAAATAATCCTAAACTTTGGGTTTGTTTTGTATAGACCAAAGAGTACAGTCGACCTCCAACTCCAACAGAGATCAAGATGGAAACATACCAGGGATACAGAGCCTTGCAGTGTATCCTTCCACTAGCACGCCCTTTTGTGAGTAATATTTGTAAAGAGTTTTTTTTATGTTAAACTGATTTTCAAATTAGTTATTAATTCTCAAGTGATTTAATTTAACTTTTATAAATGTAGGAGGTTCACAACAAGAGAGATCTCGAGCTTGTTGTGAGAGAGGAGGAGGAGGGTAGGAGGATAGATGAGCAACGGGCACGCATTGCATCATCTTCACATGCTGGGAGATAGGAGGATCGTGTGGACAAGTCCGATATGTCAGATAACAGCCATAGTGGCATTTAGATAGATGATTATTTTTGAATATTGACATTGTATACATACATACATTGATGATTTATATATTCATTCTGCTTCAATCAGTTCTAGTCTACTTGTATAATATTGTTAAGTTTCTTCATTCATATTGAGTTTGTTTCAATCGTTTTTGTTTATATTGTCAAGTATTTTTGTGCATATTCTAATTATTTTAATAATTTTTGTTTAATCTCAAAGTGTGAAGGAAGAAAAGACCATACCATGATCATTCATACTTTTGATCTTGTGTTCACATAAATTCACCGGTTGTCTTTTTTTTTGTCGTGTATGTGGAACTCTTTCGAGCGTACACTTTCCACTTCAAATCTTGTTCTTTAGCATACGTGAGAGAGAGAGAGAGAGAGAGAGAGAGAGAGAGAGAGAGAGAGAGAGAGAGAGAGAGAGAGAGAGAGAGAGATTTGTGTAAATAAGGGCAGAGAGGGAGGGAGAGGAGAGAGAGAGAGAGAGAGAGAGAGAGAGAGAGAGAGAGAGAGAGAGAGAGAGAGAGTCTTGTGTATGTGTGTGATGGAGAGAGCCTTGTGTGTGTGTGATGATAAGTGATTTCTTTTGGGACTTCGATAAATTGCATTGCAGAGATTTGTCAAAGGTATTGCCAAGGAAAACCAATTTTGTACCACCATCCCTTGCTTTCATCCATTTTGTTATCTTGAAACAATGAGAACGTGTCTAAAGACTTTTACAGGCACCATATTTCCTAACAAATCCTCTCTGTATCACTTTTCTCCATACTTTGTGCATTCTTGTATTATTGTACTCCTTGCGAAATAGGATAAAATCATTCCAAAATGCATGGATTTTATTGTAAGCCATGTCAATTTTAGTGAGCAACTTCTTGGTATCTTCTCTAGTCCAATCGGGGAGGAGCACAATACAAGAAAACAATGAAAAAGAACGTTTTTTACATTCACCACCCCCCCTTCTATGCTTGCCCTTTGGCGGGCCGCCTCTCAGTTTGGCCACACCCCTCCATTATCACCAGAGGACAGCTCCTCTCTCTCTTGCTCGGCTCCGCTAGCTCACCATCTTTCTCTCTCTTACCTTGCTTCTGTGTCACCTAGCCCAATGGGTGCATAAAACAAGCTGCCACCCTCTTTCTTCCACTGGCGGCCCGCCATGCTTGGACAAAAGTCTCTCTCTCTCTCTCTTTCATTATTCATATTAACAAAATCTCTCTCTCTCTCTCTCTCTCTCTCTCTCTCTCTCTCTCTCTCTCTCTCTCTCTCTCTCTCTCTCTCTCTCTTACCCCTCCTCGCTTGTCCATACTCCCTCCCCGACGGGCCGCCATACCACCCTCTCCCTCTCCCCTCTCGTCCACACTCCCTCAACCTCACTCTCCCCTCCCTCTCTCCCCTCTTGTCTTTCTCCCTTTCGTGGGCTACCACTCACCCAAGCCCTCTCACTCACTCATATCTCTCTCTCTCTCCCTCCCTCATTCTAACTCTCTCTCTCTCTCTCTCTCTCTCTCTCTCTCTCTCTCTCTCTCTCTCTCTCTCTCACCCCTCCTCACTCGTCCATACTCCCTCCCCGACGGGCGGCCATACCACCCTCTCCCTCTCCCCTCTCCTCCACACTCCCTCAACCTCACTCTCCCCTCCCTCTCTCCCCTCTTGTCTTTCTCCCTTTGGTGGGCTACCACTCACCCAAGCCCTCTCACTCACTCATATCTCTCTCTCTCTCTCTCTCTCTCTCTCTCTCTCTCTCTCTCTCTCTCTCTCTCTCTCTCTCTCTCTCTCTCTCTCTCTCTCTCTCTCTCTCTCTCTCTCTCTCTCTCTCTCTCTCTCTCTCTCGTTCCCTGTCGGCCAGGCACCCGAACGAGTGCATTATAGAATCTCTCTGTCTCTCATAACCCACACACACACCACCCTTCACTCTTTCACCCCTTAGCCACCCCCCCCCCCCCCTTTGGCCCGCTACTCCCCCCATCCCGTGACCTTCCCCCCCTCCTCTCGTTCCTGTTGGCCAGGCAGTACCGAACCATCTTTCTCTCTCTCTCTCTCTCTTTTCTCTCACGCTCTCTGTGTCAAACCCACAGGTGAGTACAGAGCTCTCTCTCTCTCTCTCATTCACACCCACACACACACACACATACCCCACACTACCCCCGTCACCCCCTCAACACTCCCTCACCCCATCTCACGCCCGCCCTCTCTGTCACTCTCTCCCCTCGTCAACCTTGCAGGCGTAGTATTGAGCCATCACCCACTCTCTCTCTCTCTCTCTCTCTCTCTCTCTCTCTCTCTCTCTCTCTCTCTCTCTCTCTCTCTCTCTCTCTCTCTCTCTCTCTCTCTCTCTCTCTCTCTCTCTCTCTCTCTCTCTCTCTCTCATACACACACACCTACACACTCACACACCCTCTCCCCTCCCTCTCTCCCCAGCACCCGCCCTATCATCTCTCTCTCACTCTCGTTCTCTCTCTCTCTTTCAGTGCGTAGTAAGAATCCTTTAAAAAAATTAATTATATATACATCTATAATAAAATCACTCTGTCTCTCTCTTGTTTCCACACACACACACTTACACATCCACGCACAATCTATATACATTTGCACACCCACTCACAAACATGCCTACATGCACGCATATAAACACACATCACAACCACGCCATATGCACCCACAAAAATAAAAATAAAAAATAACGAAGTTCGACGCCATCGACAAAAGAAAAGAAACGGCCAAGTCCCACGATTCCAACACCAAAACAAGGAAAGACACAAAAGACATATCCCGGTCGGCCCCGAAACTAGCAAACGTGCTACATCGACACCCTAGTGAGGCCCGTCGTTCGCCTTCATCTCGCCCACAACGCATCTTTGCAGTAATATCTGTAGGTTATCATTATTTTTTGAGTTTCAAGTCAAAAATCTGTAAAAAGCCCCATTGTAAATTGTCACCCTTCTCTAGGTGATGGTCACAAAAGCGCACCTATGAGTTTTCATTTTAAAATTATCGTAAGACAAAGCAAGGGTCAACCATCTCGACCCAACTCTTTGCTTTGTCTCTATTGATTAGGGCCCTTACCTAATCAGATTACCCTAAACTAATGCAACCTACACCTATAAAAAGGCACTGAGAGGTCACTATCGGGGGGGGGGGGTCAGTCCTTCGTAGCATTTTGGTGGGAGGGATTGGCAACACTTGTATCAAGAGAGAGGGGATTTAGTGCAACATTTTGGGAATTATCACTTTGAGAAGAAGCCATGTCCACACCTTGACTCCAATGGTCACCACACACTCACGAGAGTAGGAATCTCCATGTCTATGATTCACCTCTAGAAAACGCACCATTAGGCTCACTATATCTCCCTCTATCTCTCTATCTCTCTATCGCCATGGTTGTCATCTCGTCATAGATGAGCTTTCTGTAAGTATTGCATTGAATCAGTTTTCCCTCATATCCCGAGGGGTTTTCATTACCCACGTCTCTCTCTCTCTCTCTCTCTCTCTCTCTCTCTCTCTCTCTCTCTCTCTCTCTCTCTCTCTCTCTCTCTCTCTCTCTCTCTCTCTCTCTCTCTCTCTCTCAGTGTGTAGTGTTTGCGTTATTTCAAATCATTATTGTACGCGTCCTAGCCGCTTAAAGCTATGTGGTCCCCCCTGTTCATTTCACCGTGGCCAGCTCGGTGTGCATCGGCTCCTGACGTTTTGAGGCTGTCGGGGTCGATGTCATGCTTTGCGCTCGTCATTTGGTGCCCCCACTGAGGAGGGCTTCTTGAAAACCTCTAATTTACAATGTTGAAGACAATGCACATCGTCGACCATGGACGAATGGTTGCAAGAATTCTCCAACTAGAGAAGGGAGGAGGAGGAGATTGAGGAAACACTCACCACCTTCATTGAAATACTAATGCCAGGCGTAGCGTCATTAGTATTCAAGAGGTAAGCTCCCCATCTCGTATTGCTCGTGCTAACCGCAATTTAAGAGCATCAGGTGGGAAGGCTACGAAATGCCATCACTGTTGTCAACCAAAGCACACGATCAATGAATGCCAGCAAAAAAGGTAACGAAGAGGAAGAAATCATCTACATCGATGTTCATCACGAGGAGGTCATCCATATCAAAGGAGGAAAAAGATTGGTAAGTCCTCTCTTTCCTAAGGGATCTGCAAGTAAAGGTATAGCATCTACTCTTAAATGGCCAAACGGGGCTGCTCGAGCCAAAGGAAAGGAAGGGCTAGGCTAGTCATGAAACACACGACCCCAAAGGAAGACACATCTAGCCACACGAGTGCTCCAAGTTTGGGAAGCAGATTCGTGCCTAGTTTGCCAGAAAGAAGGTCATCCGATGCAAAGTGGCGGAAGGTCGCCTATCGATTCGTACGGCACATGCGAGTGCTGCCAGTCCATTTTGACAACCCCGAAGCAAAAGTGGTAAGAAGGTTTCCATGCCCTAAGGAGGAGTGGTTCGGCTACTGTTCCCACTGCTTTGGAGGACAGATAGAGGTTCTTCCTTCTCTCTTCGTACAGCTTATCCTGAAGATTTACCACAGGTAAGACCTAGTGGGCCGGAGACGAGTTACAGCTGAATGGAGTGGAGTTCATGCAATGCGCCGGCTATGGTAATTACTTGCAGTTGCTTCTAGCTAAAAGGCTAGGAGTATTCAAACACGTCGTCATCACCCCGTACATGCTGAGCAACGAAGGAAAAGTGGAGCCTATGAAGGACGACGACCTCCTGTGGATGTGCCGACTTATCAACATCGGCGCGATAAGAGTATAAGTAAGTGTTCCACCTTCTGTGCATCATGGAAAATGGACCAGCAACTTTTCCGTTTAGGTTTCTGCAACACATGCATGTGAATATTTATGTAGATAGAAAGATATTCTACCAACAAAAGATTGTGTATCTGTTTGGCGCTGCTGTGCTAGGAGAAATCCTTAGCTCCCCAAACCCTATTATTCTCCCCGTATTGGATTACCACCACTCTTTCAATGTATCCATTTTTATCCTGCTTTAAATCTATCCACCCAACCCTATAAAAAGCCGCTATGAGCCACTCAGTCATTTGTGATTTGTTTTTTTTAAGTTTGTAATTTCCTGCCCATTGAGTTACTACCATGTCAAGTGCCTCTTTCCCCACTTTCAGTGGAAAGAAAAGGGAAGACATCACCACCAATTTTCTAGATGACTTTGACATCGCTTGTGTGGTTTCCAACAAGGATGACGATGCCTCACGGCTACAAATTTTTCCTCTACTGATGAAAGTAAAGTCCGAGTCTTGGTACAATGCTTTGTCCCAAGCTACCAAGAATGCATGGGATATACTACGTGCTACCTTTGTGAAGAGGTTTGGTGGAGGCACAATCTTAGAAAAGTTATGGCAGTTGCTGACAGACTTAAAGCAGGGAGATCTGCTAGAGTATTCCACTTACGAATCCAAGTTTGTGGATGTGTGGGAGTGATGGATTGCCTCATTGGAGAAGGTGAAGGAGAGTCTAATTTCCTGAAGAAGGACCGTTTCATTGTTGGCCTGTGGTCGCCGCTTAAAGAGAAGGTGAAGGGGAGATTCCCTGCAACATATGAGTTGGCAATGGAAGTAGCCCGCCTTAAATACAAGAAGTTACGCATACAAGCAAGAGTCAATGAGTCAGAGGAATCGAGCTCAATCCGATTAACCCCAGTGACTGCAACAGCCGCTCATAGAACCCAACCACAAGAGGCATCAGAAGAGCAGCAAGACCTGTTGAGTCGCAACACTACTCAGCTTGAAAGTTTATTCGTGCATCTAGTACAGCAAGGGCATGCACCTGTCAGAAGTCCAGAGCAAGGAAGGGGACAACGAAGGCAAAACCAAGAATACCACTACTACAACCGTGGGGAGGACGGCCATGGCATGTATTACTGCCCACATCCAAGAAGGTAGAATTTCAATAGAGGAGGAAGACAGAATCAAATCTGCCCACCAAGGGCAAGACCACCACCACCCAGGCAACCAGGCCGATTCTACCGGTCCAAATACTTTGACCATGTGTACAACAACCACCACCACCACAACCTCTCATTCCACCGCTACCTCCACCTCTTGCTAGAAACCAAGCAGTGAGTGTCATTAGCCTGGAAGCTAAAGGGAAGGCAAAGATAGAAGAGCTGGTCCGAGAGAAGAACAAAGGAAAAGGAAAGGTAGAAGAAGTGGATGCCATGGGAGTGAAGCATGCCAGGCATGAAGAATCCTCTCAAAGGGAGGAGAAGATGAAAGGAAAAGGTGAATCTAGCAAACAAGCATCTAAGCCTCGACGGAAGATCGACTTTCATTGGGTGAGTATGCTAAACCATATGACCTAGTTCAGGATGTATTGATGCAGGGTCCAAAGATAACTTGGTCCCAATTACCCCATCTTGCATCAAGGATGAGGATACAATGGACAAAGATGGTAAGTACAAGAAAATCAAGACCAAGGATATCTAGGGCTATCTCTGGGAGGAATCTTGATGACATCCTACCAACCATGGATGCCGACATCAAGGGGCAACATATCTCAAACGCCTACATAGATGGTGGCACATAGATATGTGTCATGAGTGAGAAAATGATGCACCATCTAGGCCCAGAGGCAAGTAGGCCAGCGGCACCCTGCCAAGCCAAAATGGAAAATAATGTCAAAGTGAAGTGTGTAGGCATAGTGAATGAAGTCAAAGTGAAGGCATTCAACACAGAAGTGGAGGTAGACATTTTTTTCATGCCACACAAATGGGAGGTCTATTCTATCATTCTTGGAAGACCCTGGCTCATGGCTATGGAAGCTAAGCAAGATTGGAGTATCGGAATGATTCAAATGAAGGACGCTAAAGGAAAGTCCATATTCTACGACATGAAGACTGGGAAGCAACGCAAACTGATTTTGGAGGCATCGGAAGATAAGTCCACCAATGACTATTCGTCCACCTCACGAGAAGAGACAACAACAAATGAAGAGAGCGACAGTAGCATCAAAGTAATGGGGGTCATCCTCAAAGACCCAAAAAGATTGACACAATTTGAAACACCATCAGCAAACCAAGAGGGACCATCAAGTACGCAACCCTTGGTGGATACAAGTAAGTTACATCGAATTCTCGCCAGTGAGTTAATTGGTGAAGAGAGGAAAGAATATGTCTCTATGCTAGGTAACTTCACCACATTGTTCATTGATGGTTATGATAAGATCACAAGCATCACAGTGGTACAACACCGCATAAGACTCGAGGAAGGAAGTAAGCCCGTAGTGCAAAAGCTCAGAAGGTTTGGGGTAATCCAACAAGAATCATTGCTCAAAAAGGTAAGGAATTTGCTACAGGCAGGTTTCATTTACCCCGTCAAAGACTCAGAGTGGGTCTCTCCCGTGGTAGTCACACCAATGAAGAATGGTAAGTGGAGAGTCTGTGTAGACTACAAACCTCTCAATGCATCCACAAAGAGGGATCATTTCCCTCTCCATTCCAAGACAAAATCCTCAATGAGGTAGCAAGTCATGAGTGCTACATAGTATGTGATGGCTATTCATGCTAATTTCAGATTAGCATTGTAGAAGAAGACCAAAAAAAGACAATTTTCATAACACCATGGGGATGTTTTGCTTACAGAGTGATGACTTTTGGCCTCAGCAACGCTCCGGCCACATTCCAACGCTATGTAACTTTTGTCTTCTAGCCAGACTTTGGAACGTCAATATGAGTCTTCGTAGATGATTTTTGCATCTATAGTTCTTGCTCCCTCCATTTGAGCAAGTTCAATGATGGCCTGAGTAGACTGCAAACTTTGGGTGGCCAGATTAACGTGGATAAGTGTCACATTGGTGAAAGCAAGGTCACTCTTCTTGGCCATGTAATTTCAGCAAAAGGGATTTAGGCTGACCCTAGCAAGATCCAAGCCTTGGTATCTTTGTCATCACCCACCATAGCTAAACAATTGGTCTTTTTCCTTCAGAAGGTAAGACATTTGAGCAAGTTCATTCACTTGCTCTCTCAGGTAGTTCTCCCTCTACAACAAGTCGCCCATAAAGATGTCTTCTCATGGAGTGAAGAAAATGAGCAACAATTTACCAAAGTGAAACAAATCCTGGCTACACTTCCCACCATTGCACCCCCTAGATGGGACGAGCCATTTTATGTGAACCCCAGTGTAGGAAGTGATACCTTAGAGCCGTACTAATGCAAAAGGACCCCCAAACCTCTTTCATGCATCCTATCTACTTCTCTAGTCGTGTCATGACCCCATCAGAAAAAGGATTCACCGCAGTAGAGCACAAGGTGCTTGCATAAATGTTTGCCACTACAAAGTTCCGCTCTTTGCCTAGACCCTTTATAATTCTGACAATGGAAGAGTTCTTTCCATATTTGATGTAATACATGGATGTCTCATCTAGAATCTCTAAGTGTCTTGTTAGATTACAAGAGTTTAATTACACCATGCAGATGGAAAACTCCACCAAGGCTAGTCTAGCAGGTATTCTTACTCATCGTCACTATGAGAAGAAGCTAAAGGTCAACACAGAAGGTAAAGAAGTGACACCAATGGTGGAAATTCCTAAGCTAGAAAGAGCTCATTCTCTTTTCTTTGATGGAGCATACAAAAGAACAGTGGACCACTCTGCAGCTAGCATCATCATTTTCAATGAGGAAAAGGAGAAGGTATTCTCTATTGGACAGTTGTTACATTCCCACTCCAACAATGAAGCAGAGTACACGGCTTTAATTCTTGGATTAGGACAATGTGTTTTGCAAGGTATTCAATGCCTAAATGTGTTTGGCGATGCTATGCTTTTGATAAAGCAGATAAATGGCACTTGGATTTGTAAAAATCTGATTTTACTTGGCTAATTATGCCAAGTTAAGGATCTTTTAAGAAAGTTTGAAGCATTGCAATTATTTCATGTCCCTGGGGCAAAAAATCAAGAGGCAGATGCTCTAGCCAAGGAAAGAATACAAGACGTTCACATAAGAGCAATCAAACTAAAATTACCCCTCTTTCAAGGTAGCGATGCTATGCCTGATGTCATTAACTTCTTAGATATTGGAGAATGTCCCGAAGGGTACACCAAGGGACAGAAACAATGGCTTGTCAGGAAGGCTACAAGATACCACCTTGTAAACAACAACTTATATTGCAAGGACAAAGATCAGATTCTCAGGCGAGTGCCAATCTCCAAGTAAATCACGGAGGTAATCTCAAGTTTCCATGATGGTGTCTGCGGCGGCCACTTTGCTCTAGATATTACCAGTAGGAAGATTCTACAGGTAGGATTCTCTTGGCCTAGTCTGAACAGGGATGTGCATCATTGGTGTAAAACATGCAAGGCCTGTCAAGTGTCCAGTGATCGTACACTAACCTATGATTCAGAGACTCCTATTATCTCATATGGTCCATTTGAAAAGTGGGGAATAGATCAATTGGTCCTCTACCAAGGGCCCAATCAGGTAGACTATACATTCTAGGTTGTGTAGACTACATGACCTTATGGGCGGAAGCAGCAGCCACCACACACATTACAGCCCAAGAAGTGGGGCGAAGTTCATATTTGAGCACATTTGTTGCCGTTTTGGCACACCTCTAGAGATAATATCTAATAGAAGACCATGATTTAGAGGCAACTTGATAGGAGAATTGATGAAAAAGTTAGACATTACACACCGACTATGGGATTTATGTCTAACCTCACACATGCTTATGGTCTCAAACCCCACTTTAGGTCAAGTTTCAAAATCACGATCATTAACAGCAATGGATTTTTGACCTAGTCGTTTTCGACCCAGAATGCATCTAAATGCTTAGTGATGATGCCTCAATACGACACCTATGCTTAGTTTCTTATTTGAAAGTGTAAATTCCTAGTTATGAGGAAATTAGGTCGCGGGTCGATGACGCCAAAAACGACGAATTACTGTGATGTGTTACGTCAGTGCGTAGAGCTCTTGCCTGCGGTTGCAATGCAACAAACGCGACTGCAATGTGACAATCGGGGAGGGAGTAGGAAGTACGAGAAGGAGAGAAGTGAGCGTCGTTAGCTCACGCTGTGTATTTCATTATCCAAAACTTAATAATAACTTATAAAAATTGGCTTTTATACCTTAGCCAAGGTTTTTGGTGGTCAAAACTAATAATCTAGGAGTTCTACCAAAGATGGGTAATGACAGGTTGATACAATCTAGAAGCTTGTAGCCCCGGCTCATCAATTACAAAGTTTATTCGAGAAAATAGGAGTTACAATATTCCCAATTTATCAAAATAATAAGTGTTTTACAATGAGAACTCCAAAAAATGGTATCCGTGGTGTCTGTGTTAGCTTGCTGCTAACATTCCCCCCCTCCTCGCCTGTGGCATCCCTTGAAACAACTTTATGGGCTGAAATACTCTTCGGGCTTGCGGCTGGTGAGGCGATCTTTAAGTGTTGTTAGAGCCTTTTGATATCTGATTTTCAGTTACTTATCTGGCACTTACAAGAACTGTATAGTTACTATGTTCTTTAGCTCCACTACTGAGTAGCTTACAAACCTTGAGGTAAAATTGCTAATCACTGGCGCAAATATCTTCGTTCGCCAAGTGAAGAATCCCATGTAGAACGCTTCCTCAAACGCCAGCATATTGTGAGAAGGTAGAAACATGCATCTGGCATAGAAGCCATAGAGGACTTCTTCGGAAGGTTGGCCACTGAGATCATAGCACAAACCTTTCTTACCCTCGAGGAATGACATCCAAGGGGTGCCTACTTGCTCTAGCTCATTGAACACTTCGATGTAGGTGAGCAGCATTCGGAAGATTTTATATAACATAGCACATGAAAAATCTGATAGACTTTTAAAGAATGACATAGCGCCCTTTAGGGTTTTCACCATGTATTCTTCAATCGCAAGTCCCTTTTCTCAAGCAGAAAATCTGGGGAAATTCAACCAAGTTGGCCGCTTCTTTTGTAGTACCTCATGTGCTATCCAGGTCCTTACTTTTGGTATAGGACAGTAGGTGGGATCCCTTTGTAGGGCCGCAGGTGCTCTGGTGAACAGAATCAAGTACCTTGGGTTCTTGTTTAGCCAGATCAACCTCCACTTTGGGTGGTCTTTATCTACGCCCTTGACTTGCATGTCTGTATAAAGTCTTTCTTTTGCTTGTAGCAACTCAACTTTAATCAGAGGGTAGGGTAGGGATTGTTGGTGCCATTGCACATCTATTTGATTGGGAGTGAGTTGTGTGACATTCACAGAATGAAGTACTCTCAACTCCCAATCCATTGCTGCCTTCCACTGCTTATCTACCTCTTGTGTAACTTTTTCTTTCAGTGCATCTTCTTCAGCCTTTGAGAGCTGGACCATGGGCACTGTGTCTTCTTTTGTGATGGATACCTGAAATTATTACTCGCCGCTCAACTCTATTGTGGCGTGTGACTCCATGTCATCAAATGATACTGAGGGGATTTCTATCTGTGGTGACTCCGAAGTGCCTGCCTCTTCTTGACTTGTTTGAGTTCAGCTATCTCCTTTAGCAGCTCGTCTTCTCTTTGGACCCGCATCAAGGCCAGATCTATGCGCTGAGACTGCTCTAATTCCAACTCTAGCTCGAGGTCTTTATTTTTCTTTTCTAATGCTTTCTAGACCTCGTTTGTTCCCTTGATCGAGGCGACGGATGGATTTTCTCGTATTTTCCACAAGAATATCGCTTGATCATTGTTTCTTTGTTTTGAGTACTGTAGAGAAGCATTGGCCACATCTAGATGTACCTGGATCTTTTGAGCTGATAGAGTGGTAGTCAGAAGTTCATTTGTTACTTCCGTCAGCTGATCATCCTTGGCTTTGCATGCATCTGATAGTTTGGTAAGCAGCTCACCCAGCTCTTCCATTTCTTTCTGTTGCTTGTCTCTTGCGAGCTGATGTTGTTCAGCTTCCGCTCTTAACTCCTGCACTTGTCTCTGGAGATCGGTGATGACATTATGTCTATCGTCTAACTCCCCTTGGAGTGTGTCAATCACCATTTCTAACTCTTTGGCCTGTGTGCTACGGCCAAGTGCTGCTGAACAAAGTCTTTCTGTCATCTCCTGCATTTGCTTAGCATATTCGTTCACTTGCAGGATGACTTCATCATTAAATTGCCAATCTTTTCTTTGTGTTATTTGTCTTGATATATCTGCAGATTATTTTACCTCTCGTTGGGTCATGGCTGTTGGTTGTTGTTGTTGCCCTTCTGGCTGCTAATCTTTCTCTGTGGAGGTAGAGGGTGGTGCCTCCACCTTCTCTAGCTGTGTTCAGGTGGAGGGTGTTTCCTCCACCTCTTGTTCTCAAATCTTGCGAAGTCCTCTTCTGGTGCAGGAGTGGCTGCCTTTTCAATCTCTGGCTCTTTCTCTATTTGCTTCTCTTGATTAGAGTCATCTGCTTGTTGTGTTGTTTTCGTTGCTTCTTGCTGTACAGATTCTTGTGCAGCTTCACCTGTTTTTTCCTGTTCAGCTTCTGCTTCTTTCGTTGGCTCATTTGATGTGTCGTTAACTTCCGGTGATGTTGGTGGAGTCGACATTGGTTGATCTTGGTGCTTAGAGACATCAGAAGAGATGCGAGGAGACACATCACCTTGGGCATGCTGTGCTTCTCCTTGTGCAGTGGTTTCCTATGCTCTCTTTTGTTCTTCTCCACCTCTTTCGATTTTCTCGCCGCTTCTTCGACTTCTTTTAGCTTTAAAGCTTCCGCTTCTTGGTAGGAGATGGTTGAGCTAACCGTGGAGATCTGGGGCAGGTGGTAGGTTGTCGGCCATGCCGACGGCATGGTATGCAATTCTTGTGAACATATGTGATCTTTCCTTCTTTCTTTACTCCGTTCAAAGTGGTCAAGACATATTGAGCATGGTCAACTAGTTGCCTGGTAGTTGACTTGAGGACTTGTGTGAAGGTGGTGGCAACCGCATGGTTTGGCATTGTATACCATGGCAGCCTCTTAGCAAGGAAATGGAAGTGTTGGTGGTATAACCTGGCTGGTTCTTCAACCTGCTTGTGAATAAGGTCCGCAAAGGTGGTGATGGTGGTTTCTTTTGTGCAAGTTCGGGCCGCCTTCCTATCCCTTGCCCTCATTGTCATTCCTTCTGTGGGCAATCTGAGTGCCTCTACCACTATTTCCTTGGTGATCACCACCTCAACTTTGTTACCTTGAGGGTCAGAAATCTGCATAGTTCCATCTTCCTTGATCATGGACAAAAGCTCGTAAGCTTTATGGAAGTCCACTCCACATGGCTCTTGTTCATAGAAATCTCTGAGTCCTAGCTGTCGGTTGGCATCTTTGGTTTCGGCCTTTGCGACAACATCATACACTTCTTTTGGTAGGAGTTGCAACTCTACCTGATGTCTCTCCTCACTCTTGAATCTGCCTGTGAACACTGTGGTGTGATGCTCCTTAAGCTGTTCCTTTGAGAGATAGGTTGCCTTGGCGGTTTTGACTGAATCTGGGACCAGTTGGTATGCTGGTAGTTCTTGCAACTTTTCTTTCTAGTTGAGCTTCTTCTTGGCCCTCTCTGCTGCTTGCATGGCTCCTGTTCAGTGAATAGAGTGTCAAAGCTAGCAAAGTTGTTAGATTTTTTTGTGAAATGTCCTTTAGTCTACAATGCTATCAATTTTGGTCCAATTTTTTCAAATCAATTTTTGAACAAGCATAGATGCATAAAGACATGCAAGGAACAAAATTGTAAAGTTCAAACAAAATTTTGCAACCAAAGTAAATAATCGCGATTATTTACAGCTGAATAATTTCTCCAACTTTTTGCAAACTTGGCATCACAGGCTTGAAGTATATACCAAATACATGCTCTGAGTGAAATACGGGCTCATTTGGATGCATAGGGTGAAAATGGTACCAAATTTTAGCTTTAGGTCTCTGAAACAGTAGATATAATGGAAATTTGAGATTTTGAGCTGCAAATTGGTTCAAACTTGGCTAGTGGGCTTAACATATCATGTACTTTGGATGTATGATGGTAAAATATCAAAAAATTTCCATTTTGGTTGGAAAGTAAATAATCGCGATTATTAACTTTTCTAGCAAAATCAATATTTTTTATACAATTTAGTTCTAAGCATTGTATAGACTCTGTGTATGTGATATGAGGTGATTTGGATCAAAAAAAGTGGTCCATAACTCTAAATTTGGCTTGCAAAGACTCCTTCGCGTTTTTTGGCAATTTTCCAAGTTGTCGGTGCTCATTTTGGCTCACACTTGATTTTTGGCATGTAATAGGTGTGTACACATGATAGGTGAGGTGATGATGCAATTTCCAAGCAAAAATAGTGCAAAAGCAAATAATCGCGATTATTTATAGCAGTCACAATTTTCTTGCAAAACTTAAAAATTTTGATCTAAACACATTCTCTACACATAAAACAAGTCCTAAATTGAATTTGGTCAAGTTTGGTCTTGTCGGCATCACTTTGTGCTTTGTCGACTCAAACTTCTCTGATTTCTGTGACTCATTAGGAAATTTCGGAGGTCATTTGGAGGGCCTTCTAAGAAAATGTATTTTTTGCACTCTCTCTCTAGAAAAAATGGCAAATAATAGAGCTGGGTCTTTCATGGTAAAAGTTCAAAAAGTGTACTTTAAGTAGATTCCTTACTCTTCTGAACATTTGTTCGTAATTATTGAGGGATAATCTTCTTTTCAGTTTAATTGAATGAACCTCGTCAATATGGAGGGAATGAGGCTAACATGGAGGGACGAAGGCGCAGCCGCTATTCACTTTCCATTAAACCTGCACATTTGGCTAATGGCGCACTCCTCAAATGGCACAAATGTTACGCAGAAACAAGCTAAATATCACCTTCACATTGATTTGGACAATGAGTACCAACCATTGATTAAGCGTAGTAAAACAAACACACATATACCTCCCGCTTCCATAGACACGCTCAGAGCTCAGGGAGCTAAACACATAGATATCTGGACGAGAGGCTCTCTCTACCCTAAGAATCCAATGACTAATGCGTCTCCACCGTTTGTTAATCCTACAATCTTATTGACCTTTGCTGGTGATGGAGAAAAGGGTCTTCTGGGTTATTGTAAATCTCTTACAAGAGAAGCTGAAACTTATAAGGGCATTCTCCAAGCTCAACAATGTGAGATTGTTCGTCTTTCACATTTACATTCTACAGATCAGGTTACCATTTTGCAACACAAAACAGAGGTACAGGAACTCAAAGGAAAGGTACGAAGTTGTCAAATGAAGGACACCATCTTGGGTGGTCGTATCCGAAAGAAGAAATTGCGCAATCTTGAAACATTGCAGGTTGCATCCGGAGGTCTCAAGAAAAGAATTCGAGCATTAAGGTGATGCTGCTTGGTTGGCTACATTGTCTTAGTTAAGTAATCTTTTTGTTTTTTCTTGTTATACATTGTTTTCATGTGCCTAAATAGTGTTAGTGAAGTAAATTTTCTGTTATTTACTTATGCATTGTCTTCATGTAGAGATTCAATCTATCCTGACAAGGAAAACATTGACCCCAAAGCCAAATATAGGAAAGAGATTGAAGCCACTTATAAGTAGAAGCCTGGCAGCAGATATAGTACATGACAAGAAGTTTAAGGTCCTACAACAAAATGTAGTGGACCGCTTTATTTCAGAGAACTCAGTGCCTGCAAAAGAGATACAAGGCACACTTGATTCACTTGGTGTAAGAAAAAGAGGATATTCGGCTATACAAAAATCTGTCTCATCCATCTTTGTTAAGAAGGGTATAAAATCTAAACTTTTACCATCAGCCTCAAGTGTTTGGAAAGAGAGGCTTCAGCTTAACGAGGCACAGGGAGAGTATCTTGGACAGCCCTTTCATATTAAAGCAACTTACAGTGGCCATGGAGCAAACATGGCATATGATGAGTTCAATAATATTTTTATGGACCTGCAGATGTTACAGAAGAGAATGGTGGAGTTTTACAACATCACATTTTAAGAGTCACGAGGGGTATTACATTTTGTGTTAAAACTGGATGAGTATAAGCTTGTTAAAGAGAAAAATCTAGAGCGTGTTACTATTACTTTAATGAATAGAGCCCTCTCAAAGTGTCCCAGTGATGATCCTTTGTATTTTAGTGTTCAATCAGAATCTAACATATGGTGGCTTGGTGCGTTTGAGGTAAGCGAGATTCTCAGGTAAGCTCAAATGTTCACATCTACTTAAGTCTCATTTATTTTTGGTTGTAGGTAAAGAAAGAAGATCATGAGATTCTATATTGGGTGTTCCATCGAACTAATATTCCGGAGGTGATTGATCGACAGACTAACCAGGGAGAGGTACTACGTCTAGATGGAAGGGGAGACTTTCAAGTTCAGTGGCATCTTGCAGGTGACCTCAAAACATTTAAGTGCATGTATAATTGTGGAATGGGTGCAATGGCAAAGACTCCGTGTTTGTTCTACATGGAGCCTGCAAAGGTCATGGACCCAAAGTGGTGGAGAAAAGCTCCAACACGTCACATTGAGGACCGTGATTTTCGACCGGTTTTGAAAATACCACTTGTGAATGTCCACATCTGTACAATGCATGCCCTTTGTAGAATTGTGGAGAAATTGGTCTACTTATATATCAGGTTTGCTTGGAAAATTAAGAACTCAGCAGAGCGACAAGTAGCCCTGCAGTGCTTAGAATTGGTATTGTCGGATATGGGGCTTCATGGTGGCAATGTGAAAATCCAGCGGGATGAAAAGAGATCAACTGCTGAGAAGGATGTCCCATGCAAACCATCCATCGGTGGGGTGAAGGCACGGAGGTTTTTATCTAAACCCCAAGGTATACGAGATCAAAAGCTAACAAAACATTGAAAAATATATAACACATCGTATGATTGCAGTCAAAGACCAAGAACCAACTACTCGTAACGCGAAGGCTGAGGTTTGGCGATCAATAGACATCCTATTTTTTATGTGCGACAAAGATGACTGGTCACAAGGTGATATGAACAAGTTCAAGG
The DNA here is from genome assembly GCF_014529385.1 of Adiantum capillus-veneris. NCBI lineage: Eukaryota > Viridiplantae > Streptophyta > Polypodiopsida > Polypodiales > Pteridaceae > Adiantum > Adiantum capillus-veneris. The sequence continues at coordinate 94,642,830 of NC_140947.1, read as the reverse complement.
AGAATCTCAACTTTCTCAAAAAATCATTCAAGATAGCATGGACAGACACCCAGATTACTCACTACATGGTATTATCGTGTATTTGATTCTCTTTTATGTGCAACTATGTGAGTGTAAAACATTCTAACTAATCTGTTTTCATATCCAGCACATCATCTTCAATCATTTACCATATTTTATACAAAATTATGGGAACCCAGCAATATGGAATATCCAAGGGATGGAAAAGTCTCATTACATGGCGAGAAATGCTTATTTCAGGCACACACGACATGGTGGCTCTCGAATCAAGGCTAACAGTTTGAGAGAACTATTTGAATGGTTCTATCGTAGAATTATTCATCGAATGCAGGCAAAAGAAGTCTTGGCCTCTTCAGCAACAGCACAAGCCATCAGACATTTACAACAACAAAAAGTTAAAAGATCAATGGCATACAACAACTGCGGTGCTCGTGGAAGTCAACGAAGGTGGAGAGAGACAATGGTGTATGTGAACCACAAGTGGAGAAAGATACTCTGAGTGGATGACATTGTACAAAATTTCTGTAATACATGATCTTATACAATTGCTACTTGAAGTGTATCAAGATTTTGAAGGTTCAATTTTGTTTTTTGGCACATCACCCTTGTAACGAATCATGAGATGTTTGCCATACTCTAAAAGTTCATCTGGGTTTTGTCTACCAAGAGCTAGTGCCATTGTTGTGTAAGTGTAGTAATACGCTGCCCGACCACCTGTATAGCCCGGGCAGTAACCAAAACAATCTCTAGCAAACACTTTGTCCACAAGAATGACTTTATCTGCACTTTGGGCAGCACGTGTCCACCCAAGAAGCGTGATAGTGTCTTTAATGTGTAAGTTGCTATTGAACCCTCTTGTGACATGGAATTGTGAAAAACTACTATCGGCGACTCGCAAAGCTTTAAAAGGTACTGCGCTAGGACCGCATCCCTTCCACGATACTCTCGAGTCCGCCGCCGAAGGAAGTCATCCTTGTCAGCAATCCAAGGCTGCACATATCATGTGTGAGTAAGTGACACACAAAGAGAGAGAGAGAGAGAGAGAGAGAGAGAGAGAGAGAGAGAGAGAGAGAGAGAGAGAGAGAGAGTTACCATGAAGCTCTCATCCTGTAGAAAGAGGTTTTCCTGCCACAGGTCTACAGATGTAGTTGACCCCTAACCTGAATGGTTAAACCAATCCTCCACTTCTTTGTTACTTGTTGATGGTCTTAGGCTTTGTCTTATTGCTTGGAAGGTGGCTTCATCAGGTAGTGTCTCCTTGTATTTTTCAGCTTTCTCAAAGCATCTTCGGAGGCATTACATTGGATTACTGGATGTTTCCATTGCCTCATCATCACTACTATCCTCTGAAACAAATCCACTCCTCTCCTCTTGGACTCTAGAAATGATAGCCAGGGAGAAGTCCTCCCTTAAATAAAAGATTCTTTGCACATCATGTAAAAAGATATAGGTTCTGTCTCCAATCCTGAAGTTAGGCACAGCAGGCAGCATCATCTGAGCATGCTTCTCAGTGAAGTCACTGACATCCAAAGGTAGTTTGATTTCTGTGGTTTTCACAGAGAGCATCCTACTTCTTTGTACTTCAATTGCCTCAACCTCAAGGTTGACTGTATCTTCAACCTCCTCGACTTCTTGTATATGTGTTGTCTCCTCGCATTCTTCATCTGTTGCTACATCCTGCTCCTCTAACACCTCTTCAGGATTCTGCATGAGGAATCCAAATAGGTTGTTCAGGTAAATCATAAATCCAAAGGATTCCTGAATAAGTTTGCACTCTTTTTGGTGCAAAGGGTAGGCTGAATGTCGGCAAGCAGGTGGTAGTTCCCTATACTTCTTCAGTCCCTGTCCCTTTCCACCACGGTCATTTAAATGCACAATAGTCATACTAGGCAGAACAACCCTCCCTACCTGCACCATCACTTCAAATTTATCTCTGTAGGACTGCAAAAATTCACTGTGCTGAGCTAACAGGTCTTCAATGTCAAATTTTGGGTTAAACATAGAATAAACTAGATCATATTTGTCCCCAACACCACAAGATGCTTCAAAATCAAATAGCCTCTCATCAGTTGTAGCTGGGTCTTCCAGAGAAGACACATCCTCTTTGGCTTTACCTTTACTTGCACAGGGACTGCTTTCTCGGACATCTGCATCATCTGAGAAGTCTATATTCCTCTTTCTTGTATTTTTCTTAACAAGTACTGTAGAGGGTGAAGGACCCTTGTAGGGTAAGGAATCCTCTTGGCCTGGTGACCTCTCTAACAGATCTTCACCAATTAACTCTTCTTCAGATATGTCCTGACAAAAGTCAACAGTTCTTTTGGCAGAAACATTCAGCAACTGAGCCTGCAAAGGCTGAAATCCTGGCACAAGATCTGGGTTTGATTTCGGCCTCTTCTGCCTACTGGACCTTAATCCTATTCATCAGGAAACATGAAAAGTCTCTCTCTCTCTCTCTCTCTCTCTCTCTCTCTCTCTCCAAAGCACAAACAAAGACACACATAGACACTCTCTCTCTCTCTCTCTCTCTCTCTCTCTCTCTCTCTCTCTCTCTCTCTCTCTCTCTCTCTCTCTCTCTCTCTCTCCAAAGAACATAAAAAAACACACAATGACTCTGTGTGTGTGTGTGTGTGTGTGTGTGGGTGTGTGTGTGTGTGTGTGTGTGTGTGTATGTGTCTCTTTGTACTAAAGGCGCGCATAGACAAAAACATACTCTTTACAACTCTCTACGCGCGCCTTGAGTACAATTGAGAGAGAGAGAGAGAGAGAGAGAGAGAGAGAGGGAGGGAGATCGTAGGTGTCATGAATGTACTATAGGCGCGCGGAGAGAGCTGCAGCCAGTGTTTGGTTGGCTCTGCGCGCTGTTAGTACACGGGGACACACAGAGAGAGAGAGAGAGAGAGAGAGAGAGAGAGAGGGGGGGGGGGGGGGGGAGTGTGTGTGTGTGTGTGTGTGCGTGTGTGTGTGTGTGTTTTTGTGTGTGTGTGTGTGTGTGTGTCTGTCTATGTAAGTATGTGTTGGGGTGTGTGTGTGTGTGTGTGTGTGTGTTGACCAACAGTATGGGTTTTTCTTTGTTTACACACACACACACACACACACACAGACTATTTGCTACCAACTGTTGGAAATACAGAGAGATAGAGTGAGAGATCACCTTTTGTTGGTGGAGTTTGCAGAAACTCCATGGGAGGTGTCTCCTCCATTGCTTTTTCTCTGTCAATCTCTCTCTCTCTCTCTCTCTCTCTCTCTCTCTCTCTCTCTCTCTCTCTCTCTCTCTCTCTCTCTTTCTATGGTTCTCTCTCTTTCTCTCTCTCAAAATCACACTTATAACGGATACACACGGCGACGCTCCACGTGTTACTATAAAAGAGAATATAATTGCATGATACCACACGTGCGGTGATTATTGAGCCCGTATACTTTCGTACGTCACATATGAAGGTGATGAGAGAGAGAAACCACACCGCGTAAAAGAGAGTGAGAGAAAGAGAGAGAGAGAGCCGTCGTCTGCGTCTCCGACAGAAAGCACCTGCAAGATTGACTTGACCCATCTTCGACATAACGCAAGTCTGCGTCCTTAGAAGGTTTGGCCCTCTCTCTCTCTCTCTCTCTCTCTCTCTCTCTCTCTCTCTCTCTCTCTCTCTCTCTCTCTCTCTCTCTCTCTCCCCTTCTGAAATGTCCCTCTACCTCTCCCTCTCTCTCTCTCTCTCTCTCTCTGTTTCTCTGTCTGTTTTTCTCTCTCTGTTTCTGTCAGTATCTAGCTATGTCTTAACAAACAACAGACACATACACACACACACACTGACACACACACACACACACGTACATACACACACACACATAGACAAAAATAACATACACACAAACGCACAGACACACAAATATAACATACACACACGCACACCGACACACACACACACACGTGTACATACACACACACACACACACACACACACACAAAAATAACATACACACAAACACACAGAGACACAAATATAACATACACACACACACAAGGACACACACACACACACAAATACACACACACACAGCCCTCTCTCTCTCTCTCTCTCTCTCTCTCTCTCTCTCTCTCTCTCTCTCTCTCTCTCTCTCTCTCTCTCTCTCTCTCTCTCTCTCTCTCTACTAAAGGCGCACGTAGACAGGCACATACGGTTTGTATGTCTCTTTGCGCGCCTTTAGTAATGTGTATCCACAAGTGTGTGTGTGTGTGTGTGTTTGTCTGTGTATTTGTGTGTGTTATAGAGAGAGAAAGAAAAAGTGTAGAGACTGGGGAAGGCGAGAGAAAGAGAGAGAGAGAGACTTTCTGTACCCTTATACTAACGGCGCGCGGAGGTGTATTTTGGGGTCAAAACGTGTTTCACGCACACCGTTAGTAATGGGAGTCTCTCACTCTCTCTCTTTAAATATGCTAGGCTATAGAAAGGGGGGAGAGAGAGAGAGAGAGAGAGAGAGAGAGAGAGAGAGAGACTCCTCTATTTTTTTACAGTGAAATGGCTAGAACAAAGGCCACTGCAAGGAAGGCAGGCAAGGGACTAGGATTAGCAACTAAGGCAAGTAGCAGATCTACAACCCCAAAGAAGAGAATTGGAAAACCAAATAAAATTTTGAAAGGTCCAAGGGTGAAGAAGTTACAGAGCTGCATGGGTCTTTTCAGAGAAATCAGAAAGGCACAGAAATGTGTAGATTTGTGCATACCAAAGCTGCCCTTTCATAGGATGGTGAGGTCCATATGTGAAGAAGCTACCTAGGGCACTAAAAGGTGGAAGGTGGTGGCATTGATGGCTCTACAAGAAGCAGCAGAGGACTTCCTACTCGAGTACTTCAGTGACATCACCATTGTAGCAGCCCATGCCCACAGGGTTACTGTAATGGACAAAGATAGTGAGACACTAAAAAGAATAAGGTGGAGGTATGACAAACTACTGGTCCCCAATGTCTGCAGGGATAAGAAAATGAGGGAAATTTTGTTATACCCCCCTGAGCTATTGCCACAACTCACAGTTGTAGATGTCACACATGATGTGAATACAAGGGCAAGGGCAGAGACAGTTGCTTGCCAAACAGAGGACATGAGGGAAGCAGAGCTTAAGGAGAAAGCAAAAGTAGCAGTGGAGTCCCAGAGGCAAACAGAATGCAATGTGACCCTATCCATAGAGGCAAGCAACAAAGAAACTCTACTTTCAATGAAGGATGGTTTGCTTGCAGAGATACCATTTGTAGATGGAGCCAGAAAGCTGGCTCTGGAAAAAGTGGACATTAATTTATTGCTGAATCTAGATGCTCAGATCTCAAACACAATTATCTATGCTTGTCTTAAGTAAGTGTTACTATCTTGCTAACTTTGAAAACTCTGATAATAGGTTTACTAACTCAGGTATACTCTTTGCAGCTTGATCAAAAGTCAACTCCCACCGCACACCCACACGGAGGTGTTTCTTCTTGATCCACAAATGTCAGTGATTATTAGACAGAAGAACAGTCCATCAGGGACCTTTGAGAGTTGGTTTCTCCACTGTGCTATGCTGGAAGTAACCGTCATCATCTTTCCATATGAGAACAACCATCACTGGAGTCTCATATGCCTTGATGTTGATCAACCAGCAGTGTGGGTGTTCAATTCAATAAAATGAACCCACCCTGAAATTAGGCTGTAAGTGTTATGTATCAGAAAGTGTTTCTTATAGATATCCATGTGAATTTGAAGCCTCAAGCTAACATCTTGATACTGCTTTGTGTAGTTGTATAAAGAGGTTGTTGCTTGCTTATGGCAAGCTTTGTGGAAAGTATGAACTATACAAGGCCCCAATCAAAGATGTACCTATCCCAAATCAAACCGATGGAAATTCTTGCGGGCTGGAGATGTCTTCTCCATGCAGAATATGTCCTACAAAGCTACTTTGCATTAAAACCTTTCATGACTAAGGTAACCATTTGGCAATGCATTCAGTCAGTTTTGGTTCAGTTTATACAAAACTTCTCACCATGTGGTCTTTCAATTTTGCAGAGTGCTTTAAAAAACTACACATATGATTATTTGCAAAGATACCAAGTAAGTTTAATACAACACCTGCTTACTATGTCGAGCCCCAGAGAACCTGAAGATAGCGGCTTGGACGACTGCACAATTGATATGACAATACATGACGTGCCACCATGACAAACCCCTGCATTAGATACAGTGGAATCACAACGGGCCGAGGGGGTCATTTCAGCGGCCAACCGAGGCAGAGGAAAAGACCTTGGAGGAAACCCTGAATGAGGCAGAAAGAGCCATGGAGGAGACCCTTGATGAAGATGTGAATGATGACTATGAAGATGTGAATGATGAAGCTAAAGCAGAGGAGAGCAACAACGACAACAACACTACAGAGACCCAGTATGGACCCTTGCTACCTGTAGATACGGTTGTTCCGGTAATGTCTATTCAAGTATGGCAAAATATGTTCATCTTCTAACAACTTATATGTACTTGTCAACTTTTACAAAGGTTGATTATCTTGGACCTCAATGGATTGCTGCTGATGCGCGTGCCTCTCAGTGACACAGAACCCTTTGAGGATTTGCAAAAATTTCGGATGGGAACTTGTCGAGTTGTGGTTCGTCCAGGAACCAAGGAATTTATTCAGTTTCTTCTTCCACGCTTCAGAGTTGCCATATGGTCTTCAATGCAAAGGCAAAACTTGTCTCCACTAGTTACAATAGTTTGCGGTGTATGCGGCGCTCACACGTCAGATTTTGCCTTTTTGTATGATCAAAGAAAATGTGTTACCATCGAGGGCCACTACCACCCTAAAAAACCACATTTACCTCTTTTGTACAAACCGTTTAGCCAAATCGGTGTACCCTTTGATGCAACTAATACACTACTGATTGATGATACTCCTGAAAAGGGAGAACTAAATCCACCGGGAACAACTATCTCACCACCTTATTTCGAGGGGCATTCCTTTGATTTTTACCTTGAAGACATTCTGATTCCATACTTACAGAAATTGTATCTGAGTCCATTGTTCACGGACGAGTTTGTACTTTCTAATGAATTACGATGACTCTTCTATCATGTCTTTGTCTTGTCTAACATTGAGAGAGAGAGAGAGAGAGAGAGAGATTTGACATGCTAAAGAAATGTATTTCAAGCACACTTATATTCACAGGGCACAATTGACAAATGAGCTCAAAAAACTTCATGTATTGAAAGTCATTCGTATACACTTGGGTTCACAAGAAACTCTGTTACATTGACACTATTTCAACCCGACCATCCAACTCTTTGCACAAAATATCTTTTTCCCTTCGCCGCATCAGCTTACGGCCAGCTAGGAAAAAGAAAAAATCTGATAGGTCCCTGTCCATTGACTCTTCAATTATGTCATGCCGCAACTGCACAAGACTGCATAGCTCCCTTATTGTAACCACCAACATTAGGCCATGCTCTTTATCAATCACTTCCACATCCACAGCAGGATTATCTTCCAAACCTGCAGAAACCTGGTCCATAGGAATGTACTTACCTTTGAGCAGTTGTGATCACATATACCAAAAGGAGACTAACAGTGATTGGCTTGTAATCATGTACTTGACAACTAGAGTATCAAGCGCGACCTCGCACCGTAAGCCAATCTCTTCCTTTACATACCATCCTCTGTCAAGAAGTTTGTCACAGGATGACTGCTGAAATGACTTGCACATGAACATAGTTTTCGTAACACAGATATTGTAGCTATGAAACAACTCTATGAAGAGTGCAGCAGGACAGAAGTTTGCAATTCTAGCCAGTTTGGTGGGAATAGAGCTACATAGAGACCTCTGTATATCCTTGTAGAGCTTACTTCTCATTGCCTCCACCATTGTTTCCTCGGGAACTGGCCAGTCCACAGTGTTCCAATCGGTTGGTGAAGGCAGTTTCACCAATATGCCATTCTTATTCCCTGAGCTGAGTTGGTAGAAGTGGTCATAGAAAAAAATTCCTTCATCAGCCAGGCTTTTGCTGCTCCTCCCTGAATACTGTAGAGAACCAATGTGGGTACGAACAACAAGGAAGAGGCCTATTATGCACTCCACAGGCTCCCATTGCTCATAAGAAGAGGGATAAACATCTGCAATATATATAACAAGAGTTGAACTAAGAGTATCAATAAGTAAAAATGACAAATCTAATGTAGTTGAGCTGTTAATAATGGAGACATTGCTCATAGGAAGAGGGATAAACGTTGCAAAATATATAAGAAAAGTTATAATGAGAGTATCAATAAGTGAAATGACAAATCAAATGAAGTTCAGATGTCAAGAGTACTTACAATTGCAACGTGGTTGATGTATATCTGATACATTTCCATGGTTTGCTATCACATCTGGATGGGTAAACACATGCTGAACAAGAACTTCCTTTACAGATCTTTTGCCGATTTCAACCTTGAAATCCAACACTCTGGCCTTCCATGCTGAGCGGTAAACATTGATACCACTAGACCTCTTGGGTCTTCTTGGTTGCATGAGGACCCATGAACCTTTGTTTATCCTTTGTCCAACCCATTGGTTCTCTGCACTTATTAAAGTTGATATTGTAATTGAGGATATGCTACTACTTGGCCTTCTAGGCAAAGTGCAGCTGTTGGTTGTTGGTGTGAGAGACAGTAAACACCTAGAGCTTCTTGGGTGAGAAGACGTGGAAGTCATAGCTCTCAGAGAAAAGCTTTAGTGGAGGGAGATTCACTTTGAAAGTATTCTGATGGAGGGAAAGTGTTTTAGAATTTCAATATCTTGTACGGGCTTAATGGTCACCCTCCAGTACGTTAATGACCATAAGAGAATATCAGCAGTGGGACCACTGGCAAGCACCTAACAGCTCGGTAAAAGCAAGGAAGTTACGATGCCACAATCTTAGATTCGTGAAATTTTTTAGGCTATTTTCCTATTTTTTGAGTCTTTCCACGTACTTTCCTACATAACGTAGCCCTCCTGCTCATTGGACGCGCTCTATTTTTCTCTATCTTTATATGGCTCTCCAAATGACCTCCGAAATTTCCTAATGACACTGCCTATTGAGTTGGTTTGTCATTTGTGAGGCTTTGGACTTGTCCGCAACATAGTCGTGAAGCAACTCATTCAATTTTGGCTCGTTTGGAGTCAGTTTGACTTCGTATGTCGAATTTGACGCTTTGTAGGCTTCGAGCCGTTTTCTGCTTTTTGAGGGCTTTGCTTGATTGATTTCACAAAACCAATCATATACATTGTATATAAACCTCGTAGGCAAGTTGTCTATGGAGTCGGAACCAAATTTTGGCATCTGCCAAAAACCTAGCTTTTCTACTGGACCCCCTCGACCCCTTCCGAATGGTCAAATGATGATATAGAAAGGTTCTATTATGTTAGGGCATACTACCGTTAAAATCCCATCTGATTTGGCTGAGCTGACAGGCCGCTATGGTCAGTTTTTGGTCGTAGTTCTTCGTGCACTGCTTGGATTCTAGGGTTTTTTCTAAGGGTTTAGACTAGCTACCGGCCGTACAAAATGGATCATTGATGAGTAAAGAACTTACCCCTCATGTCTCGTGTGAGACAGCGCTGAAAATGGGCGACTGTAGACTCCGGAAAAGACACGAGAAAGAGGTCGAAAATCTCGCTCTGCAAAGGCCACAAGTGGAAATGAGGTGGTTTTAGCTTACCTAGGATATCTATACCCGGACTTCCCGAACCATTTTTTCCCAGATTCCCTCGTTAGTCCTTCTAGGCCATGAAATCTATGTGTTAGTCTCCAAAATTTCCCCGATGGGATTCGTGTAGTTCATTCTGCAAGAATTCTGCAAAAGTAGGTCTGGCCGCCTCATTTCAGCTTCCCGCTTCCATCTTTTGATTTCAATGAAAATTTTTGTGCTAGTCCGCCTTGTCTTTTTGATCAGCATCGTGTCTTCAGTTTTTTCATCTGAGCTAATTTTTGACATGTTTATTGAAAAAATCAAAGAAAATAACAAAATACGTTTAAAAAGTAAAGTGAAAATCTAATAATTAGAAAAATCCATTTAAAAACATAGCTTTATTGTTTTATGTTAGATTTTTTCATTTTTAAGTCTCCTTATCAAGAAAAATGATGAAAAATAACCAAAACAGACTATTTTTTGATGATTTTTTGATAATATATACACTATTTACACTCATCGGGAAGATATTATCATTGAATTTTCTCTTGATGATGAATTATAATGGCATTATTAGGTAATTTTGCACAAAAAAAAATAGCACGTTAACATCGAACTTTTTTCCTCCCTCTTCAAACATTGCCCTTAATTACTTAGTGCCCTTCCACCCCTCCTAGATGGCGTACTCCGGGACGACTGCGTGCATGGGTTGAACAATTGTGTCTTATGCATAGCCATGGTTGGCTCTACCATGCTTTGAAGATCAATGCAATTCAAACCACTATGCTATGCAAGAGCTAGGTCTTGAGTAATTAACTCAAGGGTTTCTAATGTCGAGGCTTTCTGATGATGTCTTCCAAAGAGCAAATCTTATATAGCGTGTGTGCTCTCTGTTTGATTGTACCATCAGGATGCTTCAGCACATTGATTGCCTGAGCTGTTGGTAGCGCTTTTGACTGTTATCGAGGTTTTTCTCGCCATTGGTAGGTTGGTTTGCTTGGTGTGGAATGGTGTGGTGGAGTCTTTTGAGACTTAACTCTCCATTGCTTGATTGGTTTTACGGTTTGTGGAGAAGATAAGTGCTCCTTTTTCTTCCAAACCCATTTTGTGTTAGGTTCCTTGCTCGGAGAAGCTCATCTCTATGTTTTGACCCTTGGAATTGTCTTTGGTTTTGTCAGTATTGTTTTGGGAACCCAGATTTGAATCGGCTTGTCCTTAAGCTGTGCTTTTGGTACCCAAATTTGCCTGACTCCTTGCATGCTACTTGTAGCCTTTGCTTGTCGAGAGGATGGAGAAGATTGATTACTTCGTGGTTTGGTCTGTTGATTACCTCCTTTCCATTCCTCCTTGCTTGGTGCAATTGGAACAATGAGTTGTCCGCCTTTTGGTGATAGCTTGAGCTAATTTGTATCCCAATCTGGTATTTTTTTGTATGTTCACATCCAGGGAATTCCAAGAATCATCGTCTCATTCATGTGTTTATCTGGTAAGCATACAAACTGATGAGGACATGAACATCCATATACTATCACGTTCAAGTTGACTACTCCCAATGTTGGTGTTGGATTCTTCTTACATCCTGTGATTGTCACTATTTCTGTTGTCAATGCTTGACTTGTTGCCTTCTTGTACGTGGAATAACTGACTGCATTTACTCTACCTCCTGTGTTGACCAAAGCATTTGTGCTATGGTTGTTGAGTTGTACTTTAATGTGCAGGTCCATTCCATCTAACCGTTCATGATCTGTTGAAACTGCATTTTTAGGCAATTCCCATTGTCGGTCATCTATTTCTAGAGTATTGATGGGAATCGGTATGTGTTGATCCTTGAGAATAGCTTTTCGTTTGAGTACCCGAAGCTGAGCTTCCTCTTGGGATTCATCAATAACCTGCTGTCGTTTAATCCTCCTTTGCTTGGTTGCATGCATTCTTTCTAGCAATTCATTGGTTAGCAGCAAATTGTATTTCTTTAAACGGCATCCACTAATCCAATTAGCCATTGGTTCACCATCTAGGGTGGAAAATTTTACTGCTCCACTTGGAAATACATCTTCAATGATAAACGGTCCGTTTCCCTTTTTCTTAAACTTGGGAATGTGTTGCTTAAGGGAATAGACTAAAACTAAGTCCCCTTTCTTGAAGATTTTTGTTATTAGATGGGAGTCAAAAAACTATTTTTGTTTCCGCTTTTGTGCATAGATATGAGCTATGACAGCTAGCCTTTGCTCATCTAGCTTCTCTAAATCTTCTAGTCTTTCTAACAATTCATGTCTAGTCCACTCAAGATTCTTTGCTACCCTTAGTGTCGGCAATAGAAATTCTATTGGCAGTATGGTATCAAGACCATAAACAAGGTTAAAGGGTGTAGGATTTAAAGCTGTTTTGAATGAAACTCGATAAGCCCACAGAGCTGCATGGAGATTCATTTCCCAGCCTGTCCTTCCTGAACTCATGACTTTAGTCAATACCGAGCTAAGAATTTTGTTCGTATGCTTAGCTTGTCCGTTTGCTTGTGGGTGATAGGGAGATGATTTGTTATGGATGACCATAAACTCATTAAGTAAATACTCAATTACCTCATTGGGGAAATGAGTTCCCCAATTAGTGACAATTTCAATTGGCAGTCATATCTCGTGAATACATACTCATATAAGAATGCGACTGTGGTTCTAGCAACATTCTTTTGAGTTGCTTTAGCCTCGGCTCACTTGGTCAAATAGTCCGTAGCTACAATGATATACTGAGCTTGGGTTCTATAAGAATGTGGTTGTATTGGCCCAACAAAATCTATCCCCCATTTCGTGAAAGCTCTAGCCCCCATTATTGGTCTTAAGGGCATGCTATCTACTCGTGTTGGCATTTTTTCTCGTTGACAAGCATCACATCTTCTAACATATTCCTTGGCATCTGCAAAAAGTTTTGGCCACTATCCCGGGGCGGTCACTTTTTAGAATGTGTATGATATCACGTGAGTTAACCGGAGAGGATTATTAAAAGACCAAAATGTATAAAAATGTATACTTTTATGTATACATTAGAGGCAGGTGGGGTTTTTTAAATACGCTCACAGTGTAAGTATAGTATGTATATTGGGGTATTATTAATTACCTCTTGAACACACGTGATATAGGGATTTGACTGCCCCGGGGCCACTATATGCCTACCATCAAAACTGCTCTTGCGGTGGTTTCACTAGAAAAGTGACCTCTAACTAATCCGGCATGTGCTTGTTCTATAATTGGAATATATTCGTCTTCATTTGCACAAAGACATAGATATTGATCCTTACCTCTCCGATACAATTGGATTCTAATAAGAGCATAGTCTCCTGCTTCAGTTTCAATTGCTCTTTAACGACGTTTACTCATATCCTCAGGAAATGTTCGGCTTGATAAGGAAGTAACTAGATAGTTACTCCACCTTAGAACATGTGACATTTGAAACAATGTTACGTGAGGAATGGGTGTTTGTTTTTGACATTGAGGGAACTCCTTTACAAAAGAGCGAACATCACTCCTCATACTCCAAGTCTTCCGCATAGTTTGGTCTTCTGCAAAGTGAAGTCCTACTATGGTAATATGTGCTTGACTTAGGTACTGGTCTTTCTCTTCAAGATTAATGCATAAGAGCAATATTCCATCTCAATTTCTTTTAATAGCCTACCAGCTAGTAATTGATACATAGCCAATTGCTCGATTAATCCGATTGTAATAGGAAATGGTATTTGTGAATCCACTTGAGCTATTGTCATCAATGATACCATGTGTTCCGACCATCGATGTATCATTTCCACGGAGAATAAATAGGCTTGTGGTAGATCATTGTCTACCCCTTTAGGTGATTCTCTTGAAACAATCCTTGATAAATGATCTTCTCTTTGATGAGTAGTACCTTTTTTTACAACCACAGTGAAATCAAATTCCAGAAGAATGATGAACCATCTCACTATTCTTCCTATGCTGCATGGCTTGTTGACCAAGTACAATAAAGCTTGGTGGTCTACAAAGAACACAAATTTGTTTGCGAGTAGGTAATGTCTATGCTTTTTAATGGCATAGATCATTCCTAATCCTTCCCTCTCGATGGTGGTGTAGTTCTTTTCTGCATGTTCAACTGTCGGCTAGCATAAGAAATAGGAAAATCAATTTCCCATCTCCTAGTTGAGCTAGTATACAACCTATGGAAAAATTGCAAGCATCTACATGTATGTGGAATATCTTATTCCAATCTGGTGCTTTTAATATTGAAGCTGAGGTGAGAGCTTGTTTAATCTTCATGAAGGATTCTTCACATGCCTCGGTTCATTCAAAGTGTGTAATCAAGCTATACATGGGTTTTTCAATTATAGCGTATATGTAAATGAACCGTTTGTAATATCCACAATGCCCCATGAAGGCTTGAACCCCCTTGACTGTTGTTGGTTTAGGCAAATCAGCAATGACATGAATTTTTTCAATATCAGTAAGGTATGCCATTTTTAGAAACTATATGTCCAAGAATTTCTCCTTGTCTACCCATGAATGTGCACTTTTCAAGATTTAGCAAATCCTATAAAGTCTACATTTTTCCAATACCTTTTTGAGGTGTTCAAAATGATCAGCTCCAATTGACGAATGTACACATAGATCATCCATATACAGTTCCAAGAACTTCCTAAGATACTCTTTAAAAGCAAGGCTCGTCAATCTTTGAAAGGTGGCTAGAGCATTAGTTAACCCAAAGGGTATAACTCGATAGGCAAAAATACCCCATTCTTTTGCAAAAGCAGTTTTATGCTGATCTTTTGGGTCAACCAAAAGTTGATTGTATCCCGAAAAGCCATCTAGGAAATTGTAAGCTTCTTTCCTTGAAACTCGTTCTAAAACATGCTTAGTGATTGGAAGAGAAAAGTTGTCTCTAATGGTAGCTGTATTCACTTTTTTAAGATTGACACACACTCATAATTTTCCATTCTTCTTGGGTACTACCACAATTGGAGACACCAAATCCGTGTGTTCAATTTCGTAAATGAATTTGGCTTCCGTTAGTTTTTCAATCTCTTCTTTGATCTTTCTGGCAAATGTTTCATTACATGTGTATGGCCTTTGTCTACTCCGTTTCGCATCATCTCTCATGGGTATGGTATGCTGATAGATTTTTGGATCAACACCCTTGAGATCCTTGTAAGGCCAAGCAAAGATGTCTCGGTATTCTTTTAGCAAGATTAGCAAAAGCTCGTCTTCTTCCTCTGTTAGGTTGTTTGCAATGTAGGCAGGCCTAGGTTCTTCCTCTGGTTTAGCCAAGTCTATCTTTTTCGCGTTCTCGGGCCCTCCGTAGGATTCGCTTTATTTTCCTAATTCCCTAACAGGTTGTTTGACTATGATTTTTCGATCTTGGAGAGTATATTTTTTGTAATGGGACGGAACACTCATTACATCCTTACCATCCTCTTCCGTGGTTTCCATTTCAGTCGTATATATCTCTTTTAGAACGTTTTTTAACTCTTGATATTTCTTTTTCCGCTCAACTTGTGTCATGGTTGGCTCCTTGTGTCATGGTTGGCTCCTTGTCCTGTTTGTTTGGCTTTGCTTGAGTATCCTTCCTTGTTTTTCTTGATGTTTTTGACATTTTTGGATTTTTGTTTGAAGGATATTTGTTAGCTACTTTGTCCTTGACACAATCATTTGCATCTATCTGCATTAGGAATTGTGTTCTAATGGAGACTTATGGCATAGGTCTAGCTTTCACATCTCTGGTGTCTCTTTTTCGTCTATACCATTTTTGTCTTCTCAATTTCTGGTTAGGAAAGTCAAAAAACTTTTCCTTCCCTCCTTTCATGAGTAGCTAGCTCTTGTGTGCTCTTTTTCTGACCCGAATCTTCTGAGGTAGCTGAGTGTTCATCTAACTCATCTGTTGCATTGTAGTAGAGATCTGAAAAAACTTGTTGAGCTTTCATCAAGTCCTTGGGTTCCTCATTTTCATCTTCAATGTTGAGGATTGGAATTACTTGGATGGGAATTATGTCATAGCCATCCTCATTGCAAAATTGAGTAGGCATAGACGTATTCACACATACATCCATTTTTGCTAAACTTTGAGTCCACTCAAATGGCTCAAACAAATGTTCCGGAAAGGGTTCAGGTACATACGCTTCGTCTGTGAAATCCTTTTCTAAAGTGCATTCCTCTCGTTTTAAACTCCCATTTTTTGAAGCTTTGCACATTCAAATAGGAGTGTCTTTGTTCAACCAAGCTGAAAGCTTAGTTTCAGCCGAAAAGACTGAATCAAACTCTTGGATGGGTGTTTTCAAGACATCTCTATAAGTGTGATCTTTTAGATTTACCCTTGTTATAAATCCCAGTTGCTTCAAGTACAGATAGTTGTTTCCCCAATCTTGGATGAGCTGTACCTGTTGCATGAAAGATCTTCCCAATATGATTTCGTAATTGAGTTTTTTCCCAAAGTTTAATATGGCAAAAGTGTGTTGATATTCAATTCCATAGGAATTGACTATCACAATTTCAAGCAATCCTAAGGGTCTTTCAATGTGTCCATCAGCCAATTGCAATTACTTTCGAGTTTGTCTAATGGCTGGTTGTCCCCAGCATTTCCATACTGCTTTCGTGGCTATGACTATGCCTGCCCCGCTATCCAGTATCGCCATGGTTTCAATGTCATTATATTTCACTGGAAGGGTTGTGTCTCCTTCTTCCCCTTCATAATATTCTCCAACTTCGTTCATTGGAACAGATCAAATCTCTTTGTGGTCCATTTCGTTTTTGAAAATTTCAAATTCTTTTGAGATTAGCCCCGTTATCCCCACCTTCTCTAGGGTTTTCTTTAGATTGTTCCATAAATATGGTCTGAGTTTTAACAGTTCTCCCAAAGTAAGAGTGCATTGGATGGGTGTAGACATGATTGAATGAATGTTGTCTACTTCTAGGATCTGTTCTGCTCTTTTTACTTGAGTGGTTTTACACACTATGGATTCATCTTCGTTATCTCCCAAGTAAGAGGGTAATGTTTTCAAGGTCAATGGTTTAGACATTCCTGAAGCTTCACATCCGCAATCCCCGTACAAGGATTGTACATCCATGTTCATATCAAGAGGTAGGTTGTCTAACCAAACTTCCTCTATAGGAGCTGACTTTAGAGTGAGGCTCCCATCATTGATTCTCTCTAGCTTTTTCCCATAAGTGTCCTAGCCAGTCTTCCTCTACGAATGGAATTCTGTCTAAGGCATCTTCACTGTCCGGCACTATAAGTTTTGGTTCTTTTAGTTCATAGTGGGGTTCTACCACCACTTCGGATTTTTCTCTAGTGTCTCTTACCACAAGCTCCTCAGGTTTTGCCATACTTTCGAGCTTGGGTTTTTGTTTTTCTAGCATTTCTTGCGTGATCCTTACCAAATTTTGATAAGCTTCAAGCTTAGCTGCTTCCATGTCTAAAGAAGGATAGTTCTTCCATTTGTTTTCCATGTTTTGGCCTGCTTTTAGTCCTTCTTGGTAAGCTTCCAAGGCTATATTAATAGGCTCAAAGATTTTATCAACCAAAATTGATCCTCCAGATTTCACGGTTGTTTCTTTGATTTCATTTCCAGTTTCTCTCACCTTTTCTTGGAATAGTTGTTTTGCTTTCTCCTTGATTTCAGCTCGTTGTTTTTGTTTTTGTTTTGAGAGGCAATTTTTGTAGTCTTTGAATCATCAGAGGAGTTGTGTTTCTTTTTCTTAGCCTGAGCTCTACCATTACTGCGCATATGGTGTAGCAGGCACTAGTGCTTGTTCATCTATGACTCCTTCTGAATGCATGTACTCTACAAGCACTGCATTATGTCCTAGATACGGAGGTTGTTGACCCAACAACGGGTTGAGGTATTTCCATACCCATAGGTGGTCTTTGATCTTGGGCCATATCAGGCTAATATCTGTACATGGGTTGTCCTTGTGGCCTCATGGGCACGTACTGAACATTCCCATCATACTTTGGACGGAAGTAGCACTCATGGGTCTCATGGTTGGTCCATTTACCCTCAATTACACACCATTTCTATGGCCTAATTGGTTGTCCTTGTTGAGGTATCCCTTGTCGTGGTCCCCTCATAGGTGCTTTTTGCATGTTGTTCATCATGTCGTTCATCCTTTTGAGCATATCTTCTATGGCTGAAAGCGATGCTGCAGCAGCCGTTCCCACTTGTGCTGGTTTCATGGATGTTGTTTTCTCACTTTGGTTATCTAACTCGCATCTAACTCAAGCTCAAGCTACACTCAAGTGACTGAAATCACCAAAAGCCAATCGTTCATTGGCAAACAAATCCCATCCGTTACAACATCAAATGACATCTGAACATAATGAAACTTCTAGGACATGTTTATAAGAGTTAAGCACACATGCTTATGGTCTTAAACTCCACTTTATGTCAAGTTCCAAAATCGCGATTATTAACAGCAGTGGATTTTTGACCTAGTCGTTTTCGATCGAGAATGCATCTAAATGCTTAGCAATGATACCCCAATACCCCACCTATGCTTAGTTTTTTATTTGAAAGTGTAAATTCCTAGCTATGATGAAATTAGGTCGTGGATCGGCAACGCCAAAAACTACGAATTATTGTGATGTGTTTACGTCAATGCGTAGAGCTCTTACCTGCGGGGTTGCAATGCAACAAACTCGACTGCAATGTGACAACTGGGGAGGGAGTAGGAAGCACAAGAAGGAGAGAAGTGAGCGTCGTTAGCTCACGTTGTGTATTTCATTATCCAAAACTTAATAATAACTTACAAAAAATGGCTTTTATACCTTAGCCAAGGTTTTTGGTGGTCAAAACTAATAATCTGAGAGTTCTACCAAAGATGGGTAATTACAAGTTGATACAATCTGGAAGCTTGTAGCCCCGCCTCATCAGTTACAAAGTTTATCCGAGAAAATAGGAGTTACAATATTCCCAATTTATCAAAATAATAAGTGCTTTACAATGAGAACTCTAAAAAATGGTATACGTGGTGTCTGTGTTAGCTTGCTGCTAACACCGCCATTCCACCCCATACTATCCACAGTGCAATGGACTAGTGGAAAAGGTAAACGACATGATCTGTAAGATCATCACAAAGCAGGTGAATAACCACACAGGTGATTGGGATAAACATCTCATGGCCGCTCTTTGGGCCTACCGCACGACATTCTGAACATCACTAGGTTTCACTGCTTTCCATTTGGTATATGGAAAGGAGGCCATTCTACCCATCAAGGTACAAATAGCCTGCTTGCAAGTCATGGCTAGTCAGTTACAATGCCCAATTGCCCATCTCTGCGACCACATCCTGGATCTAGAAAGGCTTTTGCTAGATAGAGAAGATGAGATCAATCACTATGCAGCACAAGCAGAGCGACGCCGACTCACGTTCAATCAAGGGCTAAAGGAAAAGGGTATGGAAAAGGCATGTTAGTAATGAGATACCACAGCAGATTTGACACTAGGAAAGACAAGAAATTTCAACCCAGATGGGAAGGGCCATTCATTCTCAAAAGGTGTTACGCCAACGACAGTCACAAATTGATGGAAGCAGATGGTAGAATTCACAAGACCAGAGGCAATGGATGGAGGCTCAAAATGTACTCTTTAAGATTTGATCCAGAGTTCATGTTAGACATTCCAGAAGAGGGGGAACCCTCCAACTCCGCTGCTAGAGAATCCGAAGCACAACTAGAAGCATGAATGCCTCTAGCTAGAAGGGAGGGCTAATGACGGCCGGTTTTCAAAACCGTGGCCACAAGAACCAACCCCAATCAGGGAGGAGCACAATACAAAAAAACAATGAAAAAGAATGTTTTTTACATTCACCACCCCCCCTTCTATGCTTGCCCTCTGGCGGGCCGCCTCTCAGTTTGGCCACACCCCTCCATTATCACCAGAGAACAGCTCCTCTCTCTTGCTCGGCTCGGCCAACCCTCTCTCTCTCTCTCTCTCTCTCTCTCTCTCTCTCTCTCTCTCTCTCTCTCTCTCTCTCTCTCTCTCTCTCTCTCTCTCTCTCTCTCTCTCTCTCTCTCTCTCTCTCTCTCTCTCTCTCTCTCTCTCTCTCTCTCTCTTACCTTGTTTCTGTGTCACCTAGCCCAATGGGCGCATAAAACAAGCTGCCACCCTCTTTCTTCCACTAGCGGGCCACCATTCTTGGACAAAAGTCTCCCTCTCTCTCTTTCATTATTCATATTAACAAAATCTCTCTCTCTCTCTCTCTCTCTCTCTCTCTCTCTCTCTCTCTCTCTCTCTCTCTCTCTCTCTCTCTCTTACCTCTCCTCGCTCATCCATACTCCCTCCGGCAGGCCGCCATACCACCCTCTCCCTCTCCCCTCTCGTCCACGCTCTCTCGACCTCACTCTCCCTTCCCTCTCTCCCCTCTTCTCTTTCTCCCTTTGGCGGGCTGCCACTCACCCAAGCCCTCTTACTCACTCATCTCTCTCTCTCTCTCTCTCTCTCTCTCTCTCTCTCTCTCTCTCTCTCTCTCTCTCTCTCTCTCTCTCTCTCTCTCTCTCTCTCTCTCTCTCTCTCTCTCTCTTTCTCTGTCGGCCAGGCAGCCTGAACGGGCGCATTATAGAATCTCTCTCTCTCATAACCCACACACAGACACCACCCTTCACCATTTCACCCCTCATCCGCACCCCCCCCCTCCCCCTCTTGGCCCACTACTCCCCCCATCCCATTGACCTCCCCCCCCCCCCTCTCTTTCCTGCCGCGGCCAGGCAGTACCAATCCATCTCTCTCTCTCTTCTTTCTCTCATGCTCTCTGTGTCAAGCTTGCAAGCGCAGTACAGAGGTCTCTCTCTCTCTCTCTCTCTCTCTCTCTCTCTCTCTCTCTCACACACACACACACACACACACACACACACACACACACATACCCCACACTACCCCCATCACCCCCTCAGCACTCCCTCACCCCATCTCACTCCCACCCTCTCTGTCTCTCTCTCCCCTTGTCAAGCCCGCAGATGCAGTACCGAGAAATCACTATCTCTCTCTCATACACACACACACACACACCTACACACACACTCACACACCCTCTCCCCAGCACCCGCACTATCATCTCTCTCTCACTCTTGTTCTCTCTCTCTGTTTCCCTACGTAGTAAGCAACCATTAAAAAAATTTAATTATATATACATATATAATAAAATCACACTCTCTCTCTTGTTCCCACACACACACACTTACACATCCACACAGAACCTATATACATACGGACACCCACTCACAAACACGCCTACATGCATGCATATAAACACACAACACAAGCACGCCATACGCACCCACAAAACTAAAAATAAAAAACAATGAAGTTCGATCCCATCGACAAAAGAAAAGAAACGGCCAAGTCGCTCAATGCCGACACCAAATCAAGGAAAGACGCCAAAGGCATGCCCCGGCCGGCCCCGAAACTAGCAAAGGCACTACACCAACACCCCAACGAGGCCCGCCGATCGCTGGCATCTCGTCCAAGACAGATCTTTGCAGTAATATCCGTAGGTTATCATTATTTTTCTAGTTTCAATCCAAAAATCTGCCCCCATTGTAAATTGTCACCTCTCTCTAGGTGATGGTCACAAAGGCCCACCTAGGAGTTTTCATTTTAAAATTACCCTAAGACAAAGCAAGGTTCAACCATCTGGGACCCAACTCCTTGCTTTGTCTCTCCTAATTAGGGCCCTAACCTAATTGGATTACCCTAAACTAATGCAGCCTGCACCTATAAAAATGCACTGAGAGGTCACTATCGGGGGGGGTCAATACTTGGTAGCATTTTGGTGGGAGGGACTAGAAACACTTGTATCAAGAGAGAGGGGATTTAGTGCAAAATTTTGGGAATTAACACTGAGAAGAAGCCATGTCCACACCTTGACTCCAATGGTCGTCACACACTCACGAGAGTAGGAATCTCCGTGTCTATGAGTCACCCCTAACGCACCATTAGGCTCACTATCTCTCCCTCTATCTCTCTATCACCATGGTTGTCGTCTTGCCGGAGATGAGCTTTCTGTAAATACTGCATTGAATCAATTTTCCCTCATATCTCGAGGGATTTTCATCACCCACGTCTCTCTCTCTCTCTCTCTCTCTCTCTCTCTCTCTCTCTCTCTCTCTCTCTCTCTCTCTCTCTCTCTCTCTCGGTGTGTAGTGTTCGTGTTATTTCAAATCACTATTGTATGCGTCCTAGCCACTCAAAGCTTGGTGGTTCCCCCTGTTCATTCACCATGGCCAGCTCAACGTGCATCAGCTCCTGGCGTTTTGAGGCCGTTTGGGTCCGTGTCGCGCTTTGCGCTCGTCACCACTCATAAGGATTTTCTCTTTAAGCAGTCTAAGAATGTCAAATATCAAATAAGGTCATGATAATCTATCTACCAATGAAAATATCACATATTTAAGTAGCTGTTAGGGTGGAAGTGAAGTTTACCAGGAAAGTTTGGTGACACTTGTGTCTGACTAGCCGTATATAGATTGGAGAGTAACCATTGCAAGGGATGCTCAAAATAGTGAATTGTAGCTCCATAGAGTGGGAGATGTGCAAGATTACAAAGCACATCATTTGGGTTTTGTTTGATGCGACCTATTTTTTATTTCATTTGACTCACTCCTTCTGTTGTCACCCTTTGCGGTTCGATTTCCATGTTAAGGAATGTGTCAAGAATCTCATCAATATGCTCCTCCTCAATATAGTGCTCATCTACACTTGTTTTTGTTGTAGAATCTATTTCTAGGTTTAGAGATTCTTCTTAGTTGCGGGTCTATTGGTGTTATGTCTAGATGCTCAACTTGATCTCTAGCTCCTTCATATGAGTAGAAGAGAAAATTTACAAACCAAGGATGCATCAAACACATTATATTTATGGATGTGAATGTTACAAATCCATCACTTCCGAAAGATATGATACTTGCATTCACTGCAAGAGAAAATGATATTCTCCTTGGGATCACTACTCTCCATCTACATTTTTACAGGTAGAGTTGCATATTGTCTTTTATTTGATCAAATATGCAACCATCTCTCTTTATCTAAAAAAAAATCCCGCAAGGAACATGCATTTGCAACAGTTGTAGCAAAACCACAGATTTTTTTCTTAACCCTAAAGTATGTACTTATGGCATTGCTATGAAAATAAGCTAAACATGAATCTCTTTCTCTCTAGAGTGTGTGTGTATTTCCCTCAGTTTGTATTTTTAGGGCAAAAAACACAAGTGGACAAGCTGCTTTTGGAGTTCGTTTGCGTTTTCTACACTACAAACAATTTTCAAAAACGACTTGCTCGCTTGCCATTTGTGCTTGTCTCTTTGCAAAACGCTTGTTCACTTGTCCATTGATGGTTTGGGCAAGTTGTATGCAAGAGACAAGCACAATTGATGAGTGAGCAAGATATTTTGAAGTTTGTTTGCGTTTTTTACTTAAAAAATGCAAACGGATTTCAGAAACGGCTTGTCGGCTTGCGTTTCATGCTTGTCGGTTTGCATAAACTTTTCCGCTTTCCTGTTGATGGTTTGAAACATTTGTATGCAAAACAAAAAACAAAAATGGTAAGTGGGCAATCCGTTTTGAAGCCCGTTTACGT
The DNA here is from genome assembly GCF_014529385.1 of Adiantum capillus-veneris. Lineage (NCBI taxonomy): Eukaryota > Viridiplantae > Streptophyta > Polypodiopsida > Polypodiales > Pteridaceae > Adiantum > Adiantum capillus-veneris. The sequence continues at coordinate 94,619,579 of NC_140947.1, read as the reverse complement.
TTTTTGCCCCAAAAATGCAAATTGACTTAAAAAACGGCTTGCCCATTTGCCATTTGATCATTTTGCTTTGCATATGGCTTGCCCAAACCAACACAAACAAATTCCATAAAGGGCTTGCCCGCTTGCCATTTTTGCTTATCCCTTTGGGCAAGCCGTATACAAAAAGAAAAGCCAAAATGGTGAGTGGGCAAGCCATTTTTTATTCGTTTGCATTTTTTGTTTGAAAAACGCAAACAAACTTTAAAAATGACTTGTGCACTTGCCATTTCACCTACTGGTTTTCATAATGCTTGTCTACTCACTCGGGAAAGTTGTATACAAATCGACAAGAAAAATGGCAAGTGGAAAATCCTTTTTTGAAGTTTGTTTGCGTCTTTCATCTTAAAAACGTGAACATGCTTCAAAAATGGTTTTCCCTCTTGCTGTTTCCACTTGCCGCTTCATATATGGATTACCTACTTGCTTATTGATGGTTTGGGTAAGCCTTTTGTGGTTTGCTAAGCAACTTATGGCAAGTGGACAAGTCATTTCTGAAGTTTGTTTGCGTTTTTTGCCCAAAAACGCAAACGAACATCAGATTTGGCTTGCCCATTTACCATTTGGGCTTACCGCTTTGCATATGGCTTGCTCTTGTGTCTATTTATAATTTGAACAAGCCAAAGTGGCAAGCAAAATGGAAAGTGGGAAACCCATTTCTCTAGTTTGCTCATGTTTTCTGTCCCAAAAATGCAAGCCTACTTTAAAAATGGCTTGCGGGCTTACCATTTCTGCTTGTTGCTTTGCATACAGCTTGTCCAATTATTGATTGATGATTTAGGCATGCCATATATGAAGTGGAAAGAAAAAATGTCAAGTAAAAAAGCCATTTGTGAAGCCCATTTGTATTTTTGGGGAGAAAAGCTTAGACAGACTTCAAAAAACAATTTCCCCACTTACCAATTTTGCTTGCCTATACGACTTGCCCTTGTGCCTATTTATTTTGGGGAAGCCATTTGCAAAGGACAAGCCCAAATGGAAAGTGAGAAATCCATTTCTGAAGTCCATTTGTGCTTTTTGCTCTAAAAATGCAAACGGACTTCAGAATAGGCTTGTCCACTTGCCATTTCCATTCGCTACTTCTATACGGGCTTGCCCACTTGCCTATTGATTGAAAGTAGTTCTCTCTCTCTCTCTCTCTCTCTCTCTCTCTCTCTCTCTCTCTCTCTCTCTCTCTCTCTCTCTCTCTCTCTCTCTCTCTCTCTCTCTCTCTCGGAAGCAATCATGAAGCTCAATGACATTCTTCAACCTATCTACATCAAGCCCGAAATTATTGCTTGGATCAACGACACACATAGACAGATGCCACCCGAGCATTGCATACTCACTTTCAAAGACAAAGATGAGTGTCTAAAGCTGCTATGTCAATCTTGACTTCTCAAGGGAAAAAAGCTTTGGATTAATAAAGAATTGACCATGAATCAACTCAAGAGTAAAGCGAGCGAGTTCAAGAAGATGCATGAAGCACGTAAGCAAGGCAAATGGGCAGTCTACTGAGATGGCAAAGCGATCATCCAGGAATTTAAAATCCCAAATTGGCTCTCCCCTCAACCGACCCTCTTTAGGTTTTGTTTCTCTCTTCTTCTCTATTCTACCCTCTTGATGGACCCTCAGTCCTTAACTGATATGTATCAGCCCGCACTTAGAAGATTGTTGTAATGTTGTGTTTTTTGGTCCCATGGGTCATATATGACCTCCATGGACGATAATTCAATCTCTCTCTCTCTCTCTCTCTCTCTCTCTCTCTCTCTCTCTCTCTCTCTCTCTCTCTCTCTCTCAACTTCTATCTTTCTATTTTTGATGTGGCTATTTTTCTCTATGTCTTTCCCTCCTCTCTATTTATTTATTTTCTCTCACTTCTTTTTTCCTCTCATATTAAACCCTATTAAAGAATTTATCTCCACCTTTGTATCTCCCTCCCTCCTCTCTCTCTCTCTCTCTCTCTCTCTCTCTCTCTCTCTCTCTCTCCCCCCCCCATTTTGCATTTTTCCTTCTTTCTATATGTCTCCTTTTCCTTCTACCTCTCTCTGTAACCGTCTCTTTCTCTAACTCTCTTTCTCTCCCTATCTTTCTATCTTCCCTCAATGCCTTTTGATCTTTCTCTCTAGTTCTCCCTTCTATCCTTTCAAACCCTCTTCCTCTCTACCTTTCTATCTCCTCTCTCTCTCTCTCTCTCTCTAGCCCTCTCTTTTTCTCTCTAACTCTTTTTCTCTATCTACCTTTCCATCCTCTCTCAATGTTTTTTCTCTCTTTCAGTCTTTTTTTTTTTTCTCTCTCTCTCTCTCTCTCTCTCTCTCTCTCTCTCTCTCTCTCCAATGAAAAACAATTTAAAAAATCTATTCTTTTAAATATAATAACTAATCTACATCTTAAAAATATATAAAGTGCTTTTTTAAAACAATTATCTACTTGATATTTTAACAAATAAACTAACATACAATCAATTTAAAATACTTAAATATTTATTAACTAATTCAATAAAGTATTCTATTTGACAATTCTAATTAACAAAATTACATTACAAAGAAATACATACAAATAAATTAAAATAATACAAACTAACATTTAACTCATCCATTGATTTAATAACTGAAATAAGATTAATTTAATTTAATGGACCGAAATAATTTTTTTTAATTTAGTTGTGTTTGTGTGTGTGTGTGTGTGTGTGCGCGTGTGCGTGTGCGTGTGCGTGTGCGTGTGCGTGTGCGTGTGCGTGTGTGTGTGTGTGTGTGTGTGTGTGTGTGGTAGTGCACTCTCCACAATGTTGAGCTCCTATTTTTGTGTGCAAAATTTACATAAAACCTCCAAAAAACTCCAAAAAGAAACATCAATTACTTGCATGTATCAACAAACTAGAACAAATATGTAACCTATATAACACAAATACCATAAAATGTATGTGTGTTTGTGTGAGAGAGAGAGTGTGGGACGGGTGTCTAGCCTCACTCCTATCTTATTCCAGATTTAGCGAGAACCACTATTAAATTGTCAATCCATGGGATGAAGCTGACTCGACTAGTGCATAGAGGCTACAAGAGGTTGTCAATCTCTCGAAAAACAACAAACAACTCGCATCTAACTCAAGCTACACTCAAGTGACTGAAATCACCAAAAGCCAGTCGCTCATCGGCAAACAAATCACATCCGTTACAACATCAAATGACATCCAAACGTAACGAAACTTCTAGGACAAGTTTATAAGACTAAGAACACATGCTTATGGTCTCAAATCCCACTTTAGGTCAAGTGCCAAAATCACGATTATTAACAGTAGTGGAGTTTTGACCTTGTCGTTTTCGACCCAGAATGCACCTAAATGCTTAGCAATGATGCCCCAATACCCCGCCTATGCTTAGTTTTTGATTTTGAAGTGTAAATTTCTACTTATAATAAAATTATGCCGCGGGTTGGCGACGCCAAAAGCTACAAAATACCGTGAAGTGTTTACGTCAATGCGTAGAGCACTTACTTGCGGTTGCAATGCAACAAATGCGACTACAATGTGACAACCCGAGAGGGAGTAGGAAGCGTGAGAAGGAGAGAAGTGAGCATCGTTAGCTCACGATGTGTATTTCATTATCCAAAACTTAATAAAAGCTTACAAAAATTGGCTTTTATACCATAGCCAAGGTTTTTGGTGGTCAAAACTAATAATTTGGGAGCTCTAACTAAAGACACGTAATGACAAGTTGATACAATTTGGAAGCTTGTAGCCCGGCTCATCTATTATAAAGTTTATCCGAAAAATAGGAGTTACAATATTCTTGATTTATCAAAAGTAATAATTGTTTTTACAATGAGAGCTCCAAAAAATGGTATCCGAGTTAGGCTAACATCCCGTCCTCCTCGCATGTGTCATCCCTTGACACAGATTTATGGGCTGAAGTAGTCTTCGAGTTGACGGCTGGTGAGGCGATCTTTAAGCGCATTTAGGAACTTTTCGTATCTAATCTTTCTTTCTTTATCTGGCACCTGCAAAAATTGCATAGTTACTCTGTTTTTAAGCCACTACTAAGTAGCCTACAAATCTCGAAGTCAGGTTGCTGATCACAAGCCCAAATATCTTCGTTCGCCAAGTGAAGAACCCTATGTAGAATGCTGTTATGGAATTAATATCTTATTATTTCTTGCAGCTGTGAGACAGGTGAAAAAGGCTTGACCGAGCTAAGCTATTGCAAAAGGATATCATATTTTATGTACATTTTATTATTCAAGTGCTCTTTATGAGCTTTGGCCAGTGATGACCGGCCGGCCAGTTTGTAACCAATTTGACCATTCAAGAAATCTATATAACAAATACGTGCAAGAGGGAAATGGTCACTCTTGCACGTGCAAGAGGGAAATGGTCACTCTTGCACGGGGGGAGATTGCACCCAGTGCTTGTGTCTTCTTCTCTTCTCTCCTCCCTCCTCTCTCACCGTGCCGGCGTAGCACTCCACTCTAGGAGGTGCGCCTACACGTCCTCTTTCCCTCTCTTCCGCTCTACGTCTCTCGCTATTCGCATATAGCTTTGATTTCGAGTTCGTGGATGATAGTCAAGAAGCTATGCTACTGCTTACATGAGGTCCGTCGATTTCATGGGATGATAGTCAACATTTGGTACATACTTTTGCATTCTAACCTACTTCAATTTTCGTACCAGGTCATTGTTCTGTATGTTTTTATGTCTAGCCTAGTCCATTGGTCATGGACACACAGATTCGCCGATTTAGGCAGTGTGTGGATACTCATCCTCGTGCCGATCTGCCGATTTAGGCAGCACATTGATGAATCGGAGATTCATAATTTTTAAACAATATCAGTGCAGATTCGCCGATTTAGGCAGCACAAGTGCCGATTCACCGATTTAGGCAGCACGTCGGTGTAGATTCGCCGATTTAGGCAACACCGATCACAAAATCATGCTATAGTGTGGCTGGCCACCACTACAACTGGTATGATTTTGTTACACGGGTACATAATGAAAGTGATTTGGATTTGGACTTATATTGTGGAATTGGAATTGGATTGGGATTTGGTATCTGGTGATTATTATGGTAGTGTTTATGTGATGAGACGTGACATTATGAGATTAATGATGAGTGTGACCAATGATATCCTGATTCATCAGGGTATGACATATACTGCTTATTCTAGTGGTATGGGACACTAGAATAGGTGGTATGTGGATGACGGCAGGCATAAGCAATGTTGTTTTGTTTCATAAATTTTTCATTTTACAACGTGCTTTTTTGACACAGAATACTAATCATTGTTTTTGACAAGTATGGTTTGCAGATTTTTATCTTCACAACTGAGGACAGTTGCTTTCCAACGGAGAGGTATGTTATGGAATTAATATCTTATTATTTCTTGCAGCTGTGAGACAGGTGGAAAAGGCTTGACCGAGCTAAGCTATTGCAAAAGGATATCATATTTTATGTATATTTTATTATTCAAGTGCTCTTTATGAGCTTTGGCCATTTATGACCGACCGGCCAGTTTGTAACCAATTTGACCATTCAAGAAATCTATATAACAAATACGTGCAAGAGGGAAATGGTCACTCTTGCACGGGGGGAGATTGCACCCAGTGCTTGTGTCTTCTTCTCTTCTCTCCTCCCTCCTCTCTCACCGTGCCGGCGTAGCACTCCACTCTAGGAGGTGCGCCCGCGCGTCCTCTTTCCCTCTCTTCCGCTCTACATCTCTCGTTGTTCGCATATAGCTTTGATTTCGAGTTTGTGGATGTGCCAGGCTTTTCGCGCTCCCGTCTGTAGAAAATGCTTCCTCAAACACCAAATATTATGAGAAGGTAAGAACATACATCTAGCATAGAAGCCATAGAGGACTTCTTCAGAAGGTTGTTCACTGAGATCGTAGCATAAACCTTTATTACTCTCCAGGAATGACATCAATGGGGCACCTGCTTGCTCTAATTCATGGAAAACTTTGATGCAGGTGAGCAACATTCGGTATATTTTGTATAGCATTGCACATGATAGATCCGGTAGACTTTTGAAGAAGGACATGGTGCTCGTTAGGATTTTCACCATGTACTCTTCTGTCGATGATCCCTTTTTTGGCGCAGGCAATCTCGAGTAGTTCAGCCAGGTTGGCCGCTTGTCTCAGGTGCTTGCCAGGTCCTTACTCTTGGTACAAAACAAAAAGTGGGATCTTTCTGAAGTGCCACAGGTGCTTGTGTGAATAGAATTAGATACCTTGGATTCTTGTTCAACCAGCTCAGCCTCCACTTTGGGTGGTCTTGATCTGCACCTTCTAGTTGCATGTCTTTGTAAAGCCTTTCTTTGACTTGGAGCAACTCCACCTTTATCAAATGATATGGCAGGGATTGTTGATGCCATTGCACATTGATTTGATTGGGAGTGAGTTGAGTAACATTGACGGAGTGAAGAACTCTCAACTCCCAATCCATCGCTACCTTCCACTGCTCATCCACCTCTTGTGTGATCTTTTCTTTCAGCACATCTTTCTCAGCCTTTGACAGCTGGACCATTGGCACTGTATTAATTTCTATTATTTGTACTTGGAATTCCTTCTTGCCACCTAGCCCTTTTGCTGGTTGTGTCTCCATCTCAGCGAAAGAAACAGAGGGGATGTCTATCTGTGGCTGTTCTGAGGTTCTTACTTCTTCTTGAGTGTCTGGTCGTCCATACCTCAACAGCTGGTTGACTCTTTAAAGCTCAATAGCTCTTCTTCTCGTTGCATGCACATTAAAGCCAGGTCTTTGGGCTGAGATTGCTCTAGTTTAAGCTCCAGCTCGAGGTCCTTGTTCATTTTCTCTAATGCTTTGTAGACTTTGTCTGTCCCTTTGATCGAAGCCACGGCGGGATTTTCTTGTATTTGCCGCAAGAAAGTTGCCTGATCATTTATTCTTTGCTTTGAGTATTGCAGGGAGGCGTTCGCTACATCTAACTGTACTTGAATCTTCTGAATTGACAGGGTTGTAGTTAGAAGTTCGTTGGTAACTTCTGTCAGTTGTTCATCTTTTTCTTTGCAAGCATCTGACAACTTCGTAAGTAAGTCACCGAGCTCCTCCATCTCTTTTTGTTGTTTATCCCTTGCTAGCTGATGTTGTTCACCTTCAACTTTCAATTCCTGCACTTGCTTTTGTAGGTCGGTGATGACATTTAATCGGTCATCTGGAGAGCGTCAATCACCATCCTCTAGTTCTTTAGCCTTTGTGTTGCGGCTAAGTGTTGTTGATCAAAGTCTTTGCGTCATATCCTGCATTTGCCTTGCATATTCGTTGACTTGCAGGATTACCTAATCATTTGATTTCCCATCTTCATTTCTCACTAGCTACCTAGATGTCTTGGTAGTGTCTCACTCGGCTGCGTCATGGTGGCTGATTATTCTTGCCCTTGAGGCTGTGGCCGATCTTATTCTGAACCTCCAAAATTGTTATGCTTGGAGTAATGCATCCATTTCTGCACTATTAAAGTAAATGTTTTCTCTATTTTCAATGTTTATTGTAATATTTTTTAATGTTTTAATGCTTAATTTGTATGTGCTCTTTGCTCAAAATGTTCCAGGCCACTATCTCTAAAGTTCTTACCCTCAAACAACGCCCTTCTTACATCAAGAGATGAAGTGAAACAGATGTTGAGCAAAATTGGACTCGGTTACAACACCATACACGCATGTCCCAATGATTGTATTTTGTATAGAAATGAATACAAAAATGAAAAATCATGTCCAAAATGTAAAACATCTCTTTATAAAGATATGAGAGCAAACAGATCCCTTGTAAGGTGCTTCAATATTTTTTTTTGGCACCCCGTATACAACACATATTTCAAACCCCAGATTTAGCAAGACTTATGAATTGGGGAGAAAAGAATGCAAGTACAGATGGGACTATGAGAGTTCCCTCAGATTTCCCTACTTTCAAACATATCAATACAAAATGGCATGAGTTTGAAACAAAACCATAACAAATTAAGATGGGTGCTGGTTTGGATGGTTTGAATCCATTATCCATATGCTCAATTAGATGGTCTACTTGGCCAGTAGTTCTGGTTAACTACAATATGCAACCCTTTATTTGTTTTATAAAAGAGCACTTATTTTTGTCTCTCATACTTCCAAGAAAACATCAAGTTAAAAACATTTAACGTATACGTCACACCTCTTATTGATGACCTCCAAGAGTTGTGGAGAGGCATAGACATGCTTGATATGTCCTTACCAAAAAATGAAAGGAGATTCAGAGTGCGAGGAATCTTAGCATGGACTATACATGACTTTCTCTGCTATGGATTATGTGTCGGTACTGATTTTCTTTTAAGTAATACCTACAAGTACTCCTTTTCATTTCATTCTATTTTTTATTATTATATGAATATCTCACTATGGATATAGGGTGCTTAATCAAAGGTTATAAAGCTTGTTTCTCATGCGGCATTGGTTGAAATCTACGTAAATGAAGCAACTCAAAAATATATACCTTCGACACAAACGATTTTTCCCCGAAGATCATTTGCTACATAGAAGCACATAAACTAGACATTTCAATGGAAAGGTCGAGAGTCCATTCTGGACGATGTCCAGAATGGATGACACGCAGAGGTATGCATTTAAAATGATCAAAGGACCCATTATCGATCCAGAGTCAAAGCTTACAAGTGACGGAGATGATGACTGATCTCGAGGAAACGACCCTCCCTAACTCCCTCTATCTCTATGGTTTTCTTTGGAGTATTTGAAGAATTTAAAAATCGCTCATATCCTTCTTGATCCTATGCATATATTCAAAAATGTAGGCCACTCTTTGTGGAAATGTCTTATTGGTTTGAAAGACACAGAAGCAACTCAAAACGACTTAAAAGATCAAAATTACAAACGCAACTTGTGGCCCCATGTTGATGAGGGACGGGTCAAAAAGAATATGCAAATGCACCAAGTGTGCTAACCTCCAAAGATATTGACACAACTAATCAAAGAATACGATCTATCCGCACACCTATGGGATATGGTGCCTCATTGAAGAATATATTCACTGTGGATGACACGAGTCTTTTGAACTTGAAGACACCTGATGGGCATGATTCCATAAAGGTAACCCGATATTTTTTTAATCGTAAAAACTCTTTCCTCCAACCAAGAGATACTAATTTAATTGTAAATTGATACATGTAGCATGTTCTCCCCCTTGTTATTGATGTTTTCTTAACAAGTGGTATCCGAGATATTGTCTATCGTTTAGGGAAGCTAGCAAGGTATTTGTATACCTTGTAGATGTTTATACATGTACTTTTAATATATTTTTCACATTGTATTTATTCTATTTTTCTATAGATGGATCACGTCTAAGGAGATTGATACAAGGTCAATGCCTAAGAGAAAAGGGAATGCATTGAGCTCCTTTGCTTGGCAGAGAAAGAGTTATCGACATCCTTTTTTGATATCCAAGTCCACGTGCTCGTGGATGAGATAGAGATTGCACGTGTTGTTATATAAACTTTAGCAGGAGTCAGCTCATGTTGTCCCCAAGGTGTACTAGATGTGCTTCAGGGTGTGCTCCATGGTGTGGTCGTAGCAGTCAATGTCGATGGACGTATATGCTCTAGAGTGTGAACATCGATGGAGCCATTTATGTAGCATCCTCCCCCCTCCTTCGCTGCTACTACTATGCCTATGTCTTGACCTCCTCAATGTAGAGGAACCTGAAGTTGTGGCCTTTGGTGTGGTTGCAATTAGAGTATGCCCCTCGAGTGCCTAAGGGAAAAGGATCAAGGGGGGCTGTAGATGTAAAAAAATCTAGTAGTGTAGTGGTTATAAACCATCCAAAGTGGGTAGCAGATGTAGGTGGACCAATAGGGGGCAATGTCTCACTCTGTTAGAATGCAGTGGCTTTCTACTAATGTGGGGTGACCATGCCTACCCATTTATTGAACCTGTAGTGAAGGCTGGCGAACCACTCGCTAAAAAATGAAATCATCCCCCAAAGGTGTATCTATGTGAAGAAACATTGTAAGAATACATTAAAGCAAATTAGTAGATGTTTTTCTCTACCACAAAATGAAAATATAATATATATACATAATATTAAAGGATTTTTTTCACAAACAACGCAAAAAAATACATCGAATATGAGCTAAAACACTCTGTGTACTTGGAGAAAAAAATGAGTGCTAAGAAAGATAGTGTTTTTTGATATTTAGTTACAAAGTGAGGCATCAAGTGTCCATTAATCTTTCATTTTCTAAAAATTAAGAGGCTCCAAAAACATCTATTTCTAACTCTATTCCAACGACTTTTGTCAAACAATTAAATTTCGTTAATTGACTCCAATTCATCCTCATCCCTGTCTTCTCATGGTGGAATCATGTCCATCTGTTCCTTGGTATTTTCCTCTACAGCTTGGACTTCCACCTCATTGTTATCACCTTATTCAAGGGGAAGTTGTCATGGTTTGGCATCATCCAAAATGACCATTTTTACTCTGTACTTCTCGGGCACAATTAGAGACAAGAGTAAGTGTCCCCAACCATGGTGGAAGGTTGTAGTTCACCAGGTAGACCAACCATACTTTGTACTTCTCAGGCACAATTAGAGACAAGAGTAACTATCCCCAACCATGGTGTAAGGTTGTAGTTCACCAGGTAGACCACCCACATACTCTAAGATAAACTTTGTACTTCTCGGGCACAATTAGAGACAAGAGTAATTGTCCCCAACCATGGTGGAAGGTTGTAGTTCACCAAGTATACCAGCCACATATTCTAAGATAAACTTTAAAGCTCAAATAGGTTAACCCCATCCATTTCCAAGCCTAGCCATATACTTCATATCTCTTCCTTGAAGGCGGGCCACTTTCATTGCAAGGGCTCTTTGTAAGTAGGGACACCTAGGAAACTTACGAGCATCGCTTAAGCGACGCCAATATTTTTGCACCAAAAAATAAATATAGTGCTGCTAAAAGCGTCGCTAATTGTGCATTGCATTTTGTGATGCGCATAGTGACGCCTACAAACTGTATTACGTTGCATAAGCGACGCAAAAAACTTCAATAAAAATCCCAAATTTGTCACGAAAGTCATTTTTGCTCCCACGACATTTTGCAGAGCAGCAAGTAGAAATGGAGCAGACAGCCCATCCCCCTCTTCCCCTTTTGATATTTCTACATCCTCGTGCCACTCGTCCCCCTTCCCCTTGAGCGTCCTCCTCTTCCGAAGGAGGGCTCCCACACACACACACACACACACACACACACACACACACACACACACACACACACACACACACACACACACACACACACACACACACACACACACACACACACACAGAAATGAGATGAAATTATATATTAACGTCTTCAAAAGGCCAAAATGACCTATGAGACCAGTTTTCTACAAATTGGTGAATCTGATACCATGTCTGATTACAAAAAAAGAGATACCAAATCGAATCTAGAAGTGTTACTAGCTGGAACTGTGTGGGGTATGTGTGATTAATGATACATTGGGTGCCAAACACAAAAGAGAGATACAATGGGTGATGAATCCATCCTCATCTGTACTTTGGATGTCGAGATAGTATGGATCAAATCCTTTGTTGTAGTATCTGTCAATGTTTTGAAGCTCCTCTCCTCTGTGTGTGTGTGTGTGTGTGTGTGTGTGTGTGTGTGTGTGTGTGTGTGTGTGTGTGTGTGTGTGTGTGTGTGTGTGTGTGTGTGTGTGTGTGTGTGTGTGTGTGTGTGTGTGTGTGAGAGAGAGAGAGAGAGAGAGAGATAAAAAGAAATGAAATGATATATTAACGTCTTCAAAAGGTGTTAATGACCTATGAGACAAATCTGTTACAAATTGTTAAATCTGATACCATGTCTGAGTACAAAAGAAGAGATACTAAATTGAATCTAGAAGTGCTACTAGCTGGAATTGTGTGGGGTATGTGTGATCACCGATACAATGGGTGCCCAATACAAGAGAGAGATACAATGGGTGATGAATCCAATTGAGCTTTTTAGTGGTGGCTACTCCTCTATTTGTCCAGTGTCTAGTGTGAAGAAATCAGTAATCTGTCTCTGGGATTGTCTCTCTCCATATCTTCTCAGTAAACTATCTTTGTGTCTATGTAACTCAAGTAGATAAAAATCTAAGACATCTCTGGTCCTGATAGCTCATGACTCTGGAGAAGGGCTCGAAGCCTTCTCTGAATAGACAGTGGAAGCGAGCACTATAGTAGTAATACATTGTATACTGACATATATAATGCATCTTCATTTTTGGCTCTGTATGGCATAGGCGTAATATCATGTTAACTGTTGATATCACTAGTCTCAATCTCAAGTTGGTGTGAAGATGTGCAAGAGAGAGGCATGAAATGAAATGTTATATTAAACATCTTCAAAATGGCTAAAATGACCTATAGCTATGAGCACCAAACTAATACAATCTTGGTGGATCTAATCCAATGTCTGGGTACAAAAATAAAAATAAAATAAAAGTAAATGAAGTAAAATGAAAGACTAAAATCATCATCAATGCATGAAAATGACCGGCATCCGGTGTTGTCCGAGAAAGTATTGCATGGGACGCTGAAGAGCTTTGTCAATGTCCACCTCTATAAATAGTCTCATAAGGCATCTCCCATGTAGTACTAGAACTTAGTTTTGATCCTGTGATGGAGCCACCGTCGATGTCGTGGTCGCCCTAGTAGACTTGGGCATCTAGCTCCCCCGAGCTCAATGGCTCTATCAACTAATATAATCTGGTATATGTGGGCTATGAAGTCTGTTGTGAAGCATGCTCGTCTAGTTGTCGAGTCTCTGCTCTACAATGATCTCCCTCTGGAAATTTCTCCCTCTACCTGATCTCCTCAAGAGACTCTCCATGTGTCTACATAGCTCTAGCAAAAACAACCCGAGGCATCTCTGATTTTGATATCTCATGACTCTAGCCAATGGTCCAAATCCTCTCCAAATAGACAATGAAAGCGGCATTGTATCTCATTGTATACCGGACAATGACAAATGTGATGTAACTCTGTCTCTGGCTCTATATGACATACTGGCATATCCTAGCCTCTGCTGGTACTCTCCTAAATCTGCTAGTCTCAATCTCTATCTCATGCGATGATGTGCGCATGTGACCAATAGCACATTGTGTGTGTGTGTGTGTGTGTGTGTGTGTGTGTGTGTGTGTGTGTGTGTGTGTGTGTGTGTAATCAACATATATATACCCCTTACAGGGGGTCGTAGCCGAACGGTGCGCAGAGGCAGTGCAAACTTCTTGTGGAATGTGCTTTGCACGTCGTTCGGCTACAACCCCCTTTAAGGGATTTATATATATATATATATATATATATATAATCAACATATACATATATATAGAGTATATATATATGCATACATATGTGTGTGTGTACATATATACACACACACACATATGTATGCATATATATATATTCTATATATATGTATATGTATGTATATGTTGATTATATATATATATATACATATATATATATATCTATATATATATATATATATATATATATATATATATATATATATATATATATATATATATATATATATATAGATAGATATGAGAGGGGGGGGGGGATGGAGAGAGAGAGAGAGAGAGAGAGAGAGAGAGAGACGGAGGAGGAGTTTCCATTGGTTGATGCATTCACAAGCATCCAAAGCAGTCAACATCAGAAGGATAGATAGCATCTTGGCATTGTTTGAAGAACCATCTCTCCAATCTGCTTGGAGAATTCCATCATTCCCAAGGAGTCATTGCATCGTCCTCGATTTGTGCACATCCTTGACAGCACATTGGGTCCACACCATCTACGTCTTTTTTGCAATTGGTTGCCATCAATCCGGAGAAAGGGACACATCTCTTTCGCTCTCTCATTCCCTCTTTTCACGGAAAGTAGAAGGAACCATCATCATGCTAAAAGCAATCATTGAAGCAAGAAAAGAAGTAAACATTTGTAGAAATGTAAAGTCTGTCTCTTTTGACTTCATAAGAACCAAAACGTCTTTAGATAAGCTCTGTGGATAGTTTTACCTTTGACTAAAACCTAAAATTTTCAAACCGATCATTTTGATGGCTCCCACCTCATGTCGAGTAGGTCTACTACTGGCACTGAAGAGCATGTTACGAGTTTCTGGCGTTCTGAGGGAGCAGATAGCAGAGGACATCCTAGAGTAGGAGCAGCTCCTCGACAAGGAGTTGGAGGCTACCATACGTTGACTACAGGAAGTCTTGAGACCCATACATGCAGACGAGGGATCTTCTCGAGACCCTTTAGTAGGAGCAACACGCAAGTTGAATCTCTTTTTATATAGAGTATGTATGTATGTATGTATGTATGTATATATATATATATTGTGCACATAAGTATATCACTTTGTCTCACCAAAACATGATAAACTTGTGATAATAGCAGGACCCCTCTACTAGAACGAGCTACTATCACTACTCAGTCATTGCCTCCAGTACAGACTACTCAGCGGCCATCGGACGACGAGGTCACATAGCAGGCCCCTCACATATAGCAGATCCGATGAGTCTAACAGTGCACCTCTGCAGCCTCGTGACCTTCTTCGACCCAAACACCCTCTGGATCAGGGTCCCACGCATCTTCCACGCCCTCACTAGGGCCCAGTTCTGACCACGAGGGACCTTTTTGGCACGTGTGTCGACAATTAGCGACATCGAAATTAACCGGCGGGTTTGTTCCCATTGGAGTGGAGTCCTTTTTTGTCAGTGCATAGGTCAGCTGGTGGAGCTATACATGCTGACTCCACATACTTTGGGCATACGTATCTATGTGTTGTTTTAAATGTTTTATAACTATTCACTTTGTCTAATCTGTCTCTTTGTAATACAGAGATCAGCTAGATAACAAAAAAAAATTTGTGATTGCTCAACTACACTGCGAGTTTGGAGAGGGATGGGAACCAAAAAAGCTTGGGCCTGAAATGCCAAGCTTTTACAACACACACGGCACAATGCATGGTAAGTAATTACTCAGAGAGAGAGAGAGAGAGAGAGAGAGAGAGAGAGAGAGAGAGAGAGAGAGAGAGAGAGAGAGAGAGAGAGAGAGAGATGAAATGAAATGAAATGTTATATTGAACGTCTTCAAAGGGCAAAATGACCTATGAGACCAAACTAATACAATCTTGGTGGATCTAATACAATGTCTGGGTACAACCAAATAAAAATACAGTGTCTAGGTACAAAAACAAAAATACATTGTCCAATCAATTTTTGCAACTTTCCATGGCTTAGAAAGAGAGTGCTATTGCAATGGCAAACAAAGTGGGACAAAATTGTGCATGCTACTGCATGAGAGTGCTAGGGGGGGGGGGGGGGGGGGGGGGGGGGAGAGAGAGAGAGAGAGAGAGAGAGAGAGAGAGAGAGAGAGAGAGAGAGAAGATACGACATATGGGGTCCCAAACCCCCCTCCAAGGGCCCCCCTCTCAATTTCTAGAGAGGTACTTGTTTTAGATTGCACAAGTTTGGTACAATGGTCGTAAATGCTCTCATGCTAGAGGATGGACTATGTCAACGACGAACATGACAACGACGACAATGACGAGGAGGAGGTTGAAATTTGAAATCTGAAATCTAACTGCTGAAATCTGAAAATGCTATGCTAATGTACAGGGATCTGGTGCTACCATTCCGGTACATGGCTAATCTGCAATCGTCATGTTGGGCATGGCCTAAAAACCAAAAACACTGGGCTGATCTAGCTGAATTTGAATACACTATTGTTCTTGACGTTGGGTACTAATGGTTGTGCAATCACAGGGTATGCAATTATTCTTAAGTGCCTCGATATGCACGGCTTGGGAACAAGCTCACAAGGGTGCCAGAACACTTCCTAAGTTGTCCTAAACCCTAGAAGTATAAATACTCTGTCCACATGCACATAGGGTTAGATGTGCACATGCTAGTGCTTGAATTCATAAATGCCTGCAATGATTGCTTCTTTGGGCCACGTTGAAAGCGATTCCACTTCATCTGCTTCGGGTTCATGCTTCAACTTGGTCTATGAAATTGGGTCCATCTTCTTCCAGGAGCTCCGTTGAGAGATCTTCCTGAAAAACTTAAAACACAAGACCATAAACGGATCTGTTAGATTTAAAAAAATGCATCCTAAACTTAACTTTTTGACCTAATTCTATCCACTATGGCAAACCCTGACGTGAATACCAATGCTCGTTGGGAAATCGTGCTAATGCGTCTTCTATGATTGTGTCATGCCAAGGAATGTGCATGCAAACATGACATAAAATTGTGAAACACTACGAATTCCTTGAAGAGAAGCTACCTATCTTTCCTAAAGTGCTTTTCATGCATTTGTGCTTATCCATGAGTGAATCCTGTGCAACGTGCAATATGGTTTCCTTGTGAAAAGGCCACACACATAGATGGTGACAAGCATACAAGAAACCATCACAAATAAGACACTCTACCAATGCAAACTGACTAATCATGAAAGAAAAGGGTACTTCTTGCATTGCTACTTTTGACTCGACTCAAGAGTCAAGATCGGTCCTTTGTGACTAATCATATCTGCAATCGGGTTAGTGCTACTAGACATACAAGCACTCAAACCATCCAATGGCTCACAAAACTGGAACCATCTAGCTTGATGGTCGTGGCAAGGCTGCAGAGAGCGAAATCAATCGGAGTATTCAAGGCGGATGCAAATACACTATGCTGTGATTGCTGAGATCTTAAAACGCTACTGATCTTATGGCTGAAAACTGAATGCAAGGGTTTTCAGTGGTACTTGCAAAGCCTGACAAGGATCTACTACCGTTGGGGAGTGGATCCGATGAGGCTTAGGGCTGAAATGAAAACACTAATGAAGGCTGAAAATGTTGATCCCTTAAGCTCCAAAAACACTGACTGAATTGCTGAGATAACTTGTTGAGTGGATGTGATGTTGTGGATTTGCAACTGGCGTGCCGGGTATGGGCATGGGTTGTTTTGGGCTAAAAATTGTCTATTGGAAGATCTGCAACAAGTAGGAACTTGTGGCGAGGATCTGGGCTAAAATCCGCAAAACGCTACTGCTTTAAACTAGATCTGCAAACCGCCACGGTACTCTATTCTCTTCTGCGAACTCTATTCTTTAGGGTTCAATCAAACTCGGAAAGAGCTCAATGATCAATCTTATCTCTTCATTGTCCTTCATTGCTTCTTGAAGCCCTTTAGCTGTCAAGTTTGCATCAAGAGAAAGAGTGTCTGGCAACCAATCAAGGATGGACTAGGCTCGCATGAAGGATCAATGTCTAACTCTAAGGCCAGATCTTTCGTTTCATCATCCATTGCATCAGTGTCGCTCTCTTCTTCGTTGCAGTAGTCATAATGTGCTAATGCTATTAGGATATGGGAATGCATAGACGTCGTGTCATTCTCTTGAGTTACATCATTTGAGACTCCACTTGAGTTGGTGGTGTCAAATATTCGACGTCCTCAAGGATTAACAAGCACGACTTGCCTCCATGGACTGAGAGAATCTAGAGAACTGTAAAAGAAGGCCTGCTCACAATGTGCCGGCAAAATATATGGCTCTTGTGTTGTCCGTAATGGTTTTGAAGAGTCAACTGCCCAAAAATTAGACGGCTCTTATCTCATTGTGGCTCTAGCCCCTTTATACTTAGCACGGAACTAGTATATATCCAATACAATCTGTTCAACATAAGATATTCAAAAAAGATTTAGAAGAAACTTCAAAGTTAATAACATCCATATTTGTGTATATCTATAAAATCTTATTACTCATTTGCAAACATGAAAGCTGAGTTCATAAATACCACCTACGGTTCCCACATAGCCAAGCTTCTCATCGATAGGGTTTGAATCTCTTGCACTTTCACACAATTGCTTCCTAAAAGATGAAACAACACAAGAATCTTTAGTAACACATTGTTGATCAATTTTGTCAACTCGAAGTTGTTGTCCACAGGCCCACATGTTGCTATACCCGGAAACCTAAAAGTACAGAGTGGAGTACATAAAATCCAAGTAAGAATATTAGAAATTCAAACAACTTCATAATATACATTCATAGAGAAATTTAAACTTCATAAATATAAATTCATAAAATAATTATTACTTCTCTATCATAGCCATATCCAATCCCTCTCTACTCATCAGTGATGTCTTCTCCTTCCAGAATTCTATCTTTGATACGTTTAGATAACCATGAAAGAATGGATGGAGGTTCAATCTTGGTAAATTTGCAAGCTCTTCGTCTTTTTTGTGAGTTGCAAACTTCATGGTACTCTTTAACAAATTTTTCCATACACTGTGAGTTTTAAATAACAAACGTGAATATGTACAAGCGTTCGGCAGCCGTGAGCTTGCAAGGGATGCCCTTTACACATAGCACCTCACCTGACAATGTAGGAGACTCTTCCATTGTCCATATCCAAGGAGTAGATATATCAACACACTTAAGGTACTCTAAACGGTAATACATGCACTCTCCAAGCACCCATCCTTCGGCCATTTAAATTGAAAAGTTTTTTTAAAAGGAAGCTTCAACGCAGTCTTCAAGGAGGAGCCTAGGCCCACCAAAAGGCTTGATTTCTTTTGCATTTCTTGCTTTGCATCCTTTGTATATCAATCGGGCATAGACACTACCGTCATAGAAGGAATAATACCTCTATTGATAAGACCCGCGAGCTTGCATTAAGATTCTCATTTAAGTTTTTAATACTTTGCATCAAAATAATCATGAACATGAACCTCTTTGTAGTCCGACACGAAGATGGCATTACGATCATTCACACATCTGCCACACACAAACATAAAGGAAATGAGCATGAACGACATAAGGACATGAAGAAGATCAAGGTACACATGACAAATACATGAACTCGAGTCAATCATGAGTCAAAGACAACAACGACATAAATGTTACCCCTTCTACAATTATGATGTACTCTATAATTGAACCTAGGAATGACTAAATGGCCACCTTGTGAACCCTAGAGTGATGAATTAAATTGAACCACCTACGATGTATTAGTGTGCCACCACAAACCCTAGATAAATTACCTTAGAGTATCCATGACTAGTTCAAGGGGGAGTTTGTCGGGATTTCCCTAGCCATGGAATGCTATGGGAACATCCTCTCTCTCCATGACATGATGGCCATATTACACTTCCATGAAGCATACATGCATGCATATATTCGTGACCCATGAAGACTTGGTAGAATCCATTAATTGGAGTCCAAAGACTACATTAAAGAAAGTCCATGATTTTTATGATTTTAGAAGCCTAGCTTTGGGCTATTAAAGCACCATGTACTTAGTTCATTTTTAATCAAATGCATTGCAATTTTCATTTATGTTTACATTGGACTCACTCATTATTCACCTTGTGATTAATCCCATTA
This sequence comes from Adiantum capillus-veneris, assembly GCF_014529385.1. NCBI lineage: Eukaryota > Viridiplantae > Streptophyta > Polypodiopsida > Polypodiales > Pteridaceae > Adiantum > Adiantum capillus-veneris. The sequence continues at coordinate 94,600,154 of NC_140947.1, read as the reverse complement.
TTCTAATCACTCATTAATGGTACTAATATATATCCGTCTTAACACTAACCCATTGCGAGCTCAACACCAAGTACTCTTTACAGGTTTTTTACCATTTGATGTTGAATTTTCACTAATTTGCAGATAGTTGGACTTTCTTTATTGTTATTTTTTAGAACATATATATTGTAAATGTGGCATGGTATCAACTATAGGCACGATACTTTAATGATGATTTTGTATATTTTTGTGAAATGATGATATGGTTCTTAATTCAGGCCATCAATTGTTAATACATATGTATATGCAAAGAAACTTGCACTCCGCTCAAAAACAAATTGTAGGTTTTTTTTATGGTATGAGTGTTGGTATATGCATCGGTATTTTTTCATGCTTATAACAACACTTATATCCATGTTTATAATGGTGGTATGAGGTGGGTATAGATTTCGACCCTTATATTGATGGCATGATAAATTTGTAGCCATTTTGAAGCACTGGTGTGAGCGACTATGTCCGAGAAATTTCTTGTAGTGATAGAGGTATTATAAATCTTCATATGTGCTCTTAAAAAGGATGGCAAGTATGTAGTGATTTCCTTGTATTAGGATGGAAATTTGAAGCCATTTTGAAGCACCAATGTGAGCGACTATCTCCGAGAAACCTCTTGTAGTAATAGAGGTATTAGAAATCTTCATATGTGCTCTTAAAAAGGATGGCAAGTATGTAGTGATTGTCTTGTATGTAGTCGGCTCAATCATTGCTGATGATCATGAGGATCAAAATTAACAAATAAGAATAAGATTAGGAATTGAATTTAGAATGGCACATCAAGGTGTTTTGTATCACAACTTTAGCTTTAAGTAAATCTATACATCTTCACATACTTTTAAACACTTTTGTAGGACTTTTTGGGGAATTTTAGTCAAATTTCATATCTCAGTGTATGAATTATAAGATTGTTGTTGTTGTTTTGTTGCAATGGTAGACAAGGCCATAGGAGAAAGGATTTTAAAATTTCATTATGAAGAAAAAGAGAGAGGGTAGTAGAAAGAGCAAATCCGAGCTTTGAGAAATGGTTATAACTTTGGTAACTTTCTTCTTGTAAGAAATCCAAAAAATCCATAATAAAAAAAGTTTCAAGTAAGCAATGAAATTAGGTACATAAAATTGGGCATCTTGGCTGCAATTCCATTCTATGTAATGTATCACAATCACCAGGTTGAAGGAAATAAAAAAGAAAGATCTTTCCTAACAAATCTAATCATTATCTTAGCAGCAACATAACCTCTTTTTCTACCCCTTTGATCAATGAGACAACACCCAAATGAAAATGTGACAAAGAAGGATTTTCTAAAGCCCACCTACCTAAAGCCACTAGCCACATCCCCCCCCCCCCCTTCAGGGCCATGTAAACTCATATCTTCATCAAGGATAACAACATAAATTTTGACCACTATATGACCAACCATAGCAGCCCTATGATTTTGGAGATGGAACACATCTCCCAATTTGTTGATAAGCACAATAAGATGCATTCCAAAACCTTTTTGCTAGTGGCTTATTTTCAAAGTGTACAAGAGTAAGAAATAGAGTACATATTGTGAAAATGGGCCAGTTGTGTGATCTATAAAAGCATGAGCTACAACACAAATCTTTAGATTGGGTGTTATCTTTACCAACACAAAGGTAGAAAGAAGATTCTACAACACTTTATGATGTGTGGGATCAACAAGATGTTTGTTTCACTCATAATCTGGCTTCCATTTGTTAGTAATTGGTTATCTACATGTTCATGTGGCAAGGTAACCAAACATAACCAGCAAACGATAGAGAGATGGGGGAAGAGAGAGACAAAGAATATGAGAGACAGAGAGAGAGAGAGAGAGAGAGAGAGAGAGAGAGAGAGAGAGAGAGAGAGAAATATGCAAAGATAGAACTTAGACACAAATATGCAAGGACACAAAGACAAAGAACAAGAAAGAATCATTGCTTACCACATTATTGGATACTTTGGTAGCCATAGACAGTTTTGCATGCTTATTTTATATGGTGATCCACATTGCAATAGCCTTGTCTTTCTCCTATTCTTAATCTCAAACATTGCATCAAAAGTGCAACACACAAGAAAGAAAAGTGTTCATAGCGGTCTTGCCGCTATTTTTGGTCATAACTCCTCTTCACCTACTAGTCCTTACAAAAGCAATGTTTAAAGATATGCAGCCCTGAGTTTTGAGCACTTGTACTTTTGTATTTAATGAAGTACACTATGATATAAACTTTAAGATTTTTTAAATACATTTTTGCTTTCAATAAAAATCAAGAAATATTACTTTTGATTCTCTCTCTACGTTGGCATGTCATTTCTTACAAGGCCCATATTTGAGTCCAAACTTTTCAATGGATCAATATGATGTTCTTTTCAAAGTCGACGATGCGGAAGCGTAGAGGCCAAGGGGAGAAAGCATGAGTGTGTGTGTGTGTGTGTGTGTGTGTGTGTGTGTGTGTGTGTGTGTGAGAGAGAGAGAGAGAGAGAGAGAGAGAGAGAGAGAGAGAGAGAGAGAGAGAGAGAGAGAGTCTCTTGAACCAATCAACCTTGGCAATGAATAACTGAATGTGTATACAATGGAGGCAAAGGGGTTGCTTATATAGGAATCCTAGTAAATTTCCCTACCCAATACTTTGACAAATAAGTAAAACAAATACCCAAAAGCCAAACTAAATAATGGGATCACATTGGGCAGTTCACTTGAGATGCCTAAACTTTAACACCCGCTTAGCAGCTCATAGTGGACATCAATAGTGAGACCAAGTCAATGAAGAAGCTACCAATGGACACCCCAGTAGTGGCCAACAACTACATATACCTCGTTGTTTCTATTCTCAACTTTGAACCTGAAAGTAATGCCATCTTGAGCATCGGTTGCCTTCGTAGAAATTTTGAACTGTAGACCATACTACGTCCAATAATCCCCATTCGTGAAATGTGAACATATCACGTCCAAAATATAAAACTCCAAGATAATGAGTTGTTGGAACACATCTTGTCCATAATCTGACCAACAACAATGGATTGGTACACTCACCCATAGTGTTTTAGACATCTGATTGGTTCTTTGCTAGATGCATGTGCATTGAACTCCGACCTACGGGTCCAAACACCAATAACTTGAACTCCAACACAAGGGTCCAAATTAATTATAGGAGCATTGCTTGCCCCTCTCTACCACTCACAAGCCTCTCTCTGGTTGAAGCTAGTGGTGACACCTGTCATTTGACTAGAAATCTGACGTCGAGGCCACTATGGCCATCGCCACGAGTGCCATGTCGATCTCCTCTGCCAAATCTTTATTACCGTAATCTCTATCTAGCTTGCCTTTGACTTTGTCTATCTATGAGTTCCTGCTTTTGCCTTTGGCTTCAAACTCTCGAGCCAAATAGAGCGTTGAGTCGCATTCATGAATGTGGTCGTACCTCTTGGATATCGAGGCAGCTAACTCAGTACTGGTACTACCATCCTTGTCCAACTGACCTATTCTTCTCTAGCAAACTCCTCCATTCGCTTTTGAATTCATAAACTCAAGCCAAACAAATTGCCGGGTTCCTTGAGAACTGTGTCGTTGCATAGGCTGCTAAATGGATGGTTGACGATCCATTATCCATAACTTTTGGTTGCTTTTGGTAGTTGTTGTCGCGTCTCGAGCAAGGTAGGTACATATACAAGTTGCAAGATCTGGTAATCGGGTACCATCTCATATTATAAAAAAAATGGTAGTACAAACCAAGTCGAAAAAGATCCAAGCCGCTTCAACTCCACCGCAAAGGGAACTCCACACGCAATGGACTCTGCACAATCTGCTATCCCTCTCTGAAATCCAAAACTTTGTCGCCGATATTCACTTCGCACGTTTGCCGTATGATAGACCTCGAACAAGTCGAAAGCTCCACAATAAATTGTGCATAGCAATGGCTAAGAATTCCATCTACGCTGCACAAAATTTCCCAAGTCTCTCCGCACCCTCTGCAATACTTCTCTTCAACTCTAGTTTTCTCGCTCCACAAGGCTTTGCTCCCAAGGAGCAAAATCTCCAAGCCGATCCGATCTACTCTCCTTCAATTTGCTCCTCACGACACTCAACACTGCCCTTGCTAGATCTCCAAGCCTCTATCTTGCTTGCCACTGTCAGTGTTTTAAAACACTGGCCAAGGAGGGCTTGTCGTTGTCTCCAAAGGGGGAGCGTGTTGACTGTGGCATTCAAAACGATGGGGACACAAATGTTGCCAAGGGGGAGACTGTGGACTGCGGCGGACTCCAACGTCTCAAAACGCAAGACAGTGGGGGGGGGTCACAAAGTTGCTGTGAGGCAGCGTTTTGAAACGCTGCACAATAGTAGGGTCTTCTCCTAGCTCTTGCTTCTGCTGTCGGCGTTTCAAAACGCTGGTGCACCGCAATGTAATCGAGACAGAAGGATACAGGGAGGGCGTTTCAAAACGCACAGCGAGAAGGGGGGTGTGCTCTCCGGCGCCGATTTCTGGTACTTGAAAACGATAGTGTTTTAGAATGCCAACAGCCCCAGTGTTCAGCGCTCTTCTCTTCATTGCTCCTCCACACCAAGGGCTTCAAACCGCCTACTCTGATACCATGTCAAAGCCGACGATGTGGAAGCGTAGAGACCAAGGAAGGGGGGGGAGAGAGAGAGAGAGAGAGAGAGAGAGAGAGAGAGAGAGAGAGAGAGAGAGAGAGAGAGAGAGTCTCCTGAACCAATCAACCTTGGCAATGAATAATTGAATGTGTACAATGGAGGCAAGGGGTTTCTTATATAGCAAGCCTAGTAAATTGCCCTACCCAAGACTTTGACAAATAAGTAAAATAAATACCTAAAAGCCAAACTAAATAATGGGATCACATTGGGCAGTTCACTTGAGATGCCTAAACTTTAACAGTCCTAAGGTTGGAGAGAAAATCCTTAGATCAGGTGATGATTTAAGGACCATCTATCTTCATTTCTATTCCAAATGTCATCACAAAGCGTATAATCTCTTTGTTGTGGATTCTGAGAGCACTATTGTTGTTAATGTTACCGGTCCCCACTTTCTCATTAGTACCAATAAGGTAATTTGGTCCTTTTTCTGTACCACCAAACCCTGCTTTCAACCAAATATGTTTAAGAGCGAGTCAATTGCAAAGTTAATGACATGGCATGCTAGCAATAGGTCCACAGAAAACATTTTACAAGTTCCAGCCGACTGAGCTACATGGAAGCACATGGAAGAAAACACTATTAGGCCGCTTTGTAAATAGGGACGAGTTTTTACGTTGTATAAGCGACAAAATCCGTGTCTCTATCACCGTCACTATAGGGACGTCCCTTATGAGACGCTCTTAGCGACGCTTATACGTCGCATAAGCAACTAAATTTAACGTCGTTTAAGAGACACTCGTCATCGCTTAAGCGGCGCAAGATGTTTTTGTTAGTTAGCATCGCTTAGGCAATGACGAGTTACAAGGCGTCGTTTAAGCGACACTAAGCCGTTTTTTTGTTGTTGTCGGGATCTTCAAGAGCCCAACCATTCCAAGCAAGGCTCTCTCTCTCTCTCTCTCTCTCTCTCTGCACGCACTTTAGAATGTGTGGGAGGGGTGCTAGAGGCCACCACACGGAGTCAGCTTGAGGGATAGAGAAAGAGGTTGAGTCCCATCTAGTAATGATACTACCTAATCTTCTGAGGAGGAGGCTTCTAGCAAGGCAAGCTCTTGATAGGTGAGGTCCCTCCTCCTTCCGAGGTTTTTTTTTCCCCTTCCAGCGAGACAAGCTCTTGATAGATGAACTCCCCAACATTAGCCGAGGGCATGAGGCTCCTTTTTTTTCACCATGGGAAGGTAATACGGATAACTTTATACGTGTCTGTGTATTTACAACCGGACTTGCCATGCGCATCACCCACCCATCCAATAGGACAGCCACATCATGGAGTTTTTTTTATTATGTAGAATCTGACGGAGTGCTGAATACAAAATGCCCTTTCAATTTCTCAAATTGAAAGCGGGCAAACTTACTATTTTTTCAAAAAATGGAAAAGCGGAAGCAATCGCCCCCCAAAAAAATATCCCCCCCCCTCTCTTTCTCCAGCACTCTCTCTCTCTCTCTCTCTCTCCCCAGCGACGGCTGCGTCTCAGCAACGTGGAGGAGGAGTCTCTCTCTCTCTCTCTCTCTCTCTCACGCGTGCGCGCACGCGCCAATGCAACCTTGCTGCTTTGTGCCGTCGCTGTGGACGCCTACGACTACGCTGTCGTCCTCGTGACTTCGTCGACAACCAATTATAACCTTTGTGTGCAATGAAGTAATTAATGAATGGTGCCCGTCGTGTGAATAGGCCACACAAAGGTTATAATTGGTAAGTAGCTCCATTGGAACGACTTCCCCAATGAAGAAGTTGGCTACTTCCTATTTAGTACCTCCACGTGGCATGCTTGTACTTCGGACGCTCTCCAGCTACAGTTCCTTCTCCAGGAAAGCCATCGAGTACACAGCCGCTCTCTTTACGACAAGGCGACGTCTTTCATCGACTCCATTTGCAGCCATGGTTACATGCAAAGCCATCCGCGTCTATGAGCTTGGTGGCCCCGAGGTCTCTTCTTTTCCCTACTTTTAATAGAACTCACGCTTGTTTCTTTCTGATCTACTGCATGCGGCTCTTGCTCTGAGAGAGAGAGAGAGAGAGAGAGAGAGAGTTTTTAACTACTGCGATCTGTAGCATCAGTTTATGGATCATGTGGAAGGTTCATTGTGCTCACAGTCCTTCCCGACATCAACTCCTTAGACAGCTATTTGGACTGAGCTGCTGCATAAGCCAATGGGTATGTATCGGGGTGCTTGCCCCCGTGTAGGTGGAGGTCCAGCGCATCAAGCTAAGCTAAATACAGCTGCTCGCACTTTGCAGGCATGAGTGTGCGTGCAACACAGTGGTAGAGGTGCTGTCTCTCGTAGGCCAAGTACTGAGTTTGACAACCTGTGGCCTGCGTGTTGACCTTCCTCTTGGTCAACCGGTTCTGGCCCCGTTGGAGGTGACTGGGGAACCAGGAGGGGTCGCTTGCCACGATGGCAAGCGTCCAACGCCACTGCATACTCTTTTGCAGCCAATGGGATACTTTTTTGGGCTCCTCTAGGGCAGCGGAGAGGCGTAGATACTCTTTCCTTGGGACATGGGCGAGATCTTCAGTCCTTTTTGCTCTCGATCATGGACACATCATATGGCATTACACACCTCCCCAATGCTTCATTTTGCATTCTTTATACATGCCACCTTGACGTATACATAGCACTCACTTTGTACTCCCCGGCTTGTACATCCTCTGGGCGATAGACCTTTGAATTTTGAGCATCCTAGCAGTCTCGGCTCCCCACCTTAAGAAACCACAGTACTTTTTACTACGGTGGTGGCTTAAGGTTTACAGAACCCCTCTTCTCTTCTGTCACATTCCCGCTTTTAGAGGTGCTGCCTATCATCCATCAGCATGAAGCCCGTCGGGACTACTGTCTCTGCCTGGAGAAGGTTACTTGCATGACCTCGTCTCCCACACCAACCATCCTCCTCCTGGTGCTGCAGACTCCCCGGCAATTGTTCGGCCATTTCTCCCTCTGTTGGTCCAGCTGCTACATCGGTGCCCTGCTTGTTTCGGGTATGTTTTCTTTCCTAGAGTTCTCTCTTCAGTTATGGTCTTCAAGAGCCAACTTCAGCAAGTGGACTGCTCGCTCTTCTAGATGAAAGCTCCTTGTCTACTCTGGTGTAGTGCTTTGTTACCCACCTTGTGCCATTCTAGTGAAGTCTCTTGGTGATGTCAGTTGCCTCTTCATCCTCACCTTCGTCCCCAACTACTCTCTCCCTTTTGTTCCTCCATTACCTTTTGCTGTCAAAAGTTTACCGGTTGGCGGGCTTTGCTTGACACGGAGCTTCTCGTAGCTGCTCATTGTCATCTTCATAGTTGGTGGATTTTGGTGTCTGGTTCTTGATTTAGGGTTGCTAAATGGGCTTTTGGTCGAAGTGACCATCTTTTAGAGGCTACTGCCATCCTCTCTCCATTTAGCTTGCTCTCGGGCACTTTTTTCTCTCTTTAGGAAAGGTTTTTTACCCTAGCCTTCAGTCTTTTCCATTTGGCCATCTCGTTTTACAATTTTTCGTTTGATGCCTACGGGCCTGCTATGTAAACAGTGATGTACGTGCTCTCAGAATAGGCACCATTTGGCCATTCTGTGAGATTTTCAAGTAATAGAATCAGCCTCTTTTTCTTGCCCCACACACACACACACACACACACACAGAGAGAGAGAGAGAGAGAGAGAGAGAGAGAGAGAGAGAGAGAGAGAGAGAGAGAGAGAGAGAGAGAGAGAGAGAGAGAGAGAGAGAGAGAGAGAGAGAGAGAGAGAGAGAGAGAGAGAGAGATGAAATGACATGAAATGCTACATTAAACGTCTTCAAAGGGCCTATGAGACCAAACCGATACAATTTTGGTGGATCTAATATAATAGCTAGGTATAAAATAAAAATGAAGTAAAGTGAAAAACTAAAAACATCATCATCAACATCATCATCATCAATGTTCGAGAAGCCCGGCATCAAGCGTTGTCCGAGAAAGTATTGCATTGGTCAGTGAATGGCATCTTTGATGTCTGCCTTTGTAAATAGTTGTACTGGACGTCTCCCAATGTCGTGCTAGAATATTCATGATCCTTTGATGGAGTCTCCATTGATGTCGTGGTCTCCCTCGTAGACGTAGGCGTCTAGCTCTCCTAAGCCCAACGGCGAGAGAGAGAGAGAGAGAGAGAGAGAGAGAGAGAGAGAGAGAGAGAGAGAGAGAGAGAGAGAGAGAGAGAGAGAGAGAGAGAGATTTCATTATTGTCCATGGAGGTCAGATATGACCCATGGGACCAAAACAAGCATTACATCTGGTTTTTCGAATTGAAGGCATTAGATACATATCCGTTAGACACTGAGGGCCCATTAGGGGGTGAAGGAAAAAGGAAAAGAACAAGAACAAAACTTAAGGAGGGTTAGGTGGAGGCGGTGCTGTCTTGGGAGTTCGAAACTCCTAGATGATGGGTTTACCGCCACGGTAGACTACCCATTTACCTTGTTTACGAGCTTCATGCATCTTCTTGAGCTCGCTTGCCTTAAGCTTGAGTTGATTTGTGTTCAATTCCTCGGCGATCCAATGCTTTGTCCCCTTGAGGGGATAGGATTGACGTAGCAGCCTCGTCCGTTCTTCTTTGTTTTTGAAAGTGAGGATGCATTGACCAAGTGCCACACGCCTATGCGTATCATTGATGCAAGAGACAGCGTCGGGCTCGATGTTCACTGGTTGAAGAATGTCATTGAGCTTGGTGATGGCTTCTTCGAGGGTGTCTTCCTTAGTGCACCATGGTGAGCAGAGCACTCCAATCCGAATCTTGAGACCGAGGGCTTCTTGTAGTTGGCATTCTTGTAAGGCTGCTTGTATTTCGCTATCAATCTTCTTAACTTGTTTTGGCATTCTGAGCCCCAGTTGATATTGGAACTAAAAACACTGGAGTTGTCTTGTGATTAGCGCTTCTGAACTGATGATCAAACGCTAGGTTTGCTACTCCCTATATAGGTGAGAATTGGGCTTATAGGTGAAGTAGGGCAATCCGTCCACCACACCCAACAAATAAATCATTAAAATAATTAATTAAAAAGTTAGGTCAAGGGGGGTTAGCTTGGGTGAAACTGTCGCACATCTTCCCACCCGGGAATCCGATCCACGCAGGGAGTGGCTCGTTGGATTCCTCCTGTAGGGTACAGCGGAGAACTTTGCTCAAGATGAGTGCTCCGAACTGTGCTCAAGTATTCCTTTTACTTACGGAAGGGAGAGCCTTCCGTTCCTTCAGCGAGAGCTTGCAAATGATCACAAACAAAGTGGGTAAGCATTGTGCATGAAAGTACTGAGATTGAGAGATAAAGAGAGAAGAATACGAACCAAACAAGTTGTCAAACCCTCCTCCAAGGGCCCCTCTCTTGATGGTGAGGGAAGTCTTGGCTATTGATTGCACAAATCTGATTTAAGATGTTGATGCAAGTTCTGGACACTACGATGCAATGAGGTTCTAAGTCGGAGACGACGGCGACGACGAGGACAACGGCTGGCTGAAAACTCTGGTTTCAGGGCTGAAAGGATGCTGATTTCATTTGCTGAAAATGCTGGACAGCGGGCTGAAAACGCTGGTTTCCTGCTACAAAAACGCTGGACAGCGGGCTGAAAACGCTGGTTATCCTGCTACAAAAACACTGATGCTTGCTTGCTGAAAACGCTGATCTGATCTGCTATAAAACGCTGATTTTCTGGACAGAAAATGCTGGCTGCCGAGTGTTGCAAACGCTTGTGGAAATGGTAGTCCAAAGGCTGATCTGCAATGCTGGAATGGATGCTGAGAACGCTGGAGTTATCTGCTGAAAAACGCTAGAGTTTTCTGAGGTTCTTGCTTGAGAAGGGAGGTTAGAGAGCCTGCTGCATGGGGTGCCTGTGCTCTCCTTTCTTCTTCTGCTTCCACTAAGTGACTGCCAGTTTCCTTACATATTAACTTAGCAAAATTGCCGTACCCAGTTTCGCAACAAAGTCACTTATTAATAATAAGTGAAAAAGGGCTAAAATAGGGAAAATGGGTTCTGTGCACTGAAAAATACTCCTAATGGATTTTGATGGTAATGTTGACGATCGTGCTGTGTGCAACCAAAGGATATGCAACTACTCCAAGTGTCTGGACATGCACGGCCTGCTCACAGGCTCACAAAGGTGCCAGAACACTTCCTAAGACGACATGAACCCTGGACTTGAAGTAGCTTGTCCACATGCACATAGGGTTAGATGTGCATGTGACATCCCCTCCTTTTTAAAGGGAGGTACTGGTACCGAGCTGCATGGCTTCCTTGTAGTCGACCAACAACTCTGGGTAGTCTTTGAAAAACTCTTCGTCGACTCACACTGCTTTGTCGGTTCCTCGATCCTTGAACTTCAAAAATTACTGTCTCACTTGTTTCTTTGAACCATGGCGAAACTGATGCAATAACACTTGCTCTGGCTCCATGACTTTTGCTTCATCGATGATCTCCGGTTCTTCTTCTTCGGAAATGTCCTTTGGAGGTGTTCCTTGAAACACTTTCAAACAAGAAACATGGAAAAACGTTGTGCATTGACCATGAGTTAGGCAATTGCAATTTAATCGAAACCTCGTTTATCTTTTTAATGACAAGAAATGGACCATACACTCTGAAAGACAACTTTGGACACTTCTTTGCAACGTGCTTAAGACGTTGCTTCATGATTCTTAAATACACCCAATCCCCTTCCTTGATCGAAACATCCTGACGATGCTTGTTAACCTGGCGTAAGTAAGACTCCTGAGCCTTGATAAGCCGAAGCTTCACACTCTCAGAAATCTTATCCAACGACTGACTTTCAGCATTGACATCAGGCATTTGACTGACCGAGCGAGTCAAGAGTGACTGGAACGGACGGCCAAAAGCTACTTCATACGGAGTTCGACCAATGGCAGAGGAATAAGAGTCATTCAAAATAGCTTGAACCAATGGGAGATAGAGCTCCCAATGAGACTGCTGATCATGCACATATGACTTTAAAACATCAAAAGTCAACTGATTGTAAATCTCTGTCTGACCATCTGATTGTGGATAAAAAGCTGATAAAAAATTCAACTTAGTGCCAAAATTTTCAAAGAGTGCGCGCGAAAAATTGGATGGAACTTAACATCCCTATCTGAAAGAATCGATTTTGGCAAACCACAGAGGGGGTACCAATGATTTATGAACAACCGTGGCACATCTTGTGCGGTGACTGTGGCCTTACAAGGAATCAACATGCAGAACTTGCTGAACCGATCAACAATTGTCAAACATTGAGTGTTCCTTGAATGCAAACTAGGTGGAAGGTTAGTCACAAAATCCATGGAAATATCTTGAAAAGGTCCATCGGGAATAGGCAGTGGAAGCAAGAGGCCTTGCTGCTTACCCCGAGGAGCTTTTACCTTTTGACAAATAGTGCACTGTGTGACATAATGAAACACATCTTTTCTCGTTTTAAGCCAATAAAAGAATCTTTCTATTTTTTCCAAAGTGGTGTTCATTCCCCTGTGCCCACCCGTGAGAGAGTCATGTGCATCGTGCAATACGGTTGTCCTGAGAGAGGGCAACACACATAGACGGTGACGAAAATATAATAAACCATCACGAATGAGATAGTTGCTCGGCCCTTGCGAAGCAAGAGCGTGCAACCATTGCTTACCAAACTCGGAATCTGCGTACTAGTTCTTCATGCTGTTGAAAGACACACCCTGAAGAGAAAGTGTGGATCTTTACTCAAGAGTCAAAATATGTGCTTTGCAACTTATTAACGCATCTGCAACAGGGTTAGCTTTTCCAGGCACATACTCAATCAAACCTCGAGATTGCTCAAAAAATTGTGACCGCCGTGCTTGGCGATCACTCCAATGTGCACTAGGCATTGTAACAAAAATACGGAAGCGTAAACTGACGTTTAATTGCACTTCAAATACTCAAGAGAATTAGAGGGAGCGAGAAAACTTGACACTTCATTGGGGACCAGAAGATGGGCTGGTCCCCCCCCCATAAAGAGAATATCTTTATTACTAAGGGAGAATCTTTACAAGCACAGGAACGGGGCATACGCCCGTCCTCTATTCTTTCTTTTGTTCTGTTCTGACTACTGGAAAGTGTTTCCACTTTCTTACTGCTTAGGGGATTTCCCCTCTTCTGCGAGACTGGTTGGAAGCTCTCGAAAAGAGAGTCTATCTTCCGAAACAGCTCATCAGAAGCTCTCACAGAGGAGAGTCCATCTTCCGTTATGTGTTGCCTTCATGCTCATTCATTCATGCATCGAACACAAAAGAGAAACCAGCAAAATGCACACGCACATGCTTGCTGTAATTTTCTGCACATAACCTGAAATTCTTACTTGTGCACACCCCTACGCCGAAACAGAGGTCTTCTTCGCGATGGAATCGCGCCAAACTTGATGTAGACTTAGGATAAGGAGAGAGAAGAGAATTTCTATGGCTGATCTGCTGAAAACAGCCCTAATCTAGGTGATTAGGGACTGAAAACAGAGAATTACAGCAGCCGCACTCTGCTAAGAGAGCTTTTACGGCAGCTTCTCGCGATGAAACTTCACTAGAAAGTGTCTATGACTGTGAGATCCCTTGTTCTTGACAATGGGAGCACAAGGCTGCCACATATGTCGCAAGGGGCTGCTCTCAAGCTTCAATGGAGGGCTCCACCGCGTAGAGCACGCTCACATTAGGGGCGGTAGGTGCACTGCCAGCCCTGAAAATGGGGTAGGAGGGGCTCCTAAATAGCCATCAGGGAGAGGGGGCGCTAGGAAGAGAGAGAGGGTAAGAGAGAGTGAGAGAATTAGTTTGCATTGGTAAGTGTGCCAAGTGGCACACTTACTTTAAAAACTTAAAAACCATTCAACTTTTGACTTTAAAAACTTCTAGCTCATAAAAAAAAATGTGTAACTAACTAACCACTGCTACCAATGATTCTTTTATGAGAACACTAAAGGTCTGCCGGCGCAATGCCGCACGGGCACTGCACCGCCTTTACCTGTTCACACTTGTCCGGCCGCCCGCCCGAGCACGGACCGTTAAATTTAATTTCACGAAACTTACCCTAAGGCTTTATTAGCTTTATTAGCCTTAGGGTCACTGTTCTAAGGACCCCATCTCATTCATGTGCTTGTACTGACGCGCGTATTTTTCTGAGCCTAAAATCTGAGGCTACTGCTTATCCCTTTCTGAAGACCCGATTTCCCAATCACTAGGGCTTCAGGGTAATTTCTGCTAAGGTCCCTCTGAGGTGTTCCAGCCCGCATTTAGGCTCACCTGAGGCCTTAGAACTGCTAGGTCTATTCTGGTGTGCACACAACTAATTAGATAATTTTTTTTCTCGTAAATAAATTAACTATTTACAAAGTCTGACTTAGTTACATCCCTCTTGGTTCTAAACAGTTGACCTCAACTGTAGAGCGTCAACATAACTGTGCAAGATGTCAGGGTAGTCCTTGAGATCGGACTCAGTCATCCACTTTGCATCTAAAGGAGTGTAATTCTTGAACTTGACTAAATACTTTCGATGTAGACTCCCCGACTTGAGTTGTCTCTCCGAGTGGTGTATTACTGTTCAGGTTGAAGGATTTCCTCAGTCTCTTCGACTTCTGGAGGATCTTCTTGTATGGGCGCCACTGGAGGAGGTCCAACATATGGTCGGAGGAGACTGACATGAAAAGCATTGTGGATGCGCCAGTTAGAAGGCAAATCCAATCTGAAAGTCACATCATTGACTTTATCTGTAATTTTGAAAGGGCCGTAGAATCTATGGGAAAGTTTGACAACTTTCCCTTTGCCGACCCGCTTTTTCAATCTAGCTTTCTCAAACCGAAGCAGGACATATTGTCCTTTTTCAAGATTGAGATTCCTTCTGTGCTTGTCTGCTTTTCTCTTCTGTTGCTCTTGAGTACGAAGAATTGCTTGCTTTACTTGTTGATGGGCAATATCAATATTGCGCACAAATTCATCTGCGGCGAAGATGTTTTCTTTGGTCACCATAATAGGAAGTAAGAGTGGCTTCCCGTAAATAATTTCAAAGGGAGCTTTACCAGTTGAGGAATGTATGGTATTATTATACGCAAACTCAACTATTGGTAAGTACTGCTCCCATTCGGATTGTCGTTCCGAAACATAGCACTTGAGGAGATCTAAAACAGTGGCATTAGCGATTTCGCTTTGACCATCTGTTTGAGGATGATAAGCTGATGAAAAATCAAGCTTAGTTCCCAAGTTTTCAAACAATGCCTGCCAAAATAGACTAGTCATGCGGGGATCTCTATCGCTGACAATAGTCTTTGGCAATCCATGGTGTTTAAAAATCTGAACTAGAAATATTCTAGCCATGTGATTAGCTTTGATCGTCTCCTTTACTGGAAGAAAATGGGCTTGCTTACTGAATCTGTCTACGATAGTCTAGATTGCATCATTTCCATTCTTGGATCGAGGAAGATCCGTAATAAAATCCATGGCAATACTTTCCCATGGCGTGTTAGGCACAGGGAGCGGCTGAAGCTTGCCATAAACTTTCTGTCTGTCATATTTCACTTTTTGGCATACTAAACACTCACGTACATGTTTTTCAATGTCCGCACGGAGTGTTGGCCAAAAGAAATACCTTTCGAGGGCACTAGTGGTGGAAGCAATTCCCCGATGCCCGGCATAAGGAGAATTATGTGCTTCATCCATCACCTTTTGTCGTAAGGGCTGAGCTATGCATATTGCTTGTTGACGATAGAGTGTATTATCCCTGATAGAATAAGGTGGCTTTGAGTGACCAGCTTGAAGATCTGCCCAAATTGTGGCGAAGTCTGGATCTTGAGGATACATCTCGCTGAGAGATTCTAGTTCCTCATGATAAATTGTTGTGAGTGCATTGATCTTTGGACGCCTGGAGAGAGCATCTGCAACTGCATTCTTTGTTCCAGAAGTGTGTAAAATCTGAAAATGAAACATTGAAAGAAAGTTGGCCCATCTCATCTGCTTTTCTGATAACTTTCTCTGTGTGAGAAAGTAGCGAAGACTTTGATGATCTGTCTTGATAATAAAATCAGCTCCTAATAGATAGTGTTTCCAAATGGAAAGAGCATGAATTACTGCCAGTAGCTCTTTTTCGTATATGGAGGCATGCAACTCTGCATCTTTAAGGCGCCGACTTTCATAGGCTATCGCGTGACCCTCTTGGTTCAGAACTGCTCCTACACAATCTCCAGATGCATCGCAGTATACCTCGAAAGGTTTGCGAAGATCAGGGACGGTGAGAACAGGTCCGTGACTAAGTAGATACTTAAGCTTTTCGAAAGCTTGTTTTTGTCCAAACCCCCAATGGAATGGAATCCGCTTCTTTGTCAGGTCATGGAGGGGACCTGCTATCGCGGCAAAAGCTCGAATGAAACGCCGATAATAAGAACAGAGGCCAAGGAAACTTCGTACATCATGTATAGTTGTTGGCGTAGGCCATTCTACAACCGCTTGAATCTTATCAGGGTCCATTCTCACCTGGTTGTGAGATACTATATGGCCCAAATAGTGGATTTCTTTTAGAAAGAACTCACTCTTCTTAGCATTCACAAATAATTTGTGTTTGCGTAATTCTTCAAACACTAAGGCGAGATGCTTATAGTGTTTGTCTTCCGTCTTTGAGAAGATTAAGAAGTCATCAAAGAAAACGCCTGTAAAGCTTCTGTATGAGTGGAAGATTCTATCCATCATTCTGTTGAATGTAGCTAGTGCATTAGTGAGCCCAAAAGGCATCACTAGAAATTCATACAACCCGAAGGTTGTTCTAAATGAAGTCTTATGCACATCCTGAGGAGCTATGCGGATTTGATGATAACCGCTCTTCAAGTCTATACGACTAAAGACACTGGCTCCTTGTAACTTATCAAGAATGTCGTCAATCCGAGGGATTGGAAATCGATTCTTGATTGTTATCTTGTTTAGAGATCTATAGTCTATGCACATGCGGAATGTGCCATTCTTTTTCTGTACTAGCAAGACAGGTGAACAATATGGAGAAGTACTAGGCCTTATTAAGCCCTTCTCCAAAAGTTCGTTAACCTGCTTGAGAATTTCCTCTTGCTGCATTAGACTAACTCGATAAGGGGGCTGATTTGGAGGAGAACTTCCTGGGATCAAATCAATGGTATGATCCTCAGGTCGCGAAGGTGGGAGTTCATTTGGAAGTTCATCTGCAAAACAATCTTTATATCTTTCTATTAACTTAAGTCTTTTTTGCTCTAAAGAGGAAGAAAGTTGTGAAACAGACACATCTCTCTCTCTTGCAAAAATCAAGTACGCTGAAACACACTTTTTCATTTCTTTCTTGATGGCAATGTGGTTGGCGATAGGAATACGCCAATCACCTGCATCTGCAAGTACAAGATACTCCTTTCCTTTATGAGCAAAAGATAAGGTTTTCTAAACATAGTCAGGAATGGGATGCATCTTGTAGTGCCAGGGCATTCCCAAGATAACATCGCATCCTTCAAGTGAAGCTAGTAAGAAAGACTCTTGATCCTTGTAGTCGTCGACCTTTAGATTCAACTTCCCTATGATTGGAGTAGAGTTTGAGTTCTGCCCTTTGAAAGCAGATTGCGCTTGAATAGAGACTCCGAAACGATTGGGCTGCAAGTTCAGGTCGTCAGCTAGCTTGGTAGAGATGAAGTTGTCTGTGCTACCAGGGTCAAACAAAATAAGAGCCCGCTGGTTGTTGATACTACCCCATGCTTTGAGAAGAGCTCTTTCTTTTCCATCCTTGGTTGTATTTCCCTGTACATCTGGGACTGCATTGGAAGAGGGTGGTTGTGGAGGTTTGGTTGGACAGCCACCCTTCATATGACCAACTTGTCCGCACTTGAAGCATCTTCCTTCACTAATGTATGTTCGCAACTCAGCAGGAGAGAGATATCTCCCTTTCTTGGGCTGATTTGGCTTTGCTTCTGCTTCGGAGGCGGTTCTTTTCTTCTTTTGAGAAGAAGTAGAAGAGGTAGGCTGCTCATGGAGAGCCTTCTGCTTAGCATGGTAAGTGCTTTGCTCCATCTTCCTGGGAGTATCCTTGTCATGTATTCCATCAGCTATGCGGGCTGATTCCATAAGTATCTGCAAGTTACCTCGAGGGTAAAGCTTCATAGCCTTTTGCAAGGCTTCATGCAAACCTGCTTCAAACTTGCGCATCTTCTCCGAATCGTCAATCTTCTTGAATGGAGTGACTTTCAAGAGAACGTCCCAAAACCTATCCACATAGCGTGGAACAGTTTCGTTCTCTGACTGTGAAAGTCGGTCCCATTCTTTCTTTACCTCTTTCTCATAGTCTGGAGGAAGGAACTGTGCGTAGAACTCCTTCTTGAAGGCAATCCAATCTTGGGGTTTGCGATCTTCCAGGATAAGGGTTAACCACCAATTTCTGGCGGTGCCTTTCAGGTACAAACTGACATGGCGAAGCTTGGATCTTTCCTTGAAATTCCCTTCTGCAAATACAAGTTCAAATTGGCGGATGAAAGCCAAAGCTTTGTCATTATCACGCCGTCCATTGTAGGTGTCGAATTTCACATCTTTATCTCCCGACTTGAATGTTTTCTGCCTATGGTGTTTCTTCTTATGGTGCTCCTTCTTTCTATGCTTAGACTCCTTGTGGACAGGAGTCCTTCCCCTTGAATGCACTTCTTGCTGTGACGGATCGTCGAGAAACATGTCTTCCGGAGAAACTATGTCTTCCAGATCCTTCATAAAAGAGAACTGAGGGGAATCAGGGGGATCCTGCTCTTGAACTTTTGGATTAAACCGCACATGACGTTCTGGAGGTTTCTTCTGCCTCTCGTGCATGCTGGAGGTTCCAATCAAAGGATCTTTCCTTGGTTGTGGCGCCTTTGGGTTCTGCGGGATTTCTCCCGACCCCATCGGCATTTTCTCCTTCCCTTTTTCAAGAGTATGGAGAATCTTTTGGACTTCTGGATGGGAGAGAGCTTTCTCCAACTCTTCCACCTGCTGTTGAAGGAGAGATAACTCTATCTCGCGTCCTCCCATTTCTGCAGTCTGCCAAGAGTCGTCAATCCCTTCAGGAAGAGAGAGAGGACCTTGCTCTGATACCACTGTAACAAAAATACGGAAGCGTAAACTGACGTTTAATTGCACTTCAAATACTCAAGAGAATTAGAGGGAGCGAGAAAACTTGACACTTCATTGGGGACCAGAAGATGGGCTGGTCCCCCCCCCATAAAGAGAATATCTTTATTACTAAGGGAGAATCTTTACAAGCACAGGAACGGGGCATACGCCTGTCCTCTATTCTTTCTTTTGTTCTGTTCTGACTACTGACTGAGAAAGTGTTTCCACTTTCTTACTGCTTAGGGGATTTCCCCTCTTCTGCGAGACTGGTTGGAAGCTCTCGAAAAGAGAGTCTATCTTCCGAAACAGCTCATCAGAAGCTCTCACAGAGGAGAGTCCATCTTCCGTTATGTGTTGCCTTCATGCTCATTCATTCATGCATCGAACACAAAAGAGAAACCAGCAAAATGCACACGCACATGCTTGCTATAATTTTCTGCACATAACCTGAAATTCTTACTTGTGCACACCCCTACGCCGAAACAGAGGTCTTCTTCGCGATGGAATCGCGCCAAACTTGATGTAGACTTAGGATAAGGAGAGAGAAGAGAATTTCTATGGCTGATCTGCTGAAAACAGCCCTAATCTAGGTGATTAGGGGCTGAAAACAGAGAATTACAGCAGCCGCACTCTGCTAAGAGAGCGTTTATGGCAGCTTCTCGCGATGAAACTTCACCAGAAGGTGTCTATGACTGTGAGATCCCTTGTTCTTGACAATGGGAGCACAAGGCTACCACATATGTCGCAAGGGGCTGCTCTCAAGCTTCAATGGAGGGCTCCACCGCGTAGAGCACGCTCACATTAGGGGGGGTAGGTGCACTGCCAGTCCTGAAAATGGGGGAGGAGGGGCTCCTAAATAGCCATCAGGGAGAGGGGGCGCTAGGAAGAGAGAGAGGGTAAGAGTGAGAGTGAGAGAGAATTAGTTTGCATTGGTAAGTGTGCCACTTGGCACACTTACTTTAAAAACTTAAAAACCATTCAACTTTTGACTTTCTAGCTCATAAAAAAAAATGTGCAACTAACTAACCACTGCTACCAATGATTCTTTTATGAGAACACCAAAGGTCTGCCGGCGCAATGCCGCACGGGCACTGCACCGCCTTTACCTGTTCACACTTGTCCGGCCGCCCGCCCGGGCACGGACCGTTAAATTTAATTTCACGAAACTTACCCTAAGGCTTTATTAGCTTTATTAGCCTTAGGGTCACTGTTCTAAGGACCCCATCTCATTCATGTGCTTGTACTGACGCGCGTATTTTTCTGAGCCTAAAATCTGAGGCTACTGCTTATCCCTTTTTGAAGACCCGATTTCCCAATCACTAGGGCTTCAGGGTAATTTCTGCTAAGGTCCCTCTGAGGTGTTCCAGCCCGCATTTAGGCTCACCTTAGGCCTTAGAACTGCTAGGTCTATTCTGGTGTGCACACAACTAATTAGATCTCGTAAATAAATTAATTATTTACAAAGTCTGACTTAGTTACAGGCATAGACTGGAGCCACTTAAGGGCTTGGTGATCTGTGCGAACTGTGAACTCTCTACCATACAGAAAATGCTTCCAATGCTTAAGAGAGTGAATGACAGACAAAATTTCTTTATTATAAATTGAATAGTTCTTTTCTGCACTATTGAGCTTTCGACTAAGGAAAGCAACTGGACATTGCTCGCATCCATCCATACCTCAAAGGGATCATCCCAAGAGGCAAGGATGAGACACAACGCTTCTGTCACCGCAACCTTGAGAGCTGCGAAAGCCTCAATGGCTGCCTCTAGCAAATCCACGCGCTGTTGGCGAGTCTTTACTCCTTTTAAAACATCAGTTGTGGGTGCGGCAATGCGTGCAAAATTCTCTATGTGCGAACTATATGCTTGACATAAACCAAGAAAAGAATGCATATCATATGCAGTTTTGGGCAAATTCCAATTACGTACCTATTCCACTTTCGCGGGGTCTAGCTTAACGCCTTTCTGCAGAAATGATATAACCCAGATAAGTAACTTAAGTGAGAAAAAACTCAGATTTCTTAGCTGCAATGTACAACTGATACTCATCCAAATGGGTTAATACCCTTTCTACATCCTTTTCATGTTGTTTCCACGATGCAAAAAAAATGAGAATATCATCAAGAAAGATGAACATGCATACACCAACCATATCACCAAAACGGCCTACCATGAGACGGTTAAATGTACCCACGGCACCTATCAATCCAAAAGGCATGACTACATACTCCCATTGCCCTCGCTCTGTGCGAAAGCGGTCTTGAAGATGTCGCCTTTGAATACCCTTACCTGATGGTACCTACTTTTGAGATCGACCTTGCTAAAGACCTTTGCCCCATTGAGCCTATCCAGTATATACTCAATGCGAGGAATCGAAAACTTGTTCTTGACGGTCATCTTGTTCAATGCCCTGTAATCAACACACAAATGAGACGAACCATTCTTCTTGCGGACAAACAAATAGGAGCAGCAAAAGGACTTACACTAGGACTTATGAATCCTCTAGCCACCCACTCCGTGAGTTGCCGCTCCAACTCTTCTTCCTGTGTCTTGTTAAAACGGTAGGGAGCCTTACTGACAGGCTGTGCCCCCTCCGTAAGCTCGATGCAATGGTCCTCCGGCCGCTCGAGTGGGAGACGGGGTGGTAGATCATCTTGCAAAAAAAGATGCTTAAACTTGGTAAACAAAGCTGAATACCTGTCTGGAGCCTGAATGCTCTTGGTAGCTGGAGCGACATAGATGAATGCCACTTGTGCTCCTCATGTAATTCACGCTTTGTTTGCACATGAGAAATGAGAGGCAAAGAATGCACACTCCTCAGCACGAATGATCATGGGAGAGTCACTTTTGGCATTTAATATGAGAGTATTGTCCTCCCAATCAATGAGAGGGTTAAGCTCACGAAACCATCGAATGCCCAAAAGCATATCACATCCAGAAAGAGGAGACATGACAAATTTCCTACGGAAGGTAGCTTGTTGAACTGAAAACAACACATCATGGCACTCTTGCGTGATGAGAGAGTCTATACTGGGAGCGAAGCCAGACACCTCGAGAGGAGATGTCAGACTAACCTCTAGGCGGGCTCTCTCTACAAGAGAGGCACTAATCATATCATCCATACTACCTGGGTCCTGGATCAAACAATATGACAAAACGCTGACCCTTCACATGACCATAACACTTCATGAGAGACTCATCAATGTGTGTCAGAAACATGTGATGACGCAGATTGATTCATTGAAGTGCTTGTGGTAGCTGTGGGTTCCTTGGGTTCTTTAGGTGGGGCTGTTTTAGGACAAGCTTTCTTAATGTGACCCTTGACGTGACATTGATAACATCTACCTTCCTTAGCATAAATCACTTGTTCTTCAACAGTTATGTATCCTCCTATAATTCCTTGTGTGTCTTTTTCATTCGGGGTTAGCTTAGGTTTTGCAGGTGCTTTAGCTTTACCCTTAAAGTCATTTTGAGAGTTCTTTTCCAAAGGATTAGAGGAAGATTGGCTAGAAGAGTTACCATTTTTACCATTCTTACGGTTCAGAGGGTTCTGAGAAGTCTGAGAGGTACTTTGAGACGACTTGTTCTCCTTAGGTTCTCTTGTGCGAGAGCAATCGCTACCGCCTTGTTGACATCCACGGGATCGAAGACTTCCACATCAAGCCTGATATAGTCGTCCAATCCGAAAATGAAAGCCTCTTTGCACTTTGCATCCGATTTGCGTAATTGGGTGCCGAGCTGCAAAACACGGTTAGAAAAAGACATGACTAGAGTTTTCTTGAGATCGCGCCAATCTTCCTTTAACCATGCTAGGTATTGAGGGGGCAAGAACCGCGCCTTGAGCTTGTCTTGGGAGTCAACCCAACTGAAAGAAAGGGGCACGCCAACCTCGGCTTCCTCTAGGTGCGCAACCAATTGCTCCTCTTGCCACGCTTGATACCAATTAGTGGCATCACCGGCAAGATACATGTTTGCCGTCAAAACTTTGCTATTCCTTGTCTTCTTAGTTGTCGCAAAATAAGCATTAAATTGATGCAACCAAGAATGGATAACATTAGAATCCATCTTACCGTCATACTTACTAAATGTCAGCTTCTCCCTGACGGGGCTGTTTGAATCCGCTTCTCGACTTGTGCTACCAGATGATTCGTCCACGTCCTTGGGTGGCTCGGACTTCGAGGTGAGAACCTACGCCTCACGTCTTTCTTCGGCCACCATGCGGTCTTGCTCACGCTCACGCTCCATGGCTACCCTTCTTTCGTCGGCCGCCAAGCACGCTTGCTGTTGTAACATCATATCCATCATTGACTTGACCAGAGCCTCCATCGGATTTGGTGCAAACTGTGGCGTAGATGGGGAAGGAGGAGGGTCGGAAAAACCTCTTGGTGGGGAAAATTCTTCTTCACCTCCTTCATGCTCATCACCTTCATGCAAAGTATCCATTCCGCTACGGGTGATGACCATACACTGAGATCTTGGGTTCTTAACTTCACGAGGAACTTGGGTTCTTGTGGTTCTTGGGGGTCTTGAGGTTCTTGAGGTTCTTTCATTAGCTTGCAATCTGTGTTAGAGAAGGATCTTCTCTTACCCGAGCTCTTCTCTTGCCCGTGGGCGCACCCCTTGGCGGCCTTGCGCTCACACCAAGGTTGTTTTTTCCCACCTCACGTCGATTGGCCGGCCGCTAAGTGCATGGTTGTCTAGAGTAGCGAGTCTATACACAACACGTCCGCATGAGCCTCGACAGCCCCCGTGAGTTCTGGGCTGGAGCTGAGTGTGCTGCCACGCCAGAGTCTGTATCGGTTCTTTGAGATAGTCGAGTCCATATGTTCCGGTCTGCTGTTGTGTCTTTGTGTTGATCAACTGCTATCTATTGTTTCCTTTGTTTTCATTCTGCTCGAGTGAGATGTCACGCACATTGCACTGAGGAGCACCCATTGTAGAGAGTACGATACACTATCAATGCTACAGAAATGGCTCGCTGGATTCCTTAACCTAAAACTACATGCACGTCATGCCAGATGCCCACTGTAGTGTAATAACATCTGTCAAAACACTTGTACTGTCAAAAACTTAGCCAAAGTCAAGTCTATCAATAAATCGTTTTAATGATTTAGTTTTATAACTTTGTCTTCCAAACTTGCCCTACCTAAGTCCTAAAAAGTTTATAACCACTATACAGGGAATAGGGGAGCGAGCGTTTGGGACGGATGACCAAGCGCCAGATCTAGCCCAGCGTGCATGCTCCCAGCGTTTTTGCTCACAGATTGCAGATCAGTTGAGTGTTTTCAGTTTTCAGCCTATTTCCTCATCAGAGATGTCGTGGATCTGCTAGCACTAACCTCTTTGCTGCAACTCGATACTTTGGCAGTCCATTGAGGCTCTTCTCGGCCATTCCCTCGCCGCATGGAGTGCTCCCATTGCTGTCCATCATCCGCATCATTATCATTTGTGTTTTCAGCCCTGCTTTGCGCGATAGAGCTGCGTTTCTACAGCCAGCTTTTAGCCCTTGTTTCCTCTCACATCGGGAGCGCAAATCAGCCCTAGATCTACCCCTTGGTGGCCATCAACAACCCCTTATCGAGAAGGATCCAATCAAATCAGCCCGGAGTGCATCATCTTGAAGAGTTACTGCGGCAACATTCCCCATTTGAGTCAATAGAGTCTGCATTGAGGTATTGCATGTGTGTACATTCCATTTACTCGATCAAAAGAAAATACCACATCGGCAACGGTGTGGGGGGCCCTTGAGAGGGTTGGTTGGGACCCCATCGGGTGTCATTCCTCTCTCTCTCTCTCTCTCACTCAACAGTCCTTGATTAGATGAGATGACTAGATTTATTGTTTGCATATGAGTGTTCGGTGTAAACTATGTGAATGCAAACTAATACTTTGAGATCCAATGTGGATTAGGATATATGTGGATGCACGCTTTGTGAGTCCACCGTGTTGCAAGGGATGGTCATTGGCATGTCCGCATAGAATTGGTGTCTACTGAAGATTTGGTTATGTCTGTTGCGCAATTGTTACGCTTCCAGGTATCAAGATGGGTGCCTAAGCCGCCATGACACTTGTCGGGGCATAGCTGAGGTGCCCATCTTGATGTTTGGGGACATAATAGTGATCGAGGGTGATTACTCTTCCCTAAAGGGGGCATATGTGACGAATTGATGATGTGGTAGTATTGCACCGGACGTCGACACAGGAGAGCAGAAGCCAGTCATACATAATAAAAAATTGTGCCGCAATTTATGGCGGGATTTGGAGTGAGAAAAGTGGGCAGCCATACAGTTGACGTTGGGCTTGCTTTTGGGCGCCAGTTCTGTAAGCATTGACTTTATGTGCTTTTGTGCATCAATTTTTTAGACAATTGACTTTTGGTGCTTGTGCACTTGTAAAAACATTGACTTTATGTGCTTTTGTGCATCAATTTTTTATGTCAATTGACTTTTGGTGCTTGTGCACTTGTAAAAACAACTATAATTTTTAAAGTTGCTTTTGGGTATCACTTTTGGACCCGTGCCTATAAAAGAAAGGGCAGGTTGTTGTTAAGAGCAGATCGGCCAGTGGAATGCAACTCTTTGATGACTCAGTGGGAGAGCGTGACTCTTCGAGTTTATTCCAGTAACTTCAGTCTAATGGATAGACAAATACCGTATGGGGCCTAGTTGAGGGGCCAATACTTCTGGTATTTGACATCTATTGTGTGATGTTCTTTCTCTTTCAAGTTCAAGTGTTTGCAGCTTCGGTTCAGTTTGGCATTGTTCTAATGATCCATTGCCTCGCTAGTGGCTAGCCATTTACAAGAAGCATGTAGTAGATTAATGAAATAGGGCAAGAGGTAGTGATGAATCAATAGCGTCAGTTGATAGTGTAATATGTCACTGTAAACGTGGTCACAATCATGGGTGAATGGATGGTAGTCATGGGTGTGAATTCTAGGAAGAACAGTCATCTATGTCATACCTATCGAGTAAGCCTTTGTGCTCCTCCTAGCATGTGATGCCTATATAACTTCTGGACTGGGCTCATATGGGCATCCTGTTATCTCGTTGGAATAAACAATAATGAAAGTCTCTGTCTTTGTTTAGGATTTGAAACAACTCAGATGTGTGATGGCATATTGAGTGACCATTTTCTCTCTTCTCTTGGGCCTTGGTTATGGTTGTTTTAGTGAGAGATATCTGTATTGTGAAATCTTTATGCATCTACATATCCTGTTGTGTTGAAATTTGGAATGATGCCAGGTGCTCAGATATGAGGATATTGAGGTTGGTGAACCTGGAGACGGTGAAGTTAGGGTGAAGAACCTTGCTATAGGCATAAATTTCATTGATGTGTACTTCCGCAAAGGGGTTTATAAAACTCAACTTCCTTTCATTCCTGGTATGTAGCAAGCTTGTAACGTGGATAGTGTGCCTTTATAAGCATTTGGCCTCGAATTCTTCCTGCTGTAAAAGAGTGTTAACTGTCTATCTGTAACCAGGAGTGGAGGCAGCTGGTGTGGTTACTGCAGTTGGACCTGGACTCACAGGTAGAAAGGTCGGGGATAGAGTGGCATATGCTGGTAAGGCGATAGGATCTTACACAGAGGAACAGATTCTCTTGGCTGAAAATGTTGTGCCGATTCCCCCATCTATTGATTTTATTACTGCTGCTTCCATCATGTTGAAAGGCATGACTGCTCAATTCCTACTTCGTCGCTGCTTCCAGGTTAGGCCTGTAAAGTCTAGTTGTTCATCTTTTGGCACTTGTATTCTTTTTGTCAGCTTGGTCTTTAAGTGTATGATTCATGTTTCTGCTTTAGTGCTATCTAGTTTGTATCATATAACGGGACAAGAACAATGGCACATTCTGTGAGAGGAACTAGCATTGGTAAGGACATTAGCACTGCTTGCACTGAGGTCTCGAAATTGTCCTCGCCTCTCCCCCTGAAGGCGTCTCTCGACTTGCTCCAAAGGGTTTGGTTTCCTGACATTGCTTGTCGGGGCTTTTTCAGAGGGTCATCTCCTTTCCCTTCTCGTTCCTGCAAAGCAGCAAACACAGATGGAGGCTCATGCTCCACCCTAGAGGGACTCTCAAGAAGTCCCCCTTGCCCGACCCTGCAAAGCCCACCATCATACTTGCTCTTTCACCGATAGAGCAAGTGAGCCCCGCAGCAGAGGTGGAGCACCTCCAGCACCTGACCTAGCAGAGGAGAGGTGCATGATCTCCTACAGGCCCGCCTTTTAGCAGAGGTGGGCAAGAGCCTCGACGTTCAGCTTCTTGGACGTGGCTACTACCAGATAAAGTTCAAGACCCCCGAGATGGCGTCCAAGGTCATTGCGATGAGCCCCCTGGCCATCCGAGCAGTTCGAGCTCATTTTCGATAGTGACACCATGGTTTTGACCCAAGTACCGATGTTCTTGTCGAGGAGTCAGACCTTCCCATCTCAATGTGCTTCCCCGGCCTAAGGAGGGAGTACCTTCGGCACTTGTCCAGGATTGGCTCAGAGATTGGGACCGTCCTGGAGACACCTTGCACGGCAGCCTCTGTAGCTGCCAAGGCAGCTGGCATAGTCACAGTACGTGTTTTGGTTCGGGAAACCCACACCCTCGCGAAGGTCATTCTACTACCTCGGGTGATTGGTGGTTGGCTCCGCCAGACTGTGGAGTATTCAGGCCTCCTGAATCAATGCTTCATTTGTCGACAGATGGGCCATCTTGCAAAGGCCTGTCCACGGAGGAGGCCCCAACCTTCGCCTCAGACTGAGCCCCTAAGGTTGACAAGCATCAACAGACAGAGTCACAAGGTACTTAGGAAGACTCACCCTCCGAGTTTGGGGCCCAAGTGTTAATTTTACACCACTCTGGTGCTTCACATGTCTAGAGCATACTTGTACGGCTAGTATGTCTTCGGGCTGGGCGATTGGGACACCCCAGGCTGCTGCTACACTCATGAGTATTGTCCTTCAGTGGACATTGTAGCAGATATCTTCATCATTTGCTTCACATCTTCGGCTTCATGCGGTTTGTTCAGCATCCGATGCTGAGAAGGGGTGTTAGATTTATACCACACTGCTGCTCCACAAGTCTAGGGCATACTTGTACGGCTAGTATGTCTCCGGACTGGCCACCCATAGTCTAGGTTGTACCTGGTCCGGCCATCCGAGTTTGGGGCCGGCCGCCCACTTTTGTCTGGGCGCCCGCATATATTTCCATATATCATTTTTTTGTTGGGTTGTAGGGATTTTTTATCAGGCCTTGCCCTACCTCCCCTTGGGCACCTATTTATGGAGCCAGGGGGGTATCCACTTCCAGATCTCACAGAGATCACACATCTGATTGTATTGGGTCTTTTGCTCATGGTAGTCATGGGGGTGATCGCCCCTCTTCACCATACCTTGCATTTGTGTCTCTTGTCTCTCTCTCTCTCTCTCTCTCCTCTCTCACGCTTCCGCACACGCGCACTCTCACACCAGGCAGAGAAGGGCTGGCACTAGGTCCATGGTCGGTGTCGACAAGGGCCACCACGTCAACCTTGCCTTCCGGGTGGTGGCCAGCAGGCTTCAAGCCAGCAGAGCAGTGGGTTCCCACAGGGAACTGTTTCAGCCCCTTCAGCAGGACAAGACCTCAGCTTCACCCTCCACCGCAGCCTCACCTTCCACAATCCCGCCTCCCCCCAAGTCCTCCCCCTACCGCCCCCCTTCCTCTCCGCCCCCCCCCCCCCCTTGCTTCCACATCTCCTCCCGCTCCCACCCCACAGCCGGCCCATAGGGCCTGACCTTCCTCGGCTGCTAGGAGATCTCTTGGCAACACTTTTGCCACGAGGCGCTTGGGAGAGAGGGAGAGCCTTTCTTGCAAACCCCCCTTTTGGGGCAAACGTCTCCCTTTGCAGCAGTTCCTCGTGGATTGATGAGCTTCGACGTCTGTCGTAGGTGGGACTTCTTTGCCTACGACTTCACATGGTTCCTCGGTGACTCTTCATTAGACAGCTTGTTTCAGAGTTCATGTATTGTTTCTTGCAACTAGAGGGATAGAGGCCCTTGGCTTCTCTTTTCCCTTATGTGGCAGGGACCAGTCTAAGTGGACTCTAGACTCAGTGATGGATTGGCTGCAGGCACAGGCCCTCAAGTTCTCTCACCACACGGGAGACTTGGGGGTTACAAATCTGGTACAGACTTTGTGGCCGTTGGCCAAGCTCTCAGTGACACCTCTATACACGGCAGGATGTAGACACATTGTGGTACACTTTGGTGCTAACACGCTAAGCCCACCATGCTATGTATACATACATGAGGACTCCTGGACAGAGGAGGTTGCCTTGCGTATGGCACGCTCTTCTTGGGCCTGGGCTAGATGGTCTTTGCAGTCAGGCCTATCTCGGCGACGCTTGGATGCGGATTATGCCCCATCCAAGCCAGCCTCGAGGATAGCGCGGTTAGCTGCTATTGTAGCATTGGTTTTTTCTCGTTCTCCATGAGGATTGTCTCATGGAACATGCAGGGATTAAGTGTGTTTCAGCGCGAGCGCTGGGGTCGATTGCATCAGGAGCTTCAACGATGCCTTGTGGGCGGAGGGATTGATCTTCTTATGCTGCAGGAGCATCATCTTTGTGAGAGACGTATTAGACGATGTGATCAACTTTTGCGTGGTCGATATGAGACATTTTGGTGAGATGCATTTGGACCTGGTGGTATCCAGGGAGGGGTGTATATGACTATTGCGGACTCTTGGCAGCAGGCCATCGTGGGCAGAGGTATTATTGTGCCTGGCAGGGCTCATTGGATTACTATGTAGGTTCAGGGTTGCCTCTTGGGGCTTCCTGAATATCTATGCGTTCAATGTGGCAAGTGCACGTGCAGAGTTTTGGTCTCACATTGTAGAGTCTCTGCCACATGCAGAGCAATGGTGCATTGGGGGTCTTCAACATGCTGGAGGTATCCATGCTACTGTACACGGGACTGAGTTGGCAGCTTGGGAGAGGCTATGTATGACCTTGAGGATTTCAGATGTTTGGCAGCACTCTGGCTTTGTGAGGCCCCAGACAGCTTTGCCTTCTCTCGCTTAGACCGCAGAGTGGGAGGAGTGAATCTATCTCGGATGGATCGCTTCTATGCCAGTGACCACATCTGTGACTTGGTTGGGTCAGTTTGCATTTCGGCCGGGACATCTTTTTTGCACCAGTGATCCTCACTGTGACAGATAGACAGAGGAGGGGGAGCACGATGCTATGCATCTCTGAGAGGATCTTGTTGGGCTTAGAGCTCAAAGAGCGATTGGTGGCTGTTTGGACAGAGGGCTTGGATACGTAGGACTCCCCGGTTGACAGAGTGGCCTTTGGACTTGCTCAGCTTAGTCGTTTCTTTCTCCAGGAGTCTATGGCTCGCCTGGCTGTAGCAAGGGTGGAGGAGAAGCATCTCCAACGGGGCGTTTCTTCCTTGCAGAGGATGCAGGAGCAACACCCAGATAGTCCTTGGTAGGAGGAGTAGTTGCAACAAGCTCGCCAAAAGCTAGCCAACATAGATAAGAGGCGCCATGAGTTTTCTTTCCATCGACATGCGTCTCAGTGGACCCAGGTGGGTGACAGAGTGACTAGGGCGTTTTTAGAGACAGTGGGACCCTGTCATGTATATACTAGTGTCAGTCAATTGAGGAGACCCGACGAGTCAGTTGCTTCAGAGCCAGAGGATATGCGTGCAGTTGCTACTGACTTTTACCGTGACCTGTTGTTAGCAGAGCCTCAGTCAGAGCGTCAGGATGCATGCAGAGAGCAGGTTTGGACACAGATGCCTTGTCTTGTGACTGAGGAGATGTGCCAGAGGCTTGAGCTGCCTCTCATCTAGAGGAGCTCCATGAGGCCCTCAGAGCACTTCCCCGAGGTAGTTGTCGTGGTGAGGATGGTTTGACTCCCAGTTTTTTCTTGGAGTACTAAAAGTTGCTTGGCTCAGACCTTTGCAGTGCTTTTCAGTACATCTTGCACACAGGAGAGATGCCTGACAACATGAGTGAGGGCTTGATCTACCTCATTCCCAAGGAGGGTGGCTCCTTGGATGAGATTCGGCAGTGGCGGCCCATCACCATCCTCAACTCAGCCTACAAAATTTTAGCCAAGGCTCTAAGTTTGAGGATTCAGCCACTTCTAGAGAGCATTAGAAATGGGACCCAGACAGGCTTTGTCAAGAAGTGTAGTATCCTTGACAACATCTTCACGTTTTGAGAGGCGTCTGCCCTCGCGCGCCTCCGAGGTGAGGATCTGGTGGTTTTGAGAAGCTTTACGACAGAGTTGATTGGGACTTCTTGGAGGGCACTTTACGCAGGATGGGTTTCTCAGATGCTTGGATCAAAGGTGTGTGTCAACTCTCTACAGATGTGCACACAGTCAGGTGCTTTTGATAGGAGGTAGAGGGGACCGGTTCATGCTCACATGCTCGGTCAAATAGTGTAACTATGCCAGACTTTATAAATAATTAATGTATTTACGAGAAAAAGAATTATCTAATTAGTTATGTGCACATCAGAATAGATCTAGCAATTCTGGGGCCTCAGGTGCGCCCAAGTTTGGGCAAGAGCACCTCAGGGAGAGAATCTAGCAGAAAATACTCTGAAGACCTAGTGATTGGGAAATTGGGTCTTCAGTGAAGGGGTAGATAGTAGCTTTAGATTTCAGGCTCAGACAATTACGCACGTCAGTGCAAGCACAGGAATGAGATGGGGTCCTTAGAACAACAGTAACCCTAAGGCCTGAATTATTTCACGGTCTTAGGATAAGTCAATTAAATTATTTTAAATTGTCTATGCTGGACCAAATGGCCGGACAAGTGCGAACAGGTAATGCCAGAGCAGTGTTGGTACGACATTGTGTTGGGGAACAGTTAACATTTTTATTGGTTGCATCTATGTGTGTAGTTGTGCACTTAATTGCACATTTCATTAATTAGCATAGGACTTTTAAAGTCCAAAGTTGAATGGTTTTTAAATTATTAAGTAAGTGTGCCACTTGGCTCACTTATCCATGCTCTCTCTCTCTCTCTCTCTCTCTCTCTCTCTCTCTCTCTCTCTCTCTCCATGCTAGTGCCCCCTCTTCTGGCTGGCTATATGAGAGCAACCCCTCCCCCTCTTGCCAGGTTGGCAGTGCACTACCTCCCTTAAGTTGAACGTCCTCTACACAGTGAAGCTCTCCATTGAAGCTTGAGAGAAGTACCTTGTGGTATATGTGGAGCCTCTGGGCACCCATCACCTAGAACAAGGCCTCTCATGGTTGTAGGCAGCTGTGGGAGAAGTTTCATTGCGTAAAGTAGTAGAAAACTCTCTTTCTCCCTCGTCTAGCTGCTGCAAATTCTATGTTTTCAGCCCCTAATCACCTGTATTAAGGTGAATTTCAGCAAAGTCTTAATGAAATCTTATTCCTCACTACCTACTCTACACATACACAAAGTGTGGAGCGTTTCCATCGCGAAAGGACCTTCATTTTCACATTGGAACGCTCTCAGGTAACAATTTCTGGTTATGTGCAAAAAATTACAGCAAGCGTGTGTGCGTGCATTTTGCATGTTTCTTTCATGGGTTGACTGCACGAATGAGTATGTCTGAAGAGACACAGCTAGCGGAAGATAGACTCTCATTTATGAGAGCTACCGATGAGTTTTGTGGAAGGTAGACTCTCGCCCATGAGAGCTTCCCAAAATCTCACAGAAGAGGAAAGATCCTCTCAGTAGTCAGAGAGCAGTTCTTCTACTCTCTCGGTCAGAAGTAGAAAAAGGACAAGAAAGAATGGAGGATGGGCTTTTGCCCCGTTCCTGTGCTTGTAAAGATTCTCCCTTAGTAATATAGATATTCTCTTTATGGGGGGGACCAACCCATCTTCTGGTCCCCAATGATGTGTCAAGCTTTCTCTCTTTCTCTCCAAAGTCTCTTGAGTATATAAATTGCATTTAACAGTCAGTTTTTTTCGCTTCCATATTTTTGTGTCAGTGGTATCAGAGCAAGGTCATCTCTCTTCCTTAAGGGATTGACGACTCTTGGCAGACTGTAGAAATGGGAGGACCTGAGATAGAGTTCTCTCTCCTTCAACAACAGGTGGTAGAGTTGCAAAAAGCTCTCTCCCATCCAGAAGTCCAAAAGATTCTCCATATTCTTGAGAAAGGGAAGGAGAAAGTGCCGATGGGGTCAAGAGAAATCCCGCAGAACCAAAGGCGCCAGAACCAAGGAACTGTTGGGTCTAAAGGCCCTCTTATAGCCTCTCTTACACATTTATTCAATCTTATATACTTGGGTGTGTTCACACCCAAAGGCCATTTAAATGGTCACAAGTTTGTACCCTTAATAAAAAAAGATAGGGCTTTTAGTTGTGTGCCCAAGAAACACAATTGAAATCGTACGCTCTCTCTCCCTCTCTCTGCAACAGCGCTCGCACTCTCTCTCTCTCTCTCTCTCTCTCTCTCTCTCTCTCTCTCTCTCTCTCTCTCTCTGCTCGTGTGGTCTGCTACATCCATCGCTAGCCCCTCTAGCACTTCAAACTGGTATCAGAGCAAAGTTCCCTACTTACGCGCGCATTCCCTCGCGAGAAATCTTCATTTTCTCTCTCCTGCGCAGTTTTCTCTCTTTAAAAACAGCAAGCATAGGTGTCTTCTCTCTCCTCCCCGGACTCAAGGAAGACAATACCTCAGCCCACAAGTGCTTATATGCTGAAAACGGGTTGAAAACAGGTCATTTCGGGTTGTTTCGCTTCAAAAACAGGTTTTTTTCTGTTAATTACAGCAAGCACAAGTGTTACAGGTACATTTGGAACACTTTGGGCAACACCAATCCACCCGGAGAATTGGGGGTTTTGCCCTATTTGCTGAAATTTCAGTAAATTTCAGCAATTTGTCACTTTAAACTTGGGGGTTTTGCACATTAGTGCAAGATTATTCAAGTCTACGCCTACAGGTGTAATTACAGGAGAAATTCTCGGGGATTCGAGTTGAGAAATTGAGGGCTTTTGCTGATTTTTCAGAAATTTCAGCAAATTGTGCAGTAACTTTTGGGGCTTTTGCAAATGTGATGCAATTCTGGACATTTTATGTAATGTATTGCAATTTGTGGTACAATTGAGCAGAGTTTGAGACCTCTCTCATATATACATGAGGTTTATGTGACAATAAACACATGTAAATACATGTGGATGCTTCCCATTGAGTCTATGTATTGCTGAAAATACATTTTGCAGCAGCTTTTACCTCAGTTGCAGGTTTGAGGTTGTTGCAAATGCACTTTGGTTTTACTGCTGAAGTGGGAGCATTCATGCACAGGATGTATGCTTCATGTGTGTGCTGAAATTTCAGTATTTACTACTGAAATTTATCTCTTTTACTGCTGTACACTTTGGATAAAGTGTTTGTAACCCAGTGTTACGTTTCCTTGCACTTCTATAGTGTTCTCTGAGCCTGTAAGAGGCTAAAATTGCAACTTGCAGCTTGCTGTTATAAAATTACAGCAGTGAATTTTTGGTCTATTTTGCATCGAAATGGATTCCAATGCATCTGCAAGTAGCAGTGAGTCAAAGTCTTTGATGGAAATCAAAAGATTTGATGGCACTGGCTTTGATTTGTGGAAGGAAAGAATGCAAGGCATTCTATTCCTTAAAGATTGCGAAGATGCATTGCTCGCAGCAAAACCTGAAAACTTGTCAGATGCAGACTGGGCAAAGTTGAACAAAAAGGCTATTTCTTATATCAAAATGGCTGTGTCAGATGATGTGCTTACTGATATTAAGCGTCTTGACACTGCACATGCTATTTGGCAGAAGTTGACTAGTTCGTATGAGAATAAAACTCCTGTGAATCAAGTTCATCTCATGGAGAAACTTGTAAACATGGAATTGGATGAGGCAAAGCCTGCATCTGAGTATTTGAATGCGTTTACAGGTGTTTTGAGTCAACTTCAGGATTCAGGGCTGCAACCATTTGATGACAAGTTGAAAGCTATCTTTCTTTTAATGACTTTGCCTGACAGTTGGGAAGCGCTTGTTGTGTCATTGTCAAACAATGCTGCTTTAACCTATGATGGTGTAAGAGGCTCCATTCTCAATGAGGAGATTAGGAGGAAAGCCAGTGGTGAAGGCAGTGGCACAGCTTATCATGTAAGGGGCAGGTCAGAGAAAAGGAACAATGTAGCTAACAGGGGCAAGAATAGAAGTAAGAGCAAGGAAAATCCTCAAGATATAACTTGCTATCAATGTGGACGCAAAGGGCATAAAAAGCCTGATTGCAGATTTTACAAGCAAGAGCTTGAGAGGAAGAAGCAGCAGCAAGGTAAGAAGAAGAAGGATGTAAAAGATGCTAAAGGTGATGATGACACCTCCTCTTCTTCCAAGGATGTTGGCAAGGCAAATGTGGCCTCTAGTGTGGTCATAGAGAAAATTGTTGATGTGGACGAAGCACTTGTCGTAGCTTCGAGTGTCTTTGATGATGTTGTGGCTATGGCAAGTGATATGTATATCACGAAGTCAGATCTTATTGACGCTTTGCTTTCAACTCATGATGGGCTATCCCAGTCTTGGATAGTAGACAGTGGTGACTCATTTCATGTAACTCCTTCTTTGGAGTCTTTTGCTACATACACTGCAGGTAACCTGGGTAAAGTTTACTTGGGTAATAACTATGCATGTGACATTGAGGGTTGTTTTGCATGATGTTAGGTATGTGCCTGGCATTAAGAAGAGTCTGCTATCAGTTGGGCAGCTGGATGTAAAGGGCTACTTCACTACTTTTGGTGGTGGCTCTTGGAAAATACAAAAGGGTTCTATGTTGATTGTGAAGGGCAGCAAAAGGGGAACTTTATACTATTTGCATTGCAAGGCCTTACCTGGCAAGTTTGTTGCTATGGCTGAAGTTCATTGTCCAAAGGAACTTTGGCATAAGAGACTTGGCCATATGAGTGAGAAAGGACTACAGTTTCTCTCCTCTCTTGGGAGATTTGATGTAAAAGGTCCTTGCCTTGA
Source organism: Adiantum capillus-veneris (assembly GCF_014529385.1). NCBI lineage: Eukaryota > Viridiplantae > Streptophyta > Polypodiopsida > Polypodiales > Pteridaceae > Adiantum > Adiantum capillus-veneris. The sequence continues at coordinate 94,564,461 of NC_140947.1, read as the reverse complement.
GTTTTGTAAAGATTGTCTCTATGATAAACAAGTGAAGTTCTCTTATTCGTCTGGTATCTCTAAAAAGTTGCATGCTCTTGATTTAATATATTCAGATGTTTGCACTATGCCTGTGAGCTCACATGGTGGTGCACGCCATTTTGTATCTTTCATTGATGATTTTAGTAGGAAGACTTGGGTGTATGTACTTAAAAACAAGAGTGATTTTTTTGACGCTTTTAAAAGATTTCATGCTTTTGTGACCACACAAAAGGGTCTCAAGTTAAAGGCCATAAGAACAGATAATGGGGGAGAGTATGTATCACGTGAATTTAATGTTTTTTGTGAGATGCATGGTATTAAAAGGGAGTTAACAGCCCTTTATAATCCATCATCTAATGGCGTGGCTGAGAGATATAACCGCACAATTTGTGAGAGGATACGTTGCATGTTGTCCACAGCTAATCTTCCGCAAGAATTTTGGGGAGAGGCTTTGAAAACTGCAGTTCATGTATGCAACCGATCTCCAAATCGTGCTTTGGATAATGGTATCCTTGAAGAGGTTTGGTCTCGCAAACCTGCTTCATATGACCATTTGCGTGTTTTTGGCTGCGAGGCATTTGTACATGTACCTGTAGATCAGAGGACTAAGCTAGACATGAAATCCATCAGAGGCATCTTCATGGGTTGTAGAGATGAGGGTGAGATGGGTTACAGAGTATGGCTACCTGATTACAGGAAGGTTGTACGCAGCCAAGATGTAGTATTTAATGAGGCTAAATTGCTCCAAAATGCTACACATGTAGACCATGATAAAAAGAGGGTCAAATTTCATAATGACCAGCCAGCCATAAAGCCTTCCTTGGCTGAAAATATGGTGCCTATTGATGTTGAAAATGAGCAGCAACCATTTGTGCAACAGCCAGAAGAGAATGGACAACAAATAGATGCACAAAATGAGGTAGAACACAATAACCAGCAGGCTGAAAATGATTTACAGCAGGGTATAAATGCTGAAAATTAGCTGCTAAATGATAACAGAATCATTCCTGAGGATTTAGACCCTTTACCGGCAAATGTAGATCATTGGGTGAGGAGATCTACACGTCAGAGACGTCAACCAGAGAGGTTTCAACCATCTTTGGATTGTGTTTTGTTGACTGATGAGGGAGAGCCTCTTACATACAAAGAGGCCCAATCTTGTGACGACAAAAGTAAGTGGGAGCTTGCTATGAAATCTGAGATGCAATCACTGTATGCAAATAATACATGGGAGCTTGTGCACTTGCCCAAAGGTAGGAAAGCTATTCCTAACAAGTGGGTTAATAAGATCAATGTGTTGATGACAAACCCAAATACAAAGCGTGTTTAGTTGCCAAGGGTTATGCACAGAAGGCAGGCATTGACTTTCAGGAAATCTTCTCACCTGTAGTGAAGATGTCTACTCTCCGTGTGTTGTTTGCTCTATGTGCTATCTTGGATTTGGAGCTTGATCATATGGATGTGATCACTGCTTTCTTACATGGTGACTTGGATGAGGAGCTGTATATGCTGCAGCCTGAGGGCTTTGTCATCCCAGGGAAAGAGCATTTGGTATGCAAACTAAAACGCAGCTTGTATGGGCTGAAACAAGCTCCTAGATAGTGGTACAAAAAGTTTGATACTTTTATGCTCAATCATGGTTTCAAACGCAGTCAAGGAGATCACTGTCTTTACACTAAAAAGGCTCCTGATGGTAGTCTTATTGTGGTAGTCCTATATGTGGATGACATGTTGATTGCTCGCAAGCATAAGGAGACTTTGAATGCTTTGAAAAAGGAGCTGAATTCAGCTTTCTCGATGGAAGATTTGGGTGCAGCTGAACATATTTTGGGTATGCGTATTAGGAGGGATAGAAAGAAGCGTCTTTTATTCCTTTCTCAAGACAAGTACATCAAGAAAGTACTTGAGAGATTTAATATGGCTGATGCTAAGCCTCTTGGTGTGCCCTTACCTACGCACACAAAGCTTAGCAAGCTTGATTGCCCAAAAGATGATATAGCTGCTCATGCTATGAAAGGCATTCCTTATGCTTCAGCTTGTGGTTCATTGATGTATGCCATGGTTGCTACATGACCATACATTGCTTATGCAGTGGGAGTTGTTAGCAGGTTCATGTCTAATCCTGGCAAACCACATTGGGAGGCAGTGAAGAGCATATTCAGGTACTTAAAAGGTACACTGGACACATGTATATGTTATGGCAAGGGTACACTATCATTGCGGGGATTCTGTGATTCGGACATGGCAGGTGATCTTGACACTAGAAAGTCTACTAGTAGGTATGTATTCACACTTGCTGGAGGTGCTATTTCATGGTGTTCAAGGTTACAGAAGATTGTGGCACTGAGCACTACAGAGGTTGAATATATTTCAGCCACAGAGGCTTCTAAGGAAGCTATTTGGCTTGGCAGGTTGGTGAGAGACTTTGGTCTTCCTGCATATGCTCCAGTGCTTGGTTGTGATAGTCAGAGTGCTGTATGCGTGGCTAAGAATGCCATGTTCCATGCTCGTACCAAACACATTGATGTGCGGTACCATTTTATACGACAGGTATCGGAAGATTGCCTTGTCACACTGACAAAGGTCAAGACACAGGATAACCCTGCAGATGTTCTCACTAAGTGTCTTCCTAAGACACAACATCAGCATTGCTTACACTTAGTGGGAGTTACTTAAAGGTACCACATCAGGCGTTTAAGTGGGAGGTTGTTGGGTCTAAAGGTCCTCTTATAGCCTCTCTTACACATTTATTCATTCTTTTATACTTGGGTGTGTTCACACCCAAAGGCCATTTAAATGGTCACAAGTTTGTACCCTTAATAAAAAAAACATAGGGCTTTTAGTTGTGTGCCCAAGAAACACAATTGAAATCGTACGCTCTCTCTCCCTCTCTCTGCAACAGCGCTCTCTCTCTCTCTCTCTCTCTCTCTCTCTCTCTCTCTCTCTCTCTCTCTCTCTCTCTCTCTCTCTGCTTGTGTGGTCTGCTACATCCATCGCTAGCCCCTCTAGCACTTCAGGAACGATCCTTTAATTGGAACCTCCCGCATGCACGAGAGGCAGAGGAAACCTCCAGAACGTCATGTGTGGTTTAATCCAAAAGTTCAAGAGCAGGATCCTCCTGGTTCTCCTCAGTTTTCTTTCATGAAGGATCTAGATGACATAGTCGCTCCAGAAGACATGTTTCTTGACAATCCCTCGCAGCAAGAAGTGCATTAAGGGAAAGGACTCCTGTACACAAGGAGTCTAAGCATAGAAAGAAGGAGCACCATAAGAAGAAGCACCACATGCAGAAAACATTAAGTCGGGAGACAAAGATGTAAAATTCGACACCTACAATGGACGGTGTGATAATGACAAAGCTTTGGCTTTCATCCGCCAATTTGAAGTTGCATTTGCAGAGGGAACTTTAAAGAAAGATCCAAGCTTTGCCATGTCAGTATGTACCTGAAAGGCACCGCCAGCAGTTGGTGGTTAGCAGTTGGTGGTTAACCCTTATCTTAGAAAATCGCAAACCCCAAGATTGGGCTGTTTTCAAGGAGTTCTACGCACAGTTCCTTCCTCCAGACTATGAGGAAGAGGTAAAGAAAGAATGGGATCGACTCTCACAGTCAGAGAACGAAACTGTTCCACGCTATGTAGATAGGTTTTGGGACGTTCTCTTGAAAGTCACTCCATTCAAGAAGATTGACGATTCGGAGATGATGCGCAAGTTTGAAGCAGTATTGCATGAAGCCTTGCAAAAGGCTATGAAGCTTTACCCTCGGGGTAACTTGCACATACTCTTATGGAATTAGCTCACATAGCTGATGGAATACATGACAAGGGTACTCCTAGGAAGATGGAGCAAAGCACCTATCATGCCAAGCAAAAGGCTCTCCATGAGCAGCCTACCTCTACTTCTTCTTCTCAAAAGAAGAAAAGAACCGCCTCCGAAGCAGAAGCAAAGCCAAATCAACCCAAGAAAGGGAAATATCTCTCTCTTGCTGAATTGAGAACCTACATTAGCGAAGGAAGATGCTTTAAGTGTGGACAAATTGGACATATGAAGGGTGATTGTCCTACCAAAACCCTCAACCACCCTCTTCTAATGCAGTCCCAGATGTACAGGGGAATACAACCAAGGATGGAACTCCGAAGCAGAAGCAAAGCCAAATCAGCCCAAGAAAGGGAAATATCTCTCTCTTGCTGAATTGAGAACCTACATTAGCGAAGGAAGATGCTTCAAGTGTGGACAAATTGGACATATGAAGGGTGATTGTCCTACCAAAACCCTCAACCACTCTCTTCTAATGCAGTCCCAGATGTACAGGGGAATACAACCAAGGATGGAAAAGAAAGAGCTCTTCTCAAAGTACGGGGTAGCATCAACAACCAACGGGCTCTTATTCTGTTTGATCCTGGCAGTATAGACAACTTCATCTCTACAAAGTTAGCCGATGACTTGAATTTACAGCTCAACCGTTTTGGAGTTTCTATTCAAGCACAATCTGCTTTCAAAGGACAAAACTCTAACCCTACTCCAATCATAGGGAAGCTGAATTTAAAGGTCGACAACTACAAAGATCAAGAGTCTTTCTTACTAGCTTCACTTGAAGGGGGTGATGTTATCTTGGGAATGCCTTGGCACTACAAGATGCATCCCATTCGTGACTATGTTCAGAAAACTTTATTCTTTGATCATAAAGAATATCTTGTACTTGCAGATGCAGGTGATTGGCGTATCTCTATCGCCAATCACATTGCAATCAAGAAAGTAATGAAAAAGTGTGTTTCAGCGTACTTGAGTTTTGCAAGAGAGAGAGATGTGCGTGCTTCACAACTTTCTTTCTCTATAGAGAAAAAAAGACTTAAGTTATTAGAAAGTTTTAAAGATTGTTTTGCAGAAGAACTTCCAAATGAACTCCCACCTCCTCGACCTGAGGATCATACAATTGATTTGATCTGAGAAATTCATTCTCCAAATTAGCCCCCTTATTGAACTAGTCTAATGCAGCAAGAGGAAATTCTCAAGCAGGTTAATGAACTTTTGGAGAAGGGTTTAATAAGGCCTAGTACTTCTCCATATTGTTCACCTGTCTTGCTAGTACAGAAAAAGGATGGCACATTCCGCATGTGCATAGACTAAGATCTCTAAACAAGATCACAATCAAGAATCGATTTCCAATCCCTCGGATTGATGAAATTCTTGACAAGTTACAAAGAGCAAGTGTCTTTAGTCGTATAGACTTGAAGAGCGGTTATCATCAAATCCTCATAGCTCCTTAGGATGTGCATAAGACTTCATTTTGAACAACTTTTGGGCTGTATGAATTCCTAGTGATGCCTTTTGGACTCACTAATGCACCAGCCACATTCAACAGAATGATGGATAGAATCTTCCACTCATATAGAAGCTTTACAGGCGTTTTCTTCGATGAAGTCTTATTTTTCTCAGAGATGGAAGACGAACACTATAAGCATCTCGCATTAGTGTTTGAAGAATTACGCAAATACAAATTATTTGTGAATGCTAAGAAGAGTAAGTTCTATCTAAAAGAAATCCACTATTTGGGCCATATAGTATCTCACAACCAGGCGAGAATGGACCCTGATAAGGTTCAAGCAGTTGTAGAATGGCCTACCCCAACTTCAGTACATGATATACGAAGTTGCCTTGGCCTCCATTAGGAAATTTTGGAGGTCATTTGGAGGGCCTTATTGAAGAGAAAGAAAAAAAGGCGCAGCCAATGAGCAACAACCTTACGTAACGTAGAAATACATGGAAAACAATACAAAAATGAAAGAAAACATTTTAAAATATTGAGTTTTGTCCCATTTTCATTAGGTAACTTCCTCGTCTTACATAGTAGGGCCCACTGTCAGTAGCCATCAAGTTCATGACACCTGACTACTGATTGATAGCCAACTCTCTCCCTTCATTAAAAGATATCCACTACCTATATGAAAGGCTTTCAAACCTCATTCTCTCTCCATTATACCTATGGCTTCGTCTTCTACCTGCACAAGAAGTTCTAGAGGTTTCTCTACACTGTCCCCAACTAGCCTCACCATTAGTGTGCCAAGAAGACAATGTAGTAGCATAAGCACTATCTCAATCTCAAACTCTCTCACTAGAGATAATAGGTGTCAAGAGCAGAGGATAAGCAAAGGTTCTTGGGTTCTTATGCAGCCAAGAAGGAGAAAAAGCTCGAAAGCAACAAACATATTTTGTTCTGCATGGAAAGCAAGAGTTCTGGATTTTAGAGTCGAGGTTGGTAAGAAGACTATGAAAGAAGTCTTTGTTCAACATGTTTTCACTCACTCTGATGTGATTGCTAATGGCGGAGATGTCTCCATGGTGCATAATCCACGGTGCAACTGTAAGTTAATTATTTAGCACTCCTCTATAAATGTTATCTTACATTTCAAATGTGAATCTGTTTTTTTCTTCTCTTATTACAGGTATATAATTAGGTTATACAAATGCTTGTATTTATTTCTATTATCTTATATTCACAGATGTTTATCCTTCCTCATATGAGGAATGGGAGCCACTGAAGTGCATTATAGGTCTCATCTCTATGACCCATGCTCATATTGGAGTCTTGCAATATGCTGACAGAACTAGCAAAAGCTTGGCAGACGAGGGTATTTTCTTCTCTGACCATTTCTACCAACTCAATCAAAGGAATTAGAGAGGATTGTTGGTGAAGGTTCCACTACCAACCAACTGGAACTCCATGGATTGGCCCGTTCCCGACACAACAATGAGTGAGGCATTGAGGAGCACGCTCTATAGGGATGTTCAGAGATCTCTCTGAAACTCTGTACCCACTAAATTGGTGAAACTTACAAATTTCTGTCCTGTTGGTCTCTTTGTTGAGTTATTTCATACTTGCAAAGTACATGTTGCTAAAACTATGCTGCTCTACAAATCATTTGATTCCCTCTTGTGTGATAAGCTTCTTGATCGAGGGTGGTATGTGAAAGAAACAGATGGCATATGTTGCGAGATTGCTCTTGACACTTTCATTGTCAAGTATATGCTTGCGACACAGACATTAATAATCTCCTTTTGGTACAAGCGTTCTCACATTGTTGAAGGTTGTTATGTGCCTATGGATCAAGAGGCAGCAAGTTTGGCAAACAATGCTGTCATAGACGTAAAAGTGGTGGACAAAGACCTAAATCTTATGACAGTAATTACAATAAGGCAGCAATGCAATCTTTTGCGACTTCGACATGACATAGTGGAGGAGACTGCCGACATTGACTCCGTAAACTTTTATTTCTTGCTGGGCGGACGAAGAGTAATGCAAACGAAGGTAGAAGCATTTTTTTTGTGGAGATCTTTCTGGCAGTATTCAAATTGTGCCCATGTAATCAGCCCTGAATGGCTTCAACGAAATGTAACTTTTTTGACTAGTTTAATCTTAATATCAAGTGTTAGCTCAAGGCTCTCTCTCTCTCTCTCTCTCTCTCTCTCTCTCTCTCTCTCTCTCTCTCTCTCTCTCTCTCTCTCTCTCTCTCTCTCTGAGTATTCGAAACACATAGACAGGTAGACAATATCAATTTAAGGTATAAACAATGAATTACTAAGTACATTTGTAAGTACAAATTCCGATGTGCTCAATGGGCTTAAGTACATTGCTTGCAGGTATGGGACCAAAATGTCCTCTAGGTAAAAATCGTGAAGATGCCCTTCAAATGAAGGTGGGGAAATAGTAGTGCCGAGTGGATTAAGTAAACCCTTATGTGGTGTGTCATCAATCAACAAAGTATTGAGAGTATCATAAGGCACATTGATCTGTTCAAAGGGCTTGTAGAAAAGTGGTACATTAGCTTTAGTTGGGTGCAAATGTCCTGCAATGGTATTACAATTTCTTTGACGATACACAAAATAAAAATCCGATCTCTGAATTTCAGCTAAATTGCAAACTATGATAACAAGGGGATTCAGGTTTTGAGCCTGCATTGAAGACCAGATAGCAACCCTAAACCGTGGAATCAAAAAATTCAAAAATTCCTTTGTGCCTGGTTGAATTAATACTCTGACATTTCCCAAGCGAAAACTACATAAATCGGAGAACTCGGTATGTACACTGTACGACTGTCATAGCAGCAACAATCCATTCAGATCTAAGATAATCTGTCTTTGCAATCATTGTGTACGTACATATAAGTAGTTAGAAACAAAAAAGAGTATATTGAGGAATCTGGACGCTACTTGCTACTGCTGCTCGCCCCCCTCTCCCTCTGCGCCATCGCTTCCCCCCCCCCCCTGTTGCCTCCCGTCCCCTGCCTGCCCCTCGCATTGCCGCCCTGCCTGCCCGCCCGCTCGCGCGCGCCAGCCACTCCAGCCACTCCAGCCCGCCCCTCCTACCCCCGCTTGCAGCCTCGCCTCGCGCTGCCTCCCCGCCAGCCCGCAGCGCCCCCCTTCTCACGCCACCTTCCCCCCCCCCCCCGTCTTCGTCAATCTTGAAGGACGTGCAGTTGGCTCTGCATCTCTGTTACTTCAAGCAGTGCTCGGCGTGCTCAGTTGCAGAGCGCCTTCACCGACCGCTTCTTCGCCTCAGCAGTAGACACAGATGGAGGCTCCAGCTCCGCCAGAGAGGGACTCATCCGAAGCCCCCGAAGCTCGACCCCGCTGAGCTCACCATTCGACTTGCTCTTTCGCCGACAGAGCAAGCGAGCCTTGCCGCAGAGGTAGAGCGCTTGCAGGCGACTTCTGTCATCTGCAAGGTTCTCGGCACCCGTCCTAGCAGAGGAGAGCTGCGAGACCTTCTCCAGGCCCGCCTTCTCGCAGAGGTGGGCAAGATTTTGGATGTCCAGATCCTCGGACGGGGGTACTACCAGATCGAGTTCGAGACTTTCGAGATGGCCTCCAAGGTCATAGCTATGAGTCCATTGGCCATCCGAGCATCACGCGTCCACTTTCGACAGTGGCGACATGGTTTTGACCTGACTTCGGATGTGCTAGTAGAGGAGGCAGACATCCCCATCTCAGTCTGCTTTCCGGGTTTACGGAGGGAGTACCTTCCACTTCTCTCCAGGATTGGCTCCGCCATCGGGACTGTCCTGGAGACACCTCGTACGGCAACATCAGTAGCTGCCAAGGCGGCTGGCATCCCTTCAGTTCGAGTTTTGGTCAGAGGTACCCACACGCTCCCGAAGGTCATCCTTCTGCCTCGGGTGAGTGGGGGTTGGTTTAGACAGAGTGTGGAGTACTCGGGTCTCCCGAACCAGTGCTTCATTTGCAGACAGATGGGCCATCTAGCGAAGGCCTGTCCACGGAGGAGGCCACGACCTGCAACTCAGCCTCAGCCCCAGCCTGCCAAGGCTGGGCCGTAGCCACAGCCAGCGTCACAGCGCACAGATTCTGAGCCACCCTCCAAGCCTGGGGCTCCAGCGGAGGAGGGATGGCAGCAGGCCCGTGGCCGTCGACGCCAGGGGCCACAGCGGCAGCCTGGCACTCAGAGTGGCCCTCAGGTGCCTACTCAGCAGCAGTGGGTTCCCACGGGGAACCGCTTTGGTCCTCTTGAGCAGGAGAAGGCCCCTACGCCAGCCTCCACTTCCGCTTCACCCTCGCCAGCCACCCCACCCTCAGATTTCCCCTCATCCCCTCCCCCGCCCTCTGCTCTCGCCCACTCCCCACCTCGCCCCCCTGTCTTTGTCGCCCCACCCCGCTTCGTTTCTCCTCCGTCTCCCCCAGCTCCTTCTCCCCCTCCTCGTGCTTCAGTGCCCCAGTCGACTCAGGAGACTGGTCCCTCGCCGGCGGCTAGGAGATCTCTTGGCAGCGCCTTTGCCACGAGTCGCCTAGCGAGAGAGGGTCAGCCCTTCTTGCGGCCCCCTCTGCAGATTCAGACATCTTCCCTTGCAGCTATCCCTCGTGGTCTGACGAGCATTGACCTCAGACGCCGCTGGGATTTCTTCGATTACGGATTCACTCGCTTTCTCGGCGATTCCGCAGCAGACCACGAGGCAGCCTGCTTCAGGGTCCACGCTCTGTTCCTCGCCGCTAGGGGGACAAAGGCCTTGGACTTAGCAGTTGGTTTCTCCTTTCCCCTCTGTGGTCGGACCGAGACAGAGTGGTCCCTAGACTCAGTGGTGGGATGGTTGCATACACAGGTTCTCGAGTTCTCTCACCACATGGGAGAACTTGGAGTTACAGATTTGCTGCAGACTTTGTGGCCACTGGCCAAGTTTGCGGTGACACCCCCAGACTCAACAGGATGTAGGCACATTGTGGTGTACTTTTTTGCTGATACGCAGTGTTTGCCTTGCTATGTATACATTCATGAGGACTCCTGGACAGAGGAGGTTGCTTTACGCACGGCTCGCTCTGCATGGGCTTGGGCCAGGCACTCACTACAGGCTTGCCTATCTAGAGGACGCTCGGATGCGGATTACTCCCCATCCAAGCCTGCCTCGAAGATAGCCCGTCTTGCTGCTGCGGCAACATCTGTTCTCTCTCGCTCCCCATGAGGATCGTCTCGTGGAACGTGCAGGGATTAGGTGGGCCCCAGTTTCAGCGACAGCGGGGCCGATTGCGTCAGGAGCTTCAGCGTTGCCTTGTGGGAGGAGAGATTGATCTCCTTATGCTTCAGGAGCACCATTTGTCTGAGAACCGCATTCGGCGATGTGGTCAGATTCTGCGAGGACGTTATGATACCTTTTGGTCAGCTGCTTTTGGACCTGGAGGCATCCAGGGTGGGGTATGTATGACTATTGCGGACTCATTGCAGCAGGCCATTGTGGGCAGAGGGATTATTGTGCCAGGCAGGGCTCAGTGGATTACTTTGCAGGTTCAGGGTGGCCTTGTGGGCTTCCTGAACATCTATGCGCCCAATGTGGCAAGTGCTCGTGCAGAGTTTTGGTCACAGATTGTTGAGTCTCTGCCACAGGTTGACCATTGGTGGGTAGGAGGGGACTTCAACATGTTGGAGGACCCCTCTGACAGGATCGGAGGCAGCCATGCTACTGTACATGGAGTCGAGTTAGCAGCTTGGGAGAGGTTGTGTATGACTTTAAGGGTCTCGGATACATGGCAGCACTCTGGCTTTGTGAGGCCTCCAGAGAGTCTTGCCTTCTCTAGGTCGGACCGCAGAGTGGGAGGAGTGAATCTATCGCGGATAGATCGCTTCTACACTAGTGACCACTTCAGTGACTTGGGGGATCAGTGGGCATCCTGGTAGGGACGTCCTTCTCGGACCATGCACCAGTGATCCTCACAGTGGCAGACAGGCAGAGGAGTGGGAGCACGTTGCTTCGCATCCCAGAGCGGGTCTTGTTGGACTCAGCACTCAGAGAGACTGGACAGAGGGCATGGACAGCCAGGCTCTACCTGCAGACAGAGTGGCCTTAGGCCTAGCTCAGCTTAGCCACTTTTTTCTCCAGGAGTCTTTGGCTCGACTGGCTGCAGCGAGAGAGGAGGAGCAGCGTCTCAGACGAGGCATTGCTTCACTACAGAGGATGCAGGAGCACCATCCAGACAGTCCATGGTTGGAGGAGCAGTTACAGCAGGCTCGACACGAGCTTGCTTGCACAGAGGAGAGGCGCCATGAGTTTGCCTTTCACCGACAGGCATCTCAGTGGACTCAGGTGGGTGACAGAGTGACAGGTGCTTTTTTTGAGACAGTGGGACCTCGGCACTCGCATGCCAAGGTCAATCAGCTGAGGAGACCCAATGGGTCAGTTGTTTGTGAGCCTGAGGATATGCGTGCAGTTGCTACTGACTTTTATCGTGAGCTACTGTCGGCTGAGCCCCAGTCAGAGAGACAGGATGCATGCAGGGAGCAGGTTTGGGCGCAGATGCCTTGTCTTGTGACTAAGGAGATGCGCCAGAGGCTAGAGCTACCTCTTCAGCTTGAGGAGTTGCGCACGGCTCTTAGGGCCCTCCCTCGTGGTAGCTGTCCAGGTGAGGATGGGTTGACTCCCAGCTTCTTCTTGGAGTACTGGGACCTGCTTGGCCCAGATCTTTGTAGTGCCTTTCAGTACATTCTGCACACAGGAGTGATGCCGGATAGCATGAGTGAGGGCCTGATTTACCTCATTCTGAAGGAGGGTGGCTCCTTGGATGAGATTCGACAGTGGTGCCCCATCACCATCCTCAACTCAGCCTACAAAATTCTTGCCAAGGCTCTGAGTTTGAGGATTCAGCCACTTTTAGAGAGCCTTATACATGGGACTCAGACAGGTTTTGTGAAGGAACGCAGTATCCTTGACAACATCTTCACTTTCTGGGAGGCTTTTGCCCTGGCACGTCTCCGTGGGGAGGACCTTGTGATTCTTCTTCTCGATTTTGAGAAGGCATACGACAGAGTTGACTGGGACTTTCTAGAGGGCACGCTTCGCAGGATGGGCTTCTCAGATGCTTGGATCAGAGGGGTGTCAGCTTTGTACAGGCAGGCTCACAGTCAGGTGCTTTTGGCAGGAGGTAGAGGTGAGCGCTTCATGCTCACACGATCGGTCAGACAGGGTTGTCCTCTTGCCCCCTTTCTCTTTCTGTTCTATGCGGAGGCGATGAGCAGATTTTTGGTGTCACAGCAGGTAGGTTTGAGGGGCTTAGCACTCCCTATACGGGGAGATGAGCTCCTGGACGCTGAGTTTGCCGACGACTCAGCCTTGTACTTAGAGGGCCAGGAGGCCAATTTACACAGATGTGGGCAGGCTTTGGAGACCTTCTGCTGTGCATCGGGCACATTGATCAACTGGAGAAAGACAGTGGCTTTCTCAGTTGGTAGTGCTCCCGTGCCAGTTTGGATGCCAGGAGAGGGTTTCAGGTGGATTCCTCCAGGGATTGCAGTTCGGTACTTGGGTTGTCAGGTTGGTTTGGATTTGTCCCCCGAGCAGCAGATTGCTCCTCTCCTCCTGTCCATCAGGAGAAAGCTGTTACATTGGAGCTCAGCACTACTTTCGCTGGCTGGTAGAGTAGTAGTTGCCAACCAGGTGGTGTTGGCGACTATGTGGTACATCACTTCTTGCTGGATCTTCTCGAGTTCTTGCATCAGCCAGGTAGAGAGGCTGATCAGGAACTTCCTTTGGTTAGGTTGCGACACTCAGATTGCCCGAGCCAAGGTGGCTTGGTCGGTCATCACACTTCCTTGTTCTCAGGGAGGGCTTGGGATCATTGATCCAGCACAGCAGAGCAGAGCCCTTCTTGGGAAGTTCGTCGTCAGAGGACTTCTTCCAGGCGAGGAGCCCTGGAAGGAGTTCTTGCTGCAGAGGCTTCGTGCCAGGGTGCCTCAGTCAGGAGGCCCTTGGCAACCTTCGACTAGATGGATCTTTACAGAGTTGCGCCGAGTTGGTTTGAGCAGGAGACTGGAGGACCGATTCGCTGTGAGTTTGCTTCGTTCTTGGGAGCTATTACGGCGTGGCCTAGAGCAGAGACAGCTGACGTGCACGGAGGAGCGCCTACGGCAGCTCCTCGTCTGGAACCCCATGGTTAGCACTTAGAGAGGCCACTTGGTTGGAAGTAGGCCTCATGTTTCTTGGGGTCCCATGGCAGCAAGTCCAGCGCGCTCTCTAGGTGACTGGCTAGAGTTCACAGGTTTGTCAGAGGAGGTGCAGGCTGTCCAGCTACAGGGCATGAGAGGGGTTCAAAGCATGTGTCAGGACATCTCAAAGTCAGTTCCAGCTGAGTGGCTCACGCCTCTCGAGCCAGTAGCACCCCGGTGGATGGGAGCCTTCACACGACTTGAGGTTCTCATTTCAGTCAGGGCTTGCTCAGAGACTGTCCCAGCCCTGTTCTTCGAGCTTCAGGGTGGGGGACGATTACAGCGAGTTGCAATCGAGGCCCCGCAGGTAGCAGAGTGTTGTTTCCAGAGGATCCGAGTTGTGGGCATCTGTGGGAGGACTTGCGTCATAGACCCTGACCCAGCAGCTCTTGAGACAGGACACTGGAGGCTATGGGCTTGGGAGTGCTGTCCACTGGCACGAGTACAGTGGGATCCTGGTGAGTGGCTATGGAGGGACCCCCTCTCTTCTGCAGACTGCCCAGGAGTCCCTTTCTTTCAGTACACTGTTCGGCTTGGACGTCATATACTTGCAGCACAGAGAGAGGCCCGCCCAGTTGCAGCACGTCATTGGCAGGAGGAGGGCCTCACAGTTGAGTTCTTGGCAGCTTTTTGGCAGAGGCTGTGGGACTCCAAACAGCCGAGGCGCGTCACTTTGTTCCAGTGGTTGGTTGCACACAAAGCCACAGCAGTAGGGAGCTAACTTGTGCATAGTGGTCTCTCGGCCGCATGTACAGCCTGTGACCAGTTGGTGGAGAGTCAGCGACACTGTCTTTGGGACTGTCCCTCGGCCCAGCAGGTGTGGCTACGAGTTCTTCGGCTGATGCTTGCCCTCTCCACGGCTCGACAGTACACTTGGGGGACAGCGGCTTGGTCCACCCTCACGGGCCCGGCACTTTAGTTTGAGCTATCTTCCACCAGCAGGATGATAGTGATACAGGGGGGGGCGACCTACACTCCAGCCTGCTACAGACCTTACTCCACAGGAGTGGTGCAACGAGAGAGAGGAGTGTTGGGAGCTCATCAGCGGCCTAGCTCTCTGGTTCATCTGGCGGGCCAGTTGTTTCCGCATCTTTGAGGCTCGCCCTGTGCCACCAGCAGAGACTGTTCGTGACTTTTGGCTAGAGCTGATCCATACTCTCAGAGGACAGCTTGAGGGACTACAGGGCAGCTCCGACCGCATGCAGGAGCGCCGCGAGGCTTTCCTTCGACTCTGGCGCCCTGGGCCTTTCTACACCATGGTCCAGGGGGTGCTCAGATGGCACTACTGTCCACCTGTGTGGCTTTTCCCTCCTCCCATCTCTTGATTTAGCCCCATTGTGTATATGCTATTTTTTCATTGGGAGAGTCTCCCCATCATGCTTGTTGTAGCCCTCTCTTGCAAAGGTGGATGTAGCCCTATGGGCAGTTTTCATTAACTAATAGAAGGATCTTTTTCTCGGAAAAAAAAAAAGAGTATATTATTTAAGTACAATGGATATTACCGGAACAACCATATCTACTTGAAGCAAGAGTCCATACTGGTCATTTCTAATGTTGACATTCTGTTGTTGAGTGTCGATGTTCCCTTCTGTATTGCCAAGGGTATCCACCTCTTGTGGTTGTGCAGTACACGACTCTTGTGTTTCCATGGCCGAATGGCTAACTTGTTCTGTTGTTTGTTCCTAGCCTTGATATGCAATGTTGGACTCCTCCTCTACATGGTCAAGACACTCTGTATCTTCTCTCGGCTCTAAAGAGCTCTTCACATCAGCAATTACAGGAGATTGGACTCCCTGATTGCGATCATGTGCCGCATCCTGTGCCACAATAATAGGCACTCCCTTATCCTCCTCCTCTGCTTGGCTTAGAACCTGTGTTGCATTCCTCGGCTCTGAGGAGCATTTTACATCTGCATTTTCAGGGGCTTGGTCTACTTCACATTGATCAACCCCAACTTTCAATTCAGCCGCTCCAACTAGAAAGCATACCGGTGTTCCTCTAATATGGGGTCAGTTTTAGGGATTTGGTTTCCATTGGTGGAAATTGGCATGACTTCCTCTTCACCGGTCATTGTTAAAGTTATTATATGGTCGTCGACAAAACTGTCTTCTGCATCTAAAACTCTTAGGGTTGAAAGAGATAGTAGATGTTGAATCATTGAAGTGCGGTTCCTTTGTAAATATTATAAGGTATAATTTTCCACAGTATTCTGTAAAACTAGGTTAACTTGTGGTCAATACTTTAATTAATAATAGCACCAAGTTGGTCCAAACCATAGCAAGGAAATACCTTTGACATAAATGGATTCAAAGCAAAACAACTCTGTAGTATGTACTCTGCATGGAGAAGACATCTCCAACCACAGGAATTTGGATCTGTCTGAGTATGGGGTATGTCACGAGGACGTGGCAACTGCTAACCTTAGTTGTTGGTTTCTTTCCAATGATTTTTGTTTAATCTTTGAGACCCTCTTTTTGAAGTTGCAAATGGTCGGACATTGTATGGCCAATGTGAATGGTAGTTTCACCCACAGACGGGAAGTTGGTCGGCACTGGAACTCGTAAAGTAAAAGGATGTCTAGGCTCAATTCAAGATCATGTAGGTCCCCCTGTCGCACTTAGCAAGTTGGTGGATACTAGGAAGTGAACTCAATAAAAGCATAAAGTCAAGGTGGGATTACCAAGAGAAAGTATCTGACAGTTGGGCCACATTGCACTTTTGGATGCGGTCCCAATGAGGATAGATGGTCAGATGACCAATGGGAGCCCAACGGAAACATCTCCTAAAAATTAGGGAACTCCTATTTTGGGCGGTGAAATGTGTTCGCGTCATTACCTTAGGTATAACCAGGGGAACATTTTATTACTCTGCTGCAAAGTCAACTGATGCACCAGTTGAGAGATTTTTAAGCAGGAAGCCCAATGCCGGGAAATTGCATGTATGGGCCAATTTACCAAGTTTGGGACAACAGAACTCGTAACTGACTTTTTGGAGCAATTTTGGAGGCTGAGCTCCCATGACTTTACCTTGGACCAAGGAGCTCATTTTCAGCATTGGAAGGCATCAAATGCGTGTTTACAGGGCTGTTTTGCTGCATTTTCAGCGATACGCAGGTTTTGACAGCCATGGAAATCTTCTCCATTTTGCATCTATTTGTTCACAGATGTATTACAGGTTAAGGGCATAAGAGGGGGCGCTCGATTTATGCTGGGGGGATGCCTCATTGAGAACCTGTCTCACAGGTTAAGAGCTATGGAGTGCTTTCTTTCCCTCTCATGTACAGTGTGGTGCTAGGAGTGATGCCTTGCACGCTACACACTGCTCTCTCTCTCTCTCTCCCGTACGTGCAGTTATGTGATGCCCCACAAGAGGGCTCTTCATTTCACTGATGTACAGTTGTGTGGGTTCATGCTTTTGTGCTGGGGCAAGAGCCTCCTTGAGCAGGAACAGGGGTAGCTAGCTGCTACTCCAAAGCAGGCACTGGTGAGGGTAATAACCTCACCGTACAGGTGCAAATTCAGCGCTGTGTATGCGCTGTAAATTGACTGTTTTTCGGCCATACAGACGCCAGAACTATTGGGAATCATGCCCGACTGGCAGAGGACAGTTAGGGGACTGTTTGGGGCTTAAAACAGGGAAAAAACTAGTAAATACAGCGTGCTGAATTTACTGTTTTTGGGCAGGAATCAGAGGGTTTATGCCAGTGGAAGTGAGTTCCAACAAGGGAATTGGTTTCGCGCAAGTTTTGGGGTTGTTATACTGCCGAAATTTGGCCAAAACATGTCGTATCTAGCGTTCCTAGGACTCTACTTTGTAATTTACCCTCTCAAAGTATAAAGAAATACCGAAAGGGACGCCAATTTTGGGGCCGCCAGGTTGTCGGCGTCTGCTTGGAGCATTCTAGCTTCCGAGCCGTGTGTATGCTTAAGTGTAAATTCCTATCACTGGTTTCCTTTGCACGTTCTCTCTGTGTGTGTCTAAAGTAAAGAATTTCGGGCGAAAGCCAACGCCTACCGCCCCACGGGCCGATTTCAAGGTTCCATTGTCAGGATATCAATCACTTTTTCCTCAAAGAGTGAGCCTCGGTTGTTTTGGGTAAAGACACAGAGTACAGGAACGCGGAATTACACTATGGCCGACAAAGGGAAGGACATTATGGAAGAGGGTTCCTCTTCACAGGACAGACAGGAAATTCCGCATGTACGCCCTACCAAAAAGTGGTCAAATTAGGATTGATTTTTTGCTTCGTTTTTAGGGTTTGCAAGTATGAACCAAGATGAGATAGGGAGAGGTCTCACGGTGGTAGATTGGCCGCTAGATCTTCTGCGAGAGTGATGTGGGTCTGCCAGGTGGCACGTTGCTCGCCGATTCTCTGAGGCGATTGCTTGGATTCTGTCACCAACGTGTGACTACTATCTATCCTTTTTGTTGATTTCTTTCTTATTATTTATTCATTTTCACCTTTTGGAAGCACCCCTCGGGAAATCTAACTGCCTTGCATTGCATAGTGATGCATGGTTTTTAGGACCCCTTTTGAAGATGCAATAAAGGCACAGTCAGTTGTTGGGGAGATGAGGATACTCTAGTCCAAGGGATCTCGAAAAAGAAGAAAAATCTACTTCACAAGCACCAAAGAGTAAAAAGTGCCATGGACAGAAGATACGTGGGAACGAGCTCTTATGCATGCCTACAACCTATATCTTATAGAATAGCCCATTCTAGGTGTGAATTTCTAGTGAAATTTACACGAGGATGTTCGTGTGGACTCACAGCACAGCATACTCCGTTTTCACTTTTTTACCGACAGTAAATATTTTTTACCTACAGTAAATATTTTTCACCTACATGGTAAATACAAATCACTTTTTACCTACAGTAACTTTTTTTACCCATGGTAAATATTTTTTACTGTACCATAAGTATTTGGTAGGTAACAGTTCACTGTTACTAGAAGCAGTGATTGGGCATCAACAATGCAGTTACAGGAGGAGAAAAAGAGAAAATCTTATGGTAAAGATGAGTAAACAGGGATAAAGACTTTTGAGTTGAAAAGAAACATGCTGATTTTTTCAAAGAACATATGTCAAAAGAAGCCATGGTTGAGGAGTTTTTGAGAATTTGATATTCAGGAGGACCTAGCTGTCACCTCCCCCCCGCAGGTCTCCCCTGACATGTGCAGAACCTCCAATTTCAACATCCACCTTACCTGCTCTTAAATGCTGGTCAAGGCCTTATCCCCATGTGTCACAATCAAGAAAAATCATCATTTATCCTCCCCTCTCACATCACTCTAGAGAATATCTTGATGGTGACATATCAGGTGACCTCAATCTGTTGACCACCGTAAGCAAAAAGTAACCCCAATCAGCGGATTTAAGCATGTTTATCCCTAATCCTAAACCCTCTCAAAAACCTATATAAGGAGGCCTTCTCTCACTCAAAACCAACACTTCACCCACTTCACCAAGCAACGAAGCTATGACGACATTGCTCACAATGAGGAGCTATGGATGGAGCTCTACTCTCTCTCCCTCTAGTATGCTACATTACTAGCCCTAAAACCTAAATAAGGAGTCTTCTCTCATGCTCCATGGCCACCATCCTCGCCATCATTCTCTAAGGTATTGATGTGTTGCTAGTAGGATCATATCTACTTGGTGGGTTGATTGTTTTTGACAAGGGATTATGCCATCCTTGGCTTGCTTCTCTATATCCTTGTTATGTACGATCAGATGTCGTTGTATTGTTAAGTTGATGTCTTGTGTATATATATGCTACATAAGGTCCCTAAGCTTCGTTTCTATGTGTTTTGCCATATGTTTTGATGCCATCATAATGCTAGAAGTCTCACTTGCCTATGTGTACTATGTGTAAGGTCCCTAAACCTCTTAATTTAGGATGGTGTCCCCTTTGTTTTGTTCTTTGCTTGTTTGCATGAGGCGTGGTTTGTGGAGTGTGCACGAGTACAGAGGCCATCCGATTGCACTGCTCTTTTTCCTGCCATCATTTTGGTGCCCCCACGGAGGAGGGCTACACAGACCTTCAGTCCACAAGCAATGAAGATGTGCAATCTACTACATGGACGAATGGCGTGAGGAGTTTGCAAATTGGAGAACAGAAGAGGAGGAGGCTTTAGAGGCCTTAAAAGCTTTCATCGAGGTCTTGTTACCAGGTTGCAGTGTCATTGAAATTCAAGAAGTAAGTTCTTCTACATGCCTTGTTCGTGATCGTCGCCAACGAAGGAGAGTAAGAAGAAGAGCTTGATATACCTCTCCTCTCAACTTATGAGTGCTCCAGAAACCTCCAACGCACACGAGCTTGAAATATTCTACATCAACATACACGAAGGTACTGTGACGCACATTAAGGGAAGAGAAAGCATCACCAGACCTCTCTTTCCTGAGGAGCCGACTAAGAGGAGGAAGATCACCTCTACACCTAAGTGGCCCAAGGCCACAGCGCGTGCTCAAGCATAAGGTAACATTTGGCTTAATCTCATTAATAAGGGATTACATGACCACTACAGGCAAGAAAAAGACTAGTGAGCAACCAACTTCAACCTCCAACTTGCAACCACGACTCTCACCCCTAAATCCTCCTGAAGCAAAGAGGCGAAGGCTTGCCTACAAGATTGCCGCCCGTCTGCGAGTGCTCCCAGTGCACTTTGTGAATCCAGACACCACCAATCCCAAGCCAACCTCCTGTCCGCGTGAAGATCACTTTGGATATTGTCCAAAGTGCTTTGGAGACCGGGTGAAAAGCCTCCCTGCCCTACCTTTGCTGCTAATTTTCAAGAAGTTACTCAATCTATGGAAACTATCTTAGTTGATGATGTGCTGCACATTAATGGTGTCACTTTCATTCGTCATGCTGATTATAGTAATAGCATCCAATTGTTGCTTGCTAAAAGGCTCAGCATTGTACAAAGTGTTGCCATCACGCCTTACGTCTTCACAGATGCATCAAAAAGAGTCGAAGTGATCCGAGGTGCTGACCTTCTGTGGCTGATCAGGCTCATTGGTCCCAAGGTGGTGCAACTAAGCTAGGCTCTTGTGTGTAAGTATGGATGCCAATAATGAGAATGATGATCGCCGCATGTTTCCTTTCCATTTTGTGCGTCATATCCGTGTGAATATTTGTATTGATAGAAAAATCTTTTATCAGCAAAGAATAGCCCTGTTGTTTGGAGCCGAGAGACTTGGGAAAATCTTGCGCTCTCCTCATCCTGTCATTCTACCCTTACTAGACTATTACCATTCTTTTGATGTGTCGATCTTCATCCTATTTTGAGCTAAGTTGTGCTAAAGCTCCAAATTGTAATTACCATACTCTATTTTAAAATAAATTGGAGCTGTTTGTGTAATTGTTTACTCTCTCACTTATGGCCTTCCCTAATTTTTATGGTAAGCCTGGGGAGGTTGCTCCAGACTTTTTGGATAATTTGGAAATGGCCTTTCTGGTATCGAGAAGGGATGACGAAGCTACTAAGTTAAGGGCCTTTCCTTTGGTCTCGAGGGAAGGTGCAAAATTATGGTATCAAACTTTGGCACCTGAAGAAAGAAGAGACTGGGAGTCCTTAAAGATGGCCTTCATCGAAGAATTTCGCCGCCATGAGCCTCCAGATGAGATATGGAGACAGCTCTTAGAGCTACGCCAAACATCACCCAATGACTATAGAAGCTATGAAGGAAAGTTTTCCAACCTGTGGGAGAAATGGTGTGCATCACTAGGTGAAAGAGAAAGGGCGCCAGAATGCCTAAAGAGGACTGTTTCCTGGCAGGGCTTTACCCCATCCTTCGAGAAAAGGTAAAAGGTAAATTCCCAGATACCTTTGATAAAGCTATGACTTATGCAAGGGAGAAGGATAGGAAGTTGAAATTCCAAGCTCAACTACAAGGGGGAATGGAGCCTCCACCGCTAGCTCAACCTACGACAAGGGTAGTAGCAGGGACAGGAGCAACAGACCAAGAGTCCTCTCAACAAGAATTACTTCAACAAATCACCAATCAACTAGAGAGCCTGTCCATCAATCTGGTTCAAGGTGTAAGGGCTCCCCAGCCAGGAAATGAACGAAATAGACAAGAAGGACAAAGGCAAGCACGTGAGTACATTTGCTATAACTGTGGAGAGGTAGGTCACGACATGTATTATTGCCCCCATCTACGACGCTATCAAGGAAATGGTAATCAAAGACGGCCTCCTCGCCAGCAAGTCACTCCTCCTCGAGCTAGGTCACTAAATGGACAAAATGCACACGTGGCTCCACCAATCCAAATATTGAGACCCCCTCCTCCACCACCACAAGCACCAGCAGAGATCCCTCCACTACCATCGGGAGGGGAGGACAGGGCTGTCTCTGTCATAAGTCTTGACAATGGTAAGGATAAAGGGAAAGAAAAAATGGAGGAAGCTGTTGCCATGCCAATAAAGAGAGTTAGGAGACAAAGAACTGATGAAATGGAAGCTTCAGAGCCGGATAAAGGGAATGAGGGTTCCTCCCAAGTGATAGGAGACAAGAAAAGGAAGAGTAGGTCAAGGAGGCACATAGGAGTAAAAGACTTTCCACTTGGGGTAGGATCCATACCTTACGACCTGGTAGCAGATGTGAGTAAGCAAGGACCAAAGATTTTATGGCAGCAACTCCTCGACCTTTCCCCAAAGATGCGTAGAACCTGGTCTAAGATGGTCAGCACCAGGAGGGCTAAGGCAAAGTCAGTTGGGTCTATTAGTGCAAGAGGCATGAAGGATATCGTGCCAGTCATTGATGCAGAGATTAAGAGTCAGCGAGTCTCCAATGTGTACGTAGATTGTGGAGCCGAGATTTGTGTTATGACAGAGAAATCAATGCACAGGTTGGGTTTGGAAGTAAACGAGCAAACTTCCTTACAAGCTAAGATGGCAAATAATGTAAGGGTGGCTTGTGTGGGAAAGGTTAATGGAGTGAAGGTTTCAGCTTTTGGTGTGGCAATCTCAAATGATGCTTATGTGATCCCAACTAAGGGGGAGGGCTATCCGCTAATCCTTGGAAGACCTTGGCTTATGGCTATGAAAGCTAGGCAAGATTGGGAGACAGGTTCCCTTGAGTTGCGACCAAATCATAAGGTAGGTGGCAAGCAACAAAAAATTGTGTATGACATGAAGCAGGGTAGACAACAAGACCTAGAGATGGAGACTTCTATGGATGAATGGAGCACAAGCAGCTGCTCTTCATCTGAGGATGAGTCATCTGAGGAGGATGCTAGCTCTTTAGAAGTCATGGGTATAATACTGCGAAACCCAGAAGGAGAAGGTGGTCAAGACTCTCTAAACAAGGAAGAAGCCACAGGCTTAGAGGAGATGCTAGCTAAGGATCTACTAGAAGAAGAGAGAGAACCCTATTTGCAGGTACTAAAGAAGCATGCTGGCCTCTTTATAACTGATTACGAGCACATTAAAGGAGTGACGGTAACCCAACACCATATCCAATTAAAGGAAGGTGCCAAACCAGTGGTGCAAAGGCTAAGGAGATTAGGGCTAGTGCAACAAGATGCACTCTTAAAAGAAGTAAAAAGATTACTCAAGGCAGGATTTATCTACCCAGTGGAAGATTCTGAGTGGGTGTCTCTAGTTGTGGTAGCACCAAAGAAAAATGGGAAGTGGAGGGTATGTGTGGATTACAAGCCTCTAAACGCAGCCACAAAAAGGGACCATTTTCCTTTGCCTTTTCAAGATGAAATACTAAATGAAGTGGCTGGTCATGAAAGGTACACAGTGTGTGATGGGTACTCAGGCTACTTCCAAATCAGAATTGCAGATGAAGACCAAAGAAGGACTACCTTCATAACACCTTGGGAGTGTTTTGCTTATAGAGTTATGCCTTTTGGTTTAACTAATGCCCCAGCTACTTTCCAGAGGTTTATGAACTTGGTGTTTCAATCTTACTTTGGTAAGTCCATACGAGTCTTCATTGATGATTTTTGCATTTACAGCTCTAGGAAAGTACATCTGTCCAAGGTTGATGAAGGTTTCACCCGTCTGGCCCAATTGGGTGGGCAATTGAATAAAGACAAGTGCCACATAGGTGAGAGCAAGGTCACTCTACTAGGCCATGTTGTGTCTCAAGATGGTATTGAGGCTGACCCTGAAAAGGTAAAGACATTGTTAGCTTTACCTACTCCTTCAAACGTGAAGCAACTAGTCTCCTTCATTCAAAAGGTTCGCTACATGGGACGATTCATACATCTCCTTTCTCAGGTAATCTATCCTTTGCAGCAGCTCACTAAACACACTACATTGACATGGAGTGAGGAGGGTGAAAGGTGCTTTCAAGAAGTTAAAACCATTTTGAGCTCATTGCCTGTCGTCCTACAACCCACATGGGGTGAATTATTCTATGTAAATCCTAGTGTAGATCCAGAAGCTCTAGGAGCTATCTTGATGCAAAAAGACCCAAAGACATCTCTCATGAGAGCAGTCTACTTCTCTAGTAGAGTGATGACAGCTGCTGAAAAGGGTTTCAGCGCAACTGAGCAATTGGTGCTAGCTCTTAAGTTTGCAGTGGAGAAGTTTCGGGCTGGCTTACTTCCGAGACAATTTGTGGTGATCACAACTGAGGAGGTTTTTCCATATGCCCTACAACACATGGAATTGTCTCAAAGAATAGCAAAGTGGGTGGTGCAGCTTCAAGAGTTTGACTACACACTACAAGTAGAGGATTCCACCCGTGCTTGTTTGGCAGATGTCCTCACACAAAGGTGTTATGAGAAGGCCAAGAAAGAGGCACCTAGTAAGGTACCGCCTATCCCGGAGCCTGAAGTTCTACTGGGAGCACACAGTCTGTATTTTGATGGGGCTTACAAGAGGACCAAAGACAAGGCATCAGCAGGCATAGTAATATTAGGTCTAGAGAAGGAGAAGATCTTTGCAAAAGGGTTTCATCTAAAAGAGGTTCATTCTAACAATGAAACAGAGTACCATGCCCTTGTTTTAGGGTTGCAATGTTGTCTTTCTCAGGGCATCACAAAGCTAAATGTTTTTGGTGACTCCATGTTGATTGTTAAGCAAATGGTTGGTGTATGGGCCTGTAAAAATGACAAATTGTCTGTTAAGATGAGGGAAGCAAAGGCCTTGTTGAAGGGTTTTAAAGAAGTTCGAGTGCACTTTGTACCTAGAGATCAAAATCGAGAAGCAGATGCCTTAGCAGGTGAAGAACTACAAACTCTCATAGTAGGTGCTATCCTTGTGAAAAGTCCTTTATACCAGGGAAAGGAAGAGCTGCATGATTTACTTTACTTTCTTGAGCATTGTGAAGCACCCTCTGGTGAGTAAAAGTGAACGTAGGTGGTTGGCAAAAAAGGCTACCAGCTATAGCTTAGTGAATGAGGACTTGTATTGTAGAGGGAAAGATGTTGTCTTAAGGAGAGTTCCTGCATCCTAAGAGATAAAGGATATTTTGTTTAGTTGTCATGAAGGTGTGTGTGGTGGCCACTTTGCACAAGAGATTACTAGCAGAAAGATTTTACAAGCAGGGTTCACGTGGCCAAGCCTCCATCGAGATGTACAACATTGGTGCCGCACATGTGAGGTTTGCCAAAAAGCTGGACCAAGGCGTCTTACCCATGAAAATCAACATCCAATCAAAACCTATGGGCCATTTGAAAAATGGGGGATAGATGCAATAGGGCCACTACCTTGCACTCAATCAGGGAAGGAATACATCATTATGGGGGTGGAGTACATGACCAGATGGGCAGAAGATCGTCCCACAAAGTGCATCACAGCCAAGGACGTGAGTGATTTCATTTTTGAATGCCTTTGTTGCCGTTTTGGCACACCTTTGGAGATTCTCACGGATAGGGGACCGGGATTTCGAGCTGATTTAGTCGGGCAATTGATGAGCAAGTTAAAAATCAAGTGCAGGCACTCTACACCATACTACCCTCAGTGCAATGGTCTTGTCGAAAAGGTAAATGGTCTTATATGTAAAATCATCACTAAGCAAGTGCATTTACATCCTAAGGCATGGGACAAACACCTAGATGCAGCACTTTGGGCCTACAGAACATCCTTTAAAACATCCTTGGGGTATACACCTTTTCACTTGGTTTACAGGCAAGAGGCACTATTGCCTATAGAAGTGGAGCTAGCGAGCCTCCGAGTTCTAAAAGCACATCAAGAGGATAGTCAAGAAAAGCAGGTGGAAGGAAGAATCATCGATTTGGAGAGAAGTGGAGCTAGCGAGCCTCCGAGTTCTAAAAGCACATCAAGAGGATAGTCAAGAGAAGCAGGTGGAAGGAAGAATCATCGATTTGGAGAGGTTAGGGCTAGATCGAGAGTCAGCAGTGAAGTACTATGCAGCCCAGGCAGAGAAGAAACGAAAGAAGTTCAATCGCAACCTTGTCAAGAAAGGTATCAAGGAAGGTTCTTTAGTGCTCAGATACGACAATCGCTTTGATCGCAGGAAGGATGGTAAGTTCTTGCTTAAGTGGGAAGGCCCTTTTTTAGTGATACAGAGGTTCTCAAATGGTAGTTACCAACTAGGTGACCTAGATGGTAAGGTACATCAGACCCCGGTAAATGGTTGGCGATTGAAGGCCTACCAATGTCGTCTTTCACAGCCATATGCTGGTGAAATCAATGCTAAGGATGGTTCAGAGGAGAGCTCATCATATTCGAGCTCCAACTAAGGTAACAATCATGTACATAGTCGTTTCAAAAAAAGAAAAGAAAAAAAAAAAAAAAAAGAGAAGAAAAAAGAAAAAAAGAGAATGCTACCAGTGAAAGTGGATATTGACAATGGATGGGGTATGGCTTTCAAAGGTCTAGGAGACCAGTTGTTAATCATGGATGGATACAATTATTCATCAGAAAGGACTAAACAGGGTGCATCAGCCAAGAAAGCAGTAACATGGCAAATTCAATTGGTACCAGGTGGGTAAGTATTCAAGAGAACCCTATTGTAGCACAACCTACAGCTAGAGGCATCAAATACCTCTAGCTTAAGGGGGAGGGCTATGTGATGCATGGTTTTTAGGACCCCTTCTGAAGATACAATAAAGGCACAGTCAGTTGTTGGGGAGATGAGGATACTCTAGTCCAAGGGATCTCGAAAAAGAAGAAAAATCTACTTCACAAGCACCAAAGAGTAAAAAGTGCCATGGACAGAAGATACGTGGGAACGAGCTCTTATGCATGCCTACAACCTATATCTTACAGAATAGCCCATTCTAGGTGTGAATTTCTAGTGAAATTTACATGAGGATGTTCGTGTGGACTCACAGCACAGCATACTCCGTTTTCACTTTTTTACCGACAGTAAATATTTTTCACCTACATGGTAAATACAAATCACTTTTTACCTACAGTAACTTTTTTTTACCCATGGTAAATATTTTTTACTGTACCATAAGTATTTGGTAGGTAATAGTTCACTGTTACTAGAAGCAGTGATTGGGCATCAACAATGCAGTTACAGGAGGAGAAAAAGGGAAAATCTTATGGTAAAGGTGAGTCAACAGAGATAAAGACTTTTGAGTTGAAAAGAGACATGTTGATTTTTTCAAAGAACACATGTCAAAAGAAGCCATGGTTGAGGAGTTTTTGAGAATTTGATATTCAGGAGGACCCAGCTGTCACCTCCCCCCCGCAGGTCCCCTGTGACATGTACAGAACCTCCAATTTGAACATCCACCTTACCTGCTCTTAAATGCTGGTCAAGGCCTTATCCCCATGTGTCACAATCAAGAAAAATCAGCATTTACCCTCTCCTCTCACATCACTCTAGAGAATATCTTGATGGTGACATATCAGATGACCTCAATCTGTTGACCACCCTAAGCAAAAAGTAACCCCAATCAGCGGATTTAAGCATGTTTATCCCTAATTTTAAACCCTCTCAGAAACCTATATAAGGAGGCCTTCTCTCACTCAAAACCAACACTTCACCCACTTCACCAAGCAACGAAGCTATGACGACATTGCTCACAACGAGGAGCTATGGATGGAGCTCTACTCTCTCTCCCTCTCTCTCTCTCCCTCTAGTATGCTACATTACTAGCCCTAAAACCTAAATAAGGAGTCTTCTCTCATGCTCCATGGCCACCATCCTCGCCATCATTCTCTAAGGTATTGATGTGTTGCTAGTAGGATCATATCTACTTGGTGGGTTGATTGTTTTTGACAAGGGATTATGCCATCCTTGGCTTGCTTCTCTATATCCTTGTTATGTATGATCAGATGCCGTTGTATTGTTAAGCTGATGTTTTGTGTATATATATGCTACATAAGGTCCCTAAGCTTCGTTTCTATGTGTTTTGCCACATGTTTTGATGCCATCATAATGCCAGAAGTCTCACTTGCCTATGTGCACTATGTGTAAGGTCCCTAAACCTCTTAATTTAGGATGGTGTCCCCTTTGTTTTGTTCTTTGCTTGTTTGCATGAGGCGTGGTTTGTGGAGTGTGCACGAGTACAGAGGCCACCCGATTGCACTGCTCTTTTTCACGCTATCACATAGCTAGTGTGGAACTGTTCAGAGGGAGTCCAGGCCCGAGGACAAGAGAGCACTAAGATTGAACAAGGACTATGACTAGCCAAAGGGGGGTCATTGACTAGCCAAAGTGGAATCCTTTGCTACAGGAGCTACATTTCAGTTCTTGGTGTGGCTGCAGTGTACATAGAGAGTCAGATGACCTAGAAAGATACAATGGCAACATCTCCTAAAATTTAGGGAACTGCTATTTTGGGACCTGAAAATGTGTTCGCGTCATTACCTCCGGAATGACAAGAGGAACATTTTATTGCTCTGCTGCCAAGTCAACTGATGCACCAGTTGAGATATTTTTTAGCCCAGTTGGCCAAAATCCGAAACTGGGCGAGGTGTCACTCTGTGAGCATTTTTGCTACTCCTAGCCAGAGAAGGGGGCGCCTAAAATGAGAGAGAAGGCTGATTTGCAGTTTTTGTCACAGGTTAAGAGCTATGGAGTGCTTCCTTTCCCTCTTATGTACAGTGCGGTGCCAGGAGTGATGCCCTGCACACTACACACTGCCCTCTCTCTCCCCTATGGCAGTATGTTATGCCCCTCTAGTGGGCTTTTCAATTGACCAATGTACAGTTGTGTGGGTTCATGCGCGATTGCCGAGGCAAGAGCCTCTTGCACAGGTACTGGATTAGCTAGCGGCTAATCCCCTGCAGGTACAGGTGATTCGGAGAGGTTTCACGTCCGAAATCTCGTCCGATTCAAAGGGCAAGTAGCCCTACAGGTGCGGGAGCTCGAGGACTTGCTACGGATGCGACCGGCACGCGAAACGGAGCCCGAAACAGTAAATTACAGCTTGCTGTGTATTTTTGCAGGTTTAGGGTTTTGGCCCTAAATGGACCCTAGTACCCCCAAGAGGTTCGGGGACGCGAGGGGACCGCTGTACAGGTGATCTGGCGCACTTTCGGGGCTGAAAACAGAGAATTCAGCGTGCTGCAGATTCTCGCCAGGTTTTGCAAAGTGCCCGTATGCGTCGGGAAAGTCATTCAATGCGTGGGAATACTGACTGTGAAGGGTCCTAGTACAGTTATGTTGTCGAAATCGGGCCGGAACAGTTGAAATTCAGCCAAGCTTGTGCGGGGCAGCTTATAGGGAACCACAACGTTTATTCCCTCTTTTAAACAATAAAGAAATACCGAAAGGGGCGCCTAAGTTAGGGGCCAATCTGGTGTCGGTCTTCTCATACAGGTGCATTCTAGCAGCCTATATCCCTTTCCTCTTTGTTGTGTCTTGAAAGTACAGGTAAAGTGGGCGACAAATTAAAAGGGTGAAAGTAAATAAGGTTTAAGTCTAAGGTCTACCGCCCTTTTTGAAAGTACAGGCCGGTTTCATGGTTCCATCGCCGGGATTAAATCACTTTTTCCCATAGAAGTGAGCCTTGGTCAGTTTGGGCTTGAAGACACAGAGGATCATAGACCAGACACAGGAATTGCAATTATGGCTGATAGACCAGATGATGTGACTGAAGAGGTTTCCTCTTCGCAAGGTCAACAGACACATGAAGTGGGTGAGTCTTCAAGACCACCACAGACGGATGATGATATATTCAGGACCTAGTTGGCTACTGCTGTGGCTATGTTCACACAAGTAATGCAGAACCCGAGGTTTTTAGCCTTTCTGCAACCTCCTCTTCCATCTCAGCAAGTTGGGTCACTGGATTATATTCAAAAGCCTGTTAAGGCTCGAACATAGGTGATTCATACTACAGAGTCAATGGAAACACCTGTACACTTGACGGAGAACATGTAGTCTCCACAACCTGTACCTAAGGTGCAAGAACACGTGGCTGAGATGCCAGTCTTTCAAGCTGTACCAGTTCAGCTAGCCACTTTTCAGCAGCCTATAGTTGGTTCTAATGGGCAGGGAAGCAATCTATAGGCTATGCAACAAGTCTTCCCACCACCTTCAGTACACCCTGGCTATTTTGGAGGTGGATCGGTATTCCAGAGCATGGCTGGTCATGCACCTGGAAATCAGTTTTACATGCCAGGAATAGTGTTCGGGGGTGCTCAAACGATGATGCCTAACCCCATGTACGGTGTCACGGGCATGCTACCAGGGTTTCAAAGCACTCAGGGCCAATTTGGGATGCCACAGGCAAATTTTGGTATAGCTGGAATTACAAATCAACGGCCAAATATGGCATTTCCAGGTCAACTTAATTGCGGTCAGGGAACGATGAACCCTAACAGTGTTCCGATGTTTCAGTCACTTCCATATGACAACTTAACGCCGCTGGAGAGGCCAACTCCGTACAAAGAAGGTGGCAAAGGTGTGACATTCACGACCTTTACAAGGTTTGATGACAGGAAGAAGGCTCTCTCATTCCTCCAGCAGTTTGACAAGGCCTATGCAGGGGGAAACTTTACAGAGGCTTCAAAGATCCACAAGGCAACCACTTTCTTGACAAGGAATGCGGGACAATGGTGGACAACTTTATTGCTGCATGGGCAAGCTCCGTCCACATGGATTTACTTCAAGCAGATTTTTGCAGCAGCATGGTTATCTGATGACTTTGAAGCAAATGTCATGACAGAATGGCACCAACTTAATGCTGCTACTTGCAAGAATCTGGATGACTACAATCGGAAGTTTTGGAAAGCTCTACTTCCAGTAACTTCCTATAGGTTTGTGCCATTGACAGAACAGATTGAAAAATATTGTTGTGGCCTATCCAAAGGATTGAGAAAGTACTGCACGAAGACCAAAGTCATTACTTTGACGCAGCTCATCGAGGTAGCAAACACTGGCAATGGTTTGCTCAAGGGAGAAGATTGTGAATTTAATACTGGTGTCAAGGAAGGATCAGCCAAGAAAAATTCAGTGAAGAAGTGTGTTCCCAATGAGACTCCTAAAGCGACTCAGGAGCCAGCCAACACAGGGAAAGGCAAAGCTACGGCTGAATCAGAAAAGGGACCAGCAAAGAAATGGAAAAGACGTTTTCCTCGCAAGTCGGAAGAGCAAAAGAAGGTCCTGAGGTCAGAGAACAAATTCTTTATCTGTGAGTAGCCTGGCCACATTGCTTACAATTGTCCTCAAAGCAGTCACCTTTAGATGGACACAGAAAGAGATTTCAGCTTTTAATCTCTTAAAGGAAAAGATGACTTCAGATCCAGTCATTGTGTTGCCAGATCTTAGGAAGTCATTTGTGGTCCAGTGTGACGCCTGCGGTAGTAGCATTGGTGGAGTGCTAATGCAAGATGGCAGGATAGTAGCCTATGAGAGTAGAATCTTGCAAGGGCCAAAAAAGACTATGCAAGTCTATGAAAAAGAACTGCAGGCCGTGATTCATGCGCTCTTAAGTTGGAAACACTACCTGCTAGGTGCAGACTTTGTTGTCCAAACGGACCATCAGACCTTGCGATACTTCTTGACACAGGCAAAGTTATCTGAGAAGCATATGCGATGGGCAAATATCTTGTCCATGTTCCACTTTCAGATTGTGCATGTGGAAGGCAAGAAGAACGTTGTGGCTGATGCCTTGTCAAGGAAGCCACAAATTTCAGCTGTGTCAATTCCATCATGAACTTGATGATATGTGGGAACAGTTTGCAAATGATGAAGATTTTGCAAGGGTCTTCGAGCAGCTAATGGATGGACAACGTCATGAACACTATCTTCTCAAAGATGGGTTCATGATGATGCATGGCAGATTGTGTGTCACAAAGCCATTGCGACGCAAAGTTATGGAAGAGAGTCATGTCCCACCGTATGCAGGGCATCGTGGTATCGATGCTACAGTTAAAGCGGTTGAGACATTCTTCTACTGGCCTACATTGAGAAGAGATGTGGATGCCTTTGTGTGAGAATGCCTAATATGCCAGAAGGTCAAGTTTGACAGGCAAAAGGCACCAGGGTTATTGCAACCACTTCCTATTCCAGATAAACCATGGGAAAGTATTGCTATGGATTTTATCTTTCATCTTCTGAGAACGCAGACAGGAAATGATGGTATTTGGACCATCATTTGCAGATTCAGCAAGCAGGTTCATTTTATTCCTGTCAGGAATAAGATAAAGCCAGATCAGATGGCATGCTTGTTTATGAGCAATATTTTCAAGTATCATGGCATGCCACTGTCGATTGTTAGCGACCGTGATCCACGCTTGACAAGTTTGTACTGGAGAGGCTTGTTTGAGAATATGGGCACAATGCTCAAATTCTCTTCGTCATTTCATCCTCAAACAGATGGGCAGTCAGAAGAGGCAAATTCTACTGTCCTGGATCTGCTAAAGTGCTACGTGTCAGAGCATAAAGGAAAGTGGGAGCAGTATTTACCATTGGTGGAGTATGTATACAACAATAGAGTGCATTCATCAACTGGCAAGGCACCTTTTGAGATAGTTGAAGGTGGCAAGAAAGTTCCTCCCATACTGCATACAAAGGACAAGATATTTGAAGCAGATAAGTATGTTTAGGACATGGATGAAATGTACAAGAAGGTCAAAGTGGCCTTGGAAAAGACTCAGGCAAAGCAAAAGAAAGTAGCTAATCGTCACCGTCGTGAAGTGGTATTTTCACTTGGTGATTGGGTGCTTCTACGCTTTGAAAAGGCAAGGTTAAAGAAGATGAAGGGCAAGGAAAGACTGTTTCCAAAGCTCAGCATGCGTTACTATGGGCCTTTTCAAGTGTGCGACATAATCAGTGATGTTGCATATAGGCTGAAATTGCCTGACAGTTGGAAGATTCACAATGTGTTTCGTGTGAGTCTTCTCAGACTCTATGTGGGTGATGTGCCAGAGGATATGCTAGCTGAAGATCAGCCGGAAGTCGAGGAACTTGACGAGATCTTGGTCCCGGAACAGATTTTGGCACATAAAGAAAGAAAAGTGAAAGGCAAGGTTGCTAGGCGTTACTTGGTAAAGTTCAAAAACTATCCACCAATGGATGCTAAGTGGATGGAAGAAGGTGAGCTTGCAGAGTCACCAACTGTGTTATCACTTTACTTTGAAGCCTTCGATTTGCAACCTACCTTGACCCCTTGACTTTCAAAGCTACATGGATTGTCAGTGTGACAATGGCTTCTGAAAGAAATGATGTACATCGTATTTAAAGTGAGCTCAAATGAAATACCTGTTACATGAATCTTAGAGCTGTACAGATTGTCAGTTTGGCAATTGCTCTTATGGAATGTCCAAAAGTTTGGTTAGTGCTATAGAAGTGAGTATTTCTTGTCAGTTTATCAAGGATACAGTAATTGCTTCTATTAAAGGGTACATGTGTAACTGCATTCTTAAACTGTCGGTTTGGGTATGCTCGAAAGTGTTATTGGGTCCAACGTGTACTATAAGACAGTGGCAAAATGTGTAGCTACCATTTTGTCATTGGAAAGTTAATGACTCAGAGCAATGGCAGAGTGCGAAGCTACCACTATGTCATTGGGACAGGGTTCACACGTAGGCAATACATGTGTCGACGAGGTGTTGAATACACCAAGGTTGACAATGAGCATGTATGTGTCGTACATGTGTCGACAGGTGTTGAATACATCAGTGTTGACTGTGAGCATGTACGACATAGATGCAAACGAGGACGTTTGAGAGTTTGCAAGTATGAACCAAGATGAGATAGGGAGAGGTCTCACGGTGGTAGATTGGCCGCTAGATCTCCTGCGAGAGTGATGTGGGTCTGCCAGGTGGCACGTTGCTCGCCGATTCTCTGAGGCGATTGCTTGGATTCTCTCACCAGCGTGTGACTACTATCTATCCTTTTTGTTGATTTCTTTCTTATTATTTATTCATTTTCACCTTTGGAAGCACCCCTCGGGAAATCTAACTGTCCTGCATTGCATAGCTAGTGTGGAACTGTTCAGAGGGAGTCCAGGCCTGAGGACAAGAGAGCACTAAGGTTGGACAAGGACTATGGTTAGCCAAAGGGGGGTCATTGACTAGCCAAAGTGGAATCCTTTGCTACAGGAGCTACATTTCAGTTCTTGGTGTGGCTGTAGTGTACAAAGAGGGTCAGATGACCTAGAAAGATACAATGGCAGCATCTCCTAAAATTTAGGGAACTGCTATTTTGGGACCTGAAAATGTGTTCGCGTCATTATCTCCGGAATGACAAGAGGAACATTTTATTGCTCTGCTGCCAAGTCAACTGACGCACCAGTTCAGATATTTTTAGCCCAGTTGGCCAAAATCGGAAACTGGGCGAGGTGTCACTCTGTGAGCATTTTTGCTACTTCTGGCCAAAGAAGGGGGCGCCTAAAATGAGAGAGGAGGCTGATTTGCAGTTTTTGTCATAGGTTAAGAGCTATGGAGTGCTTCCTTTCCCTCTTATATACAATGCGGTGCCAGGAGTGATGCCCTGCACGCTACGCACTGCCCTCTCTCTCCCCTATGGCAGTATGTTATGCCCCTCTTGTGGGCTTTTCAATTGACCAATGTACAGTTGTGTGGGTTCATGCGCGATTGCCGAGGCAAGAGCCTCTTGCACAGGTACTGGGTTAGCTAGCGGCTAATCCCCCGCAGGTACAGGTGATTCGGAGAGGTTTCACGTCCGAAATCTCGTCCGATCCAAAGGGCAAGTAGCCCTACAGGTGCGGGAGCTTGAGGACTTGTTACGGATGCGCGAAACGGAGCCCGAAACAGTAAATTACAGCCTGCTGTGTATTTTTGTAGGTTTAGGGTTTTGGCCCTAAACGGACCCTAGTACCCCCAAGAGGTTCGGGGACGTGAGGGGACCGCTGAACAGGTGATCTGGCGCATTTTCGGGGCTGAAAACAGAGAATTCATTGTGCTGCAGATTCTCGCCAGGTTTTGCAAAGTGCCCGTATGCGTCGGGAAAGTCATTCAATGCGTGGGAATACCGACTGTGAAGGGTCCTAGTACAGTTATGTTGCCGAAATCGGGCCGGAACAGTTGAAATTCAGCCAAGCTTGTGCGGGGCAGCTTCTAGGGAACCACATCGTTTATTCCCTCTTTTAAACAATAAAGAAATACCGAAAGGGGCGCCTAAGTTAGGGGCCAATCTGGTGTCGGTCTTCTCATACAGGTGCATTCTAGCAGCCTATATCCCTTTCCTCTTTGTTGTGTCTTGAAAGTACAGGTAAAGTGGGCGACAAATTAAATGGGTGAAAGCAAATAAGGTTTAAGTCTAAAGTCTACCGCCCTTTTTGAAAGTACAGGCCGGTTTCAGATTCTATGACGCATTGGTAAATCATCTTGAAATTTGAGCTTGCTTGGTTGTGGGTGGTACGTCAGTGTTGTGGAATTATGCTTGTTTGCAGAGGCAAGAGCCTCTTGCACAGGTAAAAGGTTAAGGGACAGGTTGCAAGATGCTATGTGGTGAAGTTCAAGAATTATCCACCTATGGATGCAAAGTGGATGGAAGAGCATGAACTGTAAGATTCACCAAATGTATTGCAGCTTTACCTTGAGGCCTTTGGGTTACAGCCTACGTATGCCCCAACCCAATGTCTGCAGAGGAGGGGTAATGATAGAGCTAGCACATCAAATATACTCATGGATTCAGTGCAACAGCAGTGTACAGTTTGACAAAAGTATGAAGGTCTCATTAAGTCATTTGTACATATGTTTTGACAGTCTTTCTTGCGGATACATGCGATGATAGAAGGGTGCTTACCACACAAGATCATCTATGGCATGTATTTATGGTATGCAATCGAGGACGTTTTGCGATTTCAAGAGGGGGGTATGTCACGAGAACGTGGCAACTGCTAACCTTAGTTGTTGGTTTCTTTCCAATGATTTTTGTTTAATCTTTGAGAGCCTCTTTTTGAAGTTGCAAATGGTCGGACATTGTCTGGCCAATGTGAACAGTAGTTTCACCCACAGACGGGAAGTTAGTCGGCATTGGAACTCGTAAAGTAAAAAAATGTCTAGGCTCAATTCAAGATCATGTAGGTCCCCCCGTCGCACTTAGCAAGTTGGTGGATACTAGGAAGTGAACTCAATAAAGGCATAAAGTCAAGGTGGGATCACCAAGAGAAAGTATCTAACAGCTGGGCCACATTGCACTTTTGGATGCGGTTCCAATGAGGATAGATGGTCAAATGACCAGTGGGAGCCCAATGGAAACATCTCCTAGAAATTAGGGAACTCCTATTTTGGGCGGTGAAATGTGTTCGCGTCGTTACTTGCGGTATGACCAGGGGAACATTTTATTACTCTGCTGCAAAGTTAACTGATGCACCAGTTGAGAGATTTTTAAGCAGGAAGCCAAATGCGGGGAAATTGCATGTATGAGTGCCAAGTGGCACTTTTTGGCCAATTTACTAAGTTTGGGACAACAAAACGCGTAACTGACTTTTTGGAGGAGTTTTGAAGGCTGTTAACTCTGATTTCTAGCCATTTCTCTTCATTTTTGAGCTCCCATGACTTTACCTTGGACCAAGGAGCTCATTTTCAGCATTGGAAGGCATCAAATGCGTGTTTACAGGGCTGTTTTGTTGCATTTTCAGCGATACGCAGGTTTTGACAGCCATGGAAATCTTCTCCATTTTGCATCTATTTGTTCACAGATGTATTACAGGTTAAGGGCATAAGAGGGGGCGCTCGATTTATGCTGGGGGGATGCCTCATTGAGAACCTGTCTCATAGGTTAAGAGCTATGGAGTGCTTTCTTTCCCTCTCATGTAGTGTGGTGCTAGGAGTGATGCCTTGCACGCTACACACTGCTCTCTCTCTCTCTCTCTCTCCCATACGTGCAGTTATGTGATGCCCCACAAGAGGGCTCTTCATTTCACTGATGTACAGTTGTGTGGGTTCATGCTTTTGTGCTGGGGCAAGAGCCTCCTTGAGCAGGAACAGGGGTAGCTAGCTGCTACTCCAAAGCAGGCACTGGTGAGGGTAATAACCTCACCGTACAGGTGCAAATTCAGCGCTGTGTATGCGCTGTAAATTGACTGTTTTTCGGCCATACAGACGCCAGAACTATTGGGAATTGTGCCCCACTGGCAGAGGACAGTTAGGGGACTGTTTGGGGCTGAAAACAGGGCAAAAACCAGTAAATACAGCGTGCTGAATTTACTGTTTTTGGGCAGGAATCAGAGGGTTTATGCCAGTGGAAGTGAGTTACAGCAGGGGAATTGGTTTCGCGCAAGTTTTGGGGCTGTTATGCTGCCGAAATTTGGCCAAAACAGGTCGTATCTAGCGTTCCCAGGACTCTACTTTGTAATTTACCCTCTCAAAGTATAAAGAAATTTCGAAAGGGGCGCCAATTTTGGAGACTACAGGTTGTCGGCGTCTGCTCGGAGGATTCTAGCTTCCGAGCCGTGTGTGTACTTAAGTGTAAATTCCCGTCACAAGTTTCCTTTGCACGTTCTCTCTGTGTGTGTCTAAAGTAAAGAATTTCGGGTGAAAAGCCAACACCTACCGCCCCACGGGCCGGTTGGGTACCCAATCCTAGAAAATACTTTATTAATAGGAATTGTTAAAGATCCCCTCGCAAGTAGCTGATGATTGACGGGGAGGCAAGGCGAGGCACCCTCAATGGGGCATGAGGCTCCAGACGATATGCGAGGAGGGATGCAAGCTTCAGACGACAAGCGAGGAGGGATGCCATGCGCACAGGGGGATCTGATTGCTGAGCTGCGCCAGTTTGGTTTTTTTTAAACGTGCCATTTGATATCCGCATTAGCACTGGCCGGGTGTTGGATTGGTTACACGAATGCTCTCAAAGTCTAGATCGTGCAGGTGACTGCGTTCGAATCTCGCCCTTCTTTTAAGAGTGAGTTCCAACCTTGGCATTGTAAGGTGGAGAAATGCGTGACATTGAGATTCGAGGGAATCTAGTGTGTTATTGAATATACTAACAAACGAGCCAGTGTCTGATCAGGCACTTTGACAGCTTTAAAGGTTGACTTGTAGAGTTTATGATTTCCACAAAGCCTTCCATAGACATGAAGTAATCTTTTTACACAATTATGAACAATGAAGGTTATTTGTTATTACCAATATTCAAGTCATCAACCATACCCCAAATAAACACTAGGTTTTATCAACACTCACACTCTTATCTATGAATGTATTCATTGTATGGAGTTGATAGTCCATACCACTTGTTTGTCCAGTTCAATGCATACAAGGCTCCAATGATTATTTGATTCGTATGGCAACACCAGAGTTGTGACCTGAAGCACCGGGACAGTGGACAAACCATCTCTCCAATGTGCCATGAGGGATGTTTTTTATTCGGAGTGGCACAGACAACTGTGGATCTAAAACATATATTTCAGTATGGGTTTCTTGAGGGAGTTGGCTCTATATCAAGCTACAATAAAAAACAAGATTTAATTAGAGACCAAGTACAAAAAAAAAAGGATCTTAAAGGTAGAGAAGAGCACTTACTTTAGGCATAAATAAACAATAGACTCTATAATTTGTGCATTGGGATCTTTCAAAATCCCAATATCAACAAAATCCAGTGCTAATTGCCTAGTACCATTAGCAAGGGGAATGGTTGCTAACAATCCTTCTTTCATGGAATGTAAAATATCATTGTTTCTTTCATTGAAGTCTGTGGTAACTTGCCCATAATTTCTCCTTTGGGTCTCTTCATCAGCAGTAGCAGACTGTATCTCTTTAATTTCTTTGCTTCCAGGTAATGTCTTTCTTCTTGCTCAGCTCTGGCTCTGGTGTTCACATCGTGAGTAACCTCATGAATCTTAACCCCATGATCCCGGCGGCCTGGTAGTATTAGCAATATATCTTTCATTTTGGGATCAATAAACTCATTAGGGATAAAGAGCTTATCGTATCTCCAACGTACTCTCTTGAGAGTCTCACTGTCCTTGTCCATTATTGTCACCCGGTGAGCATGAGCAGCAATAATGGCGATATCATCCAATAAAAAATCTTATGCTGCTTCTTGAAGACAGAGTAGAGCAACAGCCTTCCATCTCGTTGTACCAGCACATGCTTTCTCACAAATTTGCCTTATTGCTCTTTGGAAAGGAAGTTTAGGGACACAGCTCAATACATTTCTAATCTTTTCTGATCTCCTCAAAATAAACCCAGGTTCTTGGTCCCTTCAATATCTTCATTAGTTTACTTGAAGTTTTCTTCTTACTAGCAGAGCTTCCACATGCTTTTTGTTTGAAGGTTCAGTTTCAAGAACCACGAACAAAGCTATGGCTCTTTGATACTTTGGTTGCTTCAGCTATGCTTTATGGGGTCCAGGTTTGGGGACCATCTGTGAATCATGACAGTTGGAGGAACATAGAGAGACCCTTGGTATTTATGATATCCCGGATGATTAGAGCCAAGGCCTACATACCACATGCGATTATTCGAGCGGAGGTAGCCGGCCCTCCTATAGAGATTGAGGCTCTTACCAGATCAGTGTCCTTTATGCACAGTCTATGGGATACACATAGAGGCAGATATACTAGATTGGCTCTTGAGTCCTCTAGACAGTTAGCGATGCAGGGAGACGCATCATGTTGGTATGCGCAGATGACCTCATGGTTTCAGAGGCATGGTCTCAGCATGGATAGATTGCCTCCTTTTCAGTATTCCTTGGATGCACTCTCCCTGCCAGTCACACGGACGGAGATCACTAGACTCATTCGTCAGGATCTTATACAGTTGGACACCAGGAGGACATGGGTAGAGCGGATGCAGGAGTTGGGCACGAAGATGGCTTTCTACAAAGAGCATCTTCTCCCAACTTTCGGGAGATGGGTTTGTGACTCGTCCGAGCTACATGGACACTCATTTGTCTCATGGTCTGTGATGTGCTATTGGTCAGATTCGTACATCTGCACAACAGCTGAAGATTGAGACGGGTAGATTCAAAGGAATACCACCGGAGTCTAGGATATGCCAACTATGCGGTAGAGAGCCAGAGACAGAGCTACACTACATATGCCACTGCACTGTGTATTATGAGATACGAGGGCGCTTCCATTGCTTATGCAGGGAGGGTTTTGGACCCCTAGATAGAATCATGAGGTATCAGGATCAGAGATGCCTTGGCTTATATCTACTTGAACTACACCGACATAGAGATAGTCTGTTGAGGAGACATGGAGTACGACAGATCACAGACTTCTTTGGATCGAGGGAGCGAGGAGACCAACCACCAGCACAGGGTTGTACCCCCATTCATACCAGAGGCACCCTCATTGATAGGGCGACTGAGCTCGGGAGATCGAGACGACCACGTCCGAGACACAGGAGCACACTCCATCGACGCAGACTCCAGAAGAGGATCAGAGGCATTCTAGCACGACACCGAGATTGTCATTGAGGGCCTATTCTACATTTTCACATTTCACACTTCATTTTCAGTTTTCATTTTTTACATTCAGTACTTTTTGTACTTGTACTTCAGACATTGTATTAGATTCACCACTTTTTTACATTCAGTACTTTTTGTACTTGTACTTCAGACATTGTATTAGATTCACCACTTTGTAATTAATGGTCTCATAAGTCATTTTGGCCTTATGAAGACGTTAATATATCATTTCATTTCATTTCTCTCTTATCATGAATTCAAGTGTGCATTTGTTACTATAAATGTACACGTATTTTTGGATTGTTAAAAAGTACTTATTGTGGTCTTATCACCCATTTAATACATGTCCTTGTAACATGTGTACGATATATTTAGCTCGCTTCGTTACAAATGCCAAGGGTAATGTCTATTATTGCATGAAAAGGAGAGAGAGAGAGAGAGAGAGAGAGAGAGAGAGAGAGAGAGTAACTCGTGTGGTCAAGCTAAATACAAACCTCGAGAGAGAGATAGAGGCTAGAGAGAGAGAGAGAGAGAGAGAGAGAGAGAGAGTAACTCATGTGGTCAAGCTAAATACAGACCTCGAGAGAGAGATAGAGGCCAGAGAGAGAGAGGGAGAGAGAGAGAGAGACTTAAGAAGGCCTCTGCCTCCTTCAAGGTGCAGGAATCAGAAGCTTGAAGACCCAAAATAACATTCCCAGTCCTGAACCTCTACTCCAACAGCAATGTCTAGCCCTGGCAAAGGTAAAGTCGATCTCTTCACTTTCAATTGGTCCATAGTTTAGTTGTGTCTAGGGATTGTGCTTCAAAATGTAAAAGACCATTTTACAATTTACCAATCAACATTGGATCACGGCGCGCCAGTAATGTTATGGAGATTCGTTTACATATTCCGCGCGCCGTGATCCTCTTTTGATATTTACAAAGGTTTTTTTTTAAGAATAATATTGTAGGTATTCCAATGCATGAAAGCCCGTTAAGTGGATCACGGCGCGCCAGTAGAGTTGTGAACGTTAGTTTACACACTCCGCGCGCCGTGATTCTCTTTTGATATTGTACAAACTTTTTTTTTGAAAAAAAAAATTCTTTGATGTTTTGGTAGCTATTCTATTTTATGAAAGCCCATTAAGTGGATCACGTCGCGCCTGTAGCTGTGTTGATTTTGGTTTATGTACTCTGCGTGCCGTGATTCACTTGTATGGCTTTTGCTCTTCACAAATATAAAGCAGTTTTGCATTTTATCCATACTAATCATCTTATGTTATAGTCTATATGATTAGTTGGGAATAACTATGAGATACCTAGCTATAGTTTGTTCAAAACTTACACGATCATTTGGTGCT
The DNA here is from genome assembly GCF_014529385.1 of Adiantum capillus-veneris. NCBI lineage: Eukaryota > Viridiplantae > Streptophyta > Polypodiopsida > Polypodiales > Pteridaceae > Adiantum > Adiantum capillus-veneris. The sequence goes on along the minus strand of NC_140947.1, from coordinate 94,522,906 downwards.
CTCCTTTTTATTTATGTTTGATGAAACTTATATTTGTCAGTATGAAATAAATGGGCAGGATTAAGATCACAAGGAGGAAGAGGTAGAAAATAGATCCCGAGCGCATTGTTGGCCAAGCAAACCTTTCGAGAAGACTGCCGGAGCTGTTAAAAACATCAATGAAGAGGAATGTAGACTTCACAGAACCCATTGATATATCTGCTGCAGAGCTTGCCATGAGTTTGGAGGAGCCTGCTCTGAGTTTGGAGGAGCTTGCTCTAGGTTTGGAGAAGCCTGATACTGATCCATCTGTAGAAATGGAGTCTCCTTCTTATCGAAGTGGATTTTTCAGCACCTACTTGCAGAGTGCCCAATCCAAAAGAAAAAAGAGACAGTGATTTATGAAGACCCTATAGTGATTGATGAAAGGCTTTTAGATTTTGCAGTTCCGTTTGGGGTTGGTGATAAGTTTGATTTGGTCTCTTACATTTTTAACGCTCCATTTAATCTTGATGTGTTTATAGTTGAATAGAGTGAACACTTGAAGCTGGAACGAGAGAAGTTTGAGCTTCACACTCAAGAGGGCAGGGTTAATGTTGGTGAAATGATGGTAGTCCATTTAAAAGACTGTGATCCTAAAAGAAAGTTTTACAAGAAGTATAATTAGCTGCCTCTTATGTACAGTCCCAATTGGTGCAGCTTACATGAACCGGAGTGCAAGCTGATTCAAGAATCCTTTGGATTTCTAATATTTTTAAATGGATTATTTACAAGTCTTATGAAAGTTCCTAAGGTGGTCATGGAGGAACACGATTTACCAGCAGATGAAAAAGAGGAAAAGAATGAGGAATATATTGAAGTGACAGAGATAGAGGAGTCCATTGATCTTAAAGAAGAAGCAAAAGAGGTGAAACGAAGCAATCTTCTCTCAGTGAAAACCTCAGATATCAAGCTACCTCTAGATGTGTCAGGTTTCAATGAGCGGCAAGCCACCTTAATGCTACCAGGAGTGCCAGAGTTTAAATTTGGAGATAGGTTATACATTTTCCTTCATGATATACAAAGTATTTTTTGTTTATGGGAGGACTCTACACTGGCCACTATCTCCAAGTATCAGGAGGAGAGGAATGGATTTGTTTCAGATGACAATAGTGACGACGAAGCAATGGAGATCTCCAGTAACCCACTGGACTGCCTTAAACTCTGCTTTGAAAAGACAGAAAAGTATAAAGAAAGCCTTCCTGATGAAGCCACATTTTAAACTATGTGAAATAATCTTAAGCCATAAACTAGTAAACAGGATATGGAGGATTGGTTTAAGCGACCAGCGCAGGAGTCAACCGGATCAATCAACCTATGGAAGGATGAGCTTTTTTTGCAAGATGAAAGTTCCATGGTATAAAATCCTTCCCCCCCTCCCCCCCCATCTCTCTCTCTCTCTCTCTCTCTCTCTCTCTCTCTCTCTCTCTCACATACACAAACACTTCTTTTGTTTACATTCATGGATTGCTGAAAAGGACGACTTTCTTCGTCGTCGAAGAAGACAGTTCCATGGTAGGGATGCAGCTCTAGGACAATATCTTCTTAGTTTATGTGAAACACCCATCCTAATCTTCCACAACGGAATGTCACAAGAGGGGAATATTGCAACCTATGCTTTCAAGACATTATCTCGCTTCTTAGGTGGTCCAATGCTGACAAAGTTATCCTCGTCGGCAAGGTTTTTGGGAGAGAATGTTTTGGTTACTCGCCAGGATATACTGAGGCCCGTGCAGCATATTACTACACATACACAACAATGGCATTATCTTTAGGGAAAGAAAACCCTACTGAACTCTTAAGAGTATGGCAAACATTTAATGATCAGATACAAGGGCGAGGTTCCAAATGATATTTGCAAATTATCAAAATGTTGAAATAGTTGTGACACATATTGAATTTAATTCTACAGGCATTTGTGGTACATCCGATCATCTAAACTCTTAACTCTCTTGTTCCACCGATGATTGGCATATTGCATTGTCTTTCTCCACCTAATTTGACTTTCAAGAGTACTTGAGTTGTTGAATGCATCTGCTCGCTTTCTTTTCTGAAGTTGCAAATGTCTGATTGCCTGTACGGTTGCTGAAGAGGCCAATACTTGCTTTTGTTGCATGCGATAAATGATTCTGCGATAAAACCACTGAAATAACTCCTTCAGACTGTTTGCTTTATTTTGAGAGCCTCCATGCCATGTGTGTCTGAAGTAGGCATTTCTAGCCATGTAATGAGACTTCTCCAGGCCTTGGGTGTTCCATATTCCCATACTTTTGGATGAAGTATGGCAAATGATTGAAATAATGTGCTGCAAAACAAGAAATTTATTTAGAAATTTAAACACAAACTTAGTACTAAGACTATCTGAGGTGCTTTGAATTTACCATGTAATGAGTGATTTGAGTGTCAGTCCATGCTGTCTTGAGGGATTTTTTCAGTAGCTGAAGGTTCTGTTTAAACTTGCTGAGATTATCGTGCGACCAATCATCATTCTCACACATTTGAAATAATATGTCAGTGGAACGCCACACGTCACCCTTTGCATTGCGAGTTGTTGGCTCTTGATCTTTCACTGCTAAATGAAGTTTTTTCCAGTGCATATACTCAACTTTGCTAATGTAGGTAGAGTGATATACTCTCCCTCGCTTTGTTAGCTTCACATCTTTCATACCTTAAGGTTTAGATAGAAAACGGTGTGCCTTGACCCCACCTATGGATGGTTTGCAGGGTACATCTTTCTCATTGGTTGACCTTTTTTCATCCCGTTGTATTTTCACATTGCCCCCATGTAGACCAATATTTGACAAAACTAGTTCCAAAGCCTCTAGAGCGACTTGTCATTCAGATGACTTCTTGATTTTCCAAGCAAACCCAATGTACAGATATACCAACTTCTCTACAATTCGGCAGAGACCATGCATTGTACAAATAAGGATATTAACAAGTGGTATATCCAGAACTGGTCGGAAATTAAAGTCTTGATTGTGACGAGTAGGAGCCTTTCGCCACCACTTTGGGTCCATCACTTTTGCAAGCTCCATGCAATACAAGCATGGAGACTTTGCCATGGCACCCATTCCATAATTATACATACACTTCAGTGTTTTGAGGTCACCTGCAAGATGCCATTGAACTTGAAAGTCTCCTCTCCCATCTACAGCCAATACCTCTCCTCGATTCATTTGCCTATCAATGATATCTGGAATAGGGTTTTGATGGAGCACCCAAAATAAAATGTCATGGTCTTCTTTCTTTACCTGCAAGATCAGTCCTTATGAGATACGAAAAATAAATCTAAAATTTAAGTACAAAAGAGGGCTTGCTAGAGCTGCAAAATTGGAGATAAGTGGATTACCTGAAATGCACCAAGCCACCATATGTTTGTTTTTTATTGAACACTGAAGTATGAAGGGTCATCAGTGGGACATTTGGAAAGGGCCCTATTCATTAATCTGATTGTAACTCGCTCTAGCTTCTTCTCTTTAAGAATCTCACACTCATCTAGCTTCAAAACAAAATGTAGAACGCCACCTGTTTTTTCGAATGTGATATTGTAGAACTCTACCATTCTAGTTTGCAACAAAGTGAGGTCCATGAAGATATTGTTGTACTTATCATAAGTGACAGTAGTTCCCTGTGAGCTATAAATATCTTGAATATGAAATGGACATCCAATGAAGTCTATCTGTTCATTATTGAGCTATAGTCTTTCCTTCCAAACACTTGCAGCTGTTGGTAAAAGCTTCTTCACAAACATGGAAGAGATAGACTGTTGAATAGCTGAGTAACCTCTTTTACTAACTCCAAGGGAGTCCAATGTACCCTGTATATGCTTGGCAGGCACTGCATTCTTTGAAATGAATCTGTCAACGACATCCCATTGCAAAACCTTAAACTTTTTGTCATGCATGTTATCCTTTGCAAGACCACTAGTTATCAATGGCTTTAACTGCTTTCCTACATCGGCCTTCGGGTCTATGTTTTCTTTGTGTGGATAGATGGAATCTCTACAAAGAAAGCATAACTAACATAAATAAAAACTTACATTAATTTAAATTTATTAGACAGTTTACAATGCTCACCTCAATGCTTGGATTCTTTTCTTAAGGCCGCCAGAGCCTACCTTCAACGTTTCAAGATTCCAAAGTTTCTTCTTTCGCACACGAGTGCCTAACATTGTCTCTTTGTTTTGTAATGACCGTACCTTTGTTTGCAAGACCTGTGATTCTTGTGTGTGCTGCATTACAGTCTTTTGGTCCTCATGATGCAAGTTTGAAAGTCTCTGAATCTCATTTGCTTGGTGCTTCACCATGTCTTTATAAGTTTCTGATTTGTTGTTTAGAGCTTTACAATAGCCAAGCAATCCATTCTCTCCATTACGTGCAAAGGTCAATAAGTTAATGGGATTTGAAAATGCTAGGAAAGCATTTGTCATGGGATTTAATGGATAGAGTGAGCATTTTGTCCAAATATCTAAGTGTTTTGCTCCCTCTGCTCTGAGTCTCTCTGTCATGATCGGTGTCACTTTGATGTTAGTTTTACCTCGCTTACACAGTGGCGTATATTGGGGATCCAGGTCAATGTGAAGATGATAGAAGGGTCTTTTAAGGAGGACATTTGTGGGGGTGGAAGAAGAGGCCATGCATGCAACAGGGCAAGAAAGGAAGGATTTCTTTAAGGTTAGCGCACAAACAGTGAGAGAGTAAGGAGAGAGCAGGTTTGGAAGAATACGTCCTATTTCCTTTTAGTCGACTATACATTCCATGTACAGGAAACTTCCTCCAATTCTAAGACGTTCATTAAATGCAACTGAAAACGATTTATTCTTCAATCATCACGGTCGTTATGACACTGTGGCAAGAATCTACTTGTAAGTGCACTTTTCGAATGGTTATTCCAAGTTTATAATTGCTTTTATTACACCTATTTTCTAGAGAGAGAAAATCAAAATTCTATTTTTCTTAGAAGGCCCTCCAAATGACCTCCGAAATTTCCTAATGTGTTCCTATTATCGGCGTTCCATTCGAGCTTGTGCCACTATAGCAGGTCCCCTCCATGACCTGACAAAGAAGCGGATTCCATTCCATTGGGGGTCTGGACAAAAACAAGCTTTTGAAAAGCTTAAGTATCTACTCAGTCACGGACCTATTCTTACCGTCTCTGATCTTCGCAAACCTTTCGAGGTATACTGCGATGCATCTGGAGATTGTGTCGGAGCAGTTTTGAACCAAGAGGGTAACGCCATAGTCTACGAAAGTCGGCGCCTTAAAGATGCAGAGTTGCATGCTTCCATATATGAGAAAGAGCTAATGGCAGTAATTCATGCTCTTTCCATTTGAAAACATTATCTGTTAGGAGTTGATTTTATTATTAAGACAGATTATCAGAGTCTTCGCTACTTTCTCACACAGAGAAAGTTATCAAAAAAGCAGATGAGATGGGCCAACTTTCTTTCAATGTTCCATTTTCAGATTTTACACACTTTTGGAACAAAGAATGCAGTTGAAGATGCTCTATCCAGGCGTCCAAAGATCAATGCAGTGACAACAATTTATCATGAGGAACTAGAATCTCTCAGTGAGATGTATCCTCAAGATCCAAACTTCGTTACAATTTGAGCAGATCTTCAAGCTGGTCACTCAAGGCCACCTTATTCCATTAGGGATAATACGCTCTATCGTCAACAAGCAATATGCATAGCTCAGCCCTTACGACAGAAGGTGATGAATGAAGCACATAATTCTCCTTATGCCGAGCATCGGGGGATTGTTGCTACCACTAGTGCCCTCGAAAGATATTTCTTTTGGCCAACATTGTGTGCGGACATTGAAAAATATTTACGTGATTGTTTAGTTTGCCAAAAAGTAAAATATGACAGACATAAAGTTTATGACAAGCTTCAGCCACTCCCTGTACCTAACACGCCATGGAAAAGTATTGCCATGGATTTTATTACGGATCTTCCTAGATACAAGAATGGAAACGATGCAATCTGGACTATAGTAGACAGATTCAGTAAGCAAGCACATTTCCTTCCAGTAAAGAAGACGATCAAAGCTAATCACATGGCTAGAATATTTCTAGCTCAGATTTTTAAACACCATGGATTGCCAAAGACTATTGTCAGCGATAGAGATCCTCGCATGACTAGTTTATTTTGGCAAGCATTGTTCGAAAACTTGGGAATTAAGCTTGATTTTTCATCAACTTATCATCCTCAAACAGATGGTGAAAGCGAAATCGCTAATGCCACTGTTTTAGACCTCCTCAAGTGCTATGTCTCGGAACAACAATCCGAATGGGAACAATACTTACCGATTTTGAGTTTGCATATAATAATACCATACATTCCTCAACTCGTAAAGCTCCCTTTGAAATTATTTATGGGAAGCCACTCTTACTTCCTATTATGGTTACCAAAGAAAACATCTTCGCCGCAGATGAATTTGTACGCAATATTGATATTGCCTATCAACAAGTAAAGCAAGCGATTCTTCGTACTCAAGAGCAACAGAAGAGAAAAGCAGACAAGCACAGAAGGAATCTCAATCTTGAAAAAGGACAATATATCTTGCTTCGGTTTGAGAAAGCTAGATTAAAAAAGCAGGTCCGAAAAGGGAAAGTTGTAAAACTTTCCCATAGATTTTACGGCCCGTTCAAAATTACAGATAAAGTCAATGACGTGACTTTCAGATTGGATTTGCCTTCTCACTGGCGCATCCATAATGCTTTTCATGTAAGTCTCCTCCGACCATATGTTGGATCTCCTCCAGTGGCGCTAGTACAAGAAGATACTCCAGAAGTCAAAGAGACTAAGGAAATCCTTTAACCTGAACAAATAATATACCACTTTGAGAGACAACTAAAGTCGGGGAGCCTACATCGAAAGTATTGAAAGAATTACACCCCTTTAGATGCAAAATGGATGACTGAGTCCGATCTCAAGGACTACCCAGGCATCTTGCACAGTTATGTTGACGCTCTACAGTTGAGGTCAACTGTTTAGAACCAAGAGGGATGTAACTATGTCAGACTTTGTAAATAATTAATGTATTTACGAGAAAAAGAATTATCTAATTAGTTGTGTGCACATCAGAATAGATCTAGCAGTTTTGGGGCCTCAGGTGCGTTCAAGTTTGGGCCAGAGCACCTCAGGGAGACTCTAGCAAAAAATACCCTGAAGACCCAGTGATTCGGAAATCGGGTCTTCAATGAAGGGGTAGATAGTAGCCTCAGTTTTCAAGCTCAGACAATTACGCGTGTCAGTGCAAGCACAGGAATGAGATGCGGTCCTTAGAACAATAGTAATCCTAAGGCCTGAATTATTTCACGGCCTTAGAATAAGTCAAGTAAATTATTTTAAATTGTCTATGTTGGACCAAATGGCGGACAAGTGCGAACAGGTAATGCCAAAGCAGTGCTGGTACGGCATTGCGCTGGGGAGCAGCTGACATTTTCATTGGTTGCATCTATGTGTGCAGTTGTGCACTTAATTGCACATTTCATTAATTAGCATAGAACTTTTAAAGTCAAAAGTTAAATGGTTTTTAAATTATTAAATAAGTGTGCCATTTGGCACACTTACCCATGCAATCTCTCTCTCTCTCTCTCTCTCTCTCTCTCTCTCACTTCCTCAGGTTGGTAGTACACTACGCTTCCTAAGTTGAACGTCCTCTACGCAGTGAAGCTCTCCATTGAAGCTTGAGAGCAGCACCTTGTGGTGTATGTGGAGGCTCTGAGCACCCATCACCTAGAACAAGGCCTCTCATGGTTGTAGGCAGCTGTGGGAGAAGTTTCATTGCGTAAAGTAGTAGAAAACTCTCTTTCTCCCTCGTCTAGCTGTTGCAAATTCTATGTTTTCAGCCCCTAATCACCTGTATTAGGGTGAATTTCAGCAAATTCTTAATAGAATCTTATTCCTCACTACCTACTCTACACATACACAAAGTTTGGAGCGTTTCCATCGTGAAAAGGACCTCTATTTCAACATTGGAACGCGCTCAGGTAACAATTTCTGGTTATGTGCAGAAAATTACAGCAAGCGTGTGTGCGTGCGTTTTGCATGTTTCTTTCGTGGGTTGACTGTAGGAATGAGTATGTTCGAAGAGACATAGTTAGCGGAAGATAGACTCTCGTTTATGAGAGCTTCCGATGAGTTTGTGGAAGGTAGACTCTCGCCCACGAGAGCTTCCCAAAATCTCACTGAAGAGGAAAGATCCTCTCGGTTGTCAGAGAGCAGTTCTTCTACTCTCTCAGTCAGAAGTAGAAAAAGGACAAGAAAGAATGGAGGACGGGCTTTTGACCCGTTCCTGTGCTTGTAAAGATTCTCCCTTAGTAATAAAGATATTGTCTTTATGGGGGGGACCAGCCCATCTTCTGGTTCCCAATGATGTGTCAAGCTTTCTCTCTTTCTCTCCAAAGTCTCTTGAGTGTATAAATTGCATTTAATAGTCAGTCTTTTCGCTTCCGTATTTTTGTGACAGATAGGGCTGCCCTATAGCCCCCTTCCTCTTTCTGTTCTATGCTCAGGCGATGAGCAGATTCTTGGTTTCAATGCAGGTTGGTTTGTGTTGCTTAGCGCTCCCTATTCGGGGCGATGAGCTACTGGATGCTGAGTTTGCCGATGACGCAGCTTTGTTCTTGGAGGGCTAGGAGGCCAACCTGCACAGGTGTGAGCAGACTCTTGAGACGTTTTGTTGTGCATCAGGCGCACTGATCAATTGGAGGAAGACAGTGGTTTTCTGAGTTGGCAGTGCTCCAACGCCTGATTGGTTGCCAGGTGAGGGTTTTAGATGGATTCCCCCAGGGACTGCAGTTCGCTACTTGGGTTATCAGGTTGACCTGGACTTGTCTCCTAAGCAACAGAGTGCTCCCCTCTTGTCCATCAGGAGGAAGATGCTACATTGGAGTTCAGCACGACTCTCTTTGGCAAGCAGAGTTGTAGTGGCCAACCAGGTGTTGTTGGCTACTATGTGGCACATTACATCTTGTTGGATCTTTTTGAGCTCCTGCATCAGCCAGTTAGAGAGGCTGATCAAGAACTTTCTTTGGTCAAGGCGGGACATCCAGCTAGCCCGGGCCAAAGTAGCCTGGCAGGCCATCACTTTACCATGTTCTCGGGGGGGTTGGGGATCATAGACCCAGCATAGCAGAGCAGAGCCCTTCTTGGGAAGTTTGTTGTCAGAGGACTGCTTCCCCTGAATTGCAAGTGTCTGGAGCAGCTAAGGTGGATAGCTTGATCCAACAATAGGCCCCCTTTAGAATTTAGTGCCTCCCAGACGTATCCAGTGTGGTGTTGTTGGAGATACTTTTGTAGGTGCCTTCCAGAAGTATCTTGAGTGGAGATGGTGAATGAATCAACTGGTTGTCTCTACGTGAGTCCTTTGTGGGTGGCTATGAGGTGGCCATATTAGTAAATTTGCAATGGCTTTTGGACAGAAAGGGATATAGCAGTTAAGCTATAGAAATCTGAGCATTTCTCCTCCATATTTGTGAATAGGTACAGGTATAAAGAGAACCCCCTTCACTCTTGACTGTGTAAAGTTTGGTACTCGATAGCGTTTGATCAGTGCCTACCTCTAAAGCAGTAGTGGTACCTAGTCTAAGCAAGTATCATGTTCATGCCTCAGCCCACTTTTAATTTTTGCAGGTGCAGCCAGGTCACACAATACTCGTGCATGCTGCTGCGGGAGGAGTTGGTTCCCTGCTTTGTCAATGGGGGCGCGCCCTCGGCGCAACTGTCATTGGGACTGTCTCAACGGAAGAGAAGGCAGCTCAAGCACTTCAGGATGGATGTCATTACACCATCCTCTACAAAAGTGAGAACTTTGTAGATCGGGTGAAGGAAATCACAAATGGAAAGGGAGTGCAAGTGGTTTACGATTCGGTTGGGAAGGACACAATTCAAGTAAGCATTGTTTCCATGGAACTTACTTTCATTCAATGTGAGCCCACTGTTATACATGCTTCCTTGCATACCCTTGTGCACTCATTTACTGCAACATGTAGCAAAGCATATTCTACATACAAATGCATGTTAAGAAAGCCTTGTCCCCTAACACACAAGCCCCTTCTTTTGTGCTTCTTTTTGCTTTTGCCTGCACAACCATTTCCTTTGGCTTATTTTTTGCAACTGGTACTTCATTCAAAGCTTTCTGTGCAATGTGGCGCTCCTTTGCTTATCTATCCAAAAGTTTGTGTGATTTGCATCTGCCTTGTTGATGATGCCAGATTTGTCGGTTTTTTGCATGTTATGATTTCAAGAACGGAAACTTTCTTCCTGAATCCTCACGTATAGGTTTTGGGCTTTTTCAGGGGTCATTAGATTGTTTAGCCTATCGTGGCTACATGGTAATATTTGGGCAATCATCTGGCATTCCTGACCCAATATCTTTGTCTGCGCTCCAATCGAAGTCGCTATTTTTAACGCGTCCAACAATGATGCATTACATTGGAACACGAGATGAACTGTTGGCAACTGCTGGGGAGGTTTTTACCAATGTGGCCTCTGGGATACTGAAGGCTCGGGTGAACCACACATATCCGCTGTCTCAAGCTGCTGAAGCCCATTGTGATTTGGAATCAAGGAAAACCTCTGGATGTATCATTTTGCTCCCAGGATCTGCAGAGTGAAGCTCAGCTAGTGTGTTTAGCCTTGGTAAGGGTCACATTTAGCAATCTTGAGTTCATAAGAATAAAAGGCTCACATTATGTGAGTTTCAATAAGGGAGTTATGACTGAAATTTGTGAGTCATTTTGAACATTGTCCTTAATGAAAATAAAAGGAAGTGGAGGAGAACAAAATCTCATAGTCACAAGGGAACGCGTTCCCTAGAGGGAGCCGCTCTTGTTCCCGCCTCTTAATGACTTGAGAGATTGTGTAAGCATTATATGTGAACTAGGTTCATGTGAGACAAATATATGCAACTACTGTTAGTTTCCTTTGAGATTATTTCTTTATTATGCTTTTCTTTCAATCATTTGGAAACAATTCAAGCAATAAACGACCTTCCCAAGTCTGTTCCCTTCTACTCGAGCATGTGGTTTCCGTTCTCATAACGCTCCCGTTCCCTTGTGACTATGGAACAAACATCAGCATGTTGAAATTCTGTGGTTTTCTCGTCGCAATTGTAATGTATCTAGCATACTTTCATATTCAATAACATATCCTACCTTGTTAGGTTACTATAGCATTGCAATTGTTTCTGTAGAATTTCATGATAGCGTCTCTTAAATAAACTCTTTAGCTATAATTTTTGATGTTGAGATAAAAATGCAACCGAACTTAGGACAACCTACTAGTATATTGAAGGAGTGGTGAAATATAACTCTTCATTCTCGTATATGTATAAAAAGAATCATGAAAGTCCTTGAGTGCATAGCAAATGTGTACATGTTTGATAGCAATGGTATTTTGAAGCAAAGGTGAGCAATTTCTAGGACACTAGTTCTAAGGTTGGCAAGATCACTCATCAGGATCCAAATCCGTCGAGCATAGGAATTTCCACCACCTAATTAGCTATTCAAATGGAGCCTGGAAGACGAACCCATCATGCCTAACATGAGTAAAAGGTCAACTTTTTGGCTGGCCTTAGTGGAGAGGGCCCGGGGCCGCAACACTAAGTGGCACAGGGTATTTAATGAAGCTTGAGAGATGGGATCGATAGCGGGCACGGATTTGCGCAGATCTCGAAGGCGTGGACGGCCCACAAAAATCAAACCGTATTCACTTTCTCATTCCCCACGCCCGTGTGGGTTTGGTGGTCCAACCCTCCACTCACAGCCATGAATGTGCCCGTGTTGAGCGTCGTTGAGCCATGAATGTGCCCGTGTTGAGCGTCGTTGATCCCACAGCTTGGGCTTCATTAAAGACCCCGTGCGTACTTCATTTATGGCCTTACAAGTGGACGGCCTAGATTTTTTTGTACCTCCCATTCAGTAAACGATCTTGTATGTGCATGCAGCACTCTGGAGTTATGGCGCAACAGTTGTAAGGAGCAACGTGCAGCCAGAAGCCCCCTAGCAGTGGCCTTCTACTCTGAGTCTGAGGCTTTAATGTTTCTTCCTTCGGCCGTTAAATGCAGTAGTCACTATTTTGGCATCCAATACAATCTGCTCCAAGTGAGCCACAAAACTTCTCTGCCATAGCAATTTCTCTTCCTGCTGTATTTTTGGCTTAGAAAAGCAACTACAAAAGAGAAAACCAAAATTAGAATCTACTTCTTTCAAATCCGCGAGAGTGTTGGTGATGGCATTGGCAAAGATTCTGAGGAGGAGGTTCCTCTTTTTCAGTATTGCAAACGTTCAGCCTTCAAGAGGAACTGCCTCGTGTGGAAAAGCGAGCCGTGCATCACAGCTGCAGCTGCATAGGAGATTATGGAATATAGCAGCCTGCAAGCACTGCCATTGCCATCACCCACAGGGGGAGGTTCTTATCCCTTTGCCATCACCCACAGGGGGAGGCTCTGATCCCTTCCAAATATTAGCCATTTCCATGGTCGGGCAACGGCTGCGTACCATCGGGCAAGAGCCTCGCGTAAGCATCACGGTGGCCACCTAATTGATTTACCACTTGTTGGGAACAACGGAGAGAACTTGCAACAACCAGCTAGGAACCTTCTCCTCGGGTGGGTCACCCGAGGAGGAGGATGCACTTGAGTGTCCATGGGCAAGAGCCCGAGCAACGTGAACACCAGCACAAGGTGTCCCTCTAGAGTGTGACCCAACGGGGGATTTGAACCCACGACCCCTAGCTTGACAAGCCAAAGCACCTGAGTACGTAGGGAAATTTAGTTGTGTGAGACCTGGTTGGCTATGTGCTTGGAAAGTGCACAAGGAAACTTGCTTCGTCAATATGGATGCAAAAACTAATCTTTGTGTTGGGAATTTGTCGCCCCATTAACCGCGTGCTTGGCATGCTGCCGTCTGTGTCATGCATACCATTGTGTGCAAAGAATGCCGATGTAGGCTACGAGGCTAGTGACCCTCAAATGCTTGCTACTATGTCTTCAGCACCTGCACTGGCAGTATCATGTCCAGGTCAATGCTCAGCTGGAGGAGAGAGTAGTTTGTTGTGTCAAAGTCGAGGATGCAAAAGCATAGAATTGGGGAGAGAATGCATGCACGCGAGAGAGAAATAGAGAGAGACTGCTCTAAACCAACCAACTTGGCAATGAATTAGATGATTATACATCGGGGCAAAGGTGCCTATATATGCTAACTTGGGGTCCTCAAGTACCCCCTTGGAAATTGCCCTACCAAGAATCAATCAAATATATCAAAGAAACACCTAAAGACATAATAACTGATGGGACCACATTGGACATTCACTTGATATTCTGTATAGCTCATATTGGACATAAGTAGGAAGATCAAGTCGATGAAGAAACTACCAGGGACACATCAGTATCGGAGATACACCTCATAAAAAATTGAATTGTAGACCACACTACGCTCAAGGATTCCCAGCCATAAATTACAAACACATCACATCCAAGATTTTTACAAGATAATGAACTTTTGGAACACACCCTCCATAATCGGGCCAACAACAATGGATTGTGCACACATCTATAGTGTTTTGTATATGTCATGTTGGTTTCTTGATAGATGCAATGTGCTTTGGACTCCAACACACACGTTCAAACATCGATGACTTGAACTCCGAGACACGGGTCCAAACCAAGTATTGGGAGCTCCTCTCTGCCGCTCATGTGCCTCTCTTTGGTTGAAACATATTGTGGCAACCACCACCGAGCTATAGACCACGATCTAAGGCCAATGTGGCCACCACCATGTGAGCCACGCTGACCTCCTTGGTGAAAATACTCACCGTTGTCCTCGTCAAGCTTGCTTTTGCCTATGTCCTTATCCGTGCTCTTCCATTTGCTTTTGGCTTTTCAATTTCGAGGTCCAGGCAGCTAATTGAGTCCCAGTCAATGAGTTTTTTATAGCCGGAAGTTGATGTTGGATCAGGTTAGAGATGGCAAGGACGATTGGCCAAAATATGTGTGTCTCACAACACTACCCATAGAGGGCCCTTTCCTAGCCTCTCAAAAGGTTGCCCCTAATAGGTGGCTACTATCCTTGCATTTCAAAACTTTCTAAAATAGTACCTGCCATTGGACTTGGTGTTGCGTCTCAAAACGCTCTCTTTGGGGTAGCAAATATTGCCCATCAAAAAGCCCTGCATTCCAAGACAGACGAAGCTTGGAAATATGAACCAACCTTGGAGTCCTTCTACATAGGTTTTGATTTGTACGGGTCCTTCAAGATAGGTTGACTCGAGCATCCTCAAGGACCCAGAGTACTCAGTAATACATAATTGTCTTTTCTCAAAGCAAAAGAGGGATGGAGTTGCATGATATGTGTGTGTGTGTGTGTGGCTATTTTAAACTCATACTTATACACAAAAGAACACATTAGTTCAAAAGACAACTCGTTTTACAAGGGACAAGGAATAACACAAAAACAACCGAGCTTTGAATTATTTTTGTACATAGAGATGAGAATGAGGTCTCATTCTAGTGTTTTTGTACATGGGGTATTTGCAATGATTGTCTACACTGTGGCAAGGGTCAGTACATTAGTGACGAACGACAACTAAGCCAACAAAAACTCCTAAGAAAGGATAGAGTCATCACTTGCATCCATGCAAACAACACAACAGATTCTGAAGCCTTGAATACATATTACATGTGTCGATGAACCCTACCACTTGTTATCCATATCCATCTTACAACCTTTTTAACTTAAGCCAACTATCCAAAATAAATGTAAATCTTTAGAGAAGTATTACTTCTTTTTGCTATCAAAATGCCATTGCTTTAAGTACAAGGTGTGAGTGTTTTTTTTTGTTTTTCTTTTAAAGTTCATATTTTCCTTGAAATCAAAAAGGTCTTCACTCCTTTAAGATTCAAATTGAAAGTTCCCTTCGTTTACTCTACTCTGCTCGGTCTACACGTAGTTTATTAAGGCGAATCTTCTGAGATCCTCTTATTCTCCTTCCCACAATAATGTCTCCTGCAATATGGCGTTCCCATGTCTTCATCGCGCCCCATGCAGGCCTACCTCCTTCCTTCCATGCCTCGCACAAAGTACAGATTCCCTCTCCCACCCACACACACACACACACATACACTCACTGGCTGCACTATTTCGCACTGAGCTTGTCCGCTCTATGATTTGAACGATGGGCAACCTCAAGGCGCGCAAGTATGCAAACCTCTTTGGGCTCAATGAACCTCAGTTAAGTACACCTGACTACAGTGCTTGAGTACACATGAATGCAATACCAACCAAGGCGCAGAGAGAAAGCATCGGCCCCCTACCTGCTTTTCGTTCAAAACTAGAGAGAGAGAGAGAGAGAGAGAGAGAGAGAGAGAGAGGCTTGAGGCCTGTGCACTTGTCATCTCTACTCCTCGTACGTCACGAGCTTTTCCATGTGGTTGGCAGCCTGCTCATCCCTGCACACATCGCACCTGGCTTCCGGCCTCCAACAACCACCAATCTCTCAACTTTATCTCCAACAATGCGCTCATAGTCGTACAACGAAACATGTTTGGACAATATCTAAAGCATTGACAAGCTACAGACGACACTCAACACACATTGCCATAGAGAGAAGGAGGAAGGTCATCTGCACTCGATGCCTCCTTTGCAACAAAGTCTCCCTCTCTGTCCGATGCTCGCAACAAAATCTCCCTCTTTGTGTCTCTCTCTCTTCTCTCCACGTGCCTCCCCTCCCCTTCCGTTTCAAATCGACCTTGCCCCGAGGCTCGAGCTTCCAACATCCTTTCACTTTTACTCTTTAGCAATTCCACGTGCTGCCTCCTCCTTTTTCCCCCCTCAAAGCCATAAGAGCATCTACTTGAGATACCCTTTAATGCAACCCAAAACGAAAATTGGGAGGGCCTACTAGGTTATAAATAAGGTTACTATTTATCCCTATTTTGTAAGACATTTAATATTTATTCAGATTAAATTCAGATCACAAAGCCACTACCCCTTCTAATCCAAGTGTTTTACCCATATGTTTGTCCCAATGCAAAAAAATTTGGCTGATTAAAAAGGCACATCCTTCAAAGTCAATGTTTGCCAATTGCGTCAGCATAGTGTCTCAGTTAATATTTAAGCACAAAAACTTGTGATCTTGAAAGTTTTAGTGTCTTCTAAAGACACCAATGGTGGGTGCTAAAAAACCAACGAATTACAACAATTTACTTTAACAAAATACTTCCTCTCTTTTCTTTAAAAGATTTAAAAGAACCCGAGTACAGGCCCTAAAAATATCTTTAAACAAAAGAGGCCTTCCCTAGACAACAAGAACCGATTAAAGAACTTTCATATCAAAGCCAGTAAAGCAATATATTCCTTTCATTATCTTATGCCACAGTTAGGTTAATTTTCGTAGCCCTAGGGAAGAAAAAACCAAACTGTTTTTTAAAACAAATACTCCTACTCTTTATATATATTTTGAAAAAACTTGAGTTTTAAAATCAACGGTGTAGGGACAGCTTGTTCTTTTGCTTGAATAACCGTGCCATGAAAAGGAGCTATATATTGCTCAATCACTCTCGCAGCTTCAAAAACCAAAGCAGAGGAAGTGCTTTCCTTGTTTAATCCTGAAAAAATCCGTAGATCATAGAATTACACAATAATAAAAAACCAAAAAAAGGTCGTTTACAGCATTTAAGAACACAAGCCCGACTTACAAAATACCATCCCAGGAGGAGAAAGGATCCATCATTTTAACAATCGTTAGTTACAGTACTTGCTAATGTCTGCAGAAAAACTTGTAAGGTCAAAAAACTTTAAGATCATGTCGTTCATATAGAAAAATACCCAAGCAAGGCTCGACACTAACCTGAAAAATATTGTCGTGCTCGATTATCTCCATGATGTCAGTATTGAAATACTTCGATGCCACTGTAATGAAACGCCCTCAATCCTTTCTTTCACATACACACACAACGCAATCAAAGGCTAAGTGAGGGGAAAGTGTTTCCCTCACCTTTTAAATAGGGGAGCCACCTCCAATTTTTTGATAGAGACCCCCACCAAATCAACTGACTAGATTTGCACAGCGCCCAAGAGGGCACACCATGGTGAGCACCTACAGATCCTTAGAGCAAGTGCATGGTGGGTGAGAGAGAGTGTGTGAGATCATGAAGGCAACAGAGGAAGTTTGCAGAGTATGGGGGTAGGAAACGCCCTCCAGGGGGATAAATGGGGTTTACACGATTAAGACGGAGCCATCATACCATGGCAAAGCACAAGGGGTTGAGTACCCATGAGAGGTTAAAGGGGGGGGGGTATTAATAAACACCAAGGTTTTCCCCAACAAAGTAAGGGGTCCATGAGTTTCCCCAACATAGGGTCAAGTTGTGTCCCCGATATAGGGGTTTGTTCGCACCAATGATTGGGAAAAATTGAGAAGAAGTTTCCTTCACTAGCCTAGCATCAGTAGAATAATGGATTAGGCTAAGAGTATAAGGTTTCAAAAGGCTGCCACAAGAAAGTGCCTTAACATGTTGAAGTTTGAAAGAAATCAAATCCTAGCCAATAGTGATATAAGTGAGTGAGTGAGTGTGTGTGTGTGTGTGTGTGTGTGTGTGTGTGTGTGTGTGTGTGTGTGTGTGTGTGTGTGTGTGTGTGTAGCACTTCTAAATAGATACATACGTGCAAATGAACACTACCTGTTCACATACCAAAAATTCTAGGCAAATACAATGGATTTGTATAATAATCTATTTGCTGTTGAGAATAAATTTTGCACAAGGTAATGAAGAAAACTGAGTATAACAAGGGAGAAAGTAATCCCCAAGCAAGGGGAGAATCTGCTTCAAGGTAAACGATAAGCCTCATGTCATCAACCACTTAGAATAGAATGTTTTTATCAAAGAAGGTAACCCTCACATGCACCCATAGCCACAAGAAAACAATTCGTTAGCACGTGACTATACGTGACAGGTGATGTTGGGCATCCTAGTTGTTATCCATGTCGCAATGAAAAAACAAACAGTCCTCTACATGTATTTTGTTTTTTTTTAAACAGTAAGAGTCCTTGGTTTTTAGCCAATCTATCCCGGAGAGTGAGATTTCCACAAAGCTACTATATATCAAGTTAGTTCCAGATTTATTTTATAAAATTTTCCGTTGCCAAACCTTAGTTAAAAGGGTTTTAACGATATTATAAAAAACCTAAGTTTATAAAAAAAACGAAACTTGTTCTTTAACCAGATCAGGGAGAATATTACCCCATAGGAGCAAGCACAAGATAGCTCGAGACCAGTTCAGTTTTTTACGCGCTAAAACACCTCTTGAAGAGATAAAGGACAGCCTGGTTATTTATGAACAAAGTTAGAGCTTGATTTTGTTTCCTTTTCAAAGTTTAAAAGGCCTCAGTAGTATATTTGCGAAAGCCAAACCAACCCACAAGAGAACTACACATAAAGGTCTAGGACCAGCAGACCAACCTAGAGGAATCTGAAACATGAGTTTGGATTTTTTTTAAAAACACTATACCACTACTAGAATTAAGAACCAATTTAATCCTTTCAAATGCCATCATTATTCACAACTGATTCTCTTCCTATGTCACTGCTGACATAATCTTCCATAAAGTCAATAACAAAACCCTGTTTTTATCCTTGCTCATCGAGTACGTATTAAATTCAATCCCATCAACTATTTACCCAATATTAAACAGAAACTGCAGATTTGTTCTTTTTATTATGAAAAAAGGGGGGCGGACAAATTAGAAAGTATGTTTTTATAGTGCAGGGCAAGGTGCCATTCTTTGAAACACAACAACATAGCAGGGCAAGTCCAAGCATCAAGCAAGAAAAGGCCCAAACAGTAACAGCCAGAGATATAGTAAAAAAACCAGAGATCGCTCGACGTATTTTACCATAGTCACCCTCTCACTAGCCAGAGAGTAACCATAATACCATTACACCATGTTAAATGTATACTGCTAAGCTAAAGAATATAGGCTTTCATAGTCTTTGTAACCGGCATCAAGCAGGTCAAATTGTGCAAATTTATCTTTTTCTACCTGATATGAGGCCGAGTTTAAAAGAGCATAGCCTAGATCTTCTAACCATAGGGGCACAAAACCAAAAACCAGGCAAGATATTCCAAAGCTACAACATGTCAAAAAAAAAAAACCAGCTGTAAATGGTAAGCAGTTGATCAAGCTAGTGCAGTAAAAAAAACTAGACAGCCTTCGGGTATTTGAAAGCAGTAAGCAACCATAATGAAGCTAAGAATGAGAACTAGATATCACTAGGTAATTGGTTTTTCAATCTTTTTACGATTTGGCAGTACATCAATATCAAGTAAAAAATATACTAGTGAGATACCACATGTTAATTAGAGATTTTTTTTCATGAAACAGCCTTGAGCAAATATTCCATACCTACACATTCTACAAGCCGAAGAACAAAATACCCAGTATATTCAAAAACATGTTTATCAATATCTCTCAGCCAAACTGCCAGGCCCCATTCAATAGTGCTAGACCACAAAACATAAGGAATTGTTTTTAAAAAAACCACTTGTAGACTCGGAGTAGATGATGAATCCTCCATAGATTTGTCCTTTCCTTTAGGCATGATGTAATCTTAATAGTTTTAGATGTAATGAAAGATTAGGTTGAAAAATACAGCACGTTGTTGCTAAGTGAGTAAAGAACTCACCTAATCCAAAGCAGTGAGTGTTAAATAGAGGTCCATGCCAAGCCGTATTGGATGGGACCCGCCCACCTCTGCCAACAAAACCTTCCACCATCGAGGTCGCTACTCACAGCCCCTGTCTCAGGGATTGCATTTGCACAAGATCTGGAAGCGCATAGAGTAAGACGAAGTGTGAGTGGAAAAGCCTCAGAACGGGCATACACCTTTCTCTTGCAAAGGGTAGCGTGAAGCAGAATCGGCAGTACAAGCATAATTGCAGTAGTTTAAAAGTAAAAAAATAACGCTAACCAGGTGTCATAAGGTAGGGTAATCATCATTTTATTTTGGGTTTTTTAAGCAGCAAAAGAAACCCAAGTTTAAGTAATTTCTAAAAAAGCAACTACCAAAAATCCCCCTACACTTACTGCCAGTAGTGATTTAATAAGATCCAGTAAATTGGAAGCAATAGACAATTTGAAAATATCAGACAAAATTAGCTAAGTCGATGAGTGATAAAAAAATCCTAATAAGGACTACTATCCAACTCTAGATGATTGCAGATGAAAAAATCCACAATATTTCAAGAGAGACCATGGTAGGATGGCCTAGTTTGTAAGTTTCTAGGAGAAACATAAGTCGAAAAAAGCAAAGGTGAGTTAATATGTTCCGAAACTCAATAGGAGTTGGTAAGAAGAGTTGGTTTCTTGTCCGGAAAGTCACTAGGTAGGGGTTGCAATTTGGGTCTATATAAGACCGGTGTTTTCTACTTCTGAGAGCATTGTAACAAGCTAGAGCCATTTAGCAAGTTTCTTTAAAAACTTGTCTTAAGCAGTGTCTTACCCTTCATCAGCCATGGCTTATCAAGATCATATAATAGCAATAACGCTAGCCCATCTACAACAGTCAGGTGAGTCCATCAAGAGAAATACCATACTATGTTATGAGCATCTTCTATTCCCTCAATTAGGAACATCCGTTGCACATACAAAATGGTGGACATATCAAAATAGATTGATACGGGTGACCTTATGGGGTCGAGAACACTTCAAGAATAATATCCATCTCGCGATGGTAAAGGAAGCCCTGGGCTTAGGTCCACAATATTATTATGTGGAACATTTAATGAAGCGTGGATTTTTCGAGCGTTATATTTGCTAGCGCAGTTTCTTCCTCATCGTAAGATATATTTGTATCGGATTTTGGTCAACCCCCAAGAGGATATTTTAACTTCTCACCTAAGACCAAGGAGTTCAGTGCCATTTCAGCCAGCTGTATCCTTCCTTTGACACAGCGTCCTAACATATGTTTTTATTGTGACAGTTGCCTGTGTGATCATGTAATGGAAGGTTTAATTGAGATGTAAAGGTGAAAAAGAAGGGTTATATTGAATCTAAGCCAGGATATTTTTGTCCAATTTATGTAGTGAAGCATGAGAACATACTCATGTAATCTTATGTGTGTGGGCCGGGGGAGGGGGGGGGCATCATGTTCCACAACTTTAGTATGAGTTGTAAGAAGTTTTTCCATTACCTCTAGGGGAGAAAATATTTAGTTGAGTTGAGAGGTGTCACTGGGCTAGCAGCAGGCTAAGCTTGGATTAGGTAAAGGGTTCCAAGATTCCATAAACTATCCAAAGATAGTGTCTCAGGATGAGAGTAAGTGTATGGATACTAGGTATAGGTTTTAAAACAAATCATAGCAAATAGTGATACATGTGTGTGTGTGTGTGTGTGTGTTGTATTAAACTTTTACACTAAAGAACATAAAAGCTCAAAAGATAGCTGGCTTTAGACAAAGGATAGAGATTAACACAAAAAGAACTCAATCTTAGATTCATTTTGTACATCAAAGTGAGAATGAAGTTTCATTCCAGTGAATTTATACATGAGATAGTTAAAAAAATGGCTCTGAAATAGAGGAATCCAGGTTCTTCTATGTCGGACAACAGCTAAGCCAAAAAGATCCTACTTGTCTCCATATAAACAAGACAAGAGATTCCTTAGCCTTGAATACATATTACAGGTGTCAACAAACCCTATCAGTTGTTATCCGTGTCCTACTTAAAAACCTATCATCCATAGAGTGTCAATTAGAACCAAGTATCAATACTCTGCAGAAGTGGTTTGAAGCTCTTTTTCCAGTAGTTTTGAGATTAGAAGACCATCACCCCTTATGATCCGAGTATAAAAATATTTTTTTCATTTTAATTCATAATTGAAATGTGAAGTATCTAGGTGTCCTTAAAAGTTATCCCATATTTTAAAAAAAAAATAAAAGATATAAATAAATAAATATATTTATTTATTTATTTATATTTATATATAGTTTAAATTGTGATCAAATGGCCATCACCCCTTTTGACCCAAGTGTTTTTCCCATTTTTTTGAAGTGTGAAGGATTCAAAACATGAAGCCTCTTGCCAAACCATTTCAAGGGGTTTTTTTCAACTCTCAATCCTTTTGAAGAAGATGTTTTAAACAAGAATTAAATCACAAATTTTGCTCATGTATCTCGAGCCAGTCCATGAGCCAGTACCTCAGTCAATCAACTGCTTGTATGAGACTAGTATACAAGTTGTTTTGGAAAAAACAACAAAATACTATGATAGATGCAAACTAAGTATTCGAGCCAGATGTTGGTATACATTTTGTCTAATTCAAAGGTAAAAAAGTGCTACCCAATTGTAAATTTGAAAATTCACAAAGCCCAATTGACATGGTATTTACACCACTATAACTAAGGTAAGAGACAAACCAAGCACTAGCCATGGTCTATAAAATCCCCAAAAATCTCCAAGTAGAGCATAAAACAATGGGAGAATATGTATAGGATTAAAGGGCAAGTGTATGTCTTTTATCATCATAAGTATTGAACCTCCACAAAACAAGCTACTAGTTTTGTAGGATAACAGTTTCAGGTAAGGATTAGTAAATCAACTCTATGGGTAAAGTTAATAAAAGCCAAGTCGACAATTATCAGGGTCACGAGGTTGATTTAGCTTGAAAATGTACTAAACACTGAAATTTCAGCGAAAAGACCTTCGAGAAGGAGCTAGATTGCCCAATCAATCCAAGGTTACATCTAACATAGCAAAAAATGCAAAGTACAAGCATAATCCACCTGGTTCACTGTAGCCCATTATAAATGGCCGACACACACTCAACTTACTTTCCAAGACACACAAACCGCAAAGCAAATCTAAGTGAGGGAAAAGATTATCCCTTACCTTGTGTTAAATATTTGCAAGTAGAAGCCCATCCAACACTAATCAATCAGTGAGTCCCACAATATCTGCATACAAAATTGGACCAGAGTCCAAGTTTGCACGTGATGCAGCTGCAGTGTTATGATAGTAGGAGTCATTTGAGATGGCGCAGGGAGGAGAGAGAAGGGGAACCAAAGAAAATTCCTCTATGCGTAGGCATGCAAGAGTGCATGTAGAGACGTGCAGAAAACGTCTTCACGCTCGGGAGCAGAGATCAAATGAAGGAAGCATACCCGATTCAAACAGGGGTCATTACTCCATTGAAAATGAATTTAGGGATGAGGTCCCACCACAGAGAACTAGCACCTCAAGGATTTTTTAAAAGATAAATAAAACCTATTTACCTTAGCAATTTTATTTATGCCAAGATAGTACAGGAAGGGGTTCGGTACACGGGAGGAGAAAGATTTAGGATTTTTTTAAAGCATTAAGTGGATGGCATTCTAGGTCAAGTTCAATTAATGTTGAAATTTTTAAAGCTTCGAGATAGGAGTATATACGTATAGGATAGACTACTTATCAGGGGAATTTTTTCGATGGCAAGCCACAATAAAATTGACCAAGTGTAAGTAGCTCAAGTGTAAATGTGTATATAGCAATCATATCCAGATTAAGTGACTGTGTGTGTGTGTGCACGCGTGCGTGCCCCCACCCTTACCTAGGCACCATACTCAATGTTAAGGCAGTAGGTCTGTTGAGTATAGGCCTACTTCCTCATCAAGTTGATGAGAGTAGAATAATCAAGTTTGAAACCAAAAGAGATGTATCATATCAAAGAATCCATGAGTCTCATCAGAGCTATAAGTGACAATGTCTCAACAGAGAAGATTGTACTACAGTCGGAGTTTTAAGACTTTGTCAATCATTAAAAAAAAAAGGGATGTCATTCGTAGTTAGTCGTAGAAGTTGTCCATGCTTTTACCAAATTATATGGTATCCCTCAAACAAATAGTCCATCCAAGAGTAGTTTGTTTCCAGGTGAAATGTTTTTGAAATCATAAGAATCGAAATACTTATACATGGGTAGGTAATTTTGGATTAATATGCAACCTAATCGAGTCAAGGCAAAGATTGCAATAGCTGTGAGCAGGAATCCAAAATTTCTAAAGCCAGCATCCTCGTTTCCTAGCTTTTTGCAAGAACCTTGTGTTTAGGACATATGTGTTGTTGTATCTTATACACAAAAGAACATAAAAGTTCAAAAGATAACTGGCTTTAGACAAAGGACATAGATTAGCACAAAAATGACTCAGTCTTAGATTTCGTTTTTTACATAAAAAAGAATGAAGTATCATCCTAGCGCATTTATACATGAGATAGTAAAAAAAAGGTTCGAAAGTAGAGGAAGCCAAGTTCTTCAGTGCTGGACAACAGCTAAGCCAAAAGATCGTAAGTAAAGATAGAATTATCACATGCATCCATATAAACAAGACAATAGATTTGCGAGCCACCATGAATACGTATTACAGGAGTCAACGAACCCCATCAGTATGTTATCCATATACTATTAAAAAACCTTTTTAACTTGAAAACCTATCATCCATAGAGTGTCAAATAGAACCAAGTATCAATACTTTGCAAAAGTGGTTTGAAGCTCTTTTTCCAATAGTTTTGAGATCAGAAGGCCATCATCCCTTCTTATCCGAGTGTAAATAATATTTCTTTTGTTCATTCAAATTCATAAGTGAAATGTGAAGTATTTAGGTGTTTTTAAAAAAGTTACCCCATATTTTTTGACTTTTTTAAAGATATTATATATATATATATATATATATATATATATATAGAGTTTAAATTGTGATCAGAAGGCCATCATCCCTTTTGATCCAAGTGTTTTATTAATTTTTTGAAAGTGTGAAGAAGTAAAAACATGAAGCCTCTTGCCAAACCAGTTCTCAACTTTCAATCCTTTTGAAGCAAGTGTTTTAAACAAGATTTAAATCAAAGACTTCACTCTTGTATTCTAAGCCAGTTCATTAGCTTGGCAGAACCTCAGTTAATTAGCTACTTGTATGAGACTAGTATACAAGTTGTTTTAGAAAAAATAACAAAATACTATGATAGGTACAACATTAAGTATCCGAGCCAATTGCCAGCAAAAGTTTTGTCTAATTCAAAGAATTATCAAGTAAAAAAGTGCTATACCCAACCATAAATTTAAATATCCACAAAGCCCATTTGATCTGGTATTTACATCACTGTAACTAACGTAAGCGACAGACCAAGCACTAGCCATGGTCTGCAAAATCCCCCAAAATCTCAAGGTAGAGCATAACACGATGGAAGAATATGTCTAGAGTTAAAGGGCAAGTGTATGTCTTTTATAATCTTAAGTACTGAACCTCAACAAAACAAGCTACTATTTCTATAGGATAATAGTTTCACGTAAGGATCAATATATCAACTCTATGGGTGAAGTTAATAAAAAGTAAGTCTACTATTATTAGAGTCGTGCTATAGGGTTTAAGAGAAGCTAATAAATGCTATAGCTTTGATAAGTCAATACCATTTCATAGGGCAAGTATACAATATTTCTTATTTAAACAAAACACTTCTTTACTTTTAAGAAGTACCAATATATTGACCATGAAGGAATGCTGCACCATCTTCCCCCCCCCGTTTTTTCAATAAAACCAGGGAGTAATCATTAATGTTTCCAAAAGAGATTGATTTAGCTTGAAAATGTATAGAACACAAAAATTTCAACGAAAAAGCTTTGAGAAGGAGCCAAATTGCTCAATCAATCTCAAGGTTACATCTAACATAGCAAAAAATGCCAGTACAAACTCTGGTTCACCGCATCCCATTAACTAATCAAATATACATCAAACTATCAAAGTTCAAGGGCTAAGATTATAAACCAACACTAAAACACAAATATCCAAAAAATATTGAGAAGAGGTTGCAGACTCATTATTTTGTATGCTAAACCAAGAAGAATTTCCTTAATGCAACCATTTTCAAACCATTTAATGACACAACATAGTAACAACCAATCATGGAATACAAGAAACTAGAGTAGAAATTGGTTATGGGTGTTTTTTTTTTAATGAATTCGGTAAGGCACCAACCTGAGAGGTAATGTTTTTTTCAACAAGCTCCATAGTGTACTTCTTTAGGAAGGGAAACTCAACAACACCCCACACACATTCACTTGTAGCGAACCATTGTAAACGGCCGACACAAACTCAACTTACTTTCTAGGACATACACAATGCAGAGAAAAGCTAAGTGAGGAAAAGATTATCCCTCACCTTGTGTTAAATATTTGCAAGTAGAAGCCCATCCAACACTAACCTATCAGTAAGCCCCACGAAATCTGCTTACAAAATAAGCCCAGAGTCCAAGTTTGCAGGCGACACAGCTACAGTGTTATGATAGTAGGAGTCAGTTGCGATGGCAAAGGGAGGAGAGAGAAGGGGAAACCAGAGAAAATGCCACTATGCAGTAGGCAAGCAAGAGTGCATGTAGAGACGTTGGAGAGGGGGAATGGGGGAACACGCCCAGCACAAGCAAAAGGGCCTCTCTATAGCTCAGGGCACACACAGCACCCCAATCCACTTAGTGAGCACCTTCGACTCACAGAATTCACACTATCGCACACACGATCAAACACAACTTGACGCACCGCAGCGCACACGCACTCAAATAGACCACCAATCAACCCGCACCCACAAAACGGCTGCAATCATCGCCTACCCTTGCACACATACCACACACACTCTCTCTCTCCCTCTCTTTGCACACACACTCATCGGGGGGGCGCACACGCCATCACACACCCGGCATCACGTGCAACAGAACAGAGCAGGAGAAGGGGGGGGGGGGGGGGATAGCACGACAAGAAACGCCCGTTTTCAATGGGGGAAACTCACTCCCTGCTCAAAAAAACTCTATAGCCGCACTCGGCTTCACAAAATACATAGGGGGAGGCGCCCTCTTGGCCCTCTGCAGACAAAAGCCACCCTTGGCTCTTTTCCCTGTGGCTCCCAAGCCTAATGAGGCGACAAAAAGCCCCCCAAAATGATAAAAAAGACTCCTTTATAGAGGGGGAGCACCCATTTTTAGCATGTTTGGCCTCTTTCCGACACATGGCGAACTCTTTTAGACATTCTCTCACTCTCACTCGCTTTGCTCTGCTGTGTTTCTGTGGGACTTGTCCTTTACATGAGGGGGGGAGGCATTAGCGATATCGCTATTGCCCCCCTCCTCCTCAAAATTTTGTCCTCACGGGACCATCCACTGCCACGTCATCACTTCCAATTGCCGGACTCCGCCGCTGCTACCGGCGCGCGCCACCCCGTTGCCGCCACACTTGCCAACTGTCGCCGCCAAAAGCCCCGCAGGACCGCACGCCGCTCGGCAACGCCAACCTCCGCCTGCGCAGCGCCAACGGCGCTTTCCGCCATAGCCCACGCTCCATGGAGCTCCAAGCTCCTTCTCCACCTTATGATACCAATGGGAGGCATGCGCCCCAACCCATATAGCCCGCTAAGTCCGGACCCTTTTCCGCATATGGGTTCACTTGCTCGCCACGTGGCAACCCTAGGGAGTACCCCCCTTTGAGTGGCCTCCAAGGCTTTGAAAATTTAAAAAACATCTCCATGGAAAACCCACTTCTCCCCTCCTTTCTCTGGTCTGCCAACTGGCACCAGGTGATCCAATCACCGAGTTGTAAAGTGGTGCCGAGTCCCAACTTTGCCGGTCCCTGGCCGTGCCGACTCCATTGCATTCCAATTCCCTGGAGCTCGCTATCCAAGGCGACCAAAAACTCGAAAAATTATCTGCACACCTTCCATTGCCATCGGCTCCCAACTTCATCTCCCTGTATCTGACCGACCGAGCATCCGATTGACGTGCAGTCAACTCGTGCTAGCTCCACATGACTCACCCTTCCACTGAGAACTTTGACGGGGCTCATAAAACGCCAGATGGCACGTCTTCCAATGCGGTCAAGTGAGCACAGACCCGACCCCCAAAAAATGTTTAACTGACCATATCTTGCTATCCAGAGCTCCGATTTGCGATCTGAGAAGACAGGCAAGCTCCATAACTCAAGATCTACACATGTATGCGCTGACATCAGCCCGGGCCACCTACCCCCAGCTGCCCTGTCCGTCGGGGATCTGCTACACACTCTTTCTTTAAACTGCCATATCTTAAGCACCGGGGCTCCGTTTGACGAGCCGTTTGGACCAGCTTAGAAAGCCCATTGAACACTACATTCTCGCACATAAAACTCACATCTCGGGCACAATAGGTCATCAACCTGCTTGGCTCTTTGCAGCACACCTTTGGCCTAAAAAACCGCTTCGAGCATACACCTCTGCTATCCTTTGGTTGCCTAGGGCCTTGGTACCTGCCCTAGCTTTCTGCACTGCACTCACATGCTTCCTCTTCCTGGCATTGACCATCCCCTAGCTTGGACCAACTTTAGCTGCACCATCATTGCCCACCCCCTCGTTGAACATTTATGTTCAACCACACCTGGCCTTATTGCACTAGAAAAACACCTCACAAACAGACTCACTGTACACTACAAAACTCCCACCATATGTACAAAATTGTCACCTGCTACCCGCTGTCTTTGCTCATGCGGGTTGCCCAACCCCCTGCTTTATCTATAATCACCTACCAGGGTCGAACACTTTGCATTGGTCTTCTTCATCCACTTGCAACAACTTTGCATAGTGCCACACCAAGGCACACACCCAACTGCATAACCAAACTGCCATCAACATGCTTCTACGACTCTCAGCACTCCTTGGCAAACTGACCATTCGCAGCAAAGCTTCTTCAAGAACACCATATAGAGCACCTTCGTGCTCACCATCCAAAGACCTGCTTGTACCATCACTCGCGTCAAACAGACCTAACACATCTGACCCGCCCACCCATCCATGTAAAGCTAGATCCTCGTCTAGCAGATCCTGTACCTGTTCAACAGCATATTGCACAGCTACCTTTATCATCATTCCTTTCAACCATCACTCACATACCTCCTTAAAAAGCTTGGAAACCGCCTTGGAATCCGCCTCATCTGTCATAGAAGGCAGTGACTGCATAGGAAGCACCTTTAACCTGGACTCTGCATTGCCCTTCTCACCTGCCATGAACTCAATTCCAGCATCATTGAGCTCCTCCTCGTCAATTGGCCCTTCAAGGTCAATAAGCACCGCCTGATTGTCCGCTTCAACTACTTGCTCTTCTACCACTGCATCATCAGTCTCCTTCTCCATAGGCACAACTGCTTCAAACCTTTTAGCAAAATTTTGCACCTACTGCACCACCATGGCATACTCTATTGCTACCTTCACCAACATAGCCATTAGCATGGCACTACACACCAGTTTTACCTGCTCTTCACCACCTGCCAGCCTGGACTGCTCCATTCGGTCTCCACTAAGCACCTCGGCTTGCACTTCATGCTGCTCCTCACACATATTCACTGCCTCTCCACTCACATGCAAGAGGTCGAACTCATCATACCTGGATTGGGATGACTCGGTCTCCCAACTCGTTTCTGTGTCCATAGAGCTACTGTCACCTGACATAGTTTCCTCTTCGGTTTCAAGCTCAGGAATCTCCTCTAGCTTCACCGCTTCAACCTTGTCTGCAAACCGCATTCCTTGCTCTTTACCACACTTCATTGGAGCTTCAACAACTACACTTGAACTTGGCAGCACATTCTTTTCCCACTCTGGAACCACCTGCACTTCCTCCATAAGTTGAACCGCTCTAGCCGGCATCTTCGGCATAGGAACCATTCTGTCTCTTTGCAGCCAAAGAACCCTTGGTTCTTCTTGCACTTGCACTTCTCTTTGCACCACCTATCACCACCTCATACTGCTTTGGCATCACTGCACCTTGCAAACACCGCTTGGCCTCGCGTTTCTTCATAATTTTCTTGGTTCGCCCTTTCGCTAGAGCTACCGCTTCTTCATACGACGTTGGACCATCTATTTCCACTTTATCTCTCACCTCTTCATGCAGGCAATCCATGAACTTACACAACTTCAAAAAATTGGCATTTTCTACAACAGTTACCTTCATTAACTTCCCCCATAGGGCTTCAAACTCCCACTCGAACGCTTGAAAATCTCCCTCCAAGCTTTGCTTCAAACTGTCTAGCTTCCGCTTTACTTCATCCAGCTGCGCATCTGCTACGAACCTGCTTTGAAAAGCCGCCTCCAGGGCTTTGCAATCTGCTTTTTCTTCTTCACCCAGGCTATCAAACCATAGCTTTGCTTTACCACGAACCAGGAGCGGAAACACCTGTACCGCACCATCTTCTCTCGATAGACCACTTTCCAATAGGAACAATCCGTAGTCTTGAAGCCAAGTTTCCGCATCTTCAACCCCAATGAAAATGGGAAATCCCGTCCAAGCCATCACTAGCACCACCTGCTTTTCAAAGGCCGCACCTTTGGTATCACAAAAATCACTGCTTCGATTTCAACTAGGAGCATCAGCATACTCCTCAGTGGGGGCACCAGAAGATGGAGAGGGGGAATGGGGGAACACGCCCGGCACAAACACAAGGGCCTCTCTATAGCTCAGGGCACACACAGCACCCCAATCCACTTAGTGAGCACCTTCGACTCACAGAATTCACACTATCGCACACACAATCAAACAAAACTTGACGCACCGCAGCGCACAGGCATTCAAATAGACCACCAATCAACCCGCACCCACAAAACGGCTGCAATCATCGCCTACCCTTACACACATACCACACACACTCTCTCTCTCCCTCTCTTTGCACACACACTCATCGGGGGGGCGCACACACCATCACACACCCGGCATCACGTGCAACAGAACAGAGCAGGAGAAGGGGGGCGGTGTTACCATATACATGTGGTAGTGATGTGTGTCAACACACTAGGACCGCCGGGGCATTTTTTCCCTCTTTAGGAGGTTTTTTCCCCCGTGCATTGTATATACGCCCATCACTCTAGGGCTATCTATCTTTCCATTGCACACTAAGTAACACACTCTCTATTGTGTGCCTTGATCTTCCTTCGTCTTCTCCAAGCTGTGTGTGTTTCTCTGCAACCCTAATTCCAACAATTGGTATCAGAGCAGGTCACGTCCTCCCGGGCTTAGTCGCCAGCTGCTCCAGCACACGCCTGCTCACTTTCTCCGATTTCAGTGAGCTTTGGCAAGCGTTCGCAGGTCGACAAATATTTTGGGCTAGCTCGAAGAGCTTGGTCTGCTCAGAATTTTGATTTGGGCTCATTTCGGCCTCCGTTTCCACTACGGGCAGTACTGCACAGGTTATTTCGTCATTTTGTGCAGATTTTCTGTCAGTGCCGTTTTCTGCATAACAGGTGCCTTATAGTCTTCTACGGTTTGTGCTATATAGCACAAGTTGTTCCCGCTCCATTTCTCCTATTTTCGGGCAGTTTTCACATCAGGTGCAGCATTTACCATGGCTGACAACAACAACACAGATGTGTTCAAGATGTTTGCTGCTGAGGACAGGTTGGATGGGGACAACTACCCTATGTGGGCTTATATGATGCAACACGTTCTTGTGTCAAAAGGTGTCTGGAACATTGTGCAGGGCATTGATGTACGTCCTGGTTCTGAAGATGTAGGCGATATTGAGGATGTTGCAGGTCTTGCTGCAAGGATTGCAGCTGTTAGAGTTGTTTTGCCTACAGCAGAACAAGCTCGTTGGGATGTTAAGGATGCGCAGGCTCATGCATTGATTGCGTTGTCTGTGAAGCGCACCATTATTCCTCACATCCGTTCAACAAAATCTACAAAACAGGCTTGGGATATTCTAGCAGGTCTTTATGCAAGCCGCAATGAGGCTAAAATTGCTTTGCTGCGTAAAGAGCTAGAGTCGAAGATTATGCATGAGGAAGATGATATGGACACTTTCCTTGCTAGTGTCAAGGATATCAATGAGCAACTCATTTCTGCAGGTGAAGTCATTTCTGACAGTTCCCTTGTGCAGACTGTTCTTGATGCCTTACCAGATTCCTACCAGACTTTTGCTAGTACTTGGAGACTGATGACCCAAGGAAATCCTGAAGTTGTCAAGTTTGATGCATTATGCACATTGCTGTTGCAAGAGTCACTTTCTAGAAAAAACAGGACTAGGCAGCGTGCAGTTGAACAGGCTTTTATTGCTTCTCAAAGAAAGGGTGGTAACAGTAATGCAGCCACTTCTTATGGTTCTGCTGCGAGTGGCAAAAATTCTGTTCCTAATGCTTCTGCTGGCAGCACTTCGTCTGGCAATTCTGGTGATAAGGGCAAAAAGAAGATGCGTTGCCATTATTGTAAAGCCAATGATCACTTGATCAAGTCGTGTCCTAAGTTGAAGGCCAAAGAGGCTAAGAAGAAAGAGGGTGGTTCCACTGCAAATGCTGGTTCCACTACAAATGCAGCCATTGTTGAGTCTTCTGTGAAAGGAGACTGTGATGCTGATGTTGATGCAGAATGGGCTTTTAGCGCAGAGTGCACTTACAATCCTGTTGTCCATGATGCATGCTTGTCAGTTGCTGCAGATTCACATGTGTGGTATTTCGACAGTGGTGCTACAAAGCACATTACCTCACATCGTGAATTGTTTACCTCTCTCGAGTCTGTCCCTCATGGGAATTCAGTCACTTGTGCCAACAACGCCTCTTATCCAGTTCAGGGAGTTGGAAAGATTGTGCTCACTGCTGCTAATGGCAGTTCCTTCACACTTGTTGATGCACTTTATGTACCTGGGATCAAGAAGAATCTCTTGTCTGTATCCGCACTTGCTAGACTTGGACTTGTAGTCAAATTTGTGGATGACAGATGTACAGTTCATGATCTCAGTTTTGGTGATGAAATTGTTGCATCTGGGCTTTTGTGCCGTGGGCTGTATAAGCTCACTTTGTATGACAAGTGTGGACAAAATTTTGCAAATGCTGTTGCAGATTCAAGGGCTATTTCAGATGCAAAACTTTGGCATGCACGTTTTGGTCATCTGAATTTTGCCAGTTTGCTGCGTTTGCAGAAATCTGATATGGTTGCTTCTTTGCTGCCTCTTGAAGCACCTATCAAACATGTTTGTGAAGGCTGTATTCTGGGTAAAATGCAGCGTTCTAAGTTTCCAAAGGATGGTTCAGTTAGGGCTACATGCAGGTTGCAGCTTGTGCATAGTGACGTTTGTGGGCCCATGCAAACTCCGTCCTTGGGCAATTACCTGTACTTCGTGACTTTCATTGATGATTACTCCAGGCATGCGTGGGTATTTCCGCTTAAAGCGAAGTCCGAAGTTTTTATGTGCTTCAAACAATTTTTGGCTATGGCTGAAAATGTCTCAAAATGTACTATGGGCACCCTCCATTCCGATCGAGGGGGGGAGTATATGTCTCATGAATTTAATGCATTTCTGGCTAGTCGTGGGATAAAACACCAATGTACAGTGCCTTATACACCTCAGCAAAATGGTGTTGCTGAGAGGACAAAAAGGTCACTAACGGAAATGGCACGATGTATGGTCAAAAGTCAAGCTTTGCCGCATTCTTTTTGGCTTGAGGCCATCATGTGTGCCACTTATGTACTTAACAGGTGTCCTACGAAAGCTTTGCAGTCTATTACTCCATATGAAGCATGGCATGATAGAAAACCTTCTATTGAGCACATGCGTGTTTTTGGCTGTTTGGCATATGCTTTGGTGCCACAAGTGCAGCGCAGAAAATTGGATGATAAGGCTGTCAAATGTATTTTTGTTGGTTATAGTGCTGAAAGCAAAGGTTACAGGTTGTATCATCCGCAAACAAAACGTATTTTGGTTTCACGGGATGTAGTGTTTATGGAAGATTCTGTTCAACCCTTGCTGTCATGTACTAGAGACAGTAATGTAAGCTCACAGGACATTTATGACACTTTGTTGCCTCTTTTCAGTGGTGGAAATACGAATGTAAGTTCCAATGAGGCAAATGTACAGCCTATGGGGGTTTCTGAAAATGTTTTAGAACAGCCTATTACTGATGCAGATGTACATGATGTACTTGATGAGGAAAGGGCTAAAAATGAGCAGGCTAGAGGTATGCCAAAATGGCTGGTGCACACTTTGCGTGACAGTAAATTGGATGCACCTTTATCTAGTCGTACTCGTTCAGGCTCTCGCCATGCATCTTATGCATCAGATTGTTATGCTTTGGCTGTGTCTAGTTTACATGATGTTGAGGAGCCTCTGTCTTTTGATGAAGCACAGAATTCAGAAAATTGGATTGCTGCCATGAAATCAGAATATGATGCACTTATAGAGAATGACACATGGACTTTATGTGATTTGCCTCCTGGCAAAAAGGCCATTGGTACGAAGTGGGTTTACAAGTTGAAACGCAAGCCGGATGGTGAGATCGATCGCCATAAGGCTCGACTTGTTGCAAAGGGTTATGCACAACAAAAAGGCATAGATTATGAAGAGACTTTTGCTCCCACTTGTCGTATGACTACTGTGCGTTTTCTATGTGCATTGGCAGCTCATTTTGGTTGGGATGTACATCAATCAGACATTGTTACTGCTTTCTTGAATGGTGACATATTTGAGGAAGTTTATGTAACGCAGCCTCGCGGTTTTGTCATAAAAGGACAAGAGGACAAAGTGTGCAAATGTAAGAAGGCTTTGTATGGGTTGAAGCAATCTCCTCGTGCTTGGTATGAGAAAGCTGACACTCATTTGGTTAAACGAGGCTTTCGTAACAGTCCAACAGAAAGCACATTGTATGTAAAGCGTGAGGATGATGTATTTCTCATTGTGGTTCTTTATGTTGATGATTTGCTGATCACTGGACCAAATGAGAGACATATTGCTGAATTTAAGGCTGATTTGAATGCTACTTTCAAGATGAAAGATTTGGGGCTGTTGCATCATTACTTGGGTATACAGTTTAAGCAGTGTGATGGTGGTATTGCCTTGTGTCAGAAAAGTTACATAGAGACATTGCTATGTAAGTTTGGACTTGAGGATTGCAAACCTATTGCCACTCCCATGGAAACAGGTTTGAAGTTGAGTCTACATGATGCTGGCGATCCTGCTGATGTCACTCTTTACCAAACTGCTGTTGGCTGCCTCATTTATGTATGCAACACGAGGCCAGATATTCAGTTTGCAGTCTCGCAGGTCAGCAGATTTATGCATAGCCCAGGGTCTAAGCATTGGCAGGCTGTCAAGAGGATTTTCCGCTACCTTAGTGGCACTTTACATCTTGGCTTGTTTTATCCCAAGGGGGGATCATTGCCGCCAGACTTACATGCTTTTTCGGACTCAGATTGGGCTGGTTGTTTTGACACGCGAGTGTCCACAAGTGGTTTTTGTTTCATGCTTGGCAGTTCATGTATATCATGGTTGAGCAAGAAGCAACCTACTGTGGCCACTTCGAGTTGTGAGGCTGAGTACAAGGCAGTCTTCACAGCTACGGTTGAGTGTGTATGGCTCAGACGCCTTATGGCTGACTTGGGTGCTGGACAGGACACTGCCAACACTATCTACACTGACAGTCAGAGCGCATTGGCAGTTGCGATAAACCCAGTTTTTCATGCTCGCACAAAGCACATTGAGGTGCATTACCACTATGTCAGGGAGAGGCTCTCAGCAGGAGAGATCAGCTTGGCTTATGTGCCAACACAGGACAACCTTGCAGATCTTTTCACAAAGGCATTGTCTCGTGAGAAGCTTGAAGCTTTCCGCAAAGCTTTGGGCTTACTCCCCTTTGTGGACTGATCCTGTCCTCAGGGCATGGCACTTCCCTTTACTCATGTGCCAGCTCTCGTTCACCGCATCACTCCAGGGGGGATTTGTTACCATATACATGTGGTAGTGATGTGTGTGAACACACTAGGACCGCCGGGGCATTTTTTCCCTCTTTAGGAGGTTTTTTCCCCCGTGCATTGTATATATGCCCATCACTCTAGGGCTATCTATCTTTCCATAGCACACTAAGTAACACACTCTCTATTGTGTGCCTTGAGCTTCCTTCGTCTTCTCCAAGCTGTGTGTGTTTCTCTGCAACCCTAATTCCAACACCTATTGCCACTCCCATGGAAACAGGTTTGAAGTTGAGTCTACATGATGCTGGCGATCCTGCTGATGTCACTCTTTACCAAACTGTTGTTGGCTGCCTCATTTATGTATGCAACACGAGGCCAGATATTCAGTTTGCAGTCTCGCAGGTCAGCAGATTTATGCATAGCCCAGGGTCTAAGCATTGGCAGGCTGTCAAGAGGATTTTCCGCTACCTTAGTGGCACTTTACATCTTGGCTTGTTTTATACCAAGGGGGGATCATTGCCGCCAGACTTACATGCTTTTTCGGACTCAGATTGGGCTGGTTGTTTTGACACGCGAGTGTCCACAAGTGGTTTTTGTTTCATGCTTGGCAGTTCATGTATATCATGGTTGAGCAAGAAGCAACCTACTGTGGCCACTTCGAGTTGTGAGGCTGAGTACAGGGCAGTCTTCACAGCTACGGTTGAGTGTGTATGGCTCAGACGCCTTATGGCTGACTTGGGTGCTGGACAGGACACTGCCAACACTATCTACACTGACAGTCAGAGCGCATTGGCAGTTGCGAGGAACCCAGTTTTTCATGCTCGCACAAAGCACATTGAGGTGCATTACCACTATGTCAGGGAGAGGCTCTCAGCAGGAG
Organism: Adiantum capillus-veneris; assembly: GCF_014529385.1. Classification (NCBI taxonomy): domain Eukaryota; kingdom Viridiplantae; phylum Streptophyta; class Polypodiopsida; order Polypodiales; family Pteridaceae; genus Adiantum; species Adiantum capillus-veneris. The sequence continues at coordinate 94,486,299 of NC_140947.1, read as the reverse complement.
AGATCAGCTTGGCTTATGTGCCAACACAGGACAACCTTGCAGATCTTTTCACAAAGGCATTGTCTCGTGAGAAGCTTGAAGCTTTCCGCAAAGCTTTGGGCTTACTCCCCTTTGTGGACTGATCCTGTCCTCAGGGCATGGCACTTCCCTTTACTCATGTGCCAGCTCTCGTTCACCGCATCACTCCAGGGGGGATTTGTTACCATATACATGTGGTAGTGATGTGTGTGAACACACTAGGACCGCCGGGGCATTTTTTCCCTCTTTAGGAGGTTTTTTCCCCCGTGCATTGTATATATGCCCATCACTCTAGGGCTATCTATCTTTCCATAGCACACTAAGTAACACACTCTCTATTGTGTGCCTTGAGCTTCCTTCGTCTTCTCCAAGCTGTGTGTGTTTCTCTGCAACCCTAATTCCAACACCTATTGCCACTCCCATGGAAACAGGTTTGAAGTTGAGTCTACATGATGCTGGCGATCCTGCTGATGTCACTCTTTACCAAACTGTTGTTGGCTGCCTCATTTATGTATGCAACACGAGGCCAGATATTCAGTTTGCAGTCTCGCAGGTCAGCAGATTTATGCATAGCCCAGGGTCTAAGCATTGGCAGGCTGTCAAGAGGATTTTCCGCTACCTTAGTGGCACTTTACATCTTGGCTTGTTTTATACCAAGGGGGGATCATTGCCGCCAGACTTACATGCTTTTTCGGACTCAGATTGGGCTGGTTGTTTTGACACGCGAGTGTCCACAAGTGGTTTTTGTTTCATGCTTGGCAGTTCATGTATATCATGGTTGAGCAAGAAGCAACCTACTGTGGCCACTTCGAGTTGTGAGGCTGAGTACAGGGCAGTCTTCACAGCTACGGTTGAGTGTGTATGGCTCAGACGCCTTATGGCTGACTTGGGTGCTGGACAGGACACTGCCAACACTATCTACACTGACAGTCAGAGCGCATTGGCAGTTGCGAGGAACCCAGTTTTTCATGCTCGCACAAAGCACATTGAGGTGCATTACCACTATGTCAGGGAGAGGCTCTCAGCAGGAGAGATCAGCTTGGCTTATGTGCCAACACAGGACAACCTTGCAGATCTTTTCACAAAGGCATTGTCTCGTGAGAAGCTTGAAGCTTTCCGCAAAGCTTTGGGCTTACTCCCCTTTGTGGACTAATCCTGTCCTCAGGGCATGGCACTTCCCTTTACTCATGTGCCAGCTCTCGTTCACCGCATCACTCCAGGGGGGATTTGTTACCATATACATGTGGTAGTGATGTGTGTGAACACACTAGGACCGCCGGGGCATTTTTTCCCTCTTTAGGAGGTTTTTTCCCCCGTGCATTGTATATACGCCCATCACTCTAGGGCTATCTATCTTTCCATTGCACACTAAGTAACACACTCTCTATTGTGTGCCTTGAGCTTCCTTCGTCTTCTCCAAGCTGTGTGTGTTTCTCTGCAACCCTAATTCCAACAGGCGGGGGGAGGAAATAGCACGACAAGAAACGCCCGTTTTGAATGGGGGAAACTCACTCCCTACTCAAAAAAACTATATAGCCACACTCGGCTTCACAAAATACATAGGGGGAGGACCCTCTCGGCCTTCTGCAGACAAAAACCACCCTTGGCTCTTTTCCCTGTGGCTCCCAAGCCTCACGAGGCGACAAAAAGCCCCCCAAAATGATAAAAAAGACTCCTTTATAGAGGGGGAGCACCCATTTTTAGCATGTTTGGCCTCTTTCCGACACATGGCGAACTCTTTTAGACATTCTCTCACTCTCACTCGCTTTGCTTTGCTCTGCTGCTGTGGGACTTTTCCTTTACATGAGGGGGAGAGGCATTAGCGATATCGCTATTGCCCCCCTCCTCCTCCTCAAAATTTCGGCCTCACGGGACCATCCACAGCCATGTCATCACTTCCAACTGCCGGACTCCGCCGCCGCTCCGGGCGCGCGCCACCGCGTCATCGCCACACTTGCCAACTGCCGCCGCCAAAAGCCCCGCAGGGCCGCGCGCCGCTCGGCAACGCCAACCTCCGCCTGCGCAGCGCCAATGGCGCTTTCCGCCATAGCCCACGCTCCACGGAGCTCCAAGCTCCTTCTCCACCTTATGATACCAATGGGAGGCATGCGCCCCAGCCCATATAGCCCGCTAAGTCCGGACCCTTTTCCGCATATGGGTTCACTTGCTCGCCACGTGGCAGCCCTAGGGAGTACCCCCCTTTGAGTGGCCTCCAAGGATTTGAAAATTTAAAAAACATCTCCATGGAAAACCCACTTCTCCCCTCCTTTCTCTGGTCTGCCAACTGGCACCAGGTGATCCAATCACCGAGTTGTAAAGTGGTGCCGAGTCCCCACTATGCCGGTCCCTGGCCGTGTCGAATCCATTGCATTCCAATTCCCTGGAGCTCGCTATCCAAGGCGACCAAAAACTCGAAAAATTATATGCACACCTTCCACTGCCATCGGCTCCCAACTTCATCTCCCTGTATCTGACCGACCGAGCATCCGATTGACGTGTAGTCAACTCGTGCTATCTCCACATGACTCACCCTTCCACTGAGAACTTTGGCGGGGCTCATAAAACGCCAGATGGCACGTCTTCCAATGCGGTCAAGTGAGCACAGACCCGACCCTCGAAAAATCTTCAACTGACCATATCTTGCTATCCAAAGCTCTGATTTGCGATCCGAGAAGACAGGCATGCTCCATAACTCAAGCTCTACATATGTATGTGCTGACATCATCCCGGGCCACCTACCCCCAGCTACCCTGTCTATCGGGGATTTGCTACACACTCTTTCTTTAAACTGCCATATCTTAAGCACCGGGGCTCCGTTTGACGAGCCGTTTGGACCAGCTTAGAAAGCACACTGAACACTACATTCTCACACATAAAACTCACATCTCGGGCACAATAGGTCATCAACCTGCTTGGCTCTTTGCAGCACACCTTTGGCCTAAAAAACCGCTTTGAGCATACACCTCCGCTATCCTTTGGTTGCCTAGGGCCTTGGTACCTGCCCTAGCTTTCTGCACTGCACTCAGATGCTGCCTCTTCCTGGCATTGACCATCCCCTAGCTTGGACCAACTTTAGCTGCACCAACGTGAAGAAAATGTCTTCACGCTCGGGAGGGGAGATCATATAAAGGAAGCGTACTCGATTCAGACATGGGTTATTACTCCATTGAAAATGAGCTTAGGGGTGAGGTTCCACCACAAAGAACTAGCACCTTAAGGGTTTCTATAAAGGTAAAGAAAACCTATTTACATTAGCAATTTAGCTATGCCAAGATAGTACAGAAAGGGGTTTGGCACACGGGAGAAGAAAGATTTAGGATGAAAGGGCGGTGGTAATGCATGTGCTAGTCTCCACCCAACCGTGCTATCTTATAGTCTCTCCCTAGAGTACACATTGTCTGACCGTGTTAGTGGCCTTGCCCGTTGCACCCATGTCCTTACATTACCCCCCCTTGGAGAATTGTTTTCGTCCTCAAAAACCAACATAGGAAAATGTTTCTAAGTGTGGAGACATTCTCCCATGTAGAACCTTCTTTAGGTCTATCTAGCCATTTTACCAACACCTGTCGTCTGACATGATGCCTGGTGTGAAGCTCATGAGAATCTTAAATCTTTTCGGGCTCATGATGGATGCTTGGCGGTTTGATAAGGTCAACTAACACACCTCTGTCAATGAAATCATCATTTTTTCCTAGTTGTTTTTGTAAAATGGCTAACATGAATGCTCTGGAAGAGCTAACTTATAGGTCACTTGACCTAGATACGTTTGAGGATGGTAAATGGTCCACAATAGCGTGGTGAAAGTTTAGCAACTTTTCCTGTCTTCAAACTTTCTGAATGCTCCGAAACCTTGAGGAAAACCTTGTCTCCTTCTTCAAAGTAGCAAGACGACGATGCTTATCTACGTATTTCTTATATCGATCTTGAGCTTGATTAACATTCTGTCGAGCAATTCAAAGCATGATAAAATGGTCTTGGAGAAAATCCTTCGCTTGTTGTATCTTCTCCTTAGCCAGCTCCACCGTAACGGGTGATCTAGGTTGAAATCCATATAAAAGCATAATTGGACTAAATCCTGTAGTCACATGCTTTGAACTATTATAAGCAAATTCCAATATCGGTAAATAGTCTTCCCAATTGGTTTTCTTCTTGTTAACATACACTCGTAGCATATCTTCGAACACTTGATTAACTCTTTTGGTTTGACCATCTATTTTGGGATGATCAGCCGTACTTAGATTAAGTTTAGTTTCCAACTTTTGAAACACAGCTCTCCAGAAGTGATTACTGAGCTTTTGATCTCTGTCACTAGTGATACTAGCTGGAAGACCATAGAGTCTATATATATGCTCTACAAATAGCCGTGCTAATTTTGGTGTCTTAATCGTATTCTTAGTGGGAATGAATCGACCCATCTTTGTTAGACGGTCTACAATTACCCATATGGCATCATGGCCACGATTTGTAGTAGGTAGTCCTACTACAAAGTCCATAGAGATACTCTCCCACTTACCTTGTGGAGTCTCTTAAGGATGTAAAAGGCCATCTACCTTGAGGCGCTTTGCCTTAATTACTTGGCACTGTTGGCAGTTTAGTACATACTCTTGAACATCATGATGTAAGCATGGCCAATAAAATTATCGTCGAACTAAGGCATACGTCTTACGAATACCTGGATGACCAGCACTTACTATCGTGACACTCAAATAAGATTTGGCTCTTCCTGAGTAGGGGTGGAGCTTGGTGTGTTGGAGTTTATATATGTGCATGTAAAGACATGTTGATCCGGCTGTACAGAGACATGTGAGTGTGAGGAATCCCTTTTCAAAACTGCACTCCACACTTTAGAATATGATTGATCTTGTACACACTTGCCACGTAATGACTTCAAAAATCCACTCTTTATTTTTGTGAAAGCAAGTGAATTAATATAATGCATCTGACTTTCAAAGACTATAGATCTTTCCTCTTGGAGAAGTACCACACCAATTGCTTTATCCCTAGCATCAGTCTCTCCCACAAACGTCTTAAGTAGGTCAACAATTTCTAGAATGGGAGCAGTGGCTACAGCTACCTTGAGCTGTTCAAAACTTCATTCTTGGGCTTCTTCTCAAGAAAAGATCTTACCTTTTGCTTTTAGTTGATCGGTCATAAGAACAACAATTTTGGCATAATCACGGATATACTGTCGAGAAAATCCAACCATGCCTAAGAATATTTGAAGCTCCTCAATCGTGCTGGGATGTGGCCATCGAAGAATGGCAGCGACCTTGTTAGTGTCCATCTTGAAGCTGGAATAAGTGATCACATGACTGAGGTAATGTATCTCTGTTTTAAAGAAATCGCACTTGCTTTGCTTAGCATACAAAGCGTGAGTTCGTAGCTGTTCAAACACTAATTGTAAGTTTTCTACGTGTTCATCTTCAGTCTTACTGTAAATGAGAATGTCATCAAGGAAAACCATAACAAATTTTCCAAGATAGGGACGTAAGACACTATCCATGAGTGTCATGAATGTAGCTGGAGCATTGGTTAAACCAAAAGGCATAACCAAAAATTCAAAATGCTTGAACCGTATTCTAAAGGCAGTTTTAGAGATATCTTGCAAAAGGATACGCACCTGGTGGTATCCTGAACGAAGGTCTATCTTTGTATATTATCTTGCCCCATGTAGTTGATCAAACAACCCATCCACGTGAGACAAATGATACTTGTTCTTGATGGTTATGGCGTTTAATCCGCGATAATCGACGCACATGCGCATAATACCATCTTTCTTTTTGGCCAATAGAATTGGTGATTCCCAAGGAGAATTGTTGGGTCTAATGAGACCACGGGCGAGGTAGTCATCCAAATGACTCTCAACTTCCTTGGCTTCTTTAGCACTCATGCAATAAGGTGGTTTACTCACTGGTTTAGTGCCTCGCAGGATATCTATGCCATGCTGCACATCACGTGTAGGGGGTAAACCTGGCGGTAAATCACTTGAGAATACATCACTATACTCTGTGAGTAGGTGCATCCGCTTTTGCCGTGCAAAAGAAGAAAGTAAATTAGAGTTATGCTTAGATGGAGAATTTTGTAATTCCTGTAATGTTTGATTTACAACAGTTGCACGTTGCTCAATAGATTTAGAATTGAGAGCACTTTGCTCTTTAAAATTGTTAACACTTTTCTTATCATTAGAATTCATTTTTCTTTGCATACCATTACTAGAATTCATAGCACTTTTCTCTGGAGAATTCACAAGACTTGGAGACAAGCAGTAACACAAAAAGACTTCATCTATTAAATCTGCTTTCTGTAAAATAGAAAGCTTGGCTATACATATAAGAGGTGCAAATGGTATATTTTTATCACCAATCAAAAGCACATGTTTACCATTGTCCATAAAGGATAAGGAGTTGTGTTTATAACTAGTGTGCAATGTGTTTCCTAATCCATGCAGCCACTCTCGTCCTAAAACTATATCAGGACGGTTCATGTTCATAACTTCAAAGTCAAGGGTCATCGTATGATCTTGAACAATAAGCTCAACCCCTTGAACTACCGTGTCTCTTACTTGTTTATCATTCCCAGACATCTGCTCTACCACATACTTGTGGGAGCAGGGAATCTGTGTAAACTTCAATTTCTTGACTAGCTTATAGTTCAGGAAGTTATGAGTTTCACCATCATCCACTAGAATACGAACACGTTGTTCATTAATAGTGCCATGCATGCAAATCAAATTATGGGGGCTAAAGGTGGGCTGCCACATTAAAGCAGGCACACAACACTTGTGCTTTTCTTCCATATGAAGAATCTCTACATCACAATATTTAGGAGATGAATCTAGTGTGAGGCGTTACACCGTGTGCATGGCCTTTTCTTTGCCTTGAAAAAGAGGACAATCCTTCTTGTTATGTTGGTCCGAAATACATTTGAAACACAAATTGTGTTTCTTTGCACACTCAAAATCAGTAGTGTTGAGAGACCCACGTGGAGTATCTCATGATTGTTTAGGCTTCTTAGCCTCTTGTGGGCATGGAGAGGTAGATTGTTTCTTATTCCTCTTGGAACATGTGGGAGATCTACCTCGCCATTGGCTCTTAGCAACATTGCTCTTAGCAAAATTATTCTTAGAGTAGGGAACATTTTCCTTCCTCTCTTGGTCATCATCATATCTTTGGGCATGATCGAGGCTTGTTCCAAAGTTTTGGATGTTGGGTCTTGATATGAACACAATAGTCTTTGTCAAGACCCCTATTAAAACCCCGTATCTTTTGGAATTAATTTAGACCTTCTAGTTTTAATATAATTTCCCAATACTCTGAAAGGTATTGTGTGAGAGAGAGGCCAAACATGCGGCATGCATCCCATGTTAACCAATTTTTATCTTTTTCATTGGAGTCCAAAAACTCTTTGGAGAAAGAAGCTTGAAACGCAACCCAAGGTGGAGGACGAGCATCTATTGGAAATGTCATCCACCACTTATAGGCCTTGCCTTTAAGAGATATACTTGTTTCTACATCCATATTTATATCCGGGGTGTATCTCAACCTATAAATAAGAACGTATTGACCGCATCCTTGTTGCAATCACACTCTTCCCCGTGAAACTCAGGAATGATGATATTCTTAAGCAATGCATTGCTACCTTCTGCATCTTCTGAAGCACTTGTCTCTTGGAATCCTTGAGTTGTGCGAGCTTGGTTTCCTTGAATCGTGCCGCTTGTGGATCCTTGAGCCATTTGTGAATTCAAAAATTTCACAAATAGCTCAGTAAGATTTTTAACATTTGCATTGAGTGCAAAGAGGTTGCGTTCAAGTACGCTTTCGCAATTATCCAAAGTCTTGAAAGCAACCATATCTACAAGGCCATGATCTCCTAGATCATCATCCTCATGCATATTAGTGTCAGCAACACTCGTGGTGCTCTAATTTTGAGGTACGTGCTCAAAAAATCAAAAGTGTGCGTAGGTGGGATATCCTCACTGGCCATGGTAAACACACACTAATGTAAAGAGAGAGAAAAATGTTAACTTGTACCTTGTAAAGCTTGAAGTCTATGTGTTTTTTATACTCGACAATTTGTGTTGCATGCGAATCTTGCCTTGCGAAAATTATAGTGCTTCACGCCGTGTTCGTTGTAAGAATACCTTCGTTGATTCTTCACAAAAACTTGTCGTTTTCGTGAAGGTTTTTCTTCACGTGTGAAGCTTCCTCCTTGAAGAAAAAGGAATTTTGGAGGAAAACTTGTCTTCCTTCAAGAAGTGAAAAGAAAGGGTGAAATTACTTTCTTGAAGTTTGAAGCTTTCCTTTTCCTTATAGATTTCTTGTCAACACAAGCATGCTATCTCTCCTTGTTATACATCAATAGCTTGGATGGTAGAGTGTTACCCTCATGGGGTGGGTTCAATCCTCCTTAATGCAAGGGTTTAGAGGACCTTTCTACACACATAGCCAATGGTGCCAATGGAGCCTCGGTGTTGTAGAGTTGTCGATCGAGTTCTCCTTGGTTGCCCACCTTGGTTATGCACTGTGAGGACGTAGATGCGCCTGGAGCGGCCGGTTGTCGCTGTCTACCTCCACGTGCTGAGCTTTGTGCATGTCTTCTTTTTGCTACATAGTGCTGCACAACGGAGACATCATTGTCCCTTTCTGCGAAACATGGGAGAGAAGCAGCACGTCGCATGCACATGCAACTTGCTTTTCTCCTTCCCCAAAAATAGCTCAGATACCAGTGGAAGGGTGGTGGTAATGTGTGTTCTAGTCTCCACCCAACCATGCTATCTTATAGCCTCTCCCTAGCGTACACATTGATCGGCCGTGCCGATGGCCTTGCCCGTAGGACCCACGTCCTTACATACGATTTTTATCATAATTAACTCATGGAATTCTAGATCGTCCAACTAATGCTGCAATTTAAAGGTTTAAGACAGGAGTATCTAAGTATAGGATAGACTGCTTATCAGGGGAATTTTTTTTGCTAGTAAGCCACATATAAAAGCGACCAAGTGTAGATGTGTGTGTGTGTGTGTGTAGCAATCATATACAGATGAGATGACCAAGAGAAGTATCATTCTAGTGCTTTTATACATGAGCCTCAAAAAAATTGGTTCTAAAGTAGAGGAGGCCAGGTTCTTCACTCTCAGGGAGCAGCTAAGCCAAAAAGATCCTTAACTAAAAGACTTCTCACTTGCATCCATATAAACATGAGAACAGATTCGTTAGCCTTGAATCTACTATCCTTTTTAGAAAATCAAATATTGCAAAAGTGAGTAGATATACCACAAGAAGCTTATTTCCACATGTTTTCATTGTGATTAGAAGATCACCATCCCTTTCATATCGAAGTGTCAAAAGATCCCTTAAATGTTTCATAAAAAAATAAAGTATTCAAGATGTAATTTTTGAATTAACAAACCCCAAAATATAAATAAGTGTTATTCCACATGTTTTCAATGTGATCAGAAGGCCACCACCCCTTCTGATCCAAGTGTCAAAAAACTTCCCTTTAATATTTCATGATGTAATCAAAACATGATGTAACCTTTTGAATAATAAATTGGATAAGTTATGCACATTTATAGCCTAACTATATATTTTTATTGTTGTGTGGATCAAAATGCCATCACCCCATTCTAATTCAAGTGATATAACCACTGTCAATTACTAAAGTTTGTTTTGAGTAGACATTCATTATGGTCTTAGAATATTCAAATTATCTACAACTTCCTCTTGAAGTCATATTTTATAATGTTCAGATGTCATTACCAAACCAACAAGAACCCACCAAAAGAATGAAATATAGCCAATCAGCTTAAGGAGTCAACTAGCCAATCTAGTCAATTAGGATAAATATTTATCTTAACTTGTTGCAAACCTAGCACTAGCTAGGGTCCACAATATCTATTTCTTGAGTAGGCTCAAACCCCATAACTAAAGCACTGAATTAAAATGTTTATCAGCAAGAAAGCCACATATCCACAATACTATCACCTCTGGGAGTAAGTGTACCCCCAAAAAAGCTGAACCTAAACAACATCATGGTAGATCCTATCAAACATTTATAGGCTTACTCTAATGTAAAATGGCATAATGTAAAATTCCATATGCAGAGTTCTGTAATCAGAATATAGTATTATATCACGGCATCAATCTATAGAGACTAGAACAATTCAAGGCTAGCCAAATTGCCAGTAACTAGCAAGATCATCAATCAGTTTGTTAAAAACACGGCCAGAAAATATTATTACAATTAAGATTAAATTTAAACCCCATCAATTTGGCATTAGAAGAAACTTGGACTCACTTTCGGGCCTTTTAGTTCTAGAGAGAGAGTGGAGTTCGACCAATGAGGAAGAGGCTTACGCTACGTTAAAAATCGGCATTTTGGAGCCAAACTTGTTTAGAAAAAACAAAGAAAATAATATTTTTATTCTTCAAATTATACAATGTCACACTTTCAAAGCATAAGTGCCATAAGTTGTACTGACTTTGTATCGACAAATTTCAAAACTTGCATTGAAGACTCTAGTATCTATGTTCCCGCCCAAATATTTCTTTGAGTAGTTCTACTTCCATTTCAAAATGTCTTTCCTTTTTTATATTTGCGCTAACTATATTGTGTATTCTAGTGCACACTATGACTACCTCTCGAAGGCCTAGCACTACCATTGACTCTGCTAGCATTTTTAAGAATATACTATAGATGATGAGGCATGGATACCATCTAGAATTACTATCGAAAGTTGGGTACTATTACAGATGAGGAGGAGGCAACACAATTATTTTGTGGAGGCTTTCAAGGGACAAGTACTTAAAGAGTTTAAAGTGTGTGCACAAAGCAAGCGGATGAAAGAGGTCCTCAAACAACATGCTTTTCAACATGCAGAGGTCCTCATGCAGACTTTCCAACTGTAGGTTACTTTGAGCATATATCTCATTTAGTGCATGATTATTTTCGAAGGTTTAGGGTTGATATCATAATTTGTATGTTGCAGATATTTATACATTGAACATGATATATTGGCAACCATTTGAGAGCATAGTTGGGATTTTTTATGCTTTCCATGCATTTATTGGTGAGCAAATGTAGCAAGGAAGACTGCAAATGTACCAAGGAAGACCACATGACATTTTTTTTAATGATATGTCATATTTAGAACCCTGAATATCCTCTGGTTGGGGTCGTGTAACTCCTTTGCCACTTCCATCCTTTGAAAGCAAGGATTGGTATTTGCCAGCTTCCCAAACTAGAGAAAGATTCAAGAATAGGTTGTTTCAGGATATACAAAAGTCCCTCAAGTATTATATTGCTACAAAGATTGTTACGCTCACTCTATTATGTCTATTGAAGTGTTTGTAGATTTCTTCTTTGATGAGAAAATGAGAACTACCACAACAATGTTCATTTGCAATTCTGAAAGTTGTCTGGACTTTTTAGATGATAATTGGGATAGGAAACAAGTGAAGGGCAAACATTTTATTTTGCAAAAGAAGTCTATAATTTGCAAGTACATTATAATCTCTCAAAATTTCATAGTGTCATTTTATTATTTTAGATATCATCTTCTTAGTGGGTAACTTATTCCACTTGACCAAAATATAGAATCTAACTCCAAGAACAAACCTTTAGCAATGGATATCTACTTTTGAGAGAGCCTACTTACTGTGATGGAGACAATGTCAAGTACAGGTCTTGCACAGCTCAGGGTAGATGTTATATATGAGCACCTTCCACTTCTGCCAGAAGTGTATGCAGTTTGTCTCAATAATGGAAAAGTGTATGCAGTTAGTCTCAATAATGGAAAGGTACTTACTAAATGGATAAATTTTATTTGTCTTTAATGCATTAAGATATAGTTACTAACTCTTTCTTTTTCTCAGATTCCAAGATGCAAGGAGAAAACAACATTGTGCAAGGAGTCCCTCTCAAATACACTTTACTTGATTGCTTTCATTGAAGCTAGGTCACATACATTGTGCGCACGCATTGATTTTTAATGCCATGCCATCCAGGATATATACATTTTTTGCTTCTCAGACATTGTTTCAAATTTGTAGAGTTCGTGTTGTTTCAAAGCTTAACACATCGAACTTTTTCTTTAAATGTGTGCAAAAGGAAAATAGTTACTGCTTCCTTTGTCTACTACTGCTCCCCTACCCTCTCCCCCGATTTCTACCACTGCTCCCCTTCCCTCTCCCCTGGTTGCTACCCAATCTCCCTCAGAGGACCCTAGTCTCAGGTTCCCTATCATGTCGCTCAAATGCATGGGCCTCCTCCATGGCTTCCCATGCATCTTGCACCTATGAACCTTCCCTCTGTTCTCGCTTTTTCCATTGACGTGTAACCCAATCCTCTACTTCTACGACATCCATATAATATCGATTGATTGTGTCTTGCATGTTTCAAATCTTGTCTTGAGCTTGCTAATATCGTTGTGTCATTTTGTCGATGCGGACCTGTTCGAACTCCTCAGCTTGGGCGCTTTCCTCTCTTGACCGGATGCACACCAAAATTATAATATGATGAATGGCCCTTACAAAACTTTTACACACATCATAGGGTCTATAGTTATGCCATTCAAGATTCTGTAGATGCATGATAATAAGAAAGTAAGTAAAGAGGTTACTTCTTCTAATACAAACATTGCAATGAGTCAAGCGATTCAATAATTCAAACAACACACGTACTTATGTTTGGCACATCCAAAGTTTTGCAAAGAAGGATCATAGCATTTATACATGTCCGCCACCCACAGCTGTATTCATCAATCTGCATGGGCAATGGGTCAGCGTAGGCACACTGACCCATTGGTGCTGAGTGGCAATACCTAGATCATGTTCTAATAAAATGTGCTCTACACAACATAAATTTTTTTGGGCGACACTGCATACATAAGCACTTGCTTTAGTAAGGCATTACAAACATACACTACAAGCAAACGCATAAAGATTTGCCTTACATCTTTACACGCCCATGGAATCCCCTACTTTGCCTGGATTTTCCGTAGTAGACAACCTTCTCTTCAATATCGAATAAAACCAGGCTCCAATGTTCACTACATACACCAAACCCATCAAGTATGAGGAATAATAATCCTAAATCCAGCATAGTTTTGCATAGAAACACGAAACTCACCTTTGATTGTATGAAATGACGAGAAAGCACACCAAATCCCAATTTGCTCTATTGAACCAGCCCAACAGCGCCAGAAAGGAAACTCTGTTGTTCTATAGCATAGGCGAGATAAGTGAATCTATCACATATATTTTTTCATGCACGTCCACGGGTAGAAGCTAGATAGCATTCCTAACACGAATAAATACTATAGATTAGATTGGTTATTGGATATACACAGGCTAAAACCAAGCGAATACTAGCCTTCAAAAGATACCAAGAGTCCCTATTCGCTTGGTTTCGAACCCCAACAGTGCAACGATAGTGCAGACAAAGTGTGTTGACCATAGAAGATGGCATGTGCAAATATGTGAATGCTAACATAAGCATGGCAAAGGGTTGGAGCAGCTAGAAAGATCATGGGCAGGCAGGTAGCAACGGATATGTATGACTGATGCGTTTATAGGCAAGAAAGGCTCCAAGAGGGGCTAATCTGGGAAGCACATGAAGGAAGTTCAAGGTGTAGTTTTTGGGTCTAGGAATGTAGATCTTGAGATGCTAAAGGAGCAGGTCCAGATGGCTCATCAAACAGAGCTACGGAGTCCAAGATATTGGAGTTTGAAGGTGCGGTGTGTTGCAGACTCTTACCGGATAGGGCAACTGAGGACAGGTGACCTGAGTGGATGTCAATGTATAGATGGGTAGTGCTCAATTTACGGAGGCTACTTGTCTTTTTAGTTTACAGATTAGAGCTACGTATTGCTAGATATGGCCATTTCAAGTTTTGTCAGGGACTAGGTTGATGGGGAGTTGTGCCATCTGGTATTTTTTTGGGCCACGAGAGAGTTTGAGGAGGTGCTTTATGATGTATGAAGCTAGCAATAGTTGATTTCTTATCAAACGGAGCCCATAGTGGGAACTTATTAAAGTCAGAAAGTTGGGTGCAATTGCTCGGAGTTGGCCATAGATGGTTGGCCATAGATGGATTTCTTGATTTTTGCGGCCTCGGCTCGGGGTCTTGAGAAATCTCAAAATGAGGCAAGGTCAGAGGAGTTCAGAGACAATCATGTGCTTTTGTTGGTGGGTTTTGTGGATCAGGAGTCGAATCACCCAGTGGCAAAGGGCAGACCAAGCAGAAGGGCTAGGAAAAAAAGGAATTCTTTGAAAATGAGTGTGGACATTTTTGAAGGCTAGGGGTGAATGCCCAAGAGGGTGCCACGTGGCCAGACAATTGGTCCATATGCACAACACGGAGCTCATAGCATGGGGTATATGGGTTGAAACATGGCCATGAGGGGGTATCAAGGCGTGGAGGAACGCTCTCTCTTGAGCTTAGCTATGGCACTCTTGCCAGGGCGACGACTGCGTTTTTGGAAGAGGGCTGAGCAGCGTGGTGGTGCACGCTAGAGTGGCAGTGGGGTTGGTGGTCAATGCACGCGGTGATGATGTGGTAGTCCTTAAGGGACTAGTCCCACAGGCCAAGGCCGCCCAATCTTTTTAGAAGGCAAGGGTTCCCCCCCACTAGCAATATTGCTAGTGCATAGGGGAGGGTCCCGCGGTAGACAGTAGGGGAGGGGTGTGTCCCATGGCAAAGATGGAGAGAGGAGAGTCCCGCGACAAGCAACAGTGAGCCAGAGAGAGAGAGAGAGAGAGAGAGAGAGAGAGAGAGAGAGAGAGAGAGAGAGAGAGAGAGAGAGAGAGAGAGAGTTTGAGAGGGCCCAAGGCCGATCAAATGAGAGTGAGAAAGAAGGTGTTCAAAGGCCCAAGAAGGAAAATGCAATGAACAAGCACGCCACCGAGCCGTGCGGACAAAGGATAGGGAAATATGCACCATGCAATAGTTGCCAAAATGGAGTATTCCAAGTGCTAGCAATGCAAAGATAATTCTAAATGAAGCTGAAAGAGAGAGAATCTAAAACCCGAGCAAGTTTTTCCGAGCAAGTCACAATTCGAGCACAACTAGCCATAATATAATAGTCAAAAGTCCTTAGAGATTAAACATTTTCACGTTCTACAAATCTCTTTTATAAGAAGACAAATGCAAAGAAGATTCATATAGAGCACTTGCATAAATTTATCTACATGGCGCAATGCATTTTTTTTTTGTGCACCGATTTAGCGTTGTAGATCCCCGCCCCCCCCTCCCCCCCCCCCCCCTACGTGCCCCCCTCGCTCTCTCCAAGTCTAAGTCACTCTTTCTACCTAAATTAGTAGAGTTCTATCATCAAAATACTTCAAAAAACACTATATTTCATTTTTGAAGACTCATGAGACTTTTTAAGTCTCTCTAAAAAGACATCTCACATATCTTGTAGCATGAGCGAGACACTATGATAATTGATTAGGTCATATTTGTGGAGTAGCTGCCCAATGTACATTATTTTTGTGCACCAATTTAGCGTTGTAGATCCCCCCCCCCCCCCCCCCCCCCCCCCTTCCTCTCTCTCTCAAGTCTAAGCTCTCTCTCTCTCTCAAGTCTAAGTCACTCTTTCTACCTAAATTAGTAGAGTTCTATCATCAAAATACTTCAAAAAATACTACATTTCATTTTTGACGACCCATGAGACTTTTTAATTCTTTCTAAAAAGATATCTCACATAGTTGTGCAATGTTTGTGGAGTAGCAAGAGGTTACAAGGAAGGTGAGAGGGATTGCACACTTGATGGTGAATAATTTATTAGGAAAGGGGGGGGGGGGGGGGGGGGGGGGGGGGGGTGTGTGGGTGTGTGTGTGTGTGTGTGTGTGTGTGTGGTGTGTGTGTGTGCGCGCAAGAGTAAGCACTTGATAAGGTTTCAAAACGTTGTTTTTGAAACTAGTCTTATTACAGGGTATCTCATGAGATACCCTTTGGGGAAGGAAAGTAAAAGGGGGTGGTGTGCAAGATATAGAATCCGAGAAACATGATAGATGGTAGCAACACGTGCACAATAGGTTGTAGTAGAAGGAGGTGTGGCAGTAGATGGTGACAATAGGTGCGACACACATGCTAGTAGGAAGACGATAGAGGAGGTGGATGCATGTTCATGTAGGCTTTCTAAAAACATTATTGGATGCAAGTGTGAGCATTGTGGACAATCATCTCACTCGTTTATGATAGTGGCACAAGAATGCTCTGCGTGGGTTCATCTTGGTTCGAATGCATCAACTCTACAAGTTTAAGGGAGGGTTACAACCTTGAGTAAACTTGAGTAAAAAAAATCTTACGAGATTCCATATAATAGAGATGAAATAAACCGAGTTGATATAAATAGTGCGTGTGAATGTTGCTTAAATTAACTTGAGATTTTTCAATTCAAATTTTACCTTAACAAAATTGTCCCTACCAGCCCACATCGGCGTGGACCCTTAGAGGTAAGTTTTTGTTTTGACACATTTTTCAATACTCACATACTTTAGTGCATTCCAATACAAGGAATGTTACTTAGACTAGCTTGAACTTTCAATTTTATTTTAACAAACTTGCCTCTGCCAGCCCACGTTGGCGTGCACTCCTAGAGGCAACTTTTTGTCTAATACTTTTTGCAAAACTCAAATAATTTAGTGCATTCCAAAAGCAAAAAGATAAGTGCTTTCTTCAACAGACCTTGGCTTTGATATTGCAGCCTAAATGATTTTCAAATTAAAAGGCTCACTTTCAAATTGAAAGGCTAACGGTGTTCAGCAAATCCATCTCACTAAAGAGAAAGACAAGACCATCACTTTCTTTCAACAAGAAAACTCAATTAAATTTGATAAAACTTCTAAGAGCTTGGTCACACCCCAATGATCCACTGAGTGGGATGAGTGGGAGTAAAGAGCAAGGGAAGTAGGAAGCTACAACATGTGTAGTTATTGAGAAGACAAATAACGAAATATAAATGCTCCCTCATTGATTAGGAAAAATCCATTACAAATGAGAAAGGACTTTGTTTTCTAAAATTTAAGCTCAGTAACCCTTTTCTCATTTTGTATCGATGAAGGACTAGGAACCCCTCTACAATTATTGATTTTTGTTCATCAATTAGTCTGCCCCCTACCCCTCCCTTTTGAAAAAACAAAAAACAAGAAAAACACATTGATCTTATGTATACACATTTACATCACTCAAAATAGAAGTTAACATATATCATCAAGGCAACAAGATTTTGTTAACATCACAATGCGACCCCTCCCACCCCTAACTCTCTCTCTCTCTCTCTCTCTCTCTCTCTCTCTCTCTCTCTCTCTAGACTTGAAGGAAGAAATTCCAAGGTCAAAAGAAATTGGACCAAAGGGAGGACAGTTCCCTCTAGTAATCTGAAATGGGTACAATGACTAGCAATAAATATCAATAATAAAATATATATCTTGTGGAACTTGCTTGATTTTCTACATGCCTGAGAAAACTTGCTCACCATTTAGAAGTCTCAATTTTGAGTTCATTTCTTTATTGCATATTCCTACTAGCAAGAATGTAAAAAACATGTCATTAATCACAACATAGAGTGCAACACGTAGCGCAAAATGGGTCTTAACCATTTAGACATTTGCTCAGGTTTTAGGTCAATCGGAAAATCTTGCTCGAGCTACAGTAAGACTCGCTGAAAGAGGACTAAATGAGCTAGAGAGCTCACCTTTTTTCTTTTTTTGGACATAACTCACCCTATAAAAAGATTTACAGGATGTTAATTTTTTGGGGCTTTTTGGCCAATATAGCTTTTTTGCCATTATGCTTTTGCCAAGGTAGATTTTTGCCTGTGTAGGCTTTTTGTGATTGTCTGTCTTTTTGCCGAGGGTGGTGCCGGCAAGGTTGTTGATTGAATGTTACATGGTTGTATATGCAAGAAGACCATTCATTGTTGTCTCTTGCCATCATTCCCCCTTCCCCCTTCTCTTCTCTGCTTGTGTGCGTGTGTTTTTGAGCGTGTGTCAGAGGGTGTGCCCCCTCGAGGTTTGTCGTGAACATGGAGATAGAGAAAGGAAAGGTTGTGTGCCTGTGGAAGGTTGTGAATTGAGCAGATCGGAGTAATCGGGTTTGTTTGGTGCATTGCAAGGCGTGTGTGTGTGTGTATGGTCATGTGCAGGCGGTGGTTTTCTTGTGGTATCGAGTTTTGAAGGTGAACTCTAGTGGATTGGGGCATTGTGTATACCATGGGCTATAGTGAGGCATTGTGTTGTGTTCTAGGTTTGCTTCCCTTCTCCCCTCTCCATCTTCTGGTGCCCCCAATCAGGAGTTGTCTGATGCTTTGATTTGCGATTGGAAGCGGTGTTTTTAGTCAAGGAAGCGATTGGCTGATGGTCGAGGTATTTGGTGGTTGAGTTTAAAGCTGGCAGAGATGGTGGAGCCAGGTTTTGACATTAAATTTACGGGTATTGAAGATCTTGAGGATTGGTTAGCAGGTTTCGAGTTATGGATGCTATCGATGCGTATGTTGATGGATGTGAAAAAGCTGCAGACGGTGCCGTTGTTGATGCGAGGACAAGCCAAAGTTTGGTTCGATGGTTTAAAGAGCAGTGATCCACGATCATGGCAAAGGTTGCAAAGTTAGTTTTTGGAGAAGTTTCGAGAGGTAATTACTGCAGAAGCTGTAGCAAGGCTAAAGGTGGTACGCCAGGATGCGAGTAAGGATTTTTCTATTTCCATTGAGCGGTTTGAAGCCTTTTGGAAGCAGTTAGAGGTTGCTACTGAGGTCAAAAGCAATCAATATTTGAAGTTGTTGAAGCTACTAGAGTGCTTGCATCCGAGGATTAGAGAAAAAGTCGGGGACGGTGCTGACACCTATGAAGACATGGTCTATCTAGACAAGATGAAGAGAAAAAAAGCAGAAGCTGGAGCTAGAGCTGGGCATGTTGAAGCCAACAAAGTATGTGCCTGTTGCAGAGGTAGCAAAGTGTCCTTTGGTCCGACCAAAGGACACTCCAAGTGTCCGAAGTGCAGAGTCTATTGAGGTAAGGACTATGGTTGATTATGTTCCTTGGAGATTTTTGGTTTGTGATGTGCATGTGCCGAGGGTGGATGAGCTTGTCAATGAGGAGAAGCTCCATGTTGAAGTGAACCAGGATGCAAAAGAAGTAGCACATGTGGAGGTTCTAGTGCAGCTTGAAGAGGTAAAGCCTGTTCTTGTGGAATGTTTGCATGAAAGGGTAGCAGAATGTAAACAGGTTGCAGATACCGAAGGTTCGTAAGCTGATGGAGAAAGTGAGAAAAGTCATGGTGATGGTCAAGCTTTTGTGGAGCAGCAAGTAGATGAAGATGCAGATACGGAGTCGGTATATGATGTCGATGAAGAAGATACAGTCTTGAGTTGCTAGCAAGGAGGATAGAGCGGATGAGTCGACATCCTATAGCGAAGAGACAGAGGCTGAGGAACCTGAGCTGGTAAAGGTAAAGCTTCCTTATTATGTGTTTGATGATATGGTAATAGCCAATGCTCAAGGAGAGCAGGGAACAGAGCAAGCCAATGTGCATGATGAAGACCAAATGGAGTGTTCAAGGCCTACAGATGATGGTATGCAGGTAAAGGTGGTGTGTGGTGCCATGCTAATGGCCATGCTGATGAAAGTGGGGATGGAATGTGCCATGGTGGTGCAACAAGTGCGGAGTTATTTCCAAAAGTGATAGAGTAGTCATGTCTATGGAGGGAGACGAGGTTGATGCAGTAGGAAACGATTTTCTCTCTTCCTTGGCGGAGCATGATGCAGCGGTAGAAGAGTTAATTGAGAGCAGGAGGTTGAAGTTGTTGAGGAGGTGGTGTTGAACGACCTTGAAGGTCCGGTTGAATAGGAAGGGCTCAATGATGCTAGAATCAAGTGTGTGGCAAAGAGGAGTTTGTGTTGCCAAAGATGGTGGAGATTCCGATGCGGCAGACATGTCCAATGGTGGATAAAGAAGAATCCCAGGTAGTGGCTTTGCTTCCATTGAAGGTATGTGAGCTATGGTTGATGAATATGATGGTAGATACAACAATGCGGTGGGTGGTTCAGCAGGTGCAGGGGTCTATGGTTGAGGCCTTCACTTTACTTGGCTGGAAGGGAGGGTCAGACATGTATTCAAGCTCGGTGTCAGGTACATGTTTTTTGGATGGTGATATTCTTGATGCTGCTCGATATGGAGTGGATGCTTGTTTGTTGAGGGATGCTTGGAGTGCTAAAGGTAGGCTATGGGCAGCCTACACACATGATGGGTTGTGTGCTAGGGTATGACACTATGGTGAGAAGTTAAAAATGGGTGGAAGACACCAACGGGTGGCAGGTGTTTGATCCAAGTGGAAGCTATATGATGCAGGGGGTGGGGCAACCCACTTGAAGGTTTGGCAGTAGGAAGAATAAAATTGTGTAAATATAGTTTTGGTTTTCTCATAGTGTGTGCCAGGTTTTGCAGTTTGTAGTGAAATAAAGCTCTTTTTTGGTTGAGCATAAATGTTCAACTAGGGGGTGGGCAATGATGGTGCAGCCAAAGTGTGTCAACCATAGAAGATGGCATGAGCAGATATGTGCAAGCTAGCATAAGCATGGCAAAGAGTTGGAGCAACTAGAAAGATCATGGGTAGGCAGGTAGCAGCATATATGTATGACTAATGCGGTTTATAGGCCAAGAAAGACTCTAGGAGAGGCTAATTTGGGGAGCACGTGAAGGAGGTTCAAAGTGAAATCTTTGGGTCTAGGAATGTAGAGCTTGAGGTGCTGAAGGAGCAGGTCCAGACGGCTCATCAAATAGAGCTACGGAGTTCAAGATATTGGAGTTTGAAGGTGCGGTGTGTTGCAGACTCTTGTCGGATATGGCAACTAGGGACAAGTGACCTGAGTGGATGTCAATGTATAGACGTGCAGTGCTTGATTTATGGAGCCTACCCCTCTTCTCAAATTACAGATCAGAGCTATGGATTGCTAGATATGGCCATTTCAAGTTTTGTCGGGGGCTAGGTTGTGCCCACCTGACCACATGGGGAGTCGTGCCATCTGGTGTTTTTTGGGCCGCAATAGAGTTTGAGGAGGTGCTTTGTAATGGATGAAGCTAGCAGGAGTTGACTACTCGTCAAACGGAGCCTGGAGCGGGAAGTTGTTGAAGTCGAAAAGTTGGGTGCAGTTGCTCGGAGTTGGCCACAAATGGTTTTCTCAGTTTTTGCGGCTTAGGTTCGGGGTCTCGAGCAATCTCAAAATGAGGCAAGTTCGGAGGAGTTCAGAGACAATCATGTCCTTTTGTTGCTAGGTTTTGCAGATCAAGAGTCAGATCACCCAGTGGCAAAGGGCAAACCAAGCAGAAGGTCTAGGAAAAAAAGGAATCCTTAAAAAATGAGTGTGGACATTTTTGAAGGCTAGAGGTGAATGCCCAAGAGGGCGCCACGTGGTTGGACAATTGGTCCCATATACAGAACTCGGAGCTCATAGCATGGGGTATATGGGCCAAAAAAGTGGCCATGAGGGGGTATCAAAGCATGGAGGAGCACTCTCCCTTGAGCTTGGCTTTGGCACTCCTGCAGGGGCGGCGGCTACATTTTTGAAAGAGGGCTGAGCAGCACGATGGTGCATGCCAGAGTGGAATTTGGTTGGTGGTCAATGCACATGGTGATGATGTGGCAATCCTAAAAGGACTAGCCCCGTAGACCAAGGCCACCCAATGTTTTTAGAAGGCAAGGGTGCCCCCCCCCCCCCCCCCCCCCCCCCCCCACTAGCGATATCGCTAGTTCTTGCATAGGGGAGGGTATCGCAGCAAACAGCAAGGGAGAGGTGTGTCCCATGGCAGAGATGGAGAGAGCAGGTTCCCACAACAGCAAGCAATAGTGAGCCAGAGAGGGAGAGACAATTGGAGAGAGCCCAAGGCCGGTCAAATGAGAGAGAGAAAGAAGGTGTTCAAAGGCCCAAGAAGGCAAGTGCAAAGAACAAGCAGGCGACCGAGCTGTGCGGACAAAGGACTAAGAAATACGCACCATGCACTAGTTGCAAAAAATGGAGTATGCCAAGTGCTAGCAATGCAAAGATAATTCTCATGAAGCTGAAAGAGGAGTGAACGAGCTAGAGAACTCGCCTTTTTTCTTTTTTTGGACATAACTCCCCCTATAAAAAGATGTACACGTTAATTTTTTGGGCCTTTTTGGCCAATAAAGCTTTTTTGCCATTATGCTTTTGCCAAGGTAGTGATAGCCGTTTTTCGGCTTTCCATAATTTCCATAGTAAGCTACCTCACCCTACCAAAATCACCCAAACACTGTGGTTATCCCTACTATTTCACTGTACATAGGCGTGTGTGAGTTAGGGGACTTTCCCCATATTTTCTTAAAAACCCTCAACTAGCTAGTCACTCGGCTAGTTGAACCAAAAAAATAAAAAAATAAAAAATATTATGGCCCATTTGTGTGTAAATATTGCATTGTATATATGGCCTAAATATAGGGATTTTTAAAAATTATTTTGGTATTTTATTTAAATATTTATACTTAGGTGTGTGTTTTATTAAGCCTGTATATGCCTTCTTTCATTCTCTTACACCATAAGTATTTTGCCAATGTGTACATACTCTAACCTCATATTTTTCTTTTATACAAATCACCCCCACATTTTCACCTTCACCCTCGTGAAAACAAAAATTGATTTCTACTCTCCTAGCACATTTATTATATTATTTACTTGCATACCTTTTCCTCTTTCACCCAAAATAATGCAAAGAGGGGCCATATCATATGATTCCAATATCTTTTCATATCCATAATTTCTCCATATTTTATTATTATTTATACTCATTATTCTAACACCATGTGCTCATTGAGCTTAAAATCCATGAATAGTCCATACACTAGTCCCACCATTTATATATTGCTTTATTCACCAATAATCCTCCTCCATGCATGTGTAAAGGGAAACTTGGATGCTTTGTATTATGATATGACAAAGGAGGGGCTCACTCTTGGACGCATTGTACAAATTCAACAAAGGAGGGGGCCACTAAAAGACTTTTGCAGGCATAAAAAACAGGCTTTTTGGTGAGATTTTTGGCACCCCTCTCCACTCCGAATTTGGAGCAAAGGTCAAAAGCGAAAATGTGGAAAAAAAGCTGAGTAATCACCTCAAAAATTTTGGTGGCTTTTGGAGCAACCACCGGTGAGCTATGATTTTTTTAGTGGACCCTAGTCTGCCCACTTTTCTCACAAGTAGCCCTTAGTCTTCTCTCACCTCTTTCCACACTTCTACACACACACACACACTCCTCCCTCTCCTTCCCACTCCCAAACCTGCAACTCCCATGTCCTAATTCACTCTCTTCACCATTGCCACTTCTCTCACACCTCCATAGCCTTCATCCTCCATTTCTACACCCCTAGCTGCTCCCCTTTCTCTCTACATATATGTCCATATTACCATACCCTCTTCAGCTTTGTAAAGAACTTCAAAAAATCAGCAAAAATCCAAGGTTAACCTATGCAAATGAAGGCTTTTATCATGAAATTTCCAAGGTTTGAGGGTAACATAGCTTCATCGACACGCACTACTTCGCTATGCTGATCGCTTCTTCTTCCGGTGCTGTAAAGAGGTGAATGTCAACTTCTCCAAAGCTTCAACCTCTCTTTACAAGCTCATCCCTTCTCTAACTTTTCCCATCATATATATCACCATTTGGTGAATGATTTTGTAAATATTTTGTAGTGATTATTACTGACTACTAACCACTAACCTTATTGTAAAATGCACCCTCTACTAGAGTAGGCACTCCCAAATTATTCACTCTATCCTCTCTCCTTTCGTCCTCAATAATTCTCTTCCCTTGAGCCCACATCCATGTGACTCAAAGGATAAGAGAGACCCACCCTCATTTAAAAAAAGTAAAATATGCATAATCTTTGATGTCTTCAAATAAACTTGATTAGGTCTAATCCTAATCGGGGCTTCTAAAACCTATAAATAGAGCCCTTCTCTCCTTGTAAATCATCACATGATCACACTTAACCACACCATTCTCAACACATAACACACCACTCTTCAAGCCTAGTTGTGTAGAGTGTGTGCATTGTGAGTGCTCTATTGCATCACTACACATAGGTGCATGGAGAAGCTTGAAGTTAGTTATGCCATCTAGAGGAGTGGAGTGATACCATACTCTGTATCACACTTGTAGCCTACTCTTGTCCATAAATAAAATTCATAGTTTTGGGTGCAATTGTATGCTGCAACTACGACTCTTCTCTCCAAATTGACTTGATAAATTGGCTCATCAGGTGGTTGAAGGTATATTGTCCTTGAAGTCTGTTGTGTTATTTCATGCTTGATGGTTTGAGGGCTTATTGAATTGTTTGCCTAAAAAGTCAATTGTAAATGGGTGCTCGGTGACAGGGCTCCCGTGACCCTAAGACAATTTGTGTATTGGCAACAAGGTCAAGTTTTGTGTTGGCTCTCTATTTCTCATCAAGCTTTGTGTGCATCTAGCCTTTAAGGCTAAGACTGAGTTGCTCAAGTTGATTTGTGCTCTTACCTCTCTCTGGCGTGGTGAATGTTTGTTTTTGGTGTGTGTGTGTGTGGCTATCTTGCATTCCCCTCTCTTTGTGCGTTTGAGTATAAGGAGATATCACGTGTGTCCTAGTTCGCATCTACAAATAGGTGGTTCCCCTTTTCTTGTTTGTTTTCTGGCTGTGGGTTGTTGTTGTCTCTGATTGTGCTAGCCCCAGCCCCAATTGAGCAGCACGGGAGCCTCGAAGGGTGTTTAGAGGCCGCTCTTCTTGTTGCCCGCCCCGGACTGACCTCAAATTGGTGCCCCCACGGAGGAATGACTTTGTGCTTATTGTTGTTGTATTGCATGAATGCTTGAATTTTAGCATAATCAAGTAGATTATATGAATCATGAAAACTTGTATGACCGAGTTTAATTTCAAGGCAACAAAAATTGATCTAGAATATGGTTTGGATTAGCATAACGTAAGAAAGGAAAAAAACATTTTCACATAAGAGTCTAGAATTCATGTTGAAAGACCTTTCAAAACTTTGTGTAGTTAGTTGATGTCATGAGAGAAAATGATTGTTTGGAACTAATCTTTGTGTGGTTCTAGCATTGAGCGACTATGACACGCTATACCTTTGATGATATCCCAATCTTCTTCGTAAATCTAGAAGAAGATGTTGATAATTTTCTTGTTGGTTTTAGAATGGTTTGTCATATCCTTGGTAAAAGGGATGACATTGAAAAAGGGGATTTTCTATTGCTATGCCTTAGAGGCAACGCTGAGCAATGGTTTTGGAGTATGTCTTTTCAGATTGAAGATGGATATACCCAAATTTCCAAAGCTTTGAAGACCAGATTCTCTAAATTTCCAACAACAGAGACAGCATGGGCTTCATTAGGGAGACTTCAACAACATGGTGAAGACTACTATGCTTATGAGGATTTTTTTTCTCGTCAATGGGCAGGATGTGGGTTTAGTTCTACATTTCCAGATTATGTAAAAATGGAGCAATTTATTTCGGGTTTGTCTCCTTTCCTAAAGACTAAGGTTACTTGTAGTGGGCCCTCTACCTTTGAAGAAGCGGTCACTATTGCCCGAAGGAAGTTTCACAAGTACTTCTACATCAAAAATGGTTTCCATCATGCTGGAAGAACCAACCATCATGAAAGTGTTTCTATCAAGGATTCATCTCCTTTGCCATACTTGTCTCCTTCTACTCCGACAAATGTTGAAGAAGTTACTTACATGCCAACTGATTATTCAAGTGCTAAAGTGTGTGGCCAAGATTCAAATGTGGAATCTCTTTCTTATACCTTTATCACAAGCATGCAAAAATCGACACAAGATATCTCAAATGGCATTGATGATTCAATAATGGATACATCCAACCTTTTGGCGGAGGATCAATTTCTAGTCCGAGCAGACGAAGCTTTTGTGCAACATGACTCTATGGAGAATGAAGACGTTGAAGGTGACCTTGATCTTATGGAATGTTCTGAGAGTGTATCTTATCTAAAAGAAGAGAGTGAAAAAGAAGATGAAATCATAGGTGGGGAGATCATAGACCACATTGATCATAAAGAGATGATTGTGTACATGGAATGCCAACTCCAAAACAAAGTAGAAGAGTGTGAGTTGAATCCATGTGAGGATAATCTTCAAGAAGTGTTTGAGGATGTTGAAAAGCATTGGTATGACCCATGTGTATTAAGCATGGAGGAATCTATCATGCAAGAAGCCAAAGTTTTCACAAAATCAAACAGTAATCCATCAACCTTTGAGGTGGTACAATGTGAGGAGTTACAACCTTGCCAAAGGGGGGGCTTAGAAGGGGATGAAGAACATGGGAGAGTAGTAAAAAATAAAATCATAAAAGAAAACTGTCAGAAGGGTATCATTCTCTCCAATGGTGTTTTAGTGGGTGGCTCTTCATTCATGGGACAATCTCTTAGCAAGAAAATCCAAACTTTTGAATCCCCAATCATCTTCATATTGGGTTTCACCTCTTCAAATTCAACTTCTCCTTTCTTCACATATACCTTTCATCAGGGGCACCATACCTTCTTAAGTGGAAGAGGACATGAATACTTGGTGATGAACGGATGTTTCCAAACCTTCTTCATTTGGTCTTTGGTGTATGGAGGTCGCACATTGTGATGCTTCTGGTCTTCATCATAGACAAAAAACTTGTTGATTGCTACATGTGGATATTTCTTCAATCAGTACCAAAATCTATTCTCTTCAAATGTGTTGGAAGCAATAGAAACCTTCGTCTATTATCCACTTATGTGGTAAACTATTTGCAATATCTTCCAATAGCAGATGGAAGCATGGATCAAGCTTTCCTAAATCATGAAGGCCATATAATTTTTGACTTGGTCAGCCTACCCAGGTTGAATGAATCTTATGAGCTACAGTTCAGGAATTTGCTCATACAAGCTCTTGAAGATCGTAGCAAATACATCAACTTCACAGAGGAGGAAGAGCAACCAATCTTTTATATCACATTCATAGTGATAGATGCATTGATGGACAACAGTAAAATCTACAAGTTTCTTCAACCGAAATTAGTAAGTGATTCCATACCGTACATCTCTCTTTGGGAAAGATATTTCAAGATCTTTGATCCTGGGGGATGCTTATGGAAACTTTCTCAATGGAGGAGGTTTACTCAGTCACTTCATTACATCCTGCTATGGGCTCTGAGAACCTCTCATATAACTCAAGGTTTCTTAATCATACAAACATGAGAGCAGACAAAGACAGACGTTACACAATCTACATGTTGTATGATCGGATAAATGGTACATGAATGTACCATTATCTAAGGGAGGGGCTAATGATAGCCGTTTTTCGGCTTTCCATAATTACCATAGTAAGCTACCTCACCCTACCAATATCACCCAAACACTGTGGCTATCCCTACCATTTCACTGTACATAGGCGTGTGTGAGTTAGGGGACTTTCCCCATATTTTCTTAAAAACCCTCAACTAGCTAGTCACTCGGCTAGTTGAACCAAAAAAATAAAAAAATAAAAAATATTATGGCCCATTTGTGTGTAAATATTGCATTGTATATATGGCCTAAATATAGGGATTTTTAAAAATTATTTTGGTATTTTATTTAAATATTTATACTTAGGTGTGTGTTTTATTAAACCTGTATATGCCTTCTTTCATTCTCTTACACCATAAGTATTTTGCCAATGTGTACATACTCTAACCTCATATTTTTCTTTTATACAAATCACCCCCACATTTTCACCCTCACCCTCGTGAAAACAAAAATTGATTTCTACTCTCCTAGTCACATTTATTATATTATTTACTTGCATACCTTTTCCTCTTTCACCCAAAATAATGCAAAGAGGGACCATATCATATGATTCCAATATCTTTTCATATCCATAATTTCTCCATATTTTATTATTATTTATACTCATTATTCTAACACCATGTGCTCATTGAGCTTAAAATCCATGAATAGTCCATACACTAGTCCCACCATTTATATATTGCTTTATTCACCAATAATCCTCCTCCATGCATGTGTAAAGGGAAACTTATGATATGACAAAGGAGGGGCTCACTCTTGGACGCATTGTACAAATTCAACAAAGGAGGGGGCCACTAAAAGACTTTTGCAGGCATAAAAAACAGGCTTTTTGGTGAGATTTTTGGCACCCCTCTCCACTCCGAATTTGGAGCAAAGGTCAAATGCGAAAATGTGGAAAAAAAGCTGAGTAATCACCTCAAAAATTTTGGTGGTTTTTGGAGCAACCACCGGTGAGCTATGATTTTTTTAGTGGACCCTAGTCTGCCCACTTTTCTCACAAGTAGCCCTTAGTCTTCTCTCACCTCTTTCCACACTTCTACACACACACACACACTCCTCCCTCTCCTTCCCACTCCCAAACCTGCAACTCCCATGTCCTAATTCACTCTCTTCACCATTGCCACTTCTCTCACACCTCCATAGCCTTCATCCTCCATTTCTACACCCCTAGCTGCTCCCCTTTCTCTCTACATACATGTCCATATTACCATACCCTCTTCAGCTTTGTAAAGAACTTCAAAAAATCAGCAAAAATCCAAGGTTAACCTATGCAAAAGAAGGCTTTTATCATGAAATTTCCAAGGTTTGAGGGTAACATAGCTTCATCGACACGCGCTACTTCGCTATGCTGATCGCTTCTTCTTCCGGTGCTGTAAAGAGGTGAATGTCAACTTCTCCAAAGCTTCAACCTCTCTTTACAAGCTCATCCCTTCTCTAACTTTTCCCATCATATATATCACCATTTGGTGAATGATTTTGTAAATATTTTGTAGTGATTATTACTGACTACTAACCACTAACCTTATTGTAAAATGCACCCTCTACTAGAGTAGGCACTCCCAAATTATTCACTCTATCCTCTCTCCTTTCGTCCTCAATAATTCTCTTCCCTTGAGCCCACATCCATGTGACTCAAAGGATAAGAGAGACCCACCCTCATTTAAAAAAAGTAAAATATGCATAATCTTTGATGTCTTCAAATAAACTTGATTAGGTCTAATCCTAATCGGGGCTTCTAAAACCTATAAATAGAGCCCTTCTCTCCTTGTAAATCATCACATGATCACACTTAACCACACCATTCTCAACACATAACACACCACTCTTCAAGCCTAGTTGTGTAGAGTGTGTGCATTGTGAGTGTTCTATTCCATCACTACACATAGGTGCATGGAGAAGCTTGAAGTTAGTTATGCCATCTAGAGGAGTGGAGTGATACCATACTCTGCATCACACTTGTAGCCTACTCTTGTCCATAAATAAAATTCATAGTTTTGGGTGCAATTGTATGCTGCAACTACGACTCTTCTCTCCAAATTGACTTGATAAATTGACTCATCAGGTGGTTGAAGGTATATTGTCCTTGAAGTCTGTTGTGTTATTTCATGCTTGATGGTTTGAGGGCTTGTTGAATTGTTTGCCTAAAAAGTCAATTGTAAGAGGGTGCTCGGTGAGAGGGCTCCCGTGACCCTAAGACAATTTGTGTATTGGCAACAAGGTCAAGTTTTGTGTTGTCTCTCTATTTATCATCAAGCTTTGTGTGCATCTAGCCCTTAAGGCTAAGACTGAGTTGCTCAAGTTGATTTGTGCTCTTACCTCTCTCTGGCGTGGTGAATGTTTGTGTTTGGTGTGTGTGGCTATCTTGCATTCCCCTCTCTTTGTGCATTTGAGTATAAGGAGATATCACGTGTGTCCTAGTTCGCATCTACAACTAGGTGGTGCCCCCTTTTCTTGTTTGGTTTCTGGCTGTGGGTTGTTGTTGTCTCTGATTGTGCTTGCCCCAGCCTCAATTGAGCAGCACGAGAGCCTCGAAGGGTATTTAGAGGCCGCTCTTCTTGTTGCCCGCCCCCGACCGGCCTCAGTAGCTTTTTTGCCTGTGTAGGCTTTTTGCCGAGGGTGGTGCTGACATGGTTGCAAATTGATTGTTCATGGTTGTATATGCAAGAAGACCATTCATTGTTGTCTCTTGGCGTCATTACCCCTTCCCCCTTCTCTTCTCTGCTTGTGTGCGTGTGTTTTTGGGCGTGTGTTGGAGGGTGTTCCCCCTCGAGGTTTGTTGTGCAAAGGGAGATAGAGAAATGTTGTGTGCTTGTGGAAGGTTGTAAATTGAGTAGAGCGGACTGATCGGGTCTGTTTGGTGCATTGCAGGCGTATGTGTGTATGGTTGTGTGCAGGCAGTGGTTTGCTTGAGCGTAGTGTCGAGTTTTGAAGGTGAGCTCTAGTGGATTGGGGTGATGTATATACCCTGGGCTATGGTGAGGCATTGTGTTGTGTATTGGGTGTGTTCCCCTTTCCCCTCTCCAAAGGCATGAGTTAGAACAAAGTGAATAGGGGCCTTCAAAAGATACCAAGGGTCTCTATTTGCTTGGTTCTGAGCCCCAATAGTGAAACAACATGAGTCAGAATGAAGCAAATAGGGGCCTTCAAAAGATACCAAGGGTCCCTATTT
Source organism: Adiantum capillus-veneris (assembly GCF_014529385.1). Lineage (NCBI taxonomy): Eukaryota > Viridiplantae > Streptophyta > Polypodiopsida > Polypodiales > Pteridaceae > Adiantum > Adiantum capillus-veneris. The sequence continues at coordinate 94,455,784 of NC_140947.1, read as the reverse complement.
GCTTGGTTGCGAACCCCAATAACACAACGGCATGAGTCAAAACAAAGCGAATAAGGTCCTTCAAAAGACACCAAGGTCCCTATTCGCTTGGTTCTAAACCCGAATAGCGCAATGGCATGAGTCAAAGTGAAGCAAATAGGGAAATTCCAAATCTCCAAGGATTCCTATTTGCTTCATCCTGACCCCGAAGCTTTGACACACTAAACTCAAAATGTACCATACAATATATAATGGTTGTTTTGGGTTTTTGTTTCTTTCAGACATGCAAAACATAGTCCAGGATACGGACGATGCAGGGGAGGATACATGTGAAGAAAAATTATTCACATTCTCGTACAATGCCCGTGCATATCACCGTGCACCAGAGCTATCACAAATGTTTAGTGCAGAGTTTTGTATCCAACAGATCATTGATCGCTCAATTGAGCACCTACAAACACAATTGCAAGAGTATAAAACAGTCATTTGTGACAATTCTCTAACAATTGATGGCACACGATATGTGCACCCAACCGATCTTGACTCTGAGAAGCGTGCGGCAAGGACATTGAACTGTTGTCTTAATCACTCTAAAAAGTGTTGCTTAGTGGAATTTAACCATGGGTTTGTCTATTACTTATACTTATTAACTGATGGTGAGTGAGAGATTTCCCAGTCATCAAATTTTGGTAGTTTCTCCGATGACAATGCAAAGTTCCCACTGTTTGCAATGGAAGTTAGTACAAGATTGTGTGGTGGGTATTGTGTGCCACTAAATGCACAAAGGAAAATTTTGATAGAGAAACAGTTTGCTCTACGCGTCTTTGGCATTGGGTATGGGTGTCAAGCACTCAGAATCCCCCTATTTCATGTCCTACATAGATCATGTTGTGGTGGCAGCATTCAAAGACCCAAAGAGCTTAGATCCACACAACAAAAGGCTATTTTTGAGGGAAAGAGGACACTTGATGCCCACGGGGATGCTACCATCAACAGAGGAAAGAGTTTGTCTAAGGGGCTTACACATCAAAGAGGTACACATTGAGGAAGAAGGAGGTGCAGCGAAGAGGATAAAAATGACGGGATCATGTCCATCTTCTCCCGCTCCGGACTCATGGCTGTCACCACCCCACACATCCCCAAGCACTTTGCTTTTTTTTCTTGTGGATGTGTTGTAAAGAACGTGTAATTTTTGAGCTCTTAAGAAGCTCCCTCTACCTTGCCTCTATGAATAATTTGTCTTTAAGTCCATTGGTGCAACTCTAATAGGCTATTCACCCTATCCTTGCCTCCCTCGTGTCTGGTGTGCTTAAAATAACCTATTCTTGCCATGTGGTGGGTCTTTTCCATGACTTATGCAGACCATATTGACAATGAGCCATATGTCATGGCAAAATATGGACCATGGTTGAATAGTATGTGGTAATGCAACAAAATGGTGTCGTTCACTAGTGCACGTTGTATTTTTGCATATTGCAGCATTTGGTCAGTAACGCGGCCAAAAAATGTTGTAAACTTGCGGGCTTGTATTGTATTTACGTGCGTGATTCATGTGATACTTGGTCGATAACGTGGCTTGAGTATTTCTTGGATCATAGTTTTCATATTATCTTCCTCTTCAATTTGATAAACCTCTAAAACTCATGACCTATTATCAAATCTCTCTCTATCTCTATATTCAAAAAAGTAATGATTCACACCATCCAATCTGTGTGTGTGTGTGTGTGTGTGTGTGTGAACCTGTAAACAATTGAAATCTTTACGGCACTTTCAAAATATAAAATAGACCTCAAAATTGCTTTCTGTGTCTGCAATGTGAAGTAATTATAATGATTGATTCAAAATGTGGTCTAGATCTCACTCTCTCTCTCTCTCTCTCTCTCTCTCTCTAAAAATATAGATCAAGTTAAAAATTCTCTCAAAAGCTACTCTTTCTTACTCTATTTTCAAGATTTCAAAATTATATGTAGTGGACAATTCCAAATTATAAAACAATTCCATGAAAATATAAAACAATTCCAAACAAACATTACTTTTGTCTATCTTTAAAAATCTAGGAAACTACTCTAAATGCCTTCTAATATCCACTCTCCCCCCCCCCCCTCTCTCTCTCTCTCTCTCTCTCTCTCTCTCTCTCTCTCTCTCTCTCTCTGTCTCTCTTTAATGTAAATGGATAGCAATGTGATGTTTTGCTTGATGTACAATTAATTTGATGATAAAATGTATCAACACAACAATTTATAACTAGTTTACAAATTCAAGTATTGTGTTTAGTATTCAATAATTTTAAAAACTTACTTTGCATGCATAATCAAATTTTAATCGATAGTTTTGATGTTCTCTAAAATATTCATAGATGTTAATCTTTTTAGATGTACATATATCATTTTTTATTAAACCTCAAGAATCATAGCATGATAAATGCAAGTAATCTTTAGACAATATAAATGTGTGTTTTCAAATTAAGATACATGAAATTGATAGCATACAACAATGCACATTGCTCACCTAATGAAGGATGTCTTTCGTACCCAATTAAGGATACTTTACACCAATCAAACCAAGGATCTATGTCTGACCTCTACTTAAGGTGGAGCATATCAAATATCAAGAACCAATACTTGCCCCTAAGCAAGACTCTTGGCTCCATCAAATCGTTTATAAAAGAACATGAGGGAGCAAGCAACATGTAAATTACCTGTGTTTCTCAAATACAAATAAGCTCAAGTTCCTAGAACTTTGTTTTTAAATCTCCACAGGTACTAGCTATAAACCACACACAGCCCACAATTCAAAGAACTAAAGACTAGTGGCTCAGTAGCCTTAGGTGAGCCTATGAGGAAAAAAGATCGTCCCTAAAATAAGGACCTTCTTCCCAAAAGGATCCTCCTAGTCAACCGGGAGTTCTAAACACTCCAAATCTTTTTCAAAAAGATAAAAATGTGCCTAAATATCCGCTCTATATAGTGATGGCATAGCCCGTTGGGCTTTGGGTTTTCCCAGTGGGCCCCACCAAGCAAACCCAAAGCCCGACAGGTTTACAAGAAAAGCAGGTTCAAGCCGGTCATTGCCAAAGTTAGGTGAATATAGATGTGATCACAACCTAATTATGTTATTAACACATGATATTAACGTGTTCACACACTTGTGAATACGTTAATGAAATCCCTGATCCAAAGCTCCATTCATGAGGGTAATGGTGACTCTCTCCAGCTTCCTGTTCTTTAGGACCGCACACTCGTTGAGCTTCAAAGCAAACTTGAGAACACCATTGCACTCCTCTTGACTTATATCAAAGAAGTGAACTGCATACCTTTGCAATGCTTCAAGATCAACAAAAAGATTGTTATGCTCATTATATTGTACCTCTCTACCCCTCTTGCCTAAGAATGTTGCTTCAATATGGAGTGGTGATCCAAGTTTCTCAAACACATCATTGTTTACCTGCTACGTGCAACATTTACATGTGATGGATTTGGAAGCAATGATCCTCTTTGTAATTTATTTTGATACTTTTCAGCTAATGCTTTGAACAGTGCCCCATATCCTATCTGCGAGATGCCACTCTATCAAGTATTTCTTGCACCTCCATCAGCTCCAGTTGGTTCTCCTTCATGAAAGAGATAAGGATCCTCCCTTTCAATTTTTGAATTTTTTTCTGACCTATCATCTCTTTAACTACTTGTTTTGGAGCTAGATGGTTGTAATGTACTTCGGAACTGGAACCCTACCTCGTTCGAGTTTGGATGTAGCAAAGACCTGCAAAGATAGCACCATGACTCATGATCAACTTCGAGTTACCTTAAAGCTCGTATTCGTTTTTTCACGCCACCACTATCAATCTTCATATTCTCTATGTTGCAAAGATATCATTTTCTTTTTCGACTCCCAAGCATGGTGTCTTTCTCATGCAACGATCTTCTTCTCAAGGCTTTGGATTGTCTCTTGATTTGATAAGATCTTATGAACACATGTCTCGTTAAGTTTCTTCAGTTGCATTTTCTCCATCGCTAGAAAGTCTCTTTGCTTTTCTCCATTCAATCCTCTCATTTCTAGATGTTCAGTGTAGCCCAATAGCCCATCCTTGCCATCGCCTGTGAAATGTAAAAGGTTAGTGATATTAGCAAAGGGAGGCGTCGCATTTGTTGTAGGATCCTTTGGGTAGCTAGCCCCTCAAGGTTTTTTGAATAGTGAATAAAATATATTTACCTTAGCGATCTATTTATGCCAAGGTATTATAGGAAGGGGTTTAACCCACAGGAGGTAAAAGATTGAGGGCTTTTATAAGCATCAAGTGGATAGCATTTATACGTCCGTATATTAAAAATTGTACGTATATTACATAGTTATACTCTGCGTATCCGTATTATACGCGTTTATCCGAATAAAATTTACTTCAATCGAAACATATTTCAATCAAATAATATGTCGATCAAAATATTGTTAGACTTTTAAAAAAAGGTGGTGCGGCAGTTCATAGGAACTGCCACGATAGCGATTGTTAGAGAGAGGTAGAGACGGTTGATGGAGAGAGAGGATAGTAGAGAGAGAGCAGGTACAGAGCGAACAGAGCAGACCGCGCTAATACAAATAGAGCAGGTAATGATTTTTTTACTTTTTTTTTTTTTTTTTGCTAACACTATTGTTGTGGAGCTTTGCTCGCACCTCAGTGTTAGTTTACGTTTTGTTTTTTACTAGCATTTTTGTTGTAGAGCTTTGCTCACACCTCATCATTAGTCTACAGGTTTAGACACCTGTCCTTGACTGTGTTGATCCTCGTGACCCATTGCAAGGGGGTTAGACTTTAGACGCTTCGTCCTTGACTATTTTTGACCTCCGTGTCGCACTACAGGGAGAAGATTAGGTTGTTCAATTAGACTTTCCATCCCTAGTTGTTGCTAACCACCGAGTCACACTGCAGGGAAGAGTTAGCTAACTTACATCTTTTCTTCCTAGTTGTTGTTGACCATTGCGTCGCACTATTGGAAGATCGGATTTAAAAATATATATTCCTTGTCTCTGGTTGTTGCTGATCACTGTGTCACACTGCAGAGAGGGGTTTAGGGTTGTTAAATCCATCATCTTTGGTTGTTGCTGACCATCATGTCACACTGCAAGGAGATTGGATTTAATAGATTACGTCGTCTCTGGTTGTTGTTGACCACTGTGTCGCACTGCAGGGAGGGGTTTAGGGTTATCAAATCCATCATCTTTGGTTGTTGATGACCATCGCATCGCACTGCAAGGAGATTTGATTTAATAGATTCGTTGTCTCTGGTTGTTGTTGACCACCATGTCACATTGCAGGGAGGGGTTTAGGATTTTTAAATCCATCGTCCTTGGTTGTTGTTGACCATCATGTCGCACTGCAAGGAGATTGGATTTAATAGATTCCTTGTCCCTCTGGTTGTTGCTGACCACCATGTCGCACTGTAGGGAGAGGTTTAGACTTTTCAAATCCATTGTTCTTGGTTTTTGCTGACCATCATGTCGCACTGCAAGGAGATTGGATTTAAAGGATTCCTCGTCTCTGGTTACTACTGACCACCGTGTTGCACAACAAGGTGGAGATATATATGTTACATCCTTCAATCTTGAATGCTTTGACCATCACGTCACACTTTAGGTTGATTGGATTTAATAGATTCCTCGTCTCTAATTGTTGCTAACCACCGTGTCGCACTGTAGAGAGAGGTTTGGTAGTATTAATTCTTCGTCCCTGAGAGCCTACTGACTTCCGCGTCGCACTGCAAGGCGATTTTTATTATATGTTTTTTCATCTTTGATTGTTGCTGACCACTGGATCACACTGCAGAAAAAAATTATATATGTTTTAAAGTCTTTCATTACTGTTGTTATTATGGTGCATGAAATGTTTCTATCTTTCATTATTGGAGCTTATTATTGTCCATGAAATGTTTTTGTTTAGAATTATTTACAATCATATATGTCAAATTTTTATCTATTCTAGATTTACCTTACTTATATTTGCTTTAAGTATTTTCAGGATTTAGTCATGGTAGAGACAAGGTTAATGCGTCAGCATCATAAAATCATTAGTGATGCTCTCATTTTGTCTCCCTATGGAGCTTCAGACAATCATTTGTGATGAGCATTTGATCCACTACAGGCAAAGCTCGATGATTTTGTGATTGAACTTGTGAAACATTGTTGGCTAAAATTGTACAGTGCATTGCTAGTTTTGTTTGACACAGCTCTACGCACTAATGGAGTGATGCATAACACAGTAAAGCAATTATTGGGTCAGGTCACTAGAAGTTTTTAAAGTATGGTTCATCCAAAAATCAAAACCAAACCTGGAATCAAAGAGAGAAGCTACATTCAGAATTGAAGAGCAAAGATAAGATTGAAGGCTCTTCAAAACGTCCTAGGACAGAAGAGGATGTACCTCCTCCATCAGGTGCTCAACCCTTAGCTGTACACTTGGATGATACGACATGTCGAGTCCTGTCCTACACTTACTTGGGGAGCATTCCATCTTTCACTTGCAAGCACCCCAATTAGGTGAGGGGCGTTTTGCAAATGTGAAACGAGTATCGGTGGCTCATCCTCTCTTCAAAGACCCTGTATATGTGGCAAAGATCTCCAAAGATCAAATAGGAAGCAAACCAACATTACAGATCGTGCTAGAGGAGGCAACTGCTACAACTGTTCAGCATTGTGGCATGATATTTCCTCGTGCTCTTGTTCGGTATAGCAAAAGACCTATGCTGATCTTCAAGCTTTGGAATGGAAGTCATGTTGAGTAGTGGATTCAAGCATGTCATCATGATGGAAGCAAGCCTGCAATCAGAGAGTTCCAACACACGTCTGGAACTATACAACAGTTCACAGACAACATTTTGCCAATCTATAATGCTCTTCTGTAGATGATTAAATGTGTGCATAGTCACAAATTCATTCACAATGATCTACACACTAGAAATATTCTACTTCATTTTGGCGAGCGAAGAGTGTATGCTGGCATTGCAGACTAGGGGTAAAGCACACCATCAAGCACGTCTGCAACATTTCCCAAGCTACCAAATCTCACCCCTCAATGTAGAGCTCAATTTGAACGAGATTATCCATGGACTTCCCCTGAGAATATCAACACAAATCCTCCTCCATCACCAAGGCATCTGATATATATAGTCTCTCATATATTCTTAGATGCTTGATTGCATGTATTCCAGATCCCGCTGAGGTTCTCAAGAGCAAATTTTTGCAAAATGTAAATAAACATCTTGCTAGTGGAAAATCCCCTAAACCCTTAGATAGACCTAAGATATGGGATTTAAGCCTTTATTTGAATGGAGGCCATAATGTTGGCTATCATATTGTAATCGAATCTGGTTTGAGGCATGTTGATGATTAAACCATTAATCAACTTTTTTGACATCAATGGTGTGCAATGTGTGATGATATTTAGTGTGGAACATCCATACTCTAGCGCATAATCAAGAGTTGTGCGCTTTAAAATATTTTTTGATGTAGTTTTCACTTTATCTAAGTATTCTATACGTATCTTATTATAATCACGTACCACAAAACCCTTCTTTGTCGTGCTCATTAAAGCATCTTTGAAGATAAGATTTTGAATGACATTAAAAGGAATTCCACATGCAACAAATGCTTGCATCCACTTAGGATGGAGTTTAAGCAGTCGTTGTTTACCAAATGCCTGAGGCAAAGTAGGACCACTTGATGCAGGTTCTCCTCCAGTCCATGCTTCACTTTGGCTTATGTTAGCAGAGCTTCCGGTAGGATTAGAGCTACAATCCCCAGCAAAGGATGAATGACGCCCTCCTTGACCTGAAGCAGGGGTAGAGGGAGGGTTTTGATCATTCTCAACTGTCATCTCGATGTCCCTAGCCATAGATGGAGCCATCATTTTGGGACATCCCTTTTTTTTTCCTTCAAGAAGTGCTCTCTTTGCCTTGAACGCCCACTCAGGAAATTTTTCTTTAATACCTCTTGGGGGATTTTTGCAAGCTAAAACGTTTCCAGGAATTTTGAACACATGTTCTTTTATCCTGTGCGCATTTCCGCTAAATTTATGGCCGCATGTCTTACACTTCAATTTTGATGTAGTCTTAAAATTGGCCAATTCATCTACGTAGCTCCACTCATATCCTTTCACCATCTTCTTAAGATCTGCAAACTCAAACAGAACTAATCACTAAATATACATCTAAAATCAAACTCTCATACCATTTACATTACTTTATTTATCAACGTCTTCAACCTCTTTAATTAATAAATACTAAAAATAGATTTTTTTTCAAGTGTGAGCTCTCACTTTACATCTGAATCATGATAAATAAATCGCTTAATCTATCTCAATAACTTCCAAGTGTGATTAAACTCTACACATAGCAATTTCTTTTTTAAAAACCTATCTAACTTACCTTCAAGTGTGAGTGTAACTCTACACATGGCAAGCAATCAAAATTCACTACTTTTATAAATCTCTTCTAGGTGTGAGAATACCTCTACACAAAGAGAGAGATTATTATTTAATCTACTTAGCTTTTCTATAGCGTGAGTACTACTCTACGCATGATAGACAATCATTAGAAAAATCTAAACTAAGTTACTTCCAGGTGTGAACATAGTTCAACACACAACAAGTAACTCCTCACTGTAACTATCTAACTTAAGTTACTTCTAAGTGTGAACATAGTTCAACACAAAGAAAATAACTGCTAACTTTACTTTTATTGAATCACTTTCAAGTGTGAGTTTCCTCTACACAATGCAGGTAATCATTAACTACCTTACTTAATTTATCTCTCAGTATAAGATATACTTCACACAGAGTAGATAAAGAAAATCAACTCCAAAACATAAAAACACATTTTGTTTAAATCTCTAAATTTCTATTAAAATTATAATAACATTAAAACTAATTTTTTAATATTTTTCTTATTGTTGAGGCTCACCTATAGATGAGAAGAGCAGAAGAGGAGAAGAGAGCTCAATGGAATGAGCAACACGAGCCGTTTTCACAGTATATAAAGAAACTTATTTCGATCAAAATGCTAATAAATTATACGATACGGTGGTTTTGCTGATGTGGCACCGTATAATACGGCCGAATAAAAGTAGGTGATATATAATACATCAGTTTAAAGCGTATTATACGTACACCATATAACGTACAATGCAGCTATGGATAGCACTCCAATGGGTATGGCCAAGTCCAATTGATACTACTAATAAAGGCTTGAGATAAAAGTATCTAAGTATAGAATAGACTGATTATCAGAGGAATTTTCAGTCAGTATACCACATATTTAAGTGACCGCCGCTGTGTGTGTGTGTCTGTGGGTGTGTGTTTCAATAACATAATAACATATACACCAACGATCTTTGACAAGATACAAAAGGCAATTAGCTACTATGTCAGTGAACAAGGTGTATAAATCCAATTCATAAAACAGAAAAGGTCTTATACAAAGTAGAAGAGAGAACTAAGAGCCTCTCAGTAGGGTGAAGAAACACAAGTCTGTCTTCTTCATCCAAAAAGCAAACTTTGACAACCAGAGTTGAGAAGGTAACCCTCACTTGCATCCATAGAAACAATACAACACGTAGTTAGCATTGGGACCGTATGCAGGTGATGCATGGGTATCCCATATGTTATAGATGTCACCGAACTAGATAGCAGTCAAAGTTTTTATTAAAAGATCATCATATGTACCAAAGTTTCAAATGCACAAGTGACAAGAAATCAACAAAGTTTAACTGTTCATTCCAAGGAAAGTTGGTGGAATATTCTTAGCTTCACAGGCCCTAAAGAGAAAGGGTCGAAGCCGAGTTTTAGGGACCATCTTTCCCCGAAAGTGGGCAACATATTCCTGTTTCTTAATCTTGCAAAGTTTGGCATTAATGGCAGCTACTTTTACTGGATCATTGATGGTACTCATACGTGCCGTCAATCTAAACATTGGTGTCTCCTAAAGCACGCATATAAGTAAGTCAAATAAGTGTACTATCATTGGAGAACAAAGGGAACACCAGCAGTATAAGCACCGTTATAAGCATTTGTGAGGCTTCCAGCAAAGTTTTATTGAAACATAAGTCTACTAGCTGAAAGCATATTCAACATATATAGAGATCACCACAACTTGTAGCAAGTTAAGTGTCTCTAAACCACTATTATACCTTAGTATGATCACAATGAGACCTATGTATGCATCAATATCAAAGACTAGCAGCAATAAGCCTAAAATGCATATGAAACTATCATTCCAATTACCCAGCAGGCTATCAAAGGTTTCAAGAGTTTACCAACCAATCTTAACACCAAACCATAAGGTAAACACAATTTCAGCAGCCTAGTTCTCGGCCAAAAATACAAGGAAATAATCCTAGCATATCAATACCATAAGCTTAGCACCTATATGTATATCTTATGATGCAAATATAACATAACTTATGTAAAAGAAATTGATGTATGATGTATTGCTAAAACATCAAAGGAAGACAACAAACCATCCAACCAGTGGAATTGAAAAACACTAGTAAAGAGCTCCTTTTAGTGTTTAAATCATAACAAAGGCATCAGTCACAAGGCTGATGTGAGGAGAACAACCTAATAAGCCAATCATTGGTTATTCACAGAGAACATAACACTAAGCAACAGCACTTGCAAGATTTATAACCTATCCAGGGACAGCAAAGTATACCAACCACTATCCAGTATGTTCCAATGTATCCAGAATAAACCAGGTAGCAGCCCAAAAATCCAATATGATGTGTTACCATAGAACGTCCATTTGCATAAAAAAGATTGCCGTTGTTACACTATCTACAGGGCTATAAGCAAACCCTTCACCATCAAACTAGGCACCACACATTAGAGAATAGGATCAGCCAACCATCCAATAGCCACCAAAGGCTAGATGGTAGTGAGAGATTTTGGCAACAGAACAATATGATATACTCATCCATACGTCAATTAGACAGCTAGAGTTTATGAGAGAAATTCACGGCCATACAATGCAGTTTATTTTCAAGCTAAAGTCTCATACAATATCAGAACAATATGAGCAACCAAGAACCATGGCTTCATAATGACAGAACCAATTAGAATAGTCCTTTCAAGCCATCAAATTCAGAACTTCAGCTACCTGAGATTGAGTTGGAGCTGATAACTCTACAATGGCCTGCTTGTCCTTTCCTTTAGCCATTTTCTTATAGCACAGTGAACCTTCTCTCTATACCACAAGATACACACACAAGTAGATGCAAAGGTAGCAATGCTAAGTGATTCTAAAAACTCACCAATTATATGGGTGGATGCATGAATAGGTGGACCAAAAACCTTGTCCCAGACAGAGGTTTTATAACCGGTATATAAAACCATCTATATTAGTTCAATTCGATATATTCTTTTGAATAGATTTTTAATTAAATATAGAATTTCCACAGCTTTTTGTTAAATATAGAAGACGGATCTGTACCTCTTAACTATGCACGTCAACCAGCTCTTTACACCATTACTATTTCCACACCTCTCTTTCAAATATAGAAGACTGCTCTGTAGCTCTTAACTATGCACGTCAGTCAGCTCTTTGTCTTCCCACTCTCTCGTTTTCTTGTCTCTCTCTAACTCTCTATGTAGGAGCACAGATTGTTGTTTTACTTTGTAGGCCTATCACACATCTATTGCTATTATATACTGCTCTTGCTCTCTATAGGCCTATCACCTCGCTCAATCTCTCCCTCTCTAGCATGGAGCAAGAATCTCACACTGTATGTGATTGCTCTTAGCCTCACTGTGAACTGTGTGCTAGGTATGTTGTTGATGCTGTCAAGGAATATCATGCTAGGAGAAAGAGGGAGCAGCGTGCTAAGAACAAGCTTGAGCAGGTAGCACATGAGGAAGATACTGATCAAAATGGTGCTGATGATGCAAAGCGTCAAAGACTTTGCAATGACCTTGTTATGCTCTTCAATTGGCATACAAAGGCCCTCGATGTTGCATCACGCTCAGATATTTTGTGCAAGTTTGTCAGTCATCCTTCTCTTGGAGACCTTGAAATGCCCAGGGCACAAACAACCTTCGTTGAAGCCATACGCAACACAATAGATGCAATCAAATTACCCAAGAGCGGACAGGAGCTCTTTCTTAAAAGGTTCATCACCACAATGCTTATGAATGTTGATTGTACATCTACCTCAAAAGTAAATGTTTCAGCTGCATCTAAATTGCTAAATTTGCACAAGAGGAACTTCATAGCTACAAAGAATCGGTTGAGGACAGCAGGTGATGGCAATTTGCCAATCTCTTTGTGTGCTCGACAGCCCATGGATCGTGGTTTCATAACACCTGATGAGAAAGAGTTGACCTTCTCTTTTTGGATGTCTAACACTCGTGTTTCACCCAATAAGAAGGATGGGTGCAGAAAACGTATTGGAAGAAATTCATATGTCAAACATCTTGTGCATCTTCTTGAACAATCTCACGTAATAACTTGCTTCACTATATCCATTTTTGTTATCTAATATTTGCATTCATGACCTATATTCATTGTAATTGGGTTCATAAGAGTATATATGAAATCGGATATGAAGGAAGTTATAAATGAAAATAAGGGGAATCTATATTTGGTCCTAGATAAAGAGTAGATAAATATTGGATGTGAAGGAGAATATAAATGGAAACATAGTTTTTATCATACGTGTATGTTTGCTGAAACATACGTTTAAAGACGCATACTTTCACACGCGTATGATATGTATAAAAAAATGGGACTAAAATTAAAAACCCCAAATTTCCTAGCGATTGTACTCTGCGAGTCTGCTCCTGCCTGCATAGCGTTCATAGTATTCCCTTTCTTGCTTTGCAGCCTTTCCTCATCTCTTCCACATGGTAGTTTCTCCCCAATATGGACAGCTCCAAGTCAACACTAGTAGCGAATTCAGATTTCAAGTTTGTGCTAGGTTCTCTGTACGCAACTGGCTGAACGAATACAGTTTGCAGGTTTGCACTAGGTTCTCTGTATGCAATGGGTCATGAACATTTGCAGTGTGGAAATCGATGCAACAGATCGAAAGGGCTGAGAGAATGCAGTTTGCATTTACTAATACAGAAGTGGTTGAGGTCAAGTATGAAAGTATGGTTGCAGTTTTACTATACTTGAACCATACTTTCATACTCGTATGCATAAGCAGTATGGTTGCTGCATGAAAAAAATATGAATGGAAATATTGAATATGTATTCGGTCCTAGTTAAACATAGATAAATATCGGCGGATATGGGTTTCCATGACCAGTATAAGCATCTTAAACAACTCTTGATATGGTATGTGAAAGATGTACTGGTTAACCTAACCAGTTATGTAATACTAATACCAATTTTAAATGAAAAAATTGGTTTACATAGCCAGTAGATTAATTTTAGTTGGTTAACACTTTTTTCCCACTAGTATAGAACATGGTCAAGTGTATATATGTGGTATGTGAAAGATGTACTAGTTAACCCGACCAATTATGCACTTACTAATACCGGTTTGAAATGAAAGGATCGGTTATATAACGAGTAAATTAATTTCAACCGGTTAACACATTTTCACAATAGTTTACAGCTCGGTCAAGTGTATATGTGGTATGTAGTAGACATACTGCTTAACATAACCAGTTCTATAAAAACTAATAGCGATTTGATATTACAATACCGGTTTACATAAGCAGTAAATAGATTTAAAACCGTTTGCACATTTTATGCCAGTAAACATCTTGGTCGAGTGTTCACATGTACTGTTTGTCATACCAGTTAGGTAAAAAACTGGTTTACATAACCAGTGAAAAACTTTTAACACTTATTTCTCACTGGTATACATCGTGGTTAAGTGTTCACATGTACTGGTCGAGTGTTCACATGTACTGTCTGTCATGTCAGATAGGTAAAAAACATATCGGTTTGAAAGGAAAATACTAGTTTACATATCGAGTAAATTTTTTTTAACACTTATTTCTCACTGCTGGTATACATCGTGGTTAAGTGCTCACATGTACTGGTTAGGTAAATAACATACTGGTTTTAAATGAAAAGACTGGTTTACATCAGTAGTAAGAACATTTGAACCGGTTGACACTTATATACCACTGGTACGTACCAAGGACATGTGTTCATTTTTTTAACACTTATTTCTCATTGGTATACATCGTGGTTAAGTGCTCACATGTACTGGTTAGGTAAATAACATACCAGTTTTAAATGAAAAGACTGGTTTACATAAGGAGTAAGAACATTTGAATTGGTTAACACTTATATACCACTGGTACATACCAAGGACATGTGTTCATATGTACTGGTTTTCCTAACCGATTAAGTGAAAAAACATACTGGTTTGAAATAAAAATATTGGTTTATAGTAATGTAACAGTTTTCTTCAAGATAATAAAAACCTGCAGTTTTCTTCAATGTCCTTTAACCATATATGTTTTTCATTGTAGGTGGAGCTCTTTCTCAACTTCAAAGAACAATACCCTGAAATTGTAATAAGGCAACGTGCGTTTGAGTACATGAAGCCATATTTTGTGCGGAAATTGAGAGACCGATATACTTGCTAGTGCATTTCACATGTTCAAACGTCCTTCCTAAAGGATGCCATAAATCACATGCGAAGTTCTGTATTCGGTCTGCATGGAAAAGCTTGCCAATGTCAATGCAACATATGCAAAGACAATGGTGGATGCAAGGCACCAAAAAACCCTATCAAGAGTGTAACAGCCTTATTGGACTCTATATTGTGTCCAAAATCAGATACGTCCACCTTCCATGCCCTTGCTTGCTTGAGTGGTTAATGCAAAAGGTGTGGCCTGGATAAGCTAGATTTTTGTGCTACAGAGGCTGCATTTATTGCTAAAAGGATTGTGGTGAAGATTTTTGAGGACCTAGAAGTAGGAACTGCGCGTGAGGGTCAGAAGAAGAAAAGGAAATTCTTGTCGCATAAGGAAATATCATGCCAGGATCTCTCATTCATGTTCAAAGACCATCTTAAGAAATACATAATGCATAATTTTGTGTATAGATGGCAAGCAGAACAATATAAGGAATGTATACAAAGCTTTCTAGAAGATGTTGTTGTGTCAGTTGTTGACTTTGGTAAAAATTATAGTTTCAAAGAACAAAATGAGATTCAGTCCATGCACTGGTATTCAAATCAAGTAACTATTTTTGTGCACATAACATATTTCCGAATTGCAGGTAAGACATCACCCTAGCTATATCAGTATTATTTCTTTTGTATTAAGCCTTCAATAATTTATGATTTTTATATTATGCAGGTGACATCCACAAGACAATTCACTTCTTCATTTCAAATGACAAGCAACATGACACACATTTTGTTCAACACTGTTTTCTGAAACATGCAGAATGGCTAAAGCAATTTGGTCTAAACATAAGGCGTCATTGGGTATGGTCTGATGGAGCAGCTTCACAATTCAAAGCAAGAAGACCATTCTATTTCCTTGCCAGGTATACCATGTTCTAACAAACATTATCTGAAGGTGGTTTTAATATAGAGACCTATAATATTGGCATTAAAGTTGTAATAAAATTCTTGTCTAACATTAGTAATATTATAATACGAGTTTTTTTGGTAATTTTATCGTGCCAAGAGTATATTAATCTTCTTCTATTCATTGAATATAATGCAGATACAGTGTTTTTACGGGATGGAAAATGTCTTGGAACTCTTTTGGATCCGGCCATGGTAAGGGAGAACACGACGATGCAGGAGCAGTGATAAAAAGGTCTTTAACTCAATACCAATTGCAACCAAACTGCCCAAAGATAGACTGTGTTGCAGATGTTGTGGAATTATTGAGACGGACCTTGTCAGATGGTGCTACAGCCACCTATGCATCCCATGCCCCTTATGTAAGCAGGATTTTTTGGGTAATTGAATTGGGGGATGTCGAAAGGGAAAAAAATTGGGATGTGAATGTTGTAAAAAATACCCACTCAATGCACTCTGCATTAGGAGAAATATGAACCTTGCATGGGCCTTGTAAGGAATCCTAATTTTTAGGGATTAAGGCTAATGTTGTGTGGGGTTTAGGGGGCAAGGGCATTGAAGAAGATAGTTTTGAGTAGGCTTTTCTAGCCTTTTTTTTAGACAAATGTAGGATGTGGACCTAAAGGGTTACTTTCTCTCTCTAGCTTTTTTTAAAGTGAAGGAAGCATAGGGGTGTGTCCACATCAGCAAAAACGTGGGTCACAAAGAGACAAAATTTGACTTTTTTTTAAAAAAATCATTTTTACTTGTTTCTAACTTAAAACTCCCTCCCAACATATATACATATCCAAAAATCATTTTTTAACGGACAAGCTTAGAAAGTCCATTTTTTCAAAACTCTTTTCCCCCAAAAAGTAATAAACATTTTGTTCTCTCCTTCTCCTCCCTCCTCCCTCCTCTCTCTCTCTCCCTCTCCTCTCCCTCCCTACCCCTACCTTCCTCCTCCTCCCCAATCTCTCCCTTCCCCCCCCCCCTCCCTCCTCTCCTCCCATCTTCCTTAACCTCTCTACCCTTCCCCCTCTATCTTTTCATCATTTCCTTCCTCACGCAATAGCTTCCATGGTGCTCACGGACATCACAAATGGTCTGCTTCCACCACCACGTACTCCGTACACCAAAAGCATACATATTCGCTTACCCACGGCATTTGCACCGAAGACCACTAGTGAAGGTGATCAAAGGTCATCACAGGAATGTCGCACCACTTGTGAGACCAATGTTGACATTTGGGTGGATGGCCATTTGTACCCTTACGATCAGCCATCTCCCACCCCATCTTTTAGCGTGCAATCAGAGAAAGACATTTGGTGGTTGGGTGCTATTGAGGTGCCCAAAGAGACCAATGGAGTACTTTCATGGATTTTTGAGAGAACTCCATGGATCACATAAGTAATACACTCCCAAATTGCAGGTCAGAAGTTGGAGATTGAGGGTTTTGGTAGTTATGATGTGGAGTGGCACTTAGGTGGGGATTTGAAGACCATAAAGTGTTTTCTTGGCTACAAACAAGGGGCTTCTTCTCTCATAACCTTGTCGTTTGCACTCGAGGGTACAAACCTAATGGAAAAAAATCACATAAGAGCAGTGCAAAGGCCGGTTCCATGCTTCCATGGCAAGGGCATGGAGAACAAGGGTTAGATTGTCGTGATGTCGGAGATGAAGGTAGATAATGGGAAGCGTCTATTCTGAGATGTCCCATGCTCAATGCCCCAGACCGTGATCAAAAGGACCACGCTTGGAATCCAATCTTTCGATTTCCTCTATCGAATGTACATTTTTGTACATTACACGCATTCATGCGCATTTTTGATAGGCTATTGAAGCTCCACATTGAGTATGCTTTCACAATGAAACCGTTGGAAAAGTCTCAGGAAGTGATCGAAAGAGTGGAGGTACTCTTGAATTCCATTGGCTGTCACGGTGGAAATGTGTAAATCGTTGCTGCAAAGAACATAGGGGAGGCCCATGAAATTGCTCAACAAGTGTCAATGAGTGGACAAAAAGCTAGACACTTTTTGAAGAAAGTTTCCCAAGGAAAGCCAAGTCGATATGATGCTCAAAACAGGTCCAACCAGCAGGCAAGTAACCTTTGGGAGCTTTGGAAGGAGTTATGCAAAGCTAGTACCGACAATGATTCAAATGGCGAGCTTGCAAACAAGCGCAAGCAAGTTTGGGCACATTTTGATAAAATGGTCAAGCTTATGGGCCTTAAGAGCACAACAGAAGAACAACGCCAATCATTTCAAGAAGCCTTGGTGGATTTTACCAAGGTCTTCACCCTTTCTTGGGGTGAAAATAGCATCACACATTACATGGTAAGTCATTTTACATGGTGTATTCATTACAAGGGATTGTTTTTATTTAATAATGTGGATCGTTTACTCATGTGAACAACATATCTTGTTTGCGCATGGTGCATTTTTTATGCACAAGTATGGATCGCTTGAAATTTTTAGCACTTAAGGCATGGAGAAGTCCCATTATCGAGCAAGGGGAGTGTACTTCAAAAATACTCGACATGGTGGTGGAATGGTGCAATCCAATTATTTGGAGGAGATGTTCAATTGGTTTTTTCGCACAACATTTGCTCGTGAGCTCACAATGGAGCGTGCGCGACAATCCAAAATTGCTATTGAAGTGCGGAAATGGAGTCGTCAAGAGCATAGCAACAAGTGGCAAATGTCGCAAGGTCCCACCAAGCATGCTGCATGGCGGCGATGCAGAGTGCGACAAGGATCAAAGTGGATACTGCGCGAGTCACTAAACGTGAACACAGGGTCCAACTCTTAGCGACATGTTTATTTAAAAAATAATCCTTTTTATAAAAAAATAGTGTGAACAGGGCCCTTTGTAAATGGGCCCTTATAAATATTGCATGCTCTCATAAACCACTCATTTCTTAAGAACATGTGAGCTCTTACCAATGAAATGGCGCGCACCAAACAAACCGCGAAAGAGCATCCGCCTGCCAACAAAAACACCCTCCAAGGATGTGAGAAGCCATCATGGCTTAAAGGCACAAGAAAACGGCCACGAACGCTTGGCCGTTCCAGGAACTCATCTGGTAGTGGGCATGGTGGTAGGGCACGAGAGTCATCGAGGCCTGTTGAATCTCCACCTCCTCAAGATATAACACCTAGAAGGAGAATGAAGCAACGTGCCCAGCGCTGGAGAGAAGAAGAGGGCCAGCAAACAACAGAGTCCGATAGGGAGCATCCGTCGCGCCACCAATCACAAGCAGGACCATCCAGGACTCGGGTGGTCCATTCAGACACTGAATCAAAGAGTGAGCCACCATGGCTGCCAGAAAAAATACCGCGCACACACCGGGTGGCCGTTGGGGGGAAGACACTGCCTGGAGGCCAGGGAGCTCTCCCCACACGACAAGATCAGCAGCCAAGGGAAGAGGAAGAATCAAAAGAGGCTACAGAACCAGCCCCTAAGCATGTAAACAGGTGCAAGTCTAAGTTTTTCAAGAAGCCTAAACGCCGCCACCAGCAAATGTGCAAGTGCCCCCAAGACAACCACAGCGGCGCCGAAAAATAGCAAGGGCATTTGCAAAAATCCGCCACTACCAGAAGACGACGAAGCTTTTGATTCAACTCGCCCCCTTTGCTCGCACTGTGAAGGAGGTGCTTCAAAGCTATGGAAATCAGTATAGAATGCAAGCAATAGCGCTAGAGGCTATTCAAGATGCTGCAGAGGCCCACATCATTTTGGTGTTGGAAGATACCAACCTATGCGCCATACATGCAAAGCGAGTGACAATACAGCCAAAAGATATGCAGCTTGCACGTCGATTGTGACGAGACTTCGAGCATTAGCCGAAGTTACCCCTCTTTTTGTATTGCACACCCTTATCTTTGTAATGATTTGACTTTCCAATGACAATATGATCAACAGTTGTGTCTACTGTGTCTATTATCTTTGTAATGAAATGACTTTGTAATTTCAAGTTCTGTATGTAATTTCAGTCAATTTCAGTAAATTTGTGCTTTTTAAGTACCCTTGGGGGTAGATAAGCCTACAAGGGGCAAAAAAAGCCTGGCCACAAGGGCATGCAAATGGCCCATCCATCAGTTTTGGATGGGCCATTTGCGCGCCCTTGTGGTCAGGCTTTTTTTTGCCCCTTGTAGGCTTATCTACCCTCAGGGGTACTTAAAAAGCACAAATTTACTAAAACCTATTGGTTTTGCAACATTATTTTACATGGATCCTTGTGGACACCCTTTTTTGGCCATTTCAAGGTTTGAGTTCCCTATAGGATATCAAAAAAAATAACATATTGTGAAACCAAAGTGTCTATGCAACATTAATTTGGATTTTTCAAATGTCCAATGTAATTGGACTTTTTGGTGCAGGGGTGTACTAGGTAGAGCTAAAGCTGGTGATAGTGTGCTGGAAACTTCATTTCATAATTGATTTCACCTTTTCTAGTGTCCTTGAGTATGAACATATGCTGGAATTGCCATAGAAAGGGTGCATCTAAATTAATGATGCAAAACCAATTCATTTCAATAAATTTTTTCTTTGTAAGTATCCTAAGGGGTAGATAAGCGTACCAGGGGCAAAATAAAGCCTGGCCACAAGGGCGCGCAAATGGCCCATCCAAAACTGATGGATGGGCCATTTGCGCGCCCTTGTGGCCAGGCTTTTTTTGGCCCTTGGTAGGCTTATCTACCCCCTAGGGAACATAAAATACCTAAATTTACTGAAATTGACTGAAATTACATACAGAACTTGAAATTACAAAGTCACTAATCAAAACAATTTTCATATCACCAATTGAAACAATTTTCAAGATTGACAAATCACATTCAAAAGAATTTGCAAGATAGAGAGACAATTTCAAATATTTTTTATTACTTCCAAAACGGTGATTTTACATCATGTATCTGAGGAGTTCATAATTTTTTTGACCATTTCCTGGCGCCTATTTTGCGCGTAAGGAAACTCCCCAATCAAGAGGGACTGCGCTATGGCCTTTAGGTCAATTGAGCCAATGGAAGCATGTATCCCTATCTGGCCAAGCACTTTACTACGAAAGCCAGTGCCAAATGCTATGCATACAAGGGATCTACGCACTAGGAACACTTGATGCGCAGTTTGAGCAATGGTGCTCAAACACAAAAACTTGCTCAAAGCTTTTAACGACCAAGTCATAAAATGGGCTTGGGGATAAATTCATTATGGATAATGGCCACATCGCCGGGGGGGAGTTTTCCTAGGTAATGCACAAGGGAAGCTTGAGGTCCAAAGCCCGTCCACTTGCCACCCGTCCTTGCAACAAAATCATCAACCTCCACGACATCCTGTCATAAACCGATGGAGGTTGAGAAAAAAGACAATGAAGGATAAAATAGTAACATGAAATTTAGGATACAGTTTACCTCCTGCTCCTTGTCGTCCTCCTCCCTGTTGCCCTTTGCATCCAAGTCAATGCTCCCATGCACCACAGATACGGCCTTTGGATCATTAGATGGGAGGTTGCATAACGGCATAGGCATCCTAGCAGCCTCAACCTTAGCTTGCGTGGCTTGGAATTCTTCATCAGCCACATGCAACTGCTCTGCTGCCAGGACCTCCGCACATACAACTGCAATAGTGTCAGCAACAGAGTCCCCATCTGGCAAGAGCTTGCTTTCTAGGACATCTGGCGTATTGTCTAAGGGACATTTGGTGTTGTTTCATAGCACGCTCAAGCATTCATCCATGCGCAGGCCAAATGGTTTCTCCAAATCATGCAGGAACACATACTCCTCCCCATCCACTAACACTGAGGAGAAGCGGCTGATTTCTACCTCAGGGATAGCCACATCCGTCAGTGGTAGTGGCACTGGAGTGTCACTAGGGCCAACCGCAACTATGGATTTCTCAACCACTTCCTCAAGACCCCTAGGGTACTCGAGCCGGTGTGCCTTTCCTTCCGCTGCATGGTTCATGGGGATAACCTGCTGCTCCTTGGTGTCCTTGATAAAGGACCCAACCTGAAGGTGTGGTAAGCGAAGCTCCTCCAAATCAGGTTCCTTGCTCACCAAGAAGATAAATGTTGCGAGCCGAGAAAGGTACTCCACCCCCAACTTGCGCTTCTTGAGCACTGACACCCCTGGGGCTTGCGCGTCCAAGTAATGGCCTGCATCGGTTGTAATTTCTTGGAATCGTTGCAACCGCTTGGAGAATGGGCGATCACCTTTGTGTATATAGCGCAAAAGATCGCAAGGCACCCAGATCCCTACATGTGGGGGGATAGATACAGAATATTTTATGATGTGCTCCTCCATGAACACAAAAATCTCAGCGAATGCATCCATGTGAAGGGCAACTGTGGCATCAAGGTCAAGGAGACGAGTAAAAAAGGTGTGGAGGTCCAACTTCCCTTTGTATTTGGTGTTCTCGAGGAAGAGGATGAAGCGTGACAAAGGGGTGGATGTGGCTGCAGATGCAAAGGCTGTGGAAGCATCCATGTCTAGCCTAGGGTATAGATAGAGAGTGGAGGAGCTCAAGAGTTGCAAAAGTGAAAATATTGAATGAGTTAGGTGGCCCCCCTTTTATAATGGACCCTTTTTTTAAGACATTAAAAAAAAGGCACTTTCACCAAAAAATGATTTCTCATCCCAATGCAAAAAATTATATTCAAAGGCATGATTTGCCGAAGCAAATCATGTTGATTACAGCGGAGATCAGTTTGAAAATTGCAAGAGTTACAAAGTTATAAGATCGACAGCATAGTTCCATCCATCCCCCAGTCCTCCTCGACCTTCAATTTGTCTTCCATTGTCTTCCCAATCTGCGGACATTCATTACAATAAGCATCCAATGATCGACAAACCATGATATATTGAAAATGTGGTGGAAGTATTCTCACCTTGTGACCTTGTAAACGAAATTGTGCTTGTTGAAAGGCCTCAAAACCCATAATAACCAAATGTTCTCGAAGATTACTAAGAGTCCAATGCTTGTTCACTTGGACTGCCTCCAAAGCATCGTTGGGCATCTTTACTGCAATGTCAAAGCTTACAATAGCGCCGTCTACACTCTGTAAGGGAGTCCACACTCCAAGCTTGCACATCCAACGATCATAGTGAAATCGTATGTACAAGGAGGTGCGGGATTTCAAATAGCGCATTCCAATACCTGAAGCTCCAACCTTACAACGATACCGGTCCCCATTGTGCATGCCCTCCACAAAACCCCAGTCCTCTTCTAAAAGCCTTCCTAATTCCTCCTAATGCGCATCTTTACATACAAGCATTGTGGTAGTCTCCACAAATCCAAACTCTTTATAAATGTGCACAAAACAATGAATAGGCAAACACCCACTCAAGCCCACAGACCTAAAAGCTTTAGAGTATTTCAAAGAGTTTTGGACATCCATTATCATCTTTTTCTTGAAAGATACTACCGACCACAAATCTGGCACCGGCCACTCCATACTTAATAAGGAAGTTACTTTGATGGATTCAAGCGTTCCAAACGCTTGTGTAGAAGTAGGGACAATGTAGGAGTGAGAATAGAAGAAAATCCTTCTTTGAACCAGTTTGGTTTGGCAAAGATGTGGGAACATTATTGCTCCAATATCCGCATGTATAGCATTGAATGTGCCGGAGAGACTATGTAGTGGCTGCTCCTCCACCAACATGGATGGAAATATGACTATAAATGCATGACAAATCTTAAGTATAAATCCATAATAACATTACACAGTGATTTCACACCTAGCTTTGTATTCTCAAAACATGTACTTACAATGTGTTGGAAATCGAGGTGGTTGTTGCAAATGCATGGTTGACATTGAGAAAACATGTTGCACAATGGCTACGGTCTCCTTGTCTTTGCAGTTCTTGAAGCAAAGGAGCTTTCCTTTCCAATGAAGATCCAAGTTTGCACGATTCCGCACACGATGAGGGCCAATAGCAGATGGTTGCATGTATACCCAAGCACCTTTGGTGAACTCTTGTGGCACCCATTCATCATCTACACCTCTAGTGTTGTGGCATGCACGTGCTGTGACCTCATCCTTTGGCCGCCTTTGCGAAGTAGATTTGGCCATGGTTGAGCAAAGAAAACTAGGAGGAGGAGAAGGACCTTGCTTGTTGCTACAATGTACAGAGGATAAAGTGATATGAGAAGGTGGATAACCCTTGTGGCAATGGGAGGAGAATGTGGATAACCCTTGCTTGGTGTGGCAATGGGAGGAGAAGGTGGATAACCTTTGCTTGGTGTGGCAATGGAAGGTGGTAGGGGAGGAGAGAGGACCTTCCTTGCTGCAGCAATGGAGATGGTGTAGAGAGAGGAGAGTGTTGGAGTAGAGGATGAGTGTGATGGTTGCAACCAAGGAGGGGTTGGAAAAGGGGTTCTAGAGAGAGAAAATCACTTTTTGCCTTAGAACTACTTTTGGGGGAGCTCTGGATAGCAAAAAAAAAAAAATCAAAAGTTTCTTAAAAATTTTGAATTTTAGGGTTTTTGGGTGTACGTTTTGACTTTTTGAGGTCAAAAAATGCTTTTTTTTACCATAAAATAGTTTTAGGGGGGTTTTAAGAAGATGAAATTTGAGTTTTGAAAATTTTCAAATTTTTGGGATTTTTTCAAAACCGGATCAAAAAGGAGGGAAGTTAGAGGTTCCATATGGCCCACCCAACCCCCCCCCTACCCCACCCCCATCCCACCCCACCTTCTCACTAGGTAAGAGCCCATTTAAGAAGTGTAAGACTACTTTGTCCCCCTACATTTTTGAGGGCATAGAGTGTGTCCACCACCCTCTTCTCATTGGCTGGCCTCTAATTAACCTTAATCCCAAAGGGTCCTTAGAGGGTTCATATTTTTCCTAATGATTTCTGCATATTCAGAGCATGATACAACTGCTTTGACAACACGTTCACTGTCTTGTTTCTGTAGTGCATGTAAACAGGAAAAGTGGAGGAGATGTGTGAGCAAGTCACACGTTCCTTTCTGGACATACCGTATTTTGGAGCCTACAGAAGAAGGGGAAGACGATGACGATGAAATAAATGAGGGTGCAGCGTATGAAGGACACTATGACACCCTCAGTCAAGCTCTTATTGTTGGTGATAATTTTGATGTTCCCGAACCAAATGACAATGAAGAAAAAGTGGATTTCTATATAGTGAAATGCACTGCAGCTATTGAGGAGTTTCATTCAGACGCTAAAGATGACTGGGGCAATATCATTGGGCGAGGATCCTATGCTATCAAAGGGTTTTACTATCGTATGATAAATTAGCAGACCTGTGAGCTTTTGGACAAAAAGCCAGAGGTGTTCATATATTTACATCTTGTTCGGGCAATCAAAATCCCCATGACACCCCATCCTAGCAACTCAAAACTATATACAATATCACTTGATGTCAGTGAGTCTATCTACAATAGTATGCCTTTTGAGTTGTAACCATCTTAAGAAATACATCATGCATAATTTTGTGTGTATCTGCCTTTAACTTTCAACTGAACTGTGTTTGAAACCAGTCACTTCTCAATATCATACCGGTATCATACAAGTCCCTTTCCCTCTCCCTCTCTCTCTCTCTCTCTCTCTCTCTCTCTCTCTCTCTCTCTCTCTCTCTCTCTCTCTCTCTCTCTCTCTCTCTCTCTCTTTGTCACTTCTCAGTATCATATCTTTGTCACTTCTTAGTATCATACCGGTTCTCTTCTCAGTCACTTCTCAATATCATATCGGTATCATACAAGTCCCTCTCTCTCTCTCTCTCTCTCTCTCTCTCTCTCTCTCTCTCTCTCTCTCTCTCTCTCTCTCTCTCTTCTCAGTCACTTCTCAGTATCATACCGGTATCATACAAGTGCCTCTCCCTCCCTCCCTCCCTCTCTCTCTCTCTCTCTCTCCCTCTCTCTCTCTCTCTCTCTCTCTCTCTCTCTCTCTCTCTCTCTCTCTCTCTCTCTCTCTCTCTCTCTCTCTCTCGCTCTCTCTGTGTGTGTGTGTGTGTCACTTCTCAGTATCATACCAATCACTTCTCAGTATCAGACTCTCTCTCTCTCTCTCTCTCTCTCTCTCTCTCTCTCTCTCTCTCTCTCTCTCTCTCTCTCTCTCTCTTTGTCACTTCTCAGTATCATACCAATATCATACTAGTCACTTCTCAATATCAGACTCTCTCTCTCTCTCTCTCTCTCTCTCTCTCTCTCTCTCTCTCTCTCTCTCTCTCTCTCTCTCTCTCTCTTTTTGTCCCTCTCCCTCTCTCCTTTTATTTGCAAGATACCTCAAATATAGAATACAACATATTTCCATGCAACTTGCTTGTAAATGTATTATACATGAATTCTATTACATTGATTGACAAGAAGGTTGAGTAATTCTCCATTTACATCCATCGAAAAAAAAATACATCGACAGAAGTCGCCCACTTCACAGACTTTATGAAGCTTTTTTTTATTAAAAAAATATGTTCCTTTCTTCTGGAAAAAGTCAATCTGCCATTTCCAATAAAAACGACGCACATAGGTGTCATCAGGTTGTCCGTCTTCACAAATTACAGTCCTCTTTGTATACTCAATTATGTCCTTAGAGATCAACTAGTGTGCCAGCCAGTTTATGATAGTGGTTGACAGAAAACAGGCACGCGCTTCTTTAGACTGCTTTTCTAGCTTGTGAAAAACAAGAAATGACCCCAATAACATTAGCTTATATCCAGAATCATCAAAGATAAGTGTGTCAGGTGGTAGGTCGGGAAAATTTTCGAGATTCTTGTGGAACACCGGTTTATCGATCGCGCCCAATTTAAAAGGGGCCCTTGTGCAGTGCGCCTGGCTTACCACTCTATTGAATCTTTTGTGGTGGTCTGGGAACACTGTCCCTAGCATGCGTTTGAGATTCTCAAACTTGCAGCATCTGAAACAAAAATTCAGAAACACTTCGGCATCGGGCCTTACCCAAAACTGTGTATCCCCTTCAACAACATACCGCATTTCTGGCCAGTAGGGCAATTCTTCACCATATTTTTCATCAAATTTCTTGAGCAGTAATCCATTAAGGTCCAAAATGAGAACCCTACGGTGGACGCTCAATGGAGGTGGTGGCCTTGTCCATATCAGTGGGATTCTTTTAATTAGTCTATACCATAGAGGAAACACGAGCACTGCAGGAGACAACACGCAATTCCATATTGCACGAATGTCAGCCCTGCCATTCTGCTTGTCATCCCTGAACCTATCTGCAAGGCGCCATTCTTCAACTAAAAACATATCTCTAGATGCAAAATTACACAAGACTCAAATTTAAATATGCAATTAGGACATATCTACATATTGAAATCATACAATAAAAATACACAATGTTCAAAAATTAGGCACAAGATGAAAGAGACGTCGAATGGGAAAGAAAGTTATATTAATTTTAGAAGTGGTTACATAAAAAGAAACATAGGGAGGGCAAACTATAATCTTTTGCAGGCTCTGGGTTTAGGGTCAAAACTTGTGCCGGTATTGTGCATCTCCTTAGTGTCTTCTATGTCCATCTCCTCTTCTGGCTACTCCTGGGTCTCTTCCACTTCCTTGCTTTTTTGCTCCATTTCAGGCTTCTCATCTGCAGTCTTCTCGATTTTATTTATTTTTGCCTTTCTTATCTGCTAAGCAAGGGTCTCCTCGAGACTTCCCTCCAGCCTGACATCTACACGACCATCAGCTTTAGAAAGCTGTGCAACAAAAGATCACTTATTAGAGCCTTAATCAATGAAAAAACTTTCTCTTGCCACGCTGGCCTCGTTTCTCGGGGTCTTTGATCTTGTCACCCGCATGCCAGTGTCTAGCAACACATCGTCTTCCTCATTCTGGGTTTTCCCTTCAGCACCAATCATACTCTACTCCTTTACCTCAAAGTTTTGTTCTTCTTCTGTTGTTTCCAAAACAGGTTTCTCAGCATTACCAAGGACACTTTCATCAAGCAAAACCTCCACAGGTGTTTTGTATGCAGACGTCACTACATCATTCCCTGTGTCTTTACCGGCAGTAGTTCTGAAGCAGCTTGACTCTGAAAAAACATTAGAGCAGACAAAAATCAACCACCTGATTAAAACAATGGTGTGTTTCTTACCCTTCGAAACAATTTTCTCACCTGTTTTTGGGCATGGTTCAACTAGCTTCTTCTTTAGAAGGGATTGGTCTTCTGCAGAAATAACTCTGGGGCAATCCTTAAGCATACACTTTCCTTTCTCATCCAAGTGAGCATAGCAGTGCATGGTATGCATGTGAACAAGGCAATAGAACAACATGGCTTGAGCGATTGTGGTCATGAATTTTTACACCACAAGCATTTCACACATCAATGAGAACAACACTATGTCCAGGAGCTGAAACTCGTGCAGGCAAGAGTATGGTTTCAGGTAGCATTGGTTGACTAATCATGTCTGTCACAAACGTGACACAGAGACCAAAGGTTTCTTCACGCTCCAAGCATTTGGATAATTCTTCCTGTAGGCAAGAGACTTCTGTTATCAGACAATGTCAAACAGGTATAAAATCGGTATGAATGCTTGAAGATCGGTATAATGATGTTATCATACCGGTATGATTACATTCTGTCGGTATGATGTTATCCCACCGGTATGATGTTATTATATTGGATAGTACAACATCATACCGGTAGGATAACATTATACTGGAAGCATAACATCAAACCGGTTGGATTTTATCATACTGTTAGAGTGTAATCATACCGGTCGGATGTAACCATACCGGTAGGATATAATTATACCGGTAGGATATAACCATACCGGTAAGATGTAATCATACCGGTAGGATATAATCATACCAGTAGGATGTAATCATACCGGTAGGATATAATCCTACCGGTATGATAACATCCTACCGGTATTGTCATCTACCCTTACCGAATTGATGTTATTGTCATACTATTATGTTTTTTTATTCCGATATGATAGAGCCATAATACCGGTATTGTAAAACTTATAATACCATTTTCACTATTAGAGTTTCAGTACAGTATGGTTAGTATAATTATATCGTATGGTACTTTGCACGTATTATACTACAATCAGATGGAGAAAAGCATACTTGTGCCTACTGTAGGGTGGCTTTTGCTTGGTCAAATTTTTCTTGGAGGCTGTCAAGCAAGCCTGTTGGTACATTGGCATCGTCAAGGAAGTGCATTTGGATGGTGTCAAGGGCACCCTTGCAACGGTGCACATCAGCAACAGATTTGACCACAGAATCCTTAGCCTTTTGACACTCGGTTGATACATTGTCATGAGATTTTCTAACCTCAACAAGTAGTTCTTGCAAGGAAGTGGATACTTCAACACTAAACACAGACTGAGTAGTCACAAAAAGCCCACTTCTGGCTGGTGTACTTCCGGATGGGGTATTTACTAACAAGGTGGCAGAACCACTTGGGGTTCCTGTGGATACTTGGGAAGTCTCTAACTTCCATTGTTCTCTTTTCCTAATTAAGTGACCTTCATTGATCACATTCTTCACCACCTCAGATGCAAACTCAGCCCACTTTACCGGACCTGTGCATACGAAATAAACATATCCGCGTGCAAACTTGACTCCCAACAGATAGTTTGGTGATTTGGATTGATACACCTGCTTGTAGAGCTGGTAGAGTGCCTTGTAGTAATCCGGCCTTGCTGTTTTTATCGGTACTTTTTTCTCCTTCATTGGAAGACACGTGAAAACTTTCATCCAGTCGGATATGGGCACATCTGCATTTGTCAACTTCCTAACATCTTTCCCCTCAAGACTTAACCCATATTCCCTGTGAAAATCCTCCTTTGTGGTGCAGAATGCCTTTAATGGCACCTCCACATCCTTGGGGTGAACAAAGTGGCTGATTTTGGGAGGAGCCTGTAACTTCTGTATCTAAAAGAATAAATCCATATTCATTACTCAATATATCCACACCTCAATACCCTACTATACATATAGGTCCACTGTACACAACACAGAGAGAGACAGAGAGAGGTGACATACCTTCATGGGAGAATGTCGGGTCTTTGTGGGGGAGACCTGTCGGGCTGCATTCCTTGGGCTCTTTCATAGGTTGCTATCCATAGCGAAGGATGAGAAGCGTGCACAAGGGGCTGTAGAGTGAGATGAGAAAGGTGCAGAAGGAGAAAGGCACAGAGATATGGAGAAGTACAGTCATGAAAACATTTGACTGAACATTCGTTTGACGTGGGCTCCACGCGTGTTTTTGAATCCTCCACACGATTATTAAAATTTTGTATCCTCCACACAATTATTTAATTCAAATAATTCTTGCCCATAACATTAGTTTCATACCCCCTAAATTTTAAGCCTCCAAAAGCAACTTTCAACTGGTTAAAACCAGGCCACCTATTCATGCATCCACCCATATAGAGGAAGACCATTCACTAGAGAGCATCCCTTTCTTCTCCATGGGTCCACAGTTGTGAATGGCTCGCCGTCTCAGAGCCGCCTCCGCATCAGTATTGTCGGGTGGAGCCCAAACAAGCAAATGTGTAATGTGCATCAGACAAACACGCCACAAGAGCCCGGCATGGCAGAGAGTCTACACCCAAACGCAAGTGGCCACCAACCCTTCAGTGGCTAATAAAAACTTAAAAAGACCCCACCAAACCCAATAGGAGAAAGTATCTAATTTTAAAGGTTGTGGCTGAGGGCACCCCAAATGGGCTGAGTACAAAGGATCAAGCAAGTAGGTTTAGTTTCAGAGTAGCCGAAATGAGAAAAGGGAGTCAAATTGACTCATACATCTTCCACATGGAATTCACCAAGACTATGCCAACAAAGGGTAGTTTTAACCCTACTTAGATAAAGTGAACCTTTAGGTTGGAACTAGGGGTTTAGTAGCATTCAATGTTCCTAAGAGCCCTTATTACAAATCAAATCAATCTTACCTCATTTACAGGGGAAAGAAGTAAAACCAAAAGACTTAGACAGAACCAGAGGATGGTTTTTCCAAGGGAAGCTCTTTTAGGTGTCTAACTAGAGCATCAGAACCAACTGTAAGGAGACCAAGCATAGGTAGAACAGTTGAATTAGAGTAGAAGTGCCTCAGTGGAAGTAATGTGGGATTTCATTAGTCAAAACCACCAAATGAGAAACCAAGTGTGTGTGTGTGTGTGTGTGTGTGTGTGTGTGTGTGTGTGTGTGTGTGTGTGTGTGTGTGTGTGTGTGTGTGTGTGTGTGTGTGTGTGTGTGTGTGTGTGTGTGTGTGTGTGTGTGTGTGTGTGTGTGTGTGTGTGTGTGCCCACCCTTACCCAGGCACATATCTAATGAGTCAGTAGGCCCATTAGATATGGGCCTACTTCCTCAGTAGTAGTATAAGAAGTGTGATATCAAACTTGGCCCTAGGCCATTCCTTTTTACCCATAGCAAATGTTAAAGTCGAGATCAAGTCACTCTTATGAAATCCATTTGCTTGAAATTTCCTAAGGAGAGAAGAAATCTCCTCAAAGGCAGAAAAAACATTTGAGGATGAGTAGATAATAAGATGTAAAATACTCAAGCAAGATGTAAAATAGTATATTTAATTGCAATTTTGAATGGTCTGTTACTTTTTTTCATAACAAACTCAGAGGCAGTGAGTCTTAAATGATCTCGTTTCCAGAAAAATCAGGCAGAGAATTCACCTCTAGCTGGATTTAAAACAGATAATTCAAAAGATAAATAGTTAATGCGTTTAGTAAAGAGGTTATCTTCAAAGGAGTCTTGTTCTAAAAAGGTGGTTTCAATCACTAGACATGGTGGATAGATATCCATTACTACTAGTGCAAAGCCTGGGTTATTAATACGCACTAGCAGTAATGGATAGATATCCATTACTGCTAGTGCAAAGCCTGGGTTATTAATACGCAAGATATCATCCATAAATTGATAAGTATGATTGAACCTTGTGAGCGTCTGTATTCCTTCCATATGAGAAGTTTGTTGAACAATCCACTTATATTCAAAGTAGAGTAAGTATAGGTTACACATAACTGGAGAACAAGAAAAACCCATTGGGATCCCACACATTTGTCGAAAACATTTGTTACCAAGTAAAATATAACAATGGTTAAGGACCCATTGAATACTTTCTTGAAATGAATCCGGTTCATGTGAGAAGGAGATGATTTGTTTATTTTTTTGATCCATTTGAAGGACGTAACAAAGGAGAGGCCTACAAACCCTTCTTTGGCTTAGTGAGAAAAGGCTAGGTCTACAAGAGAATCTAATACATTCATGAGACCAAATTCTCCAATAATTGGGATATTCTCGTACCACTGAGTAATGTCGGCTATAAAGACTGAGTAAACAGAGGAAGGGAGATTCAAGAATACTTCTGTTGAGTTGCCAATCAACCAGAAGGGATGTATTTTAATTCCAAAAAATCTTTTAACATCATCCCTCTTACATGCACATATATTTTTCATCTCTTCAGAAAAGAGATGAAAAGATATCAGAAAAGATGCAGTTAGATGCATCAAAATCCAACGGAATTTTTTTTTATCACTCTTAAATGTAGGAAATAGAATAGGCAGTTTAATTGTTATCACAGGATAGCCTAACTCAGATAGACTTTCACAAGTTCTTTGTATAATAAGGTCAATATTTTCCCCAAGAGATTGAAACTCAACCCCTTTGAGTCTGGCTTCATTTGCTTCAAAGGCAATTTTTTTGCAAATAACCGATGCCATATTAGAAGCCTTATCTAGCCCAACCATCAACCATTTAGCTTTCAGCCTACGAGAGGCAAGAGCTAAGTCAGAAGAAAGCCACGTAGACTCGTTTTGTAACCAACCATCAGAAAGCCTTGATACAAGATTAGAGAAGACAAATGTTAAAGAGTTTTTTAACTCAAGATGAGTTGATGACTCCAGTTGGAATTTACTGACCAAGTCGGCCAGACAGTCCTTAAGTGCCTCTAAGGCAGTTTGAGGATTAAGTGGGTAAGGGGGGATATGGTTGAGTTCTTTAGAAATAAAGCCTCGTATAGTTCTATTTTCAATAATAGCAAGGTCAGTAGTGCAAACATGTTTACCAAGATTACCAAATTCCTTTGAAAATCCTTCCCATAAATGACAGTCACAAGTCATAGGCAATGTCTTCCTAAGAAACCCATTAGAATAGACATGATGTAAGATGGATTCAGTAAACTCCAACCTATCTTAACTTGATTCAAAAGATCCAAATTACCAAAAACTGTCATAAAGCATTTGTTGAAGATAAACCGAGGAGAGAAAACTCCAGAATTTTGTTAGCAAAGAGACAATGAACATAAATTCCACCAGGACAATCTTCTCTACTGGCGAGATGCATCCTCCCAACTCCATTACAAAGTACCTGCAATTATAAATCCAATAAGTGCTTGACCGGGTAACCTCTACCTCTCTCTTTGATAGCACTCCTAGCTTTCCCTCTTCCACTATAGGACTCAGCTGAGGATGAGCAAGGGTCAAAAAACAAGTGTAAGAGGATGTCGGTGATATAAGTGAGTTAGGCCTTTTCAGAGTAGGGGATTCCTCAATATCAATGTTAGGTTTTAATAATGCTAACAACGTTTTGACGCCAAGATAATTGCCATAAGTTGTAAGAAGGAGCCCTGGTTTTTCAGTTGCTAACTCCTTAAGAAGAGATAACATAAGGTTACGGAACTGTATAAAAGCCATTTGAGCCAGCACTAGCTCTTTAGCTTGACCACCTAGCCAAGAGCAGAACAAGGAGAGGTAATGGGCAGAGGGTGTATCTGGGAACATTAGATCTAAGTTGTTAAGAGCATACCAGATAGTGTGGTCAAACCAAATTACTCGATTCACACGAGGCTTTAGGATCCAAGAATTGACAATCACATTTGACGTAGGGCCTGTAGATGTTCCAGATGGACTCTGTATAATACTCAGAGTTGCTTTTTGAGAACTCCATCAAGCCTTTAGTTCGGACATATAGACCTATGTTAGAATTTCACTTTTTCCCATCAAGGAATTTCATTGTAAATGGTGCTTTTATGAGGTCCCCTTTGTCAAGGCATTGAGTACCTCTTAACACTTTGAGACGAGCCTCTTCCATAGACGGAGGGTGGAAGGTTAGCCAAGAAGACCCAAGTCTCAAGGGAAATGGGTGCAAGGAAACCTTTATTAGGGAGGGCCCACAGATGATGGTCTACCCCAAGAGACTCAATTTCAACTTGTTTGGTAGGTAGAAATGGAAAAACCTTAGATACTTTAGGGACCATCTCCATGAGGGAGTTCTCACTGAGAGAGCACATTTCTTTTTGGAAAGCTTTGATAGCATCCAAGGCCAAGGGGTCCCTTCAAAAAAGACTGTTGGAGACTGTTTGAACCGGAACAGAAGGAGCAGAGACAAACCCAGGTGATAAACCACACAGCTTGCATAGGTAGTTGACTAGCTCCGCACCCTCAGAGGTGAATTTGGCTAACTCTGCTTTATGTGCAAGAGTAAGAGCGGGGATGTGTTCAATGAATTCTGCAATTCCAACTACTCCATCTTTAGAGTTATTCACAAGTTGTGCAAAGTGTGG
Source organism: Adiantum capillus-veneris (assembly GCF_014529385.1). Taxonomy (NCBI): domain Eukaryota; kingdom Viridiplantae; phylum Streptophyta; class Polypodiopsida; order Polypodiales; family Pteridaceae; genus Adiantum; species Adiantum capillus-veneris. The sequence goes on along the minus strand of NC_140947.1, from coordinate 94,421,775 downwards.
AGACACTTGTCAAAAGACATAGTTTGGACCAAGGAATTGGCAAGATCTGCCGAGGCACCTGCAATTAGTTCAGAGACAACCGGATCATGAATACACCTGAGGACCTGCAAGGAGGCTTTAGAAAGAGGCTCTGAAGGCAACTCTAGTCCTTGAAAAAGAGCTAAGCTCTGCAAGTGAAAAATATGACAGTTAGACATAAGGTCATTAAGGGAAAGAAATTGGTAGCCCCTTCATCCTTCAACCGACCAAGTAGACCACAGACGTCGTGTGAAGGAAGCTCCATCCTAAAGAAACTTTCCTAGGCCAAAAAGGTACTAGAAACGAGACAATATGACAAAGTATAGTAACTAGGTCTCTGAATGGTCAAGAAACCACTCTTGGTGTTAGGTGTATGTGTGTTTCAATAACATAATAACATATACACCAACAATCTTTGACAAGATACAAAAGACACTTAGCTACTATGTCACTGAACAAGGTGTATAAATCCAATTCATAAAACAGAAAAGGTCTTATACAAAGTAGAAGAGAGAACTAAGAGCCTCTCAGTAGGGTGAAGAAACACAAGTTCGTCTTCTTCATCCAAAAAGCAAACTTTGACAACCAGAGTTGAGAAGGTAACCCTCACCTGCATCCATAGAAACAATACAACACGTAGTTAGCATGGGACCGTATGCACGTGATGTGTGGGTATCCCACATGTTTGAAGGAGTACGAGCGGAAGTGCGACGCGAGAGAGAGTGCAAGAAGAAGAGCACGACGATATGGTGAACTCGCTCTACTGTAATGTGTAGAGCATAGTGAGTTCTTATTAGGTTTTTACGAAAGAATATGTGTACATACCTGGCGGCCCGCCCACTTACCTGGGCGACCACATTGGGCTTTATACCCCAACAACCTCCCACTTAAAGTCCAATGTGGTACTTTAAGTGTGAGAGAAGCTACTATACAAGCTAATATACAAGAGATGTAGAGAAGTGATGTACTACCCTACACCTAACTGCTTGCGAAAATGCACAAAGCTCTCTGAGGGAAGTCCTTTTGTAAGTGGATCAGTAACATTTTTTGTGGTGTGAACTTTAATAAGCTGAAGTTGCTTATCCTCGAGAATTTCCCTGATGAAATGATACTTCACATCCACATGCTTTGTCTTTGAGTGATAAACTGGATTACGAGCCAATTGTATAGCACTTTGACTATCACAATATAACACAGGCATCTCTTCTTTGATTCCCAAATCTGTTACTAGTCGATTAAGCCAAATTTATTCTTTGCATGCCTCTGATGCTGCAACATATTCAGCCTCTGTAGTAGACTGAGTAACACAATCTTGTAATCTAGAACGCCATGATACTGCTCCACCAGCCAATGTAAAGACATACCCTGACGTAGACCTTCGGTTGTCTAAGTCACCTGCATAATCTGAGTCTGTAAAACCCTTTACACTTAGCTCCTGACTCCCATAGCATATACGCATACTCTTTGTAGCTTTCAGGTATCTCAATATTCCTTTCACTGCCTCCCAATGTTTCTTGCCTGGGTTTGACATGTATCGACTTACTACTCCCACTGCAAATGCAATGTCTGGGCGAGTAGCAATCATTGCATACATTAAACTACCCACTGCAGACGCATATGGAATCTTATCCATTTCAGCCTGTTCTTCCTCAGACACAGGACAATCTTGTTTGCTAAGTTTCACATATGGTGGCAATGGAACACTCACTGCCTTTCCCTTCTCCATATTGAAACGTTGCAAAACCTTCTCAATATGATCTGTTTGAGATAACCAAATCAACTTCTTTGATCTGTCTCTCTCAATGCGCATACCAAGTATATGACTTGCCTCACCCATGTCTTTCATGTCAAACGATTTTGCCATCTTTGACTTCAAAGCTGAAATTTCTTCCAAGTGCTTGCCAGCAATCAACATGTCATCCACATACAAAATAAGGATCAGCCAACTACCATCCTTAGCCTTCTTTGTATATAGACAGTGATCGAACTCACTACGTTTGTAGCCTTGAGAAAGCATAAACTTGTGGAATTTATGGTACCATGCCCTCGGTGATTGTTTTAAGCCATAAAGACTCTTTAACAACTGGCATACCCAATCTTCCTTGCCTTTCTCAACAAACCCTTCTGGCTGCTGCATGTAAATTTCCACATCTAAATCACCATGCAAGAACGTTGTCTTGACATCCATTTGGTGCAACACCAAATCTAATATGGCAACCAATGCAAGAAAGCATCTCAATGTAGTCATCTTGACCACTGGAGAGAAGACTTCAACAAAGTCAATGCCTTGTTCTTGCTTAAATCCCTTGGCAACAAGCCTTGCTTTGTACTTTGGCTGACTATCATGAGCGGTGATCTTATGCCTGTAAACCCATTTACAAGGTAGAGCCTTTTTGCCCCGTGGTAATTTAACTAGCTTCCATGTCTGGTTTTTATGCAGAGCTGTCATCTCTGACTGCATGGCCAACTTCCAATTCCCGGAGTCCTTCATTTGCACTGCTTCCTTGTAACATGAAGGCTCATTGCAATCAGTCAACATGACATAGTTCATCGATGGAACAAACCTATCAGGAGGTCGCGTGACACGTCCAGATCTACGCACAATAGGTGGCTCAGGCTCAGCCACAACCTGTGGTTCCAATCTATCCTGTCCTTGCTCCTCTTGAGCCCTGAAATTTTGTCTTGCACGTGTTGGTCCATCTTCTTGGAAGACAACTCTTCTAATCTCCTCAACCCTCTCTGGTTTAGAATGATATTTGGATTCATTAAAGTGAACATCATTGCTGTGGACAACCTTTCTGGATTCGGGATCCCAAAGTCTGTACCCCATCTCACCAGAATTACCATAGCCTAGAAAGATGCACTTTCTACTCTTTGGCTCAAGTTTGTTCCTAAATTCCTTTGGAACGTGAGTATATGCCTCACAGCCAAAGACTCTGAGATGCTTGTATGAGGGCATTTTGCCTGACCATACCATCTCTGGCATTGAATCCTTCTGCAAAACCTTGCTAGGAGATCTATTAAGAAGATGAACAGCTGTTGATACAGCTTCAGCCCAAAACCCATTTGGCAGTTATGCATTAGACAACATACTTCTGAACTTCTCTTGTATGGTCTTATTCATCCTCTCAGCAACACCATTTTGAGGAGGATTGTAAGCAGCAGTAAGTTCAAGTTTTATACCTTTTGACTCACAAAAGTCCTGAAAGGCCTTTGAAACATACTCTCCACCATTGTCAGTGCGTAAACATTTAAGCTTCTTGCCACTCTGATTCTCCACAAGTGTCACAAACGTTTTGAAAACACTAAACGCTTCATCCTTGTGCTTGAGAAAGTAAACCCATACTTTCCTCGAGTAATCATCTATAAATGTCATAAAGTAAGAAGCTCCCCCTAGAGATAGGTTAGGCATAGGTCCACACAAATCACTATGAACAAGTGCCAACTGTGTATCTCTTCTACTGCTTCTATGCTTATGTGGCTGCTGTGTTTGCTTACCATACAGACAATGTTCACAGAATTCAAAATCATTAAATGAAAATCCAGGCAAATAACCAGAACGAGACAAGATTTCCATTCCCTTCTTGGACATATTTCCTAACCGGCTATGCCACAAAGAAACGTTCGGCTGCTCGGTTACATTGATTACATTTTTAGAGACATTTGATACATAAATCATGTAAAGTCCTCCAGACTTTACTCCATGTGCTACTGTCATAGAACCCTTGGATATCTTCCACATGTTCTGTCCAAAAGTGGTGACGTAGCCAGCATCATCAAGTAAACCTGTGCTGATCAAGCTCTTTGTAATTGCGAGAACATGTCTCACATTCTTCAGCGTGAAAGAAGAGCCATTCTGAAACTTCAATTGAACATCTCCAACACCTAAGATCTCACATGTCTGCCCATTTCCTAGCCGAACATGATCTTTAGTGGTCACATCAGAGGTAAACCACTCCTTGTTTGGAGACACATGAAGTGATGCCCCTGAGTCTATAATCCAGTCACTCAGTGCATTTCCATCAGATGCTGTAAGAAGAGCTGAGTCCATTGTATTCTTCAAGAAGTAGATGTCTCCTGACACTAGACTGTCATCCTCTGCAACAGTGTTTGTCACATTTATTTCTTGAATCTTTACTGAGGACTTGTTCTTCTCACCATGGTCTTCAGCTTTCTCTTTGCCTTTTTCTGCTTTCCATTCTCTGCAGTCTCTTTTCATGTGACCCTTCTTGCCACAATGGTAGCATTCTATGTCACTCTTGCCTTTAGCACTGCGGGACTTGCTACGAGATTGATTCCTCTTTCCACCTTTGTACTTTTCTTTGGTCCTTCCCCTGACAACTAAGGTTGTTCCTTTGCCTTTGTCCATTGTCTTTCTATTGGTTTCTTCAGTAAGCAGACTTCCTTCTACACCTACTATGTTCAAACCATCTGGAGGTGCAGAATTACTCAAAGTTGTGCGAAAAGTGTCCCAACTTTCCGGCAATGTGATCAACAGGAACATAGCTCTAACAGGTTCATCAAACTTGACACCTTGAGCTGACAACTGACTATAGATTGTGTTGAATTCATTCATATGATTGGACATAGGTGTCCCATCTTTCATCTTCAAGTCAAAAAGCTTCTTAAGCCAGTATACCTGTGAAGCTGCACTTTGCTTCTCATAAAGATCACTCAGCTTTAACCATGCTTGATAAGCCGACATCTCGTTTGCTACATTGAAGTAAACGCTTTTTGCCAAAGTCAGCATAATGGTAGAAAGTGCCAATTCATCCATTTCGCTCCATTCATCTTCGTCCATATCTTCTGGTTTTATCCCCTTGAGCTTTATAGGTTTTATCTGCTTCTTTTGTACCAACACGTGCCAAATCTGCTTCTTCCACAATGGGAAATTGGTTCCATCCAGCTTCTTGATATTGTAAAGAGCAGTGTCCTATGATCCAGCCATAGCTATGCTTCACAGTAGTTTACTTTCCTGGGAAAAATTCGGCAGAGTTTCCCCTATAAACTGACCTCTGAACCAATATCAACCTGTCAAATGAACCAAGAAAGCTTCAGATTCTGCAAAAATTTGGGTAGATTCTCCTTTGTAAAATGGCTCTGGTGTACTAAAAACAGACCAAAAAACAGCTCAAAAAACCACTATCTCTCTAACACTGTAAGCTGTGGGTAAACCTGTCCTGCACCTGTACTGTCTCTGACTGTTCTGTCACTGTCGTGTAAGCATAGACTGCGACAACGCCTCAACGGCAGTAAAGTAAAGATGCAATCCCAACTGTCTAACTCACAGTCAATACATCCTAGCTGCCTATCTAAGGGTGCTCGAGGGATCGCTCCAAGACCTGTATCACCGAAAGGATCTCAACATTTGAGAATCCCCCAGCTCAATAAAACCTCACTCGACCCTCAACAAAGGCTGCAGTAAATCTGACAGTACATAGACTTTCCACAAAGTCATACATCCACAAATTTCCCACTGTATGCTGTAACCGCTGCGGCGGTTGTTTGCTGCGTGACTCACAGTCAGCAAACCCTCAATAGACATACATCATCTCTGACAATACATCCCATGTGGAAGTACCTGCAATGTCAGGATGAAATCTGGAATATCAAGCAGCAAACACAAGCTACCTGATGAACTAGTGGATGTCGCCTACAGTCTGTGTGTAGATGCGCCCGTGTCGTATGTGACACGCCTCCAAGAACTGTGAGCCATCCTTCGATGTGTAGATAACCACAAATCAACACTCTGGGAGTGTCGATATCCTCGGCACCTGGAGTCGTAGGCCGAAAACCCCAAATTTGCAGAGTCGAATCTGCACCCGCGAATCTGCACCCGTCGAGACCACGTAGTCGAAAATGGCTTGCGTAGACCTTTGTCGAAGCCGAACGGTGGCCGAGATGACCTCAGAATGAAATTTTGAGAACACCAAGCCCTTCGGGTTCTCCCACAGAATTTGGGGCCGTGTCTTTGCCTGTCGAATTTCACTCCAATCTGAGCTGGTGACTCTAGCCTCCTGCAGTGCTGCCCCGAGCCTCGATCTGAGCTCTGATACTTGTTGAAGGAGTACGAGCGGAAGTGCGACGCGAGAGAGAGTGTGAGAAGAAGAGCACGACGATATGGTGAACTCGCTCTACTGTAATGTGTAGAGCATAGTGAGTTCTTATTAGGTTTTTACAAAAGAATATGTGTACATACCTGGCGGCCCGCCCACTTACCTGGGCGACCACATTGGGCTTTATACCCCAACAATGTTATAGATGTCACCCAACTAGATAGTAGTCAAAGTTTTTATTAAAAAATCATCATATGTACCAAAGTTTCAAATGCACAAGTGACAAGAAATAAACAAAGTTTAACTGTTCATTTCATGGAAATTTGGTGGAATATTCTTAGCTTTACAGGCCCTAAAGAGAAAGGGTCGGAGCCGAGTTTTAGGGACCATCTTTGCCCGAAAGTGGGCAACATATTCCTCTTTCTTAATCTTGCAAAGTTTGGCATTAATGGTGGCAGCTACTTTTACCTGATCAGTGATGGTACTCATACGTGCCGTCAATCTAAACCTTGGTGTCTCCTGAAGCACGCAGATAATTAAGTCAAATAAGTATACTATTATTAGAGAACAAAGGGAACACCAGCAGTATAAGCACCCTTATAAGCATTTGTGAGACTCCCAGGAGAGTTTTATTGAAAAATAAGTCTACTAGTTGAAACCATATTCAGCATATATAGAGATCACCACACCTTGTAGCAAGTTAAGTGTCTCTAAACCACTATTATATCTTAGTATGATCACAATGAGACCTACGTATGCATCAGTATCAAAAACTGGCAGCAATAAGCCTAAAATGAATATGAAATTATCATTCCAATTACCCAGCAAGCTATCAAAGGTTTCAAGAGTTTACCAACCAATCTTAGCACCAAACCATAAGGTAAACACAATTTTAGCAGCCTAGTTCTCGGCCAAAAATACAAGGAAATAAGCCTAGCATATCAGTACCATAAGCTCAGCACCAATATGTATATCTTATGATGCAAATATAACATAACAAATGTAAAATAAATTGATGTATAAAGTATTGCTACAACATCAAAGGAGGCCAACAAACCAGCCAGTGGAATTGAAAAACACTAGTAAAGAGCTCCTTTTAGTGTTTAAATCATAACAAAGGCATCAGTCACAAGGCTAATGTCAGGAGAACAGCCAATCATTGGTTAGCCATAGAGAACATAACACTAAGCAACAGCAATTGCAAGAATTATAACCTATCCAGGGACAGCAAAGTATACCAACCACTATCCAGTATGTCTCAATGTATCCACAATAAACCAGGTAGCAGCCAAAAAATCCAATATGATGTGTTACCATAGAACGTCCACTTGCATAAAAAAGATTGCTGCTATTACAGTATCTACAGGGCTATAACCAAACCCTTCACCATCAAACTAAGCACCACACATCAGAGAATAGGATCATGCAACCATCCAATAGCCACCAAAGGCTAGATGGCAGTGAGAGATTTTGGCAGCAGAACAATATGATATACTCATCCATACATCAATTAGACAGCTAGAGTTTATGAGAGAAATTCACGGCCATACAATGCAGGTTATTTCCAAGCTAAAGTCCCATACAATATCAGAACAGTATGAGCAACCAAGAACCATGGCTTCATAATGTGACAGAACCAATTAGCATAGTCCTTTTAAGCCATAAAAGTAAAAAAGGTATATCTTCCATAAAATTCAGAACTTCAGCTACCTGAGATTGAGTTGGAGCTGATAACTCTACAATGGCCTGCTTGTCCTTTCCTTTAGCCTTTTTCTTATAACACAGTGAACCTTCTCTCTATACCACAAGATACACACACAAGCAGATGCAAAGGTAGCAACGCTAAGTGAGTCTAAAGACTCACCAGTTATATAGAGGAAGACCATTCACTAGAGAGCATCCCTTTCTGCTCCACGGGTCCACAGTCGTGAATGGCTCGCCGTCTAAGAGCCACATCCCCATCAGTATTGTCGGCTGGAGCCCAAACAAGCAAATGTGTAATGTGCACAGACAAACACGCCAAGAGAGCCCGGCATGGCAGAGAGTCTACACCCAAATGCAAGTGGCCACCAACCCTTCAGTGGCTAATAAAAACTTACAAAGACCCCACCAAACCCAATAGGAGAAAGTATCTAATTTTAAAGGTTGTGGCTGAGGGCACCCCAAATGGGCTGAGTACAGGGCTGAGTACAAAGGATCAAGTAAGTAGGTTCACTATCAGAGTAGCTGAAATGACAAAAGGGAGTCAAATTGACTCATACATCTTCCACATGGAATTCACCAAGACTATTCCAACAAAGGGTAGTTTTAACCCTACTTAGATAAAGTGAACCTTTAGGTTGGAACTAGGGGTTTAGTAGCATTCAATGTTTCAAAAAGACCTTATTACAAATCAAATCAATCTTACCTCATTCACAGGGGAAAGAAGTAAAACCAAAAGACTTAGATAGAACTAGAGGATGGTTTTTCCAAGGGAGGCTCTTTTAGGGGTCTAACTAGAGCATCAGAACCAATTGTAAGGAGACCAAGCATAGGTAAAACAGTTGAATTAGAGTAGAAGTGCCTCAGTGGAAGTAAGTGTGGGATTTCATTAGCCAAACCCACCAAATAAGCAACCAAGTGTGTGTGTGTGTGTGTGTGTGCGTGCGTGTTTGAATTCAAAATCCCATCATTCAGAACCATATACTTATAAACTTAAATACTATTTGCAAAAGCACCGATTGTGTATAGAACAACATATAGAAGAATTTCTTGATGTAAATTACATTACAAGATACTTTGATACATGACAAAGTAGGAGTTAAAGCCGGAACTCCTACTAGATGAGAGTAGGGATCTTTATCTGCCAACCAACCACCAGTACAATTAATTAGAGCTAAGTTGTAGTAAATGGGTGACACGTATATCAAGCAATCCCCACTACTTATTATTGTTGTCACATCCCAGACCCCAACCATACTCCTAAACATATATTATGTTTTCTTTAGCTTGCCTATGTAAGTATGGTCTATTTCGGTCTTTGAAAGATTTTATGGGTTTACATCATTTGGGGATAGGGTCCCTAACTGCTAATGGCTTTTTTCTATTATGTGCAGCCATAAACTTGTCCCGAATCCGTTGGAGTTTAAGTATGTCCCGAGTGATGATCATCCTAGCTGTCAGCCTGTATCCCTGAGCTGAACTCGGCCATTCTCTCTCTCTCTCTCTCTCTCTCTCTCTCTCTCTCTCTCTCTCTCTCTCTCTCTCTCTCTCTCTCTCTCTCTCTCTCTCTCTCTCTCTCTCCCCAAACACACACACAAAACCCCAATGCACCCAAGTGCTTGCTATTATATGAGAAATAACACCATCCTCCTTTTTTTTGGCATACTCACAATTGTGAGTTAAGATAATTTATATTAACCTGAAAAAAATACAACAACCTCAAGCACAACATGTGCCTTGAGGGGACTAGGGTTCCATCAGAGACTTGAACACAGAAGGCCTTCCAAAATAACACCATACTCTTATTCCCTTCAATGCAAAGAGTGGATCATTGGCATATCTGATGGAAACATTAGACCACACGTAGGAATTCTTTTAAGGGATATCCCATCCTCAACAACACTCCCCTTGGATTTTGACTATGACAATGAAACAAACACCTCCCCTATGTTTGACCAATCAAGAAACAATGTCTATCCCAATAAAGGGTTTATTTTCCTCCTAGTATTTGAGTTTTAGGAGCCATCATACCTTATCGTTATTTGTATAGGACCAATCTTGGCGAGATCTCCTCTAAAAATGCAAGTATACTGTGGTGTGTGGCCGGATGGCTTGAGTGTGAACCCACTTGTAACTACCTCTCATGCATAGTATAAAGAGCTGCTAACGTGAAAGCTAGGGAGACTCATCTTGGCCTATTCCAGTGCACACTACATTGGTGGAGGAGACGGGCAGTTTCTTGATTGGGTGGGTTAGTTTTTCTAAGGTTCTTGGGTTTGCTTCTACGGGCATGGCGACCTTCCTCCTTGACACAGGCTAGCTGCCACCTGATTGCAGCGCCCCATGGAACTCGCCAACCCCATAGCTGCCCCCTTTCTAATTTCTCACTGGCCTTGGCATGCGCTTTCTATTTGTTTCTCGTTGGCGCCGTCTACACACAAGTGACACTGCTCCATTTTACGACTTGCTCCAGGGAGCTCCCTCTGCATCCCTTTGCGAGAGTGAAGATGGCTCCCACAGGCAAGACAGCCTCAGGGGTGGCGATGAAGCGGTCGGGGAAGGAGGCCAAAGCGGGGGCATCCAAGAAAGCCAAGCTCGTAGAGGCAACTGAGGAAGCTCCTGAGGAGGTATGCGCAGATGGCGAGGTGAATGTCAACACAGAGGTTAATGTAGAAAGGGTCCGCCTTCTCAAGCAGGCCACCCAACAAGCAACACAAGGTGCCCCTGTTGCCTACTGGATGTCTCGTGATCAACGCTCTCGCGCTAACTGGGCACTCCTATATGCTGCCCAACAGGCCCGCCAACAACTCTCTCCCCAATGTGTTTCCTTTAACCTCGTCGAGTCCTTTCTTCATGCACAGGCTCGCCATTTTGGCTTTATGCTACGTGGCCTCCGCGTTTTCCAACAGAATCTCTCCTCCATCAGCATCCCTTTCTTTCTTCTCCGGGGAAAAGCAGAGGAAAATATTCCTGCCTTTGTTGAAAGATGTGGTGCATCGATTCTTGTCATGGATTTTTCTCCCTTGCAAATTGGAAAAGCATGGACAGAAGCTGTTTGTAGAGGAGCCCCATCTTCTGTTTCTGTCTTTGAGGTAGATGCCCATAATGTAGTCCCATTTTGGGTTGCTTCTAAGAAGCATGAGTATGGTGCTCAAATAATTCACAGTAAAATTCAGAGGCATCTGCCAGAGTATTCGTTTGAGTATCCACCACTCACAGCTCCTAGCCACAAATGGACACTGGATAAACCTGGCATTATTGATTGGGACTCCCTTATTGATGAAGTCATTAAGAAAGGTGCAGAGGTGCCTGGTCTTTATGCTTTCATAATTGTGATCCAAAGTCGCAATCGCACAGTTTATCCTTTTCTTTTTAGGTATTTAGTGATTTCGCAAGCTAGTTTTTGTTGAATAATCGTTATCCTCACACCAAGCCCCTTATGCGAGGGATGTATGTCACCAAAAACATCATGTTCATGCTGTTATGCCATAGTCCTCATTTTGTAGTTCCTCGTCTTGTCCATTACATTGGGATAGTGACCTAATGTTTGCATAAGCGAGAAGTATGAGTTCCGTGCCTTGACGATGATCGGCATGATGACGAGTCTAACCCCCGAGTTGAGTCCCCTAGTCCCTAAGCTCTTGTAAGATCACTCCCCCCACATGAGGCGTTGGATTTGATACAGTCCCTTCAGTCATGTCAAGTCCCTTCTCAGTCCAATCTTATAAAAAGATGTCCATCTTTTTCTCCCTAAGGGGGGAGGTGTGGTGTGTGGCCGGATGGCTTAAGTGTGAACCCACTTGTAACTACCTCTCATGCATAATATAAAGAGCTGCTAACGTGAAAGCTAGGCAGACTCATCTTGGCCTATTCCGGTGCACACTACAATACCATGAATTTTATTTTATTTTAGTTTTTTGGTAAAACTTACAAATTGTGAGTGATAATTAAAAAGTCAAAAAGAATATAGAACCAAGCCCTGCTCAGTACGAGCCAGGACATCCACATAAACAATCACCAAGCATTCATAAATTGGCTTTTTACTAACAGGGAAGTCGAGGAAACCCATACAACACTAAACCAATATAGCCGAACTAACTATATCGGATACCACCATCTTTGTCACCCTCCCATAGCGTCGGAGATGCCTAATATAAGCAGTAGAACATACCAAACAAAATACTTGATGAAGCCTGCTGCCAAGAAGTTGGTGATCCACGAACCAGCACAAACAGTAAAAAAACACCGCCAGAAGAGCACCAGTATCCACACATGCGAGCTGGAAACCACGAACTGCCAAGCTAAACATTGACCACAACTAGCATATCAAGGAGATATCAGAACGTCAACACCAACAAGACGAGCATCAAGGCCAAGGGGTGCCACAAACTGGTCATCATCTACCACGTGTTTACCACTTCCCTCTCGACCCCATAACCACATGCACCCACCACACCAACCAGAACCAGCCCATCTACACACGAACACCTCCTCCCCAAGACAAGGCCCATATTAGAGGCCCAAAAAGGCAGACCATCGGAACACTGCAACTTCCCAATTTTTTCTCTAACCGAACCTAACAAGCTTTCATCCCTGCCGCAGCCGAGACAAGCCGTCGCCAAGCCTGTATGTCCAAAAATGAAGGGGGGTTTGAGAGGGGGAGAGATGGAACTAGGGCTGCCATCCAAAGTGACCATCCTATGAGCACTCCCTGTTGCGGTGCCCATTAGGAGATTTCAGAGGTCTTTTGGAGGGCCTTTTAGAAGAGAGAGAAAAAAGCGGTCCTCCAATGAAATAAGAGCTTATGTTACGTAGATAAATAGATTGATATTAAGAAAGATATAAAAAAGGTGTCAGTGGTCCTTGAAAACGGACGCCTTTTTATTGAATGTGAATGTCTTTTTCATGGGGTAGACGACGCTCATTTAATATGGATTTCATCATCATTGAAACTTTAAAAAATCACAAAATTGACAATTGGTGTTGGAATTTGAAGCTTTTGACACCACCAATGCGTCCGGAACGTCCAAAAACCTAAAAAATGCTTGTCTACTTGCCTCAATCTGACACCCGAAGAGGGAGTTTGGATCATGACGCGTAGTGAGGGACCGTTTAGAGAATTGTAGATAACCCTCTACGGGCCGTGATCCAACTTTTTATTTTTTGCCTCTCACGGTGCATGGAGGGCCATTTGGAGTTTTTCAGATTGCCCCCCCCCCCCCCCCCCCCGCGTGTCGTGAGGCAAAATCTCCTTTTTAGGGATATTTTGACAATTTCTCCCTCTCTGACTGTCAGATTGAGGCAAGTATATAAACGTTTTTAAACTTTTTGGTCATTTTGGACGCATTGACAGTATCAAAAACTTTAAATCCCAACACCAACTAATAATTTTGTGATTTTTTCAATTTCAATGATGACGAAAGCTATATTGAATGAGCGTCGTGTACTTCATAAAAACTACACACGCATTGAATGAGAAAGTGACCGTTTTCAAGGAGTTTTAAAAAGTTAGGTTCACTTTTCAGAGTGTTCAATTTTTCTTTTGGACGTACGCAATAAGTGCAAGTATATTTTAAGAACATTTTCAAGAGAGAGAAATAGAAGTTCTTAGAAGGCCTTTCAAATGACCTCCAAAATCTCCTAATGATTGCCAATCCCTAGGGCCATCACCGTCGACGACGAGCTCATGAACCAAGAACCCTCCCTTGCAACGCCCACCAAAGAGACCCCACCCGCACGACAAGTGCAAAACTGAAGATGTAGAGTCCACGAACCCTCCCCTTCTCGACTACAAACCCTAGTAGTCTTTATCTTTTTTTAATACCATGAAAATTTTAAAGAAGGGATATTATATCTAATAAAATTCTTAAATTTTTTCATGTTTACATTCACAAAAGGGGTTTGACATTGTTTTTTTTTTTTCAAAAAACTACCTCATAGCATGTAAGTAAAGGAGTTTTTGAAGACGCTTTGAGTCCACATTATGGATAATTATTAGAGGTCAACCGCAGGAGGAAGCAACTAATGTTACATATAAGTTATCTTACTATATGAATCTCAAAACTAGAGCTCCAAAAAAACCTAGAGTTTTTTCATACCCTTTGAGTGCACATGATGGATAATTATTAGAGGTCAACCGCAGGAGGAAGCAAGTAATGTTACATATAAGTTATCTTACTATATGAATCTCAAAACTAGAGTTAGTGTAATCCCACCTACAAATTTTGAAATTTACCTCTAAAATTTTATTTTTGAAGGTGAGAAAACCTACAAAATTTTGAAAAAATTAGTGTATTTAGTGTAAAAACCTTCAAATTTTGTCAATTTATCTTTGTTGTTTCACATATGTAGGTTTGCCAAGTTTTTGGAAAAAAGTTTTTTTCGAGCATTGCTCTAAACAAAAGGGTTGGAGACTTTTACCCATTGATTTTTGCAATACATCAGATCAAAATCATAGTAGACATTATTTCGTTGTCTTCCATGTATGCTACATTGCCTCACCTTTGTTTGTTGTTCATATCTTTGCGTTATTGCCTAAGTATCAAAAATTTGCCATTCTAATTCAGGGAGAATTTTTACACTTGCATGAATTTATTGGATATGCTTATGCTATACATAAGTAATTCTGAATGAGCATATAGTCTCATAACTATGCAAGTCTTTTTTCATGAGTTTTGAAGAACCTAATACCCCAAAGAGTTAAAAATACAAAGTCAAAAAAAAAATTCACTTTACCAAAATCGCACTCATTTTGAATTAAAAATGTATTATGTTCAATATTGGTCATTACATTCAATGAACATTGTCAACTTCTAGCTTAGGTCCATATTTAAGCATACAAACTCAATTTGGGTATAAGTAGTTATTTTTAAGGAGGCTAGGATGGCCACAATGTGGAACCCAATTTTTTCATTCTAACAGTTTTTGTGTCTTGTGGTTGTGTTTAGAATGATCATAATAAGACATTTTTGCATATCTTTGATAGTTTTTGTGTGTCAATATAAGGATGAAGTACCAAGCTATATCAATAGACAGGTTATATAGTGCAAAATATGGAAGTAAACAAACAAACACAGAGAATAGGTCAGCAGAATGCAAAAAAATGCTACTTTTTTGTATCTAATTCTACACATAGTTTAAGAATTTTTGTGGTTATAGTAGCCATATACTAAGACTAAGAACCCATTGAAGTTCATGGAAAAAATTGGTTTGTAACATGAACAATTATATATATGGTGTACCATGGGGTAGCTATGAAAGTATGTTGTTTTTTATAAAATGTAGCACCACCTTGGCTTTGGAAGTTTGTCATGACCAAAAAATCAAGAGATAGGTACATTATTTATTTTTCAAAATTGGAATGGGTTCTTATCTTGAAACTCATGTAATGATTTTTTTAAATCCAAACATATACTATGAGTATTGATTTTTTTTTCAAAACCTTGAAATGACACTTTTATGTCCTGGTCAATTACCAAACTAGTGTTAAGAATGCGATATTATTATGAAAGCTATTTGACAATGTGTCTCAAAGGTTGTTTAGTTTTTCATTTACCTTAAAAAAAAGAAAAAGGTGGGAACGATCCGATAAAAATACACTTACAAGGGTATGCAACAATTTGCATGTTGTTTTCAAATGCTTGAAATGTATTCTTGGTTTGACATGATTGGAATATTGTTTTCTAGTATTATAGTACTACCTTA
Source organism: Adiantum capillus-veneris (assembly GCF_014529385.1). Lineage (NCBI taxonomy): Eukaryota > Viridiplantae > Streptophyta > Polypodiopsida > Polypodiales > Pteridaceae > Adiantum > Adiantum capillus-veneris. The sequence goes on along the minus strand of NC_140947.1, from coordinate 94,406,296 downwards.
AAAAGGTGCATTTATCAAATGGTCCAAAGGGTGGGTGGATTTTGGAGGGTTAATTTGTTGGCCGAAAAGTTGAACCTAAATTTATGTTGTCCATTAAGTTAAGATCTTGGAAAAAGGATCCCAATCTAAGGAGCGGGAATCAAGCTTGGGAACGAGAAATTTGTGTACTTAGTAAATACAGTCATCTTAGGGGTATGTACTGATAATTTTGAGTTTGTCACAATTTAAGCCCAATTGTTTTGTGTGAAAATTTCTTTTCAAATGTTTTCCATGCACCATGTGCTATGGTGCAATAAACTGTAAAGTGTAGACAATTCTTGCCTAATGTCGACTAAGGTTTCTACTCACTATTCCTCTTTCGTCGAGATTTGTATTACTTGTTGTTAGTGGATGCTTGGGATATAGTGTCATAACTTTTTACTTTTGCTTTTACAGTTGTACATGGTGTTCTCATGACTGATGATAGCTTTTTTGGTCATTAGATAACATTCCACCTCAGTGATACAAAGTGTGAAAAACCTTCACTAAATTCTTGTAGTTTATCTTTCTCCAAAATTCTTATGAGAAGAGGTATTAGCAAAGAAGACACTCTCTTGTTATCTCTTGTTAGTGTCTAACCTCCTTAAAAAGTACTATGAGCTTGTTATCTGCAAATAGATATATAATAATATAAATCTCTTTGAAATTTTTATGCTCAAGTGTTTGGTGTGTGTACACAAGCATTTGCAAATATTTTTGTTATTTGTGAGAAAGAACCCTTGTTGGCCTTAAATCTTTGAAAGATCCCCAAAAAAGTGACATTGTCTTTGAGTGGAACAACTCCCTTGATTGATTGGTGGAAGTACCTTTCTTTTGGGTTTGGGGGGTGTGTGTTTGTGTGTTGGGGGGGGGGGGGGGGGAGGGGGGGGATATTATACTATCATAACCAATAAATTACATATTTTAGTCATGCTCGTAACGAGCCATGACATCTTTCAGGAATCCTAGATACATCAGCTGATAAGGAAGCCACCCCACGACAATGCCCAAGCCGATACCTTTACCCATGTGAGTCCTTCTTGCAGCGCTCATAATCCTATTCCATTCATCCAACTATATTTTTTCCCAATGGTGAGGATTGCTCCCCTACTTCCTTGGATTATCTAAACGAACTTAGTGGTTTCCATTGTGTTCTCAAATATCCGAGAGTTCCTTGTCTTCCAAATATGTTTGAAATAACAAAGTCTCACAATTTGTGTTTTAATGAGCATTACTTCGCTCTTTGAACACCTTTCCTCTGAGAAATAGATCATTCTTAAAGAATCCTATTTTCCAAGTCTTTTGGACCCATTTGCAAATCTTCCCTGCTAGGCCGCAAATTGTCCGACACTCCTTCAAAAGGTGAGGGAGATCCTCACTAGAGGTTCTACATTGCGAGCATTTATCAAGACTAATTCCCCTAGCGAGGATCTTCACCCTAGTTGGCATGGCTCCCCATAAAACCTTCCCTAAAAAAACCTTCATCCCCTATGGTCATTGTGGGCACCATATGTTCTTCACAATTGTCTCCCATGTTGACTCTGGCTAGTGCTTTCCCCACTGCATGTTAAGCGGGGAGAACCAATCCTTCGAGGCTATGAGGGTGAGGTACACGAAGGTTGTTTGTTTGTTTCTTGGAAGTCTTGCCTTGCTTGTATTGATATTCTCCTCTTTATGTAATGCATTTTGATAGCACCATGATTTGTGTGATTCCTCGTTGGCAGACTTGCTTTGAAAAAGAAAATTTGAACTGATCATTTTGCATACAATTGAGTGTTCCTTAAACACCTACGTGAAAATAAATTCATTAATTCTCTCTCTCTCACACACACACACAGACGCACACACACACCAAAAACAAAAACATTAAGACTATAGTCCCTTGCCTCACCTGCACGCCTTCCTTCCCCTCTACACCCTATGCACTTGCATCCTTCGCCCTCACAACAGCCCTCGATAAGCAAGTCCGTCTGCAGTAGCTCATCTCATCACAAATTCTCTCAGGTGGTTGTGGTCGTGATCTTTGAGTAAATCATCTCATCACAAATTCTCTCAGCTCAGAGAGATAGGCATGTGCACACACACGCACACACAGCTCTTGTGCCTCTTCACTCATTCTCACGTAGTACTGACGCCACAAGGGGCTTGGCTTTGCAAGTGACACAAGCGAGAGAGAGAGAGAGAGAGAGAGAGAGAGAGAGAGAGAGAGAGAGAGAGAGAGAGAGAGAGAGAGAGACAAGGCCTCCCTATGGCCTACCCTTAGTACTAAGTAACACGAGGTTTTAAATGAAGTTCCAACCATGGGATCCACGATGGGGAACTGCAGGCAAGAATCGAGAGATGTGTGGTACCATCAATCGCAAAAAGTAAACAGGAGCAAGGGAGGATGGGTGTCCGAGTTTAGTTTTAAACGATTTGTTTGCCTCACATCATGCGTGCGGGCAAGGTGGTTAGGGCATCGGGCTTGCAAGCGGAGGTGCTAGATTTTATTCACCTGGCTGCAAGGTGGTCTGTCATTTTTTTAAAGCCATGGCCAACAGCCGTTGATCCCACCCTGTGTTACATAATGCTGAGGGTGGCCCACCCTCTCATCATACACAAGCTTCTCTTCCCTCCCTTGCCTTTTCTTTTTCAAACTAATTATTTTTTGAATTTTCTCCTGCCGGTTACCCCTACTACTAGCATAGCTCCAAAAGACCATTTAAATTGTCAACCTAGGGAGACGATTAATAGGACCCTAGCATGGAGCATATCCATTAACCTGCTCTATTGCTACATCAATGAACTTGTGATAAATCCTATTGTATTTCACTTCCTAGCTCGATTCCATCCCCTCATTGCCAAGCAATGGAAAAGTACTCTTCTCAAATTTTGTATCCGCTAACCCCTTGCTTGGTGGCATCACTAGGGTAAAGTAGCCAAATTAGGAATGGTTTACGAACAAGCCTTTTACTTTTAATATTCTTGGGGGATATTTTGCAAATCTACCCATTTTGAATATTTAAAAATTGATCACAATCCTGATGAAAAGATGAATCCGATGATACCAAGATTGATCTTTTTTAGATTTTCTTTCAATGCTCCACTTGAGAAACTTCAATTTTGACCTTTTTTGATGCATTAGAAACACTTGAGGTCCAATTTTGGTACACTTTTCAGCAAATCACAACAAGACCCATAGGCAAGATTCTAAGAATATGCCAATTTTCTTGTCTCTAAATAGGGGGTGGGTCCGTTCCAAACTTGGGGCCCAAAATTTTTCGTCTCTAAATAGGAGAGAAATAAGCCTTTGCAATGAGTGTCCTCTTTTGGAGCTTCAACCATGGAAGCTCTAGGAGTGTCATTGCGTATATTTCTTTTGGGGCAAGAACGATAACCATGTCCTTTCTCCCCACACTTAAATCATTTATGGTCTTTACAAAAGGCCTCTAATTCTTTGGGAGAGAGCTTCTTTTTACCTTTGTAAGCTCCTTTCTCCTTGGCCTTGTTGTTGTGGCCTTGTTGTTGTTGGTGTTGGTGTTGGTGTTGGTGTTGCTTTGGGAAGAGTTTTGAGCATTGATCTTCCTTTTAGCTTCATTTCAATCCTTGTTTCCATGGGCTTGAAACTTCTTCTCACCCCTTGTTGGAAATTGATCCTTGAAGCAACCATAGTGAGGTGAATGACTTCAATGATAGTGCTAGGCCATTTTGTGAGTTGACATACTTGGCCATTTCATCATGTAATCCCGCACAAAATTGTTGCTTTTGTTCGGTGAAGTCTATCCTTTGAAAGATTGTACTTGTCTACATGTTAGTGGATAGACTTGTTGAAGAGTAGCTTCAAGCTCCACCATTCAGTTGCACTTTGTCCTTTGCATCGCTTGCAAGTAATTGCTTCATGATGGAAACTCGTAGAGTTTTCCATTTCTTTGGGGCCTTGCGTTGCCACGAAGACTAGCCTAGCCCACTATTGACGAGCAGATTTTTGGAAGTGCATAGCTACATGGTGTAGCTTGGAGGACTCCATGAAGCCCTTGTCTCCAAAGGCCACATCAAATTGTTGGATGAAGGCCAATACTTTGTTGCTGGCACCAAAGGTGCCATCATAGGTAAGAAAAGAAATACTCTTTCCTCTCTCTTTGAATTTCTTGAGCTTTTGGGACCTTGCCATGCAAGGTAAGTTTTGTGATGTCCTCTCCTCTTGTATTCTCTAGGAGAATAGTTTTTGCTTTTGTTGGAAGAGGAGGAAGATGAAGAAGAAGGAGAAGAGGGTAACCTCTTTCTTCTCTTTTTCTTCCTTATTTTCCTCTCTTCCCTTTTGGAATGACAAGGAGAAGGACTATGGGTTGACTGTTTCCTCTTGGGAGGAATTGGTGACAGTCTAGACCGTCGTCTTCATGGAGCCACATCTTTAGATGAACTTAGGGATTCACTTCTTTCTCGTTCTTTGGATTCCTCCTCTCTTATGGGAGAGAGTCTTCTTTTGGGAGTCTCATCAAGAGCCTCCTAAACTCTCTCTTCTCTTGGAGAGGAAGGGAATCCCATAAGCACAAAGTTGTTGGGTAACTTCGGCCTGCAAAGTAGGGTTGCCCATAGCATGATGCAACCTAGTAACAAACACGGGGGCATCTTCATTAGCACCTTCATGTGAAAAATCAAAGTTATCAATGTTCATTCTACTCTCTTGGTTATTGGAAACCATGCTAATTATACTTATGTGTTTACTTAGTGTATTCTTTGTCAATTCAAAACCTTAGTTGCTACTACTCTTAGCCTTTGAAAATAAGCACTTACGTATCTACACCCACGGCTCAAATTGGTTAATTATAGAGAGTAGTGGCGTGGGTCTAGCATAGCATAATTGTCGAGGGATAGCTCCTTTTGAACTTCTTATGGCTCAATAATGGTAAAGTCGTAGGCAAGTCTAAAAATACCTCATTATTAAGACCAAAGCTCTAAAGGTGTGCACCATATCCCACATAGTGGACTCAACAAAACCGATAATAGATCCCATTCCCACTTACCCTTATATAATTAACAAAATCAACCATTAATAGGCTACTTATAATGACCTTATCTTCTTAAGTAAGAAAAGAGAAACCAAATGCTCTGATACCAATTGAATGGAAATGACCTATAAACTTGGAGAATGCGGAATTAAGAGAATTAAAGTGAGCATTTTTGTGAGATCACTTTGAGAACATAGAGGGTGAACTTAATTGATGGTGAGGCGGTCCGGGGCGGGCAACAAGAGAGGCGACCTCTAAACACCCCTCAAGGCTCCCGTGCTGCTCAATTGGGGCTGGGGCAACCACAAGCACAACACAACAACAAACCCACAGCCAAACCCAAACAAGATAGGGGCACCACCTAGTTATGGTATGCGAACTAGGACGCAAGAGAGATTTTGGCACAACCAAGAAGATGCACCACACAACACACACAAACAACCTCACACCAAGACACACACAAACTGGACCAGAGAGAGCTAGAGCAAAGGGAAGAGAGAGAGAAAAGGATCTTGCGTAATACCTTATTTGTTACTTGCAAATGGAGATGGTTCGTTATGATGCTATCGTAGAACTTGTATAAAACTCACTCAATGCTTAGTGATTGCTAAACATTGCCAAAACACACACACACTGTCTTAGGGTGTGGGGGACCTCTCACCACAGTACCCTCTTACAATGGACACAAAACTGGCAATGAAAAACACACTAAAACACTTTCTAAAATCAAGATCAACTGATAAAAACTCAAAATACACAAGTCACCTTGAATTCACCAAACCGTATTGCACAAATGGAAGTACGAAGATTTGAACGTCGAATCACGCCTTTGATGCACCAAACCTCAATTTATTGATGATAAAGGAGCATATACAATAGTGGTTTTGAGATTTGTGAAACTCACGCTCTCTCACTTGCAATGTGTAGCTTGAAAGCTTCTCTCACACCAAGAGTGAAGCTCACAAGTGGTTGCTACACCTAAGTCTCTCCTCATGCATAGAGTGTTGGGGTGCTATGTGAGATGTTGGAGGTTGTTTTACAAGAAGGAGAGGGGCCTATTTATAGGTTGGAGACCCCTCATTAAGATTATTGGAAATCCTAATTTACAAGCTAACAAATCAGGATTATGATTTTTTTGAATATCAAAACATTGCGGGCCTTCTTTGTCTGCTTGAGTCATGGGTGTGGGCTCAAAAGAGAGCATTATTGATGGTAGATAAGGTGAAAGTAAGTTTTAAGGAAGGGGAAGAGAGAGAGAGAGAGAGAGAGAGAGAGTTACTGTACATGTCTTGAGGTGAGGTGTCTTTTATGGTTGGGTCAATGCTATTTTGTGTTAGTATGTTAGTCGTTAGTAATCACTAGAAAGTTAATGTTACATTTACAATGGGTAGAGTGAGTTGATTTGATGAAGGAAGAGGGGTGAATTAAAAGAGAATCATTGAGATGGTGAAGCTTTGAAGAAGCTTGAACTCACCCTTGTGTAGATTGTGGAAAAAATGACCGCTGGTCTTCTTCTTCTTCTTCGCTTCTTTACGCCGCCGCCACTGTTGACCACCACGATGAAAAGAGGATTTGTTGATGAAAAATCCTCAATTTGCAGAAGTTATCATGGTTAAGATGCTGAATTTTAGATATTTTAGGAGAGGTAAATGAAATTGTAACATAGAAGCAATAGAGAGAGACATGGAGAGGGTGTATGTATGTAGAGGTTCATAAAAGAACTATAGGGATGAGAGAGAAGGGTAATGGTGAAGAGGGTGGGAGAAGCCATGGAAATTGCAGGTTTGAGTGAGGGAAGGAGAGGGAGGGATGTGTAAGAGTGAGTAGGTGTGTGGAAGGGTGAGAGAAGACTAAGGGCTACTTGTGAGAAAAGTGGGCACACTGGGGTCCACTCAAAAAATCATAGCTCACCGTTGGTAGCTCCAAAAATCATGAAAAAATTTGAGGTGATTATTTAGAGCGTGGGCTACATTTTCTCTTTTGACCACCGCTCCAAATTCGGAGTGGAGATAAGTGCCAAAATTCTCACCAAAAAGCCTGTTTTTTATGCCTGCAAAAGTCTTTTAGTGGCCCCCTCCTTTGTTGAATTTGTACAATGCATCCAAGAGTGAGCCCCTCCTTTGTCATATTATAATACAAAGCATTCAAGTTGCCCTTGACCCATGCATGGAGGAGGATTATTGGTGAAATAAGAAATATATACATGGTGGGACTAGTGTATGGACTATTCATGGACTTTAGCTCAATGAGCACATGGTGTTAGAATAATGAGTAAAAATAATAATAAAAATATGGAGGAGTTATGGATATGGAAAGATATTGGAATCATATGATATGGTCCCTCCTTGAATTATTTTGGGTGAAAGAGAAAAAGGTATGCAAGTAAATAATATAATAAAAGTAACCAATGAGTAGAAATCAATTTTTTGTTTTCACGAGGGTGAGGGTGAAAATGTGGGAGTGATTTGTATAAAGGAAAAATATGAGGTTAGAGTATGTTCATATTGGCAAAAAATATAATTATGGTGTAAGAGGATGAAAGAAGGTGTACATAGGTTTAATAAAACACACACCTAAGTAGAAATATTTAAATAAAATACCAAAATAATTATAAAAAATCCCTATATTTAGGCCATATATACAATGAAATATTTACACACAAAGAGGCCATAATATACTTTTATTTTTTTATTTTTTTTATTTTTTTTTGGCTCACATAGCCCAGTGACTAGCTAGCTGAGGGTTTTTAAGAAGATATGGGAAAAGCCCCCTAACTCACACACGTCTATGTACAGTGAAATGGTAGGGATAGCCATAGCGTTTGGGTGAATTTGGTAGGGTGGAGTAATCTAGTATGGCAATTATGGAGAGCCGAAAAACAGCTATCAATGGTAGCAACATCAACATAGTACTTAATTGACTTGGCATGAACAATACTTTTGCGAGAGAGAGAGAGAGAGAGAGAGAGAGAGAGAGAGAGTATTAGAGAACATGACAATATTTGAGGATCAGATTGACTTGGAGCAGTCCCCCCTCCAAAAGGCGTTTGTATTATAGATTCTCCCATCAAGAGAGACTTGGTACAATACAATCTTTGTGTTCCTTGTGACCTTGGTGATGCTATGAAGATGGAAAGTTTCATGCATCATGAGCATAGCATAAACTTTGCAAAAAGCATTAACTATCCCAAGCCTCAGTCCCAAGGCCTCAAACACATTCGAAGGTGGAGAGAGCTAGTGGGGAATGAGGGTAGGGAAGAGGAAGAAGAATCATTCATAGGAGAAAGAAATAGTTTCTCACTTATCATCACTCTTCTTGCTTAGTATAGCATAATAGCATAGTAATGAAGATAAAGAATATGCAAAGCTTAAGCATTGAAGCATGGCTCTCGGTTGGATTTTCATCCCATAGAAAAGACTTTTGGTGTAGGCTCTCCACTTCTCAACAAGCTTGGAGAAGGAGATGGAGCTCTTGCACTTTGCACTCTACACAATGAGAGAATGTGTGTGTGTGTGTGTGTGTGTGTGTGTGTGTGTGTGTGTGTATGTGTGTGTGTGTGTGTGTGTGTGTAGGAGAGTATACCCCCCTCTCATGCTTGGTCCACCTCTCTCTCTCTCTCTCTCTCTCTCTCTCTCTCTCTCTCTCTCTCGTAATATTTAATTATATCATTTGGGACATGTGTCCTCTTTTTCCACTTTGAGAGAAAGAACTTAATTATTTATTTTTAGGCATCTAAATTCTCATTGGACCCCTTTAAAGCATATCCAATAGGATTCAAGCACATAATGAGGGCAACACGTGCATAATTTTGCCACGTGTCTTTTATGCTTCTTAAATCATTTGGTTTGAATTGAACACTTCAAGCACATAGTCAATCAGGAATGGAAACCCGTTTATGCCTCTTGAGAGTTTATCTTTGAATTGAACACTTCAAGAACCTTAGTCATTTTAAGCATAAAAACCACCTCAAGCTTTGGGCAAGGTTCCCACAAACACTTTAAGCACTTTAGTTAGCAAGCCAACAAGCACCTCATTCTTGGGTACGATTCTCACCTCAAGGTCAAAGGATTTTTTAACACTTAGTAACTTTTGGAGGTCTTTAACCTAAGGTCTTTTAAGTTCCATTAGATGCACGTTACTTTTTGATAGACTACCTCCTTTTGGACCCCCATTGATATATAACCATCTCTTCTCTTGGTCCCTTGCTGAGGTAAGTCTAGAAGCACTTATTGCACATTTCTCTTTGGTAGACCGTCTCCTTTTGGACCCCTATTGAGATGCAACCATTTCTCCTTTTGGTCCCCTGCTGTTGAGATAGGTCTAGAAGCACATATCTATATCCCAACTCTTGTTTCCCTTTTATCTTCCCATATTAAATGATCAGTTCAATATGAGAAAATCATTTGGTAAAGTTAGATATTATATTTTATGACATTGTTCTTGGTTCCATAAGTGAAGGTTGCATCCTCATAAATGTGATGTGTAGGTAGGGGTGCTTTGAAAGGTCTTAAAAATTTATGTGAAAAGCATTATGAATGTGTTTGTGTGAAGGTAATTAACTATTAAATACATTACAAGGTTAGGCTTCTTCTTTAAATAAACACCATGACACAAAATATAGTGAGTATCCAAGCATGAGCTAAGGACACAAAGAATGCACGAGCTCTTAAGAGATCTCGCAGCTTATCGAGTAGATAGCTTCCAAGGGTGTAGGGAGAGAAATGGTACGAACAATGGTAAGAAGATTTTTAGTTTTTTGATGGAAAAACTATAAAATTGATAAGCCTTTAAAACTTCAAAGCACGTCTTTGGAAAGATTTGAACTTAGAATAGATATGTAGACTCGTGGTGAGATTATCTTTGGTGTGTGTTGGGGGTTCCATCGTTGCAATAGCTCCAATGACCAACAAAATTGTCAATACGAAGGGATGAGCTACCCAGCTAGGGCATGGAAACACTCATACGATTAGTGAGCTGATCATGGCAACACAAATGGTTAACTCTACGAGGTGAGCTTCTCGGCCTATGGAGGAGCTAAGCCACAATGAAGAGCAATCTCCACATCCACTTCTCTTCACCTCCAATCAACCCAATCACACACACTACAATTACAAGATGCACACAACACTAATCCTATCATGCAACACACTAATCGCAAGCACACACACATAGATCTATCGACCACACTCCAATCAAACCTACATGCACACACAAGCAAAAGAGGGCAATCACACAAGATTAGAGAGGGATTAACCACTATTTAGTTAAGATCTAGTTAATCTAAGCATCATAGGCATTCATAAGAAGCATGAAAGAGACATAGTGAAAGAGAATGAATCATTGATTAGTGTTAATCAAGTTTTAAGAGCAAGGATAAGCTCAAGGACTCCATAGACACACACCTCAAGAGCTCTCACCAAAGAGTGCTCTCATCAACAAATGAGCTTGAGAACCCTAATTTCTTTTACACACTGCCTTATATACCTAGGGTAAAAATATGCAATGTCCGGGTGCCCAAGGCCTTTAGGGCTCCACCACTTATTGAATCTGCTACCTAGGCACACTAACAGACCTGCTCTTTACAACTTGGAACTCCCATTGAGCCCGTAGCACATGTACATTAAAATATTACAATGGCTTGAAATAAATCGAGAAATTATAATACATGACCATTTTGGAAAAACGTGAAAAATGTGTAACTCCAATCTAGTACTGCTTCTCTGTATTTATCCTTGACGTGCATCTGTACGTCTTCAATCTTTAGCAGCTTCTGTTAACTGATGTTGACTTAATTAACATTCCCCCCTTCTTATTTTAGTGCCCATCCCTCGGGCACTGTTGAAAAGTGTTCGTGGAGGCAAGGGAAGGTTTTTAATTGGTTGTTGATGGCATGATTGTCTTTATTTGTCATTGAATTTGTTGATGAGGTTCAATTTGATGGAGCATCTTCATTAATCCGCGTATGTCTGATGTGAGAGATGATGTTACATTTGTCCGTTGTAATAGCATAATGATGTGGCTGTTGTTTATTTATGAGAAGTATGTACAAGGGAAGTAGAATGATGAGGTTCTAAATTAGGGTCTAATACCTGGATGACCAAAGGGAAAAAACCCAGCGGGAAAAAAGTTCCTTTGGGATAAGCGCATTATTGGAGTACTTATTAGCATGGGAAATATTAATAAAGTACTCAAGGGATTATTTGTTGATAGATATAGAATTAAACAATATAGGTCAGCACCAAGTGATGGGGAGTGTTGGGCAGTCCCCAAACATGTTATTCGCCCTGTATTGACTCAATTGTCGTATGTAATGACTTCAAGAGCAAGGTCAACACCAAGCAATAGGGAGCGTTGGGCAATCACCAAGTCTTGTATTCGTCTAGTAGTGACTCAACTATATTTTTGTAATGACATCACCATGGTCTTCATCGTCAATTACATCAAGGTCAACACCACGCAATGGGGAGTGTTGGGCAGTCCCCAAGCTTCCTATTTGCCCTGTATTGACTTCACTGTATGACATGTTTTTTCATTGTTGATTATCATTCCCCGAGGTCTTTGCGGTCTCTTGTAATAGATTTAACATCAAGGTCAACACCAAGCGATAGGGAGTGTTGGGCAGTCCCCAAGCTTCCTATTTGCTCAGTGGTGACTTATTGCATAATGTCTTTCTTTTGTCAGTTATCATGCCCCAAGGTCTTTGCTGGAGGTTGTAATGGCTTTAACACCTAGGTCATCACCAAGCAATAGGGAGAGTTGGGCAATTCCCAAGCTTCCTATTCTCCCAGTAGTGACTCACTGCATGATTGTTGGTTAGCATGACATTGGTTTGCCTATTGTAGTCCACTCAAGGTGCGTAGGTGGAAGCAAGAAAAAGTGTCTAATGCATATGTCCAATGATGGGACATCCTATAAATATGCATACACAGAAATGCATGGAAAACAATATGCTGTGCAAGAAGGATTTTGAGGGGTTCTTCAAAAAGATGGTGTAGCTATAAAAGCATATGACATGGCTTTGCAAGCTGGCACCCCTTTAAGAATGGTTTTCATTGACGAGGATATGTGCTCTCAGCTTACTGTGCACTGTGCATGAGTGTTGTACTCTACGACACCCCACCAATTGTAACTTAATAGACTTTTACTCTTATGCTCATCTCATCTAGCATGAGCAATACGACTTAGATATGCTCAACTCTTCCAGCTTGGGTGTAAGCCTAATAACTATGACTCTTAGCACAGAGTTTTATATGACTTGAAGCTTTAGGACTAATGCTTTGCTCATTTTATGGCTCAACAGCCTGACTCTGACTATGCCAAAGAGTGTCTTTGTACCCTGGCGACTTGACTTTTTACATTCTTAAGCTTACTACAAACATTTCTTCAGGTAAAAGTAAGCTTGAATCTTCAAAAAGAGGATAAGTGAAGGACCAAGTTGGCATTGAAGGTTTCTTTTGCCATACCTGTTTTATCATCTTTGACTTTGCATTGTTGGTTGGGTTGTTCTTCGTTGACTGTGGAGACTCCAATTGGCATTCAAGGATAAGAAGCCAAGATGGAAAGCAATCACAGGTTTGGTTTGGAGATCAGTCTCCAAGTGGGAGATTGTTAAGTATGGAGCCTGATTGACCCCTTGTAATTTTTTTATTAAAAATGCACATTTGTAAGGCCCCCGTTATGAGGAGAAGCCATCATGCGTGAAGAAAAATCACTCGCTAGAAACCAAAATTTTCACACCCAATCTCGAGCCTAAGCTCGGGACTGGCTTCACCGGAATATTCCTTTTTGCCGGAATATTTTGGCCAAACGGTGGCCAAAAACTGGTTGAAAAACGATGGCTCGGTTGGCTGGTTCGCCGGTGGTCGGTAGTCAATGGCCGGTGGCCGGTGGTCGAAAGTCAATGGCCGGTGGTCGGTGGCCGAATTCAATGGCCGGTGGCCGAATTCAAAAGCGAACTTGTCTTCTCAAGGGTGGCCACACATGGGCGGATTGGAGGGTCCGAATTGGACTTATTTACACAAGGACGGCTACACATGGCTACCTCTTATGAGAGGGAAGTCCTTTTGGCCTATAAAAAGAGGCCATTTCTACAAACATTTCATATTGTGAAGTTGATGCAACAAGGTGGGTGTGAGGTGGTGAGAGTGAAGCAAGGCGGGAGCTCCAAAAGGGTATAATCCCTTTGTAATCTACTTCTTGTTTTGAAGTACTAAAGCCATTGAGTGGCTGCTTTCCCATGGACATAGCCCACATTGGGTGAACCATGTATATCATGTGTACTCTCTCTCTCTCTCTCTCTCTCTCTCTCTCTCTCTCTCTCTCTCTCTCTCTCTCTCTCTCTCTCTCTACTTTATAATCTCTTGTGTGCGAAAATTATCTCTCTCCATTAAGTAATCTACTCAATTATCTACTTAGCTACGTCATATTTCCTAACAACTGGTATTAGAGCAAGGTTTGCTCGTACAGCTAAATTATCTCAAATAAAGGATTCATTGAATTGAGTGGGAGTAATGGTGGAGGAAGGGAAGCTCAAGATCAAGAAGTTTAACGGTAAAAACTACCAACATTGGAAGATGCAGATTGAAGACTATCTCTACCAGAAGGACCTTTATTTGGCACTAGGCGGTCTTGCAAAGAAGCCCGCAATGATGGCAGATGAAGCATGGATTATCCTTGACCGAAAGGCACTGGGAAAAATCCGGTTTAGCTTGGCATCAATGGTGGCCTTCAACGTTTCGGAGATGAAGACCACGGAGGACTTGATGAATTCACTTGACGACTTCTACGAGAAACCATCGGCATCCAATAAGGTATTTCTCATGAAGCGCTTATTCAATCTAAAGATGGCAAAGAATGGTTTAGTTGCAGAACACCTAAATGACTTTAACACAAACATAAGTCAACTTTGATCGGTGAAGATCAATTCCAATGAAGAAGTGCAAGCTCTCCTTATACTATCATCTCTACCGAATAGTTGGGACAGCCTTGTGATGGTTGTAAGTAATTCTATCTCTGGCACAAATACTCTAAAGTTTGATGATGTTGTGGGTGTTCTCCTAAGCGAGGAAATGCAAAGGAGATGCACAGGAGAATCATCAAGTGATGCACTATCAAAGGAAACAAGAGGAAGGCCTAAGGAGAGGATCAAAAACCAAAGGATCGTGATCGCTCAAGGCGGATCAAGTCACGCACAAAGTCAGTTCTTGAATGTTGGAACTGCGGCAAGCCTGGGCCACGTCAAGAAGGATTGTTGGTCCAAGAAGAAGAATGAATCGGAGTCTCAAGAAAACAAGCCAATATCGGAGACAAATGTGGCAAGTAAAGTGGAGCACAATGCTTTAATTCTCTCATTAGACAATGCGTCTAATTCCTGAATAGTAGATTCTGGGGCTTCATTCCATGTGACACCACACAAGCAACATTTCCAAGATTACACCAAAGGTAATTGTCGGCAAAGGTACAGTTTGTGTCAAAACTGCTAACAAAAATGAATGGAATCTTAAAGATGTTAGGAATGTTCCTTCTCCTCACAAAAATTTGATCTATATAGGACAATTGGAGGATGAAGGTCACAACATTGCATTCGGAAGAAAATGGTGGAAGATCTCAAAGGGATTTTTGGTGGTTTCCAAAGGAGAAAAGGTCAGTACACTTTACTTGTATACTGTTAGCACGCAATTATCTTTTTGTGCAATAGCTACGGAAGTTGACAGTGCAGTGTGGCACTATCGGCTTGGGCATATGACTGCCAAAGAAATGCAAATCCTTCAAACAAAGAAGCTTCTACCAGGTTTGAAAGAAGTGGACTTAGAGTTCTGTGAAGATTGTGTTTAGAGTAAAGAAAAGAGGGTCAAATGTCAAAAATCAAGAAATGAAAGAAAAAATAAAAAACTTAAGTTGGTTCATTCTGATGTTTGGGGTCTTACAAGTACACCATCACTTGGTAGCTCATTGTACTATGTAACATTCATAGATGATGCGACTAGGAAAACATGGGTTTATGTAATGAAGAATAAATTTCATGTGTTTTCCATATTTCAAAGGTGGAAAGCATTTGTGGAGAATGAAATAGGTACTAAGGTTAAATGCCTCATATCCAACAATGGAGGCGAATATTGCAGTCAAGCTTTTGAAAGCTTTTGTGCTAGCAATGGTATTCGGAGGCAAACGACAACCCCAAGGACACCTCATGCGGACAATAATGGAGCGAGCACGAAGCATGCGGCTACATGCAAGCCTACCACTTGAGCTTTGGACGGAAGCTGTAAGTACGTCTGTGTACTTAATCAACCGGTCACCCTCAACGGCATTGGATGGGGGAGTTCTAGAAGAGGCATGGATAGGTAAATCGATGAATTATGCATTTCTCAAAGTGTTTGGGTGTGAGGCTTTCATACACATAGATAGAAGCCCAAGATCAAAGCTAGATGCAAAGTCCAAAACGTGTTTCTTCATTGGCCATGGAGAAGGTGACTTTGGTATCGCCTATGCAATTCTGAAGATGGTAAAATCTTAAGGAGTAGGGATGTAATTTTTAATGAACAGAATACGTACAAAGATTTTGGAAAGAAAACAAACAAAAGAAACAGGTGATGAGTACATGGAGCTTGAGGATGGTGAAGCCTCGAGGACTACAAATGGTGATAATGTGCAACAACTTCAACCAAATGAGGACCCTCAGCCTATTCCCCAAAGATCTACAAGAGCAAGTAGACCTCCAGAAAGGTTCTTTCCTTCCTTCAACCATCTCTTGATCTCAGAGTCGGAATTATACGAAGAAGCTATGCAACATGAATCCAAAGAAGAATGGATGAAGAGCATGCAAGTGGAGATGGACTCATTACATCGCAACCAAACATGGGAGTTGGTTGAGATGCCTAATGGTAGCCGGGCACTTCAGAACAAATGGGTGTATAAGCTGAATAAAGAAGAAGGTGGGAAGAAAAGGTACAACTCTAGACTTGTGGTAAAAGGGTTTTCTCAAAAGAAAGGTATTGACTTCAATGAAATATTTTCTCATGTTGTAAAAATGAACTCAATTAGACTTGTCTTAAACCTTGTGGGACTGCTCATGATCTAAATCTTGAGGAAATGGATGTAAATACGGCATTCCCTCACGGTGACTTAGAGGAGGAAATTTACATGCTTCAACCAAAGGGGTATGAAGTAAAAGGTAAGGAGAAAATGGTTTGCAGATTAAAGAGGAGCTTGTATGGCATCAAGATAATGGTACTGAATTTTGATCGATGGATGTTGGATCATGGATTCACAAGATGCAGCTCGGATCATTGCGTCTACACAAAGAATTTGGGAGATGGGAAGTTCATCATCCTAATGTATTATGTTGATGACATGCTGATTGCAAGTGCTAACATGCAGGACATCAAAGACCTAAAACAGGATCTATCTAAATCTTTTTCAATGAAAGATTTAGGTGCTACAAAGAGGATACTTGGTATGAAGAGATCAAGGGACAGGACGAAGAAGACAATAAAGCTATCTCAAGAGGATTACATCAAGAAGGTACTAGAAAGGTTTGCAATGCAAAACGCAAAAATGGTTTCTACACCTTTGGCTGGTCACTTTAAAACAACCAAGGATATGTGTCCAAAGCCATAAGAGGAGATAGCCTATAAGTCTAAAGTTCCATATGCTACAGTGCTAGGTTCTCTTATGTATGCTATAGTCTGGACAAGGCCAGATATTGCACATGTAGTGGGGAGTTATAAGGTTTGTGGACAACCCAAGTAAAGAGCATTGGCAAGCTGTGAAGTGGATACTTAGGTACCTAAAAGGGACAACAACAAATGCTTTGTATTTTGAAGGAACTGATATTTTACTATAAGGGTATGCTGTTGCAGATATGGCAGGTGACAAAGATACTCGAAGGAGCACTATTGGCTATATCTTCACGATTGGAGGCACAGTAGTAAGCTGGGCTTTAAATCTACAGAAAGTGGTCTCACGTTCTACGACGGAAGCAGAGTATGTAGCAATGATGGAGGCAAGCAAAGAAATTATGTGGCTTCACGGATTCTTAGAAGAGCTTGGATTCAAACAAGACCATTGTGTCTTGTACAGTGATAGCCAAAGCGCTATCCATCTTGCAAAGAACTCATCCTTTCATTTAAGGACAAAGCACATTGAAGTGAGATATCACTTCATACGCACTCTTTTGGAAGAGGGACAACTAAAGCAAGGAAAGGTGCATACAAGTGAAAATCCTGCAGACATGTTTACAAAGGTGGTCAACAAGGAGAAGTTGAGCTTTTGCTCATCTTCAATTGGTATTCAAGGATAAGAAGCCAGGATGGAAAGCAGTCATAGGTTTGGTTTGGAGATCAATCTCCAAGTGGAAGATTGTTAAGTATGGAGCCTGATTTACCCCTTGTAATTTTATGTGTTAAAAACGCACATTTGTAAGGCCCCCATTATGAGGAGAAGCCATCGTGCGTGATGAAAAAGCACTCGCCAGAAATAAAAATCACTCACTGGACACCAAAATTTTCACACCTAGTCTCGAGCCCAAGCTCGACGCCGAAATATTCCTTTTTGCCAGAATATTATGGCCGGACAGCGGCCAGAAATGGTCGAAAAATGACGGATCGGTTGTTGTTTGGCCGATGGCCAGTAGCCAATGGCCGGTGGCCATTGGTGGAAGTCAATGGCCGATGGCCGGTGGCTGAGTTCAATGGCCGATGGCCAAATTCAAAAGTGGACTTATCTTCTCAAGGGAGGCCACACATGGCGGATTGGAGGGTCCGATTTGGACTTATCTACACAAGAGCGGCTACACATGGCTACCTCTTATGAGAGAGGGTAGTCCTTTTGGCCTATAAAAGGAGGCCATGTTTACACACATTTCATAGTGTAAACTTGATGCAACAAGGTGGATGTGAGGTGGTGAGAGTGAAGCAAAGCAGGAGCTCCAAAAGGGTATAATCCCTTTGTAATCACGTATATTTATTGTACTCTCTCTCTACTCTATAATCTCGTGTGTGAAAATTATTTCTCTTTATTAAGTAATCTACTCAATTATCTACTTAGCTACTTCTTATTTCCTAACAATTAAGTCATCAATTGACTTGAAGTTTTGAAAGCCTCATGATTTGCTTGAAGAATGAGGGTTCTTTGATATAGAGGCATATACTATCACACTTTTCTTGCTAGTCAGTGGAAGTTCCACTTTAGCTTTAGCTTTGTCTACAAGATTTTTCTTTGATTCTTGTGACTTTTGCAACTCTGAATTTAGCATTAACGATAGCTGTAACTGTTGCTTGCTACCACTTGGAAAAGAAAGTATTAGCATTTTATCTACTTTGTAGACCTTGTGTTGGTCTAACCACCGATGTCCAAGGATGACATCTGCAAGCATTTCCTTTGAAGACTTTACCTGAAACTTTACCTGCTCTCCATGATTTTTGATGCTAAGGGTAGCAACCACTTCTTCTTGACTCGTAGCCTTACCCATGATTTCTCTATTATCTGGCTTGCCCTGAGTAATCTCTAGAATACTCTGGATATTTTTTGCAACCATATTGCACTTTGCTTCTTTATCTAGTAGAGAATTGCATTTGACACTTGCTCCTTTTGTACTACTGAGAACTACAGCTATTCTCATTGGATGTTCAATTGAAGATTTATGTCCTGCTTTTGTCATGGTCTCATCTTGATCTAATTGTGTCTCTATGGAGGGTGACTTGAGACTTTGTTTTCCAATATGACTTACATTGACTGTCTCAGCTGGCAATGAGTGATTGATCTTTGGACTTCCTATTGCTTCTTGGTTGTCTGCAACCCCGTTCTTCTTTACTTCTAGCTCTGGTGTCATTCTTTGCTCAATAGATGTTGTGGTTTCTCTTTGCTCTGTTTGATCTGCACTTGCTATTGCGAGATTTTCTTTAAGCTCTTCTGAAGTTTTGATTCATGGAGATGAATCATCTTCAATAAGATCTGCTTTGATATCAGTCTCCATTTTAACTTTGCTTGAGGATCTTGTATTGTTGTCCGCGAGTGATTAGTTTTGGTCTTCATTCTTTGTTGTCTGTGATGACTTCATCCTCTTTACATTCTGTATCTCTAACATCTTTTGGGCCATTGGCATTCCCGTTATGATGTTGTCTGGCACATCTTTTGTTGTGATCACATGGAATTGAGCTATGATGATCTGTGAACTTACTTCAATGGTGGTGGATATGATTCCCCAGTATTCTACTCATTTATCTCCAGATATGCTCACAAATTTAGGAGCATCTTCCATTTGTGGTTGGCCACATCTTTTCCAAGTGCGAAAAGTCATGAGGTTCTTGTCTAGCTGAAAATCTAGCTATACTTCTCTTGATAGCTTTTCTTCGTTCTCACCAACAATGTTGAACTTGATCGCCTTAGGATTCGTATCTGAATTGACTTCTTTTTAAATGGCAACATCCTTTGGTTGAACTTTATCTGCATTTTCTTTGCTTTGACCACCGATTTCAATCAATGTTGACTCCATTGGCTGTAATATTGCACTTTTTGCTTGCAATTGATGAGCATTGTACACTTGCATTTGAGTAACCTTTGACCTTAAAAGATCCATTGTACTTTTTGGCAGAAACTGTCTCTTCGGTGGAGATTTTGGTGGTGACCTTTTTGTATCCTTCTGGACTTTAGCTCCCATTGACTTTGACTTTTTTGTCACCTGGTCTGGCAGCTTGAGGCTTTGCATCATCTTTAGATAGTCTGACTTCAGTCTTACCATCCATATAGGGGTTTGTACAAGGTTTTGATCTTACTAATATTTGTTACCATGTGCATCTTGATATGCATAGGTGAGCTTGGCCACATGTAACTGTTTGAACACTATTAGACTTGTCGGCTTTTGACTCTGACTTGTGGAGATCAACTGAAACTTCTATCCTTGATGATCTTCATATAAGCATTTGTTTGCAGATTCTGAGGGAATCTGGGTCAATTGGAAACTTCCAAAAACCATATGATCTTTCAATGGTTTTTGCTTTGAAGAGGTCTGTTGGCTAGAGGCTCTAGAGCTTCTAACTAGTGTAGCATTTCTAGGTCATAAGCTGAGCTTGATGGATTTGTAGCTCCCCCTTCCTAGGGTGATCACTATAGCCTGCTTCATTATAAGAGTTCAAAATTGTTTGGTTCTTATTTAGTCTGACCTTTTAGGACTGTGAAGGTACACTTGGGGTAGCAGTGTTGACATTCGGCATCTGTAAACCTTCTGCATAGTTTCTTATGTATCTTCTTGAAACATGACAAATTATTCCCCAAGTCAAGCTGTAGATAGCATTATCTTTTCCCTTATATTGTCTATCCCATGGGTCTCCTATGATATGAGCTTCTGTGGTCTCAAGACCCAAGGCATCATAGATGCTAGACTCTCGTCTATATCTACGACTGTTTTGGTCAAAGTATATGCTCATTTGGTCACAACATCAAAGTTCGATTTTCGATGGAGAAGAGTTTGTCTCTGAACAGATTTTTGGGTTCACTCGGGTAATATCCTTCAGCTCTAGAGAGGATTGGCTATAATAGATTCTTTCTTTTGAAATGAACCATCCTTTCCGATCTATCACAAGACACACTTCTATGAGTTGGTATGTGGGCCATTCAAACACATGTTGATCCTTTTTGTACAGTTTTCCTTTTTGGTAGTGTGCATATGAATTATGTGTACCATACAAAGCTAACATCATTTTGTTTGATGTGTCCCTTAGACTCGTGATTGCACACTTGTGGTAGTTGATGCAGAAACATTTGCAAACCTAACAATCTTTTCAACATTCAATGATATCTGGACATCTTGACCAAATTCATGTAGGAATTTGTTGTTCACGGAATCAATTTTAAACTTTTCAGATGCATGTGCATCTTTATGCTGATTTTGAACTTTCACTTCTTTTATTGGTGCTTCTAATGGTAATACAAAATCATCTTATTGCATTAAAAGTGACAAGTTAGATGCACTTACATCAAGATTCGCATTTCCAATTTTCTTTGTACCTTGCTTGGCAATTGATATGTCCCTATTGTCTGGATTTCTAGGACAATATTCAAAAAAATGTCCACCTTCTAGTCCACAATCTAAGCAATACGCCATGACTGGTGGTATTTCAACTGGTTTTGTCATGCCAAGCTCTTGTTGAGAAGTTTTTGTTTCTATGCTTGTCAAATTGTCGGCATCTTCTTTTAAAACACAAGCATCAAGCTATAGACTGCTCCATCTTTACCTTTTTGGCTTGGTTCTCCAATTAGACTGGCTTCTATTGGTTGATCTGTTGGATCTTGCAATTCTAGCACTCGACTATAGATCTGACCATTGTAATCCATGTACAATGAACCTGATTGCATATGCACCAACTGTATGTTTTGCTGGCTTAAGAAGATTTTCGGAAAAGCACTTGGGTTGATTTTTTGCACTTCTATCTATACTTCATCTTTGAGCTTGCAATACCTGGCTCCACTGAAATCTGTGAACATTTGGGAGTTATCTGAATCTGGCTTTACTCTGATCAATAGGATCTTGGCTCCTGTTCTTTTACTGCTCATCAAGTATTTATGGCCTTTTGAATCTACATACAAAACCTTATCCCCATTGTAGCCATATAGCTGTAAAATCTGCTTTATTGCAGTTGTGCATGTGTTGCCACTGTTACTAGCTTGCTCTATTGTACTTGAACTCTCAGCTCGATTTGAGTCCATGTTGGCTTGTTTCATAAAAATTATCTCCTAGCAGATTTTGGCGTTGATTAGCAGACTTTATGCTGCTTGATTTTGATTAAACTGCTTTAGCCAAAGCACTTTTGAAGTTGACTGCTCTTCAGACTCACAACGGTTGATTAACTCTAGCTCGACTGTGTCAGAATTGATCTGGGCCTTTGAAATGATGAAAATATGGGCCTTGAATAGCTTAGTCTGCAATCCACCGTGATTTGTACCCCTGTTCGTCCAACTGGAAGCTAATTTACACACTTGATTTTGACAACTTTAAAAAACTTTATGCCACTCACGGGCCTCTAGCTGTGGGAGGTGTGAAAGAGAGAGAACAAGAGACAATGACAGCTCTACCAATCACCGCAATCATCAATTAATTGAATATTACTTTGAGTACAATTTATCCTTACCCAAGGCGGGCTGTTAACAGCACCGTCACTTGGATCATCTGCTTACCAGGAGCTTAAGCTCCCGCTTTACAGTATTAACCGGGCCATTAACGACACCGGTGCTTAACAATTATTCAATCAATCTCTAGTCGACGACGATGATGGTAACTCCCTCATGTCGCTTCATCTGCTTCGATTGCCCGTGGATTCTGCAGTCAATCATCAAGCCTCAATTATTATCAAATTCTCTGCAAACTATCTCTATGTAGCATCCTCTGATACTGCTGACGTGGCAACATGTGCAGAACGAGACAAGGAGGGGTTGTCAGCGGCAGCGTGTGTGCGTGAGCGCGTGGGCAGCGCCTGTCAGCGCATGTAGGGGCTACACTACAAAGGACTCGAGGACGGTTGAGGGAGCGCGCGCGCGTGCGCGCGCGCGCGCGTGTGTGTGTGTGTGTGTGTGTGTGTGTGTGTGTGTGTGTGTGTGTGTGTGTGTGTGTGCTGACAATAAGACAAGGGTGGAGGAGGGTGCACACGCGCGTGACAGAGGCAAGAGAGAGAGAGAGAGAGAGAGAGAGAGAGAGAGAGAGAGAGAGAGCGGGCACTCTAGAGAGAGAATGAGAGAGAGAGAGAGTGGGGAAGAGAGAGGTTATTGATAATCGCCCTTTTCGAGGGAGGGGGAGGAGAGAGAAAGTTAGAGAGAGTGGGGAACATAGAGGTTATTGATAATCGCCCTTTTTGAGGGAGGGGGAGGAGAGAGAAAGTTAGAAAGAAAGAGGGTGTTGGGTGTGTTCACACGGAGAAGGAAGAAGAAAATGAGAACTTCAACACCGACAAAGACTGTCGCAAGATACAGTAAAGATCTAATCGACGAAGAATTTTTATGCGCCCAAAGGCACGATACCGAAGCTCGAATTGGCTTTCTTTTTACCAATTTTTTTTATTTTCGAACGTCCAAAATGCCAAAAATAGGCCGAAAATTAACCGAAACTCCAAAAATCGCCAGAAAATCCCAAACGATACCAGAAAAGTCCAAAAAATTCCCGGAAAATTCTAGGAATCTTAGAAAATCATTTGCAATCACAACCGAACATTTTTGATATGCAAAAGCACACCAAAAATAACAGATTTTATCGAAAATATAATTTACGACACAATCGTCAACCCGACCCCCGAAAATAGAAAAACGCTCAAAACTCGACCACGGAGGGCACAAATGCAAACAAAATGATGCCATAAATACGCATACACAAAATAGTTCATAAAAATCGCAAAATATCAAATTTTTATGGAGTTAACCAAAATTAATGCAAAAATTAGCAAAACATTACCAAAAATTTGAAAAATTTATCCGAAAAATATCCAAAATGTTTCTAAAAAATATTCAAACATAGGGGATTAGTGCATCCAAATAAAATCACACAAATCACATCAAATCAATTGCTAAACAATTTCTACAATAAAATCAAGACTAGACAATTAAACTGGCAAAATTAATGACAAAATTAGATCAAAAATTGACGCAATTTGAGTGTGTAAATCTCTGTTTTGAGCACAAAAATTCAGCAATTAACCATTACACACATCAATCATGCAATCATAAATTGAATCAATCATGCAAATTAAACACTTTTTTAGGCACACACACTAATAAAATTGGCAGTATTTATTAATCTTGAGGTGCGCACACAAAAGGGAAAATATTTTCAAAATTGCAATGTGACTTCACAAATCATTAGTTGGACATGAGCACAACACAAATCAATCATCACAATTGAAAAATCATTAAGCACATATTGATTTTTTAGTGTATAAACATGGGCAAAATAGTGCACACGCACTTAAAATTAAGCATACACACACTCAATTAGAATGCACACACACTTGATTTTAGTGCACACACACTTGCAATTGATCATCCAATCATGCAATTAATTCAATTAGGCACACAATTAGCAATGTATAATCACCAATTAACAATTGAACTTGTAAATTTCAAGCGCCACCAAATCTTAAAAATTTCGGCATTACGAAGGCATGAAAACGAACAATTGAAAAATTTTCAATCCAACATAGCATTAACATTGCATTACATCAACATAGCATCAACATTACATTGCATCATGGTGGGATCTCTACACAATTCTACACATCCTTAGATTCTAGGGAGGTTGAAAATACCACCTTCATTACCTTTCCATTGAAGATCAATTGAATGGTTGAATGCTCCAATCCTTCATAGCAAATTAGTAAGTTAGCAAAAATTAGTGAAATTAGCAAGGGGTTAGTGTGAAATTAGAGTGTGTAAACACACAATTGGCAAGATACGGTGACAGATTAGGGAATTATGAACACATTGCTTTATACACACACATCCAAAATCCACAAAACAAAAACACACAAGTAAATTTAGTAGTGAAATTAGTGAGAGAACGCATTCGATTATTCCACAATTACACTAGCGTAGGCCATCATCCTCGACAACGGCGCCAAATGTTGGGGGTTCCATCGTTGCAATATCTCCAATGACCAACAAAATTGTCAATACGGAGGGATGAGCTACCCGGCTAGGGCATGGCAACACGAATGGTTAACTCTACGAGGTGAGCTTCTCGGCTTATGTAGGAGCTAAGCCACAATGAATGGCAATCTCCACATCCACTTCTCTTCACCTCCAATCAACCCAATCACACACACTACAATTGCAAGATGCACACAGCACTAATCCTATCATGCAACACACTAATCGCAAGCACACACACATAGATCTATCGAGCACCACACTCCAATCAAACCTACATGCACACACAAGCAAGAGAGAGCAATCACACAAGATTAGAGAGGGATTAACCACTAATTAATTAAGATCTAGTTAATCTAAGCATCATAGGCAATCATAAGAAGCATGAGAGAGGCATAGTGAAAGAGAATGAATCATTGATTAGTGTTAATCAACTCTCATGAGCAAGGAGAAGCTCAAGGACTCCATAGCCACACACCTCAAGAGCTCTCAGCAAAGAGTGTCTCAACAAATGAGCTTAAGAACCCTAATTTCTTTTACACACTGCCTTATAGACCTAAGGTAAAAGTATGCAATAACTGGGCGCCCAAGGCCTTTAGGGCTCCACCACTTATTGAATCTGCTACCTAGGCACACTAACTGACCTGCTCTTTACAACTTGGAACTCCCATTGAGCGTGTAACACATTAAAATATACAATGGCTTGAAATAAATCGGGAATTTATAATACATTACCATTTTGGGAAAACGTGAAAAATGTGTAACTCCAATCTTTACTGCTTCTTTGTATTCATCCTCGATGTGCATCCGTACGTCTTCGGTCTTTAGCAACTTCTGTTAACTGACGTTAACTCAGTTAACAGCATGGCATGATTAAACTTGGAGGCCATGTTCATTAGCATCAGTTGTCAGAGTACCTATCAAAATTACTTCAACTCAAGACTGCTTGGTCTTGATTAGTAGCTATACAAAGTTTCAGTGTTGAACCATAATTAGTAAGAGAAAATATTAAATTAGCTATGATGGAATATTTCTCCATCTACAGGAACCCAATTTAATAATCATCTATGAAGATAGATACTTTATATACCATGTAGTTAATATGTGTCCCATTGGTCTAGCTCTTGATAAAATTTGATCGATCATGTTCTGACTACATGTAGCGATTTGCTTGTAAGCGAATAAATCACCTGAAAATTCTTCATGTGTAATATAAAAGAAATGAAAGTGAGTCTTGGCATTTACATCAGTAAATGTGGAAATCTTCAAGATAATCTATATTGTGACATAAATACTAATTTAAAATTATAGTCCATGAAATATTTGAGGTTGATGATAATTATCCATCGTGTTCAAGGAAGGTTTTTGTCCACTTAATCTTTAGCTAGTTGATAGGAAATAGGAAAACTTTGAATCCAACTCCTTGTGAGAATTGTTCATGTATAAGATAAATTGTTTTTATTCTATATTTATTTTTTATGGTGAAAATTTTCTCGAAGTTGTAGGGATTTCCTATAAGGTTTTGGAAGATCCCGGTCCAAAGGAACCTAAAAGCTATATCTATATTCCTCTTTGATTGGTAGTCGGGCAACTATTGCGAGTATGGCCTAGGTGCCATGCAGTTAACCAATTGTCTCAATGGTCGACAAGTAGCAAGGATGGGTGGTCAAGGAGAGTTGGTTAAAATGATGGGTAAGAATTGGTTTAAAATTGATGGATGGCCAAGGGAATTAATAGTGAGGATTGGACGACCAATCATAATAAAGGTAGGTGACCAAAGTTGTTGATGATGATGGGTGGCCAACGAAGTTTGGCATGCAATGGGCGATCGACCGATTAATTAATTAAGTTAAGCCACACTTTTGACTTACCAAGGTGGGAAGTCAAAGGAGTTTGTGGGAGGCTAGTAAGAATTTGTAAGTCAAAGGAGTTTGTGGGCGGCTAGTAAGAATTTGTAAGTTGGTGGCTTTGGAATTTTTAAACTTAATATAAAGGCTTTGTTGGGCGGCCAAACGAGAGAGAGAGAGAGAGAGAGAGAGAGAGAGAGAGGGGGGAAAACTGGGAGTATTTAAGATAAGGCAGCCAAGAAAAAGTGGATATCTTTTGGGATTTTTAAATTAGAAATAAAGCTTGAAAATAGGCAGTCAAGGACTTGTGGGCCCTTGGAAGTGTATGGCCAAGATAGTTTGAAAATGACAGTGAAAGTCATTTTCTGCATATGTTGCACGATGGAGAAAAGGTTATAGGACAATGTGCTGGAAAAATCATTTTTCCAACATACAAATTTCCTTTTCTTAAATTTGCCAAGAGGAAATTTTAGAAAATTAGATTTAGCTTTTTTTTGTTTTTTTTCCGGGTTTATACATTATCTTTCTCTATTTTGGGGCAAAATTTCTCCTTTACTCTATGCCAGCAACTAGCATTTGTTCAAAATTGAAAATGGCACGATATTAAGCTGAGACACATTTTTTCGCGAACACGTTTTTCGCGAACACGGGTGGTCGACCTAGTATGCGAGGGGGCGGGTGACTGGAGACCAAGGGGGCAGCCAGGGCTTTATTTTATTATTGCATTTGGTAACCGGCCAAGAGGCTAAATAAGAGGGGTGCCTTAAGCTATGAGCCTTGAGCTGAGTGGGCGGCCAATAGGGGTGGAGAGTGGCGGCCGGCCAGTGCTTTAATAAGCACCACTTCAGTTGCATGTGAATGCATGAAGGAAAATAAAGTGGCAGCGAGCAGAGCCGAACACAAACAGCGCGCGAGAGTGAGAGATGATGATGGCGGTCTGCAGTGGCTTTCAACCTGTGTGCACGACCAAGGATTTGCCCAACGGTCCAAGGCGACCTCATTGATGACTTCTAGATGCAGATTGGAGGAGGTTGACTGTGGAGGTTTTGTGCATGCAAGGGTCAGTACCCATGGCAGTCTGTCAGACGCTAATACTAGAGTAAAGGTTTAATTGCTTACTTCTAGTGCCAAAATGGTCACCAGTTCGACCCAAGATGATGCAATTTTACCATTTTGGAAATCTTAACATAGCCCAAGTTGCTTCCTAGGTGTTTGAATCTTCGTTGGCTTGACTTCCGATCTCTCGAGTTCAAATTCCCCTTTCAAGGAAGCTTATAGGACTTTCGAAAGCCATTTTCTAACTTACCCCTGCTCCTTATTCCTGCTAAACCGAGATCTTTTCTTAACTTGGCTTCAATGAGCTTGAGCTTGTCGAAGCACTTCTAAGACTTCAAAATTTCTCGAATTGCCTCTTCTTAATTGACCTCTGATTTATCTTATTCACATGCTTGATGGGTTAACAATAGAGCCATGGAAAAAAAAACTAGCCATACCTTTCTTTTTCTCTCGTTTCCTTGTTCGTAACTTCACAAATCTAAGGGAATTTAGCCATTGCTTAGAAATTAATGTTGCACATACTAAATTTTGATCGTCAATAAGTGGACATAATTAGCCGATTTGCCAATTATTTGTCAGGTAAGCCCTGATATTGCAAACTTGGTGCTGCAATCTTGTAATTTGCTCCCTTAAATTTGAATCCGGTGTCGATTTTCCTCGAACCTGGCTCTGATACCACTATTGAAAGGCGAGATGGCGAGAATGGTTGTCTGCTTCCAATTCCTAATTTTGCTTGCACCTCTAATTGTCAACCTTTCACCATCCCTTCCAACTCCCAAGTACTCACACACATGATAGCACACCAGTGTTCGAAAAAAATGTGTCTCGGCTTAATATCATGCCCTTTTGAATTTCCAAAATGCCCGTTGAGGGCAAGGGGAAAAGGAGAAATTCCGCCCCAAAAAAGAAAAAAATAGTATAAAAACCTGAAAAAGTAAACTAATTTTCTAAATTTCCTCTTGGAAAATTCAAGGAAAGGAATTTTGTATGCTTGGAAAAATGATTTTTTCCGAACACTGTAGCACACACACATAAGAGAACAAATTGACAAGGGAAGAGTGTAATACAGTGTAAGAGGGGTGTAAGAGATGTAGACATAATCATGGAGTACACAAAGAAACATAGCATAGCATAAGAGAGAAGGAAGGGAAAAATTTGAGCATCTACACAAGAAAGCCCTAAAGATTACTGCCCCAAACTCCACTCACCTCTTGTGGAGTTTGGTATTTGATATTTGATTTATTACAGGTGCCAAAAATTGGAGGCCCCTCTTTTACACTTTAGTCCCACTTTAGTTATGAGTGGTACACACTTAAGCTGAGTTCTCATTGTCCTATTTACAAAGCAACCATAGTGGCTTATTGATAAAAGATCTAAAAACTATGCTAGAATAAAAAGATTGAGAGAATTATTATTTGCCGGTGCCTCCTCGTCAACTCTGAGAATTCCAATCTACAAACTAGCATGCACTCACTGTTAGTAAAATTCAAGTAGAATGTACATAATTAACCATTAAGCCAACTATCCCAATTGCAATTAACCACATGCAACAAGAGGGTGCCCAGTCTTGTAACAGTGCTCTCTCTCTCTCTCTCTCTCTCTCTCTCTCTCTCTCTCTCTCTCTCTCTCTCTCTCTCTCCTTCCCCGATTCGTTGCACAGCGCTCACGAGTATTCTAGCACGACATGGGAGACGTCCAGTATGACTATTTTTAGAGGCGGACATTGACGATGCTCTTCAGCGACCCCGATGCAACACTTTCATTATCCTTGCTTGCATCGGGTGTGCCTCAGCCCCTTATTTTGAGCTTTGGGACTCATAGTAGTGCACTCTCTCTTTCTCTCCCCTCCTGTCCTCCACACTCCTACACGCAAATCCTCTTTCTCTCTACGTGGATGCAAAGCCAATGATTTGGAGCTCACAGTAACAGTGCTCTCTCTCTCTCTCTCTCTCTCTCTCTCTCTCTCTCTCTCTCTCTCTCTCTCTCTCTCTCTCTCTCTCTCTCTCTCTCTCTCTCTCTTCGTTGCAGAGCACTCACGACTATTCTAGCACAACATGGGAGACGCCCAGTATGACTATTTACAGAGGCGGACATTGACGATGCTCGACCGATGCAATACTTTCCTTATCCTTGCGTGCATCAGGTGTAAATCAGCCCTTATTTTGAGCTTTGGGGCTCACAATAGTGCACTCTCTCTTTCTCTCCCCTCCTAGTCTCCACAATCCTACACGCAAATCCTCTTTCTCTCTATGTGGATGCAAAGCCAATAATTTGGCACTTATAGCAGTGCTCTCTCTCTCTCTCTCTCTCTCTCTCTCTCTCTCTCTCTCTCTCTCTCTCTCTCTCTCTCTCTCTCTCTCTCTCTCTCTCTCTCTCCCCGCAATTTGTTGTAGAGCACTCATGACTATTCTAGCACGATATGGGACACGTCCAGTATGACTATTTACAGAGGTGGACATTGACGATGCTCTTCAACGATCGATGCAATACTTTCTTGGATAATGCACAATGCTACGCATCCTTAGACATTGATCTTGATGATGATAATAATTTTAGTTTTTCATTTTATATCAATTTTTTTTGTACCAGACACTGTATAAGATCCACCAAGATTGTATCAATTTGGTCTCATAAGCCATTTTGGTTTTAGAAGACGATAAATATAACATTTCATTTCATATTAGACATGTGAGGCCTCTCTCTCTCTCTCTCTCTCTCTCTCTCTCTCTCTCTCTGGGTAGAACCGTGCACTCATACTATTAACAAATGAATGATGAAACAAAGGGGGACACATGGGCAGAGAGAGAGAGAGAGAGAGAGAGACAGAGAGAGAGAGGAGGAGAAACGAAGTTTAAGTCACACACATTAGAGTCTATGTTGGAATATCGTAAATTGAAGCATATTAAAAGATCATTAAAAGGTGAGCATCAAAAGATAGAAGGAAAGAGACGGAAGTCACAGAATAGAGAATTGAAATTCTAAGATTTACTAGATAATTACCTAGGTATTTTTTAATAGCTTCTCTCTTTTTGACACCCTATGTTGAGCAAGAGGCACTACCGTCGAAAGCGGGAAAATTCTCACTCGTATCATTATTAAAATCTTACAGTGTATGTCTCGCTCAAAATATGCACTTAGGCCTGGCTATGGTTGGCGTAAATCCATTTGGTCAAAGATCAACATCTTACAGTGTACGGCCCGTTGTCATCGTCAACTACAACATTCCCCCATGGTTGACTACGAAGAAGGGGCACCTATGGCTAAGCTTGATTGTGCCAGGGCGATATAAAGTGAAGAATATGGATGTGTATCTTCGTCCACTATTGGAAGAGCTACAACAATTGTGGATTGGCATAGAGGTGGTGGATATGAGCCGACACACAGGTCGACGAAATGCTTTGATCAGAGGCATTTCAATGTGGACCATGCATGACTATCCCGGACTAACAGAATGCTCAGGTGATCTATTTACACTCCTCAGTCAGACACTGTAAATCTTGGTTTTTCTCAAGTTGATCTATTATCATGTGTATACATGCAGGGCTTCAAACAAGCGGATACAGAGCATGTGTCACATGTGGACCTAAACTGAATGCACGTAGGGCGCCCTCACTGAAGAAGCAAATCTACGAAGGTCATCAAGCGTATCTTCCAGAGAATCATGTGTTACGCGATGGCTTTTTGGGAAGAGAGCCACCGAGGATGTCTGCACAACCATGGTTACAGCAGAAGGAGATGTGTGATGACGGATAGCCCCAAGGGATGAAGAGACTATCACTATGGTACGAGTTACCATACTGGCCCCGACTCATGATCAATCACTTGCTCGATCCAATGCACATATTCAAGAATATGGGTAATCTACTATGGGACCATCTGACCGGCAAGAAAGATACTTTGGGAGCCAGAGTTGACCTTAGAAATGTGGATCGTATGGAGCAATATTGGTCACAAACAGCGTCCGATGGATCGATAAAACTCCCTAAAGCACCATGGATTTTCACAGTGAAGGAGTACGAGCGGAAGTGCGACCCAAGAGAGAGTGCAAGAAGAAGAGCACGACGATATGGTGAACTCGCTCTATTGTAATGTGTGAAGCATAGTGAGTTCTTATTAGGTTTTTACAAAAGAATATGTGTACATACCTGGCGGCCCGTCCACTTACCTGGGCAACCACATTGGGCTTTATACCCCAACAACCTCCCACTTAAAGTCCAATGTGGTACTTTAAGTGTGAGAGAAGCTACTATACAAGCTAATATACAACAGATGTAGAGAAGTGATGTACTACCCTACACCTAACTGCTTGCGAAAGTGCGCAAATCTCTCTGAGGGAAGTCCTTTTGTAAGTAGATCAGCAGGATTTTCTGTGGTGTGAACTTTGACAAGCTGAAGTTGCTTATCCTCGAGCATTTCCCTGATGAAATGATACTTCACATCCACATGCTTTGTCTTTGTGTGATAAACTGGATTGCGAGCCAACTGTATAGCACTTTGACTATCACAATATAACACAGGCATCTCTTCTTTGATTCCCAAATTTGTTACTAGTCGATTAAGCCAAATTGATTCTTTGCATGCCTCTGATGCTGCAACATATTCAGCCTCTGTAGTAGACTGAGTAACACAATCTTGTAATCTAGAACTCCATGATACTGCTCCACCAGCCAATGTAAAGACATACCCTGACGTAGACCTTCGGTTGTCTAAGTCACCTGCATAATCTGAGTCTGTAAAACCCTTTACACTTAGCTCTTGACTCCCATAACATATGCGCATACTCTTTGTAGCTTTCAGGTATCTCAATATTCCTTTCACTGCCTCCCAATGTTTCTTGCCTGGGTTTGACATGTATCGACTTACTAGTCCCACTGCAAATGCAATGTCTAGGCGAGTAGCAATCATTGCATACATCAAACTACCCACTGCAGACGCATATGGAATCTTTTCCATTTCAGCCTGTTCTCCCTCAGACACACGACAATCTTGTTTGCTAAGTTTCACATATGGTGGCAATGGAACACTCAATGCCTTTCCCTTCTCCATATTGAAACGTTGCACAAACCTTGTCAATATACTCTGTTTGAGATAACCAAATCAACTTCTTTGATCTTTCTCTCTCAATGCGCATACCAAGTATATGACTTGCCTCACCCATGTCTTTCATGTCAAACGATTTTGCCATCTTTGACTTCAAAGCTGAAATTTCTTCCAAGTGCTTGCCAGCAATCAACATGTCATCCACATACAAAATAAGGATCAGCCAACTGCCATCCTTAGCCTTCTTTGTATATAGACAGTGATCGAACTCACTACATTTGTAGCCATGAGAAAGCATAAACTTGTGGAACTTATGGTACCATGCCCTCGGTGATTGTTTTAAGCCATAAAGACTCTTTAACAACTGGCACACCAAATCTTCCTTGCCTTTCTCAACAAACCCTTCTGGCTGCTGCATGTAAATTTCCACATCTAAATCACCATGCAAGAACGTTGTCTTGACATCCATTTGGTGCAACACCAAATCTAATATGGCAACCAATGCAAGAAAGCATCTCAATGTAGTCATCTTGACCACCGGAGAGAAGACTTCATCAAAGTCAATGCCTTGTTCTTGCTTAAATCCCTTGGCAACAAGCCTTGCTTTGTACTTTGGCTGACTATCATGAGCGGTGATCTTATGCCTGTAAAACCATTTACAAGGTAGAGCCTTTTTGCCATGTGGTAATTTAACTAGCTTCCATGTCAGGTTTTTATTCAGAGCTGTCATCTCTGACTGCATGGCCAATCGCCAATTCCCGGAGTCCTTCATTTGCACTGCTTCCTTCTAACATGAAGGCTCATTGCAATCAGTCAACATGACATAGTTCATAGATGGAACAAACCTATCAGGAGGTCGCGTGATACGTCCAGATCTACGCAAAATAGGTGGCTCAGGCTCAGCCACAACCTGTGGTTCCACTCTATCCTGTCCTTGCTCTTCTTGAGCCCTGACATTTTGTCTTGCACATGCAGGTCCATCTTCTTGGAAGACAACTCTTCTAATCTCCTCAACCCTCTCTGGTTTAGAATAATATTTGGCTTCATTAAAGTGAACATCATTGCTGCGGATAACCTTTCTAGATTCGGGATCCCAAAGTCTGTACCCCATCTCACCAGAATTACCATAGCCTAGAAAGATGCACTTTCTACTCTTTGGCTCAAGTTTGTTTCTAAATTCCTTTGGAACATGAATATATGCCTCACAGCCAAAGACTCTGAGATGCTTGTATGAGGGCATTTTGCCTGAACATACCATCTCTGCCACTGAATCCTTCTGCAAAACCTTGCTAGGAGATCTATTTATAAGATGAACAGTTGTTGATACAGCTTCAACCCAAAACCCATTTGGCATTTGTGCATTAGACAACATACTTCGGACCTTCTCTTGTATGGTCTTATTCATCCTCTCAGCAACACCATTTTGAGGAGGATTGTAAGGAGCATTAAGTTCACGTTTTATACCTTTTGACTCACAAAAGTCCTGAAAGGCCTTTGAAACATACTCTCCACCATTGTCAGTGCGTAAGCATTTAAGCTTCTTGCCACTCTGATTCTCCACAAGTGTCACAAACGTTTTGAAAACACTAAACGCTTCATCCTTGTGCTTGAGAAAGTAAACCCATACTTTCCTCGAGTAATCATCTATAAATGTCATAAAGTAAGAAGCTCCCCCTAGAGATAGGTTAGGCATAGGTCCACACAAATTACTATGAACAAGTGCCAACTGTGTATCTCTTCTACTGCTTCTATGCTTATGTGGCTGCTGTGTTTGCTTACCATACAGACAATGTTCATAGAATTCAAAATCATTAAATGACAAGCCAGGCAAATAACCAAAACGAGACAAGATTTCCATTCCCTTCTTGGACATAAGTCCTAACCGGCTATGCCACAAAGAAACGTTCGGCTGCTCGGTTACATTGATTACATTTTTAGAGACATTTGATACATAAATCATGTAAAGTCCTCCAGACTTTACTCCATGTGCTACTGTCATAGAACCCTTGGATATCTTCCACATATTTTGTCCAAAAGTGGTGACGTAGCCAGCATCATCAAGTAAACCTGTGCTGATCAAGCTCTTTGTAATTGCGGGAACATGTCTCACATTCTTCAGCATGAAAGAAGAGCCAATCTAAAACTTCAATTGAACATCTCCACCACCTAAGATCTCACATGTCTGCCCATTGCCTAGCCGAACATGATCTTTAGTGGTCACATAAGAGGTAAACCACTCCTTGTTTGGAGACACATGAAGTGATGCCCCTGAGTCTATAATCCAGTCACTCAGTGCATTTCCACCAGATGCTGTAAGAAGAGATGAGTCCATTGTATTTTTCAAGAAGTAGATATCTCCTGACACTAGACTGTCATCCTCTGCAACAGTGTTTGTCACATTTATTTCTTGACTCTTCACTGCGGACTTGTTCTTCTCACCATGGTCTTCTGCTTTCTCTTTGCCTTTTTCTGCTTTCCATTCTCTGCTGTCTCTTTTCATGTGACCCTTCTTGCCACAATGGTAGTATTCTATGTCACTCTTGCCTATAGCACTACGGGACTTGCTACGAGACTTATCCCTCTTTCCACCTTTGTACTTTTCTTTGGTCCTTCCCCTGACAACTAAGGCTGTTCCTTTGCCTTTGTCCATTGTCTTTCTGTTGGCTTCTTCAGTAAGCAGACTGCCTTCTAAACCTTCGATGTTAAACCATCTGGAGGTGCAGAATTACTCAAAGCTGTGCGAAAAGTGTCCCAACTTTTTGGCAATGTGATCAACAGGATCATAGCTCTAAGAGGTTCATCAAACTTAACACCTTGAGCTGACAACTGGCTGTAGATGGTGTTGAATTCATTTAGATGATTGGACATAGGTGTCCCTTCTTTCATCTTCAAGTCAACAAGCTTCTTAAGCCAGTATACCTGTGAAGCTGCACTCTGCTTCTCACAAAGATCACTCAGCTTTGTCCATGCTTGATAAGCCGACATCTCGTCTGCTACATTGAAGTAAACGCTTTCTGCCAAAGTCAACATAAAGTGCCAATTCATCCATTTCACTCCATTCATCTTCGTCCAGATCTTGTGGTTTTATCCCCTTGAGCTTTATAGGTTTTATCTGCTTCTTTTGTACCAACACGTGCCAAATATGCTTCTTCCACAATGGGAAATTGGTTCCATCTAGCTTCTTGATATTGTAAAGAGCAGTGTCCTGTGATCCAGCCATAGCTAGGCTTCACAATAGTTTACTTTCCTGGGAAAAATTCGGCAGAGTTTCCTTTGTAAACTGACCTCTGAACCAATATCAACCTGTTAAATGAACCAAGAAAGCTTCAGATTCTGCAGAAATTTAGGCAAAGTCTCCTTTGTAAAATGGCTCTGGTGTACTCAAAAACAGATCAAAATACACTGTCTCTCTGACACTGTAAGCTGCGGGTAAACCTGTCCTGCACCTGTACTGTCTCTCACTGTCCTGTCACTGTCCTGTAAGCATAGACTGCGACAATGCCTCAACGGCAGTAAAGCAAAGATGCAATCCCAACTGTCTAACTCACAGTCAATACATCCTAACTGCCTATCTAAGGGTGCTCGAGGGATCGCTCCAAGACCTGTATCACCGAAAGGATCTCAACATTCGAGAATCCCCCAGCTCAATAAAACCTCACTCAACCCTCAACAAAGGCTGCAGTAAATCTGACAATACATAGACTTCCCACAAAATCATACATCCACAAATTTCCCACTATATGCTGTAGCCGCTGCGGCAGTTGTTTGCTGCGTGACTCACAGCCAGCAAACCCTCAACAAACATACATCATCTCTGACAATACATCCCATGTGGAAGTACCTACAATGTCAGGATGAAATCTGGAATATCAAGCAGCAAACACAAGCTACCTGATGAACTAGTGGATGTCGCCTACAGTCTGTGTGTAGATGCGCCCGTGTCGTATGTGACACGCCTCCAAGAACTGTGAGTTGTCCTTCGATGTGTAGATAGCCACAAATCAACACTCTGGGAGTGCCGATATCCTCAGCACCTGCAGTCGTAGGCCGAAACCCCAAAATTGCAGAGTCAGATCTGCACCCGCCGAGACCACGTAGTCAAAAATGGCCTCCGCAGATCTTTGTCAAAGCCGAACGGTGGCCGAGAATTGGGGCCGTGTCTTCGCTTATCGAATCTCACTCCAATTTGAGCAGGTGACTCTTGCTACCTGCAAATGTTGCCCCGAGCCTCGATCTGAGCTCTGATACCAGTTGAAGGAGTATGAGCAGAAGTGCGACGCGAGAGAGAGTGCAAGAAGAAGAGCACGACGATATGGTGAACTCGCTCTACTGTAAATTGTAGAGCATAGTGAGTTCTTATTAGGTTTTTACAAAAGAATACGTGTACATACCTGGCGGCCTGCCCACTTACCTGGGCGACCACATTGGGCTTTATACCCCAACACACAGGAGCCCAAGAACGCAAAGTAAAAGAGACCATTCGATCTTTGCGGACCCCCACTGGCGTAGTGCACTCGCTCCGAACGTGTTTTACTAAAGAAGTAAAGCTTACCGGTTTGAAGTCACACGACTGGCATAAAATGTGTCAGGTATGTTCATAGTGGAGTATATCATAGTGAGAATTGTGTAACAAATTCGTGTGTAGACTTTAATATCATTGTTGCACGTGTTTTACCGGTTTCCACTGAGAGATGTTTGTCTCTTGACGTCCATAACACAATCTACAAACTTGCAAAGTTGGTGCAATGGATCTCACAAAAGGAGATCAACGTAGACTCCATACCATTCGCCAAACTAAACGCTGTGGAGGTTGTGTGCATGTTTGAGAAACATTTTCGTACTACCATGCTAATCATTCAGGTGCATCTTCTTGTTCACATAGTTGATGAGGTGGAAATAGCTGGCACAGTACATTCCAGATGGATGTTCTTTTTAGAACATTTCATGAAAACGCTCAAGGGATATGTGCGTCAGAAGGCACGTCCAGAGGGTAGCACGGCAGAAGGTTGGCTGGTATCAGATTCCCTAGTGTACATTGGAGAGTGGCTAGACGGATTTGATAAAGACCGGGACACGCTATGGCAAACCATAGATGATGAGCGCATATCTGGAATTGTCATGTGCAATCTCGGTGTTGAGAAGAAGATGACGGGAGATCTAGAGGCTAAAATCAACCGATTTTGCATGCTTCACAATCCAGTCATGTAGAAGTGGATTTCACAATATGAGGATGCAAAGCAAGAGTGACAAAGGGCAAGAATCGAGTGGAGACGGGGAAGACGACCACCGATGCACTATCCGACGGGTCTGGAGAGCCTACCAACATTCATGAGCTTAAGATGGTTGCACAACCAATTGAAAAGCGCACAACAGTGCGGTGAAGAAGTGACTGAGGAAGAGTGGGAGTACTCTAGGGGTTGCGCAACCAAGGTAAGTTTGCAATGTACGACTAGTAACTTTCTAGATGTTTGAACGGCCACTCATAATCTTTGTCGGTTGTAGTATAAGTCATACACAACAACATGGTGTAAAGGTCGACATTTTAGGGTGGAACGGATCGACAAAAAACGTTTTACTCAAGATTGTGGAATCATGGCAAAATTTGAATAGTTTAGTCGACGACGGTCCTCTGATGCAGATCCTATGGTGGCGGAACTTACGTACTTCGGCATGCTAAAAGAGATTTTGAGGATCGATTATACAGGATTTTTTGTCGACTTGTTCGATGTGCAATGGTTCAAGATAATCATGGAGGGTCACAACGCTACTGTGCGTAGAGGAGAGTCTGGTTTTCTTGAGGTGGATTCAACTAAGAAATGGACTGACCTAAGAGACACTTTCGTACTACCCGAGCATTGTGAACAAGTAAGTATGTAAATAGTTAAGATCCCATTTTAGAATTTATGTGCTTGTAAGCTCTCATGTAAGTTATGTGGCTCTGGCAGGTGATATTTCATCCTACAAAGTCTGCATCAAACTGGTGGTACGTCATAGAGATAGCCCCTTGTAGTGCACGGACGTATGAAGGCTACCATGTGCCAATCACAGCGGCATCAATGGAGGAGATCGGAGAAGAAGCTCAGTCAAAAGCTACTACTCTCTATGCGGTGCATGCAGAGGATCTACAAAGTGAAACAGAGGACATCTGTTTAAACGGAGAGCTCTATATAGATATAGGAAGTTATGCTGAGCTATGTGAGGATGAGAGAGAGATCTCTTAAAGCCACAAAAATTGTATTTGAATAATTTTGCTCCGTTTTGTAAATTCAGAGTTATGCACTTGCCTCTTCCATCACTCAAGTTGAATAGAAGAAGAACGCTTTATGTTGCTGCTAGCCTTTGAACATTCCAAAGCTACAAGCACATTCAAGTTCTTGTACGATTCTCCGGCTCTTTAAGTATTTGCGTCATTGCATCATTATATTTATATGCGTCATTGCGTCATTGTATTTAATGGTCTTTGCGTCCACTCTAGGTACGTATGCTCTAGGTATGTTCTCATAAGCAGATATGACGAGCACCTCCTCCTCTCTCTCTCTCTCTCTCTCTCTCTCTCTCTCTCTATCTATCTATCTATCTATCTATCTATCTATCTATATACTTGTCCATGTTTTCTACTCCATTCATTCAATATTAAGTTTAAATGTTCGTGTGTTTAATGCAGGTATAGATGATAAGGAGTTACTTTCTTCTTTGTCACCCCAACAGAGACAGTAGTACGTGGAGCGTCATCGCTCTGGCGCACCATCGCGCGTTCCTACTCCATCCGCATCTCCCTCTGTTTCGGAGTCC
Organism: Adiantum capillus-veneris; assembly: GCF_014529385.1. Lineage (NCBI taxonomy): Eukaryota > Viridiplantae > Streptophyta > Polypodiopsida > Polypodiales > Pteridaceae > Adiantum > Adiantum capillus-veneris. Next base: position 94,366,929 of record NC_140947.1, on the reverse strand, counting down.
TCAGCGTGCTCCGAAGCTTCGGTGTTGATGAGACGATCTTCACCCTCGTCTAGGCACTGGCGCTGATGGGGGCTTTTCACAAGCCAAGCTCCCATACCCCTCTTCTCTCGTCCCCACCCCATGAAAACCCCCTCTTAGGGAGGGAGTGATAAAAGACATTGGAAAAAGTAAGAAAAAAATAAAGTATGATTATGTAAATATATAAGAAAGGTAAAATAGGCCACCTCATGCCTGCGGGGTAGCCCATCCCCACCTTGCCTCCTTTTTCTTCACTGGCCGGGTGTCCCTTTTCCTCTCCTCCACTCAAAAGGTCAACCCCCTCTCTCTTCCCCTTGTCCTTTTTCCTTTCTCTCTCCCCTCAAGCTACCCCACCTCTCACCAATAATGCATTATAACTCACCAATAATGCACCCTAACTCACATGCAACTTACCCTATCTTCCAAAATAGTATACCCCACCCCCTCTTTCTCTCTCCTATCATATCCCATGACCCAAATACCCCCCTCTCTCTCTCTAAAGGGCGCCATGTCTCTTGTCTTGTAGCTAAATAACCTTCCCCACACTCACACACACTCAGTTTCACTGAAAAAGGTGCCCACACACCCATCCCCACCCGGTGGTTACCTGATTTTTCTTGTGTTCACACACATCTGCACACAGATTCACCTCTCAACACACTCCCCTCTCTCCCCTCTTGTAATTACTTTATTCTTCATGTCACCTCTCACTTTTTTTCATCAACCCATCTCTCTCTCTTAGTCTCTCTCTCATGAGACTGCTGTTCTGGCACATATACACACAGCCAGACAAGTGGGGCCCACAGTCACATGGCCTATGTAGATAATGATTTCTTCATTTCTAAATTCTAGAATTTCTCCCCCCTCCTCCCCTATATAAAGAGGGGTCACCATCACACTAAGGACACACACCATCACCAAAGAGTACACTATGCACTGTGTGTGCCTAGTGCACACACACACACCCACACCATCACCATCACCGCAATAACCATGCTCGTCTTAAGCATGACTTCTACACCCTTGGGCTATGGAAGATGAACGGCAACTAAATGAAGGATGATGGCGGTAACCCTCGTGCGAGTCTTCGCCATCAACTCCCACCTATCCGCCATGTGCTCTACCACGCTCTCCCTTCTCATTCCCCTACCCTATGCTCCCCATTTCATCGCCTTATTCTTTAAATAAAGCTTGAGGTTTTGTGAGTATGTTTTCTTGCAATGTTTTGCCCATGTGAGGTGTGCGGAATCGCCACCTAGTCTTTTGTTTGGAGTGAGCTTGTGTATGTCTGAAGGGTGTGCGGATTCGCCATCCTTTTGTGGTGCCTAAGTACTAAGCCGCTATACCCCCTCCCTCACTCTCTCTCTCTCTCTCTCTCTCTCTCTCTCTCTCTCTCTCTCTCTCTCTCTCTCTCTATCTCATTCCCTTTCCTCTTCATCATTGCTCCCAAGCATCCATCTCTCTTGGATGAAAACTTTGTTATGGTGGTGTGTTGTTTGCGTCCTAGCCGCTGAAGCTAGGTGGTGCCCCCTGTTTGCTTTACCATGACAGGCTCGAGGCACGCCATTCGGTCCCCGGTGTTTTAGAGGCCGTCCGGGTTCGGGGTTCGCTTTGCTCCCGTCATTTGGTGCCCCCACTGAGGATCTTTTCATGAAACCCTTCAGTTTACAAGACTGAAACCCCTAAACTATTGTGAATGGATGAATGGCTAGCAGGATTTGCTAATTGGACGACATAAGAAGAAGAGCTCCAAGCACAACTAGATGAACTCCGCATCTCCATCGAAGCTCGAGTGCCAGGAGTAACGGTAATCGATTTGCAGTGGGAGAGTCAACCAACATGCCAAACCTAGTGGGTATACATAGGCCAAGTGCCAAGAAGAAGAAGGAGAAGGTCGAAACCATGTCCGCAACCTACAACCAACCCACAACAACAAAATGGAAGGAGCTCTACACAATAGAGAATCAACACTATTCTACTTTGAGAATCGGGTAACTCAAGTCACCGAGGTAATTATCACAGTCAGTTTTCAAGTCGCACCTGATGCTACAGCACAGATAACGGAATCATTGGCTCACACTCTCACATAGAAACTAGGGATCTACTGAGTTTGTTTCAAGAAAGAACACCACACTCTCCCACAAGCTTGGACAGTGACTAAGCACGTTTAAGCTTCACATGAATCAGTACAACCTACCTCAAGACAGATCACACATACCAACACGTGTATGCTCAATCAAGGTAATACTGGATTTGAAGGCTCACTACCAGCACGTCATTGACACCATGCTGGGTGAGGAGCGATTTTTTGAGGTTCTGGCATCAGATCAACCATTTGTCCTACCTTTGGCACAAGGCAATGTACCGTTTGAAGTTTTAATCTATGTCCTAGTATAAGAGGGTATACACGCCTCCTTGTAAAGAAGAAAAAAACTTTTGCAAGTTAAGCAGTGTGTCTTTCTAGCTCTCTCTCAGTAATCATGGCAAGTGTAGCATTTCCAACATTTAAAGGAAAGAAGGGGGAGGATTTGGTAACAGACTTCCTAGATGACTTTGAAGTAGCATGTGTAGTGAGCAACAAAGATACGGATGAATCCCAGGTTAGAATATTTAAGCATCTCATGAAGCTAGAAGCTAGATCATGGTACAATGCACTTCCACAAGGAACCAAGGATGACTGGGAACCCTTAAAAACCGCTTTTAAGAGGCTCTTTGGGGGAGGTACCACTTCAGAAAAGTTGTGGGACAAGTTGAGAGACTTGAAGCACGAGGGTCTTTTAGAATATGCAACCTATGAGTCCAAGTTTGTGGATTTGTGGGAACGGTGGGTTGAGTCACTGGCAAGGGGGGAAGCTGCACCCGATTTCCTAAAAAAAGATCGGTTCACGCATGGCTTATGGCCGCTTCTCAAGGAGAAGGTGAAAGGTAGATTCCCGGCTACGTACGAGTTAGCCGTTGAGATTGCTCGCCTTAAGGACAAGAAGCTGCGAATGAAAGCCAAAGAAACCGAGTCAATAGAAACAGCAACATCACGTCGACCAGCAACTACGACAACCACCATTCCACCACCACCACCGGCTCTTGGGGTAAGAGATGACCAACAAGATATGTTGGCCCATATTACTGACCAACTGCAGAATTTGTCTGTCCACTTAATACAACAAGGGAGGAGTCAAGAAAGAGATCAAGACCCTGGAAGAGCACGACGACAAAACACGGAGTATCATTGCTACAACTGCGGAGAAGACGGTCACGGTATGTACTACTGTCCCAAACCACGACAAAACTATAATAGAGGAGGTAGGAGGAACCAATTGTCACCCCCTAGAGAAAGAACACCCCCACCCCGAGCACCACCCCCACCAACACAAATTCTACGTCCACCCCAGACACCACTACAAGCATCCATTCCACCTCTTCCACCAGCCCCACCACCTGATCGCCCTGTAAACATCATAAGGCTAGAAGAGAAAGGAAAAGCCGTAGTAGTGGATCCACCCAGAGCAAAGGAGAGGGACAAGGGTAAGGAGAAGGTAACCTTTTTAGAACCACTTGAAGCCATGACTGTGAAAAGAGCTAGGAGGGAGAAGGCTACACAATCAGATGATGAGAGAAGCATGAGACGAGAAACTAGCAAGAGGCCATCCAGGCCACGACGGAAATTGGGCATCACCGACTTCCAGCTAGGGGAAAGTTCTAAGCCCTATGATCTAACATTGGATGTGGCAGAGCAAGGACCGAAGATTACATGGCCACAGCTGCTACATCTTGTACCTAAAGTAAGGCGACAATGGTCTAAAATGGTAAGTACAAGACGCTCCAAAACAAAGGTAGCCGGAACAATTTCGGGATGCAACATGGATGAAATCCTTCCAATTGTCGACGTAAACATAAAAGGAAAGAGGGTTGGAAACACCTACATTGATGGAGGTGCACAAATCTGTGTAATGAGCGAAGCTATGATGCTTCGATTAGGACTTGAGGTTGACAGGCCTTCTCCATGCAAGGCAAAGATGGCAAACAACGCAAAAGTAAAGTGTGTGGGTGTGGTAAGTGCCGTGAAAATCAAAGCTTTCAACACTGAGGTAGAGGTAGATGTTTTTGTAATGCCTACTAAGGGGGAGGGCTATCCACTAATTTTGGGAAGGCCATGGTTGATGGCCATGAAGGCAAAACAGGACTGGGGTACTGGCCTTCTACGCATGACCGGTAAGAAAGGGGAGACAATCTACTACGACATGAGGATTGGCAAGCAGAAGCAAATGAATCTGGAAACATCGGCAGATGAAACCACTAGCGAATCTTCCAGTTCTGAGGAGGAGACCACATCCACCGACGAAAGTGACAGTTCCATTGATGTGATGGGTATCATTATGAAGGATCCACAAAGGGTAAGCACAACTGGTGATCCATCACCAAAAGGGCAACCCAATGAAGAGGAGAGCAAATCACCTGGCCTAGGAGGAAGTAGGTTGAAGGGTATGTTGTCTACGGAATTAACACTTGAGGAGAAAGATAGTTTTTTGCAAATGTTGATGGGATTTCCTAACCTGTTCATTGACAACTATGAAAGAATCACAGGCATTACAGTGGTGGAACATCATATTAAGCTGAAGGAAGGAGTAAAACCAATTAAGCAAAAGCTTCGACGACTGGGGGTCATACAAGAAAAGGCACTCTTGGCCGAGGTAAGGAAACTGCTGGAGACAGGATTCATCTATCCTGTAGAAAACTCAGAATGGGTGTCACCCGTAGTGGTGACGCCTAAAAAGAATGGTAAGTGGAGGGTCTGTGTTGACTACAAACCACTAAATGCAGCTACAAAGAGAGACCACTTTCCTCTCCCTTTCTTGGATGAAATTCTGAATGAAGTAGCGGGTTTTGAATGCTATACCATCTGTGATGGTTATTCTGGATACTTTCAAATACGCATAGCCTTGGAAGATCAGCTAAAAACCACTTTTATCACGCCATGGGGTTGTTTTGCATACAGGGTTATGCCATTTGGTCTCACAAATGCACCTGCCACATTCCAAAGATATGTCACATATGTTTTTCAACCGTTCTTTGGAACATCCATAAGAGTGTTCATTGATGATTTTTGTATATATAGCTCCCTTATTTCACATTTAGAAAAGGTAACTGAAGGTTTGGCCAGGTTGCAGAGCCTAGGTGGGCAATTAAATGTGGATAAATGCCACATTGGGGAGAGTAAAGTCATTCTACTAGGCCATGAAATTTCAGCAAAAGGTATCAACGCCGACCCAAGTAAGGTGTCCGCACTCATAGCCCTACCTTCACCAACGACCGCACGTCAACTGGTCTCTTTTCTACAGAATGTGAGGTACTTAAGTAGATTCATACATCTACTATCACAACTTATTCTACCACTGCAACAACTCACTCAAAGATCAACTTTCACTTGGGATGAGGAAAGTGAACATCACTACAACAAGGTAAAGGAGGTCTTAGCCACTCTGCCAACTATCTCACCACCTAAGTGGGATGAAAAATTCTGTCACCTCAAGTGTTGGTGATGACTCATTGGGGGCTGTGCTACTCCAAAAGGATACAACGACATCTTTCATGAGACCAATCTACTTCTCTAGTCGAATGATGACAGCAGGAGAGAAAGGTTTCACCCATGTGGAACACTTAGTCCTAGCTCTTAGATTTGCAACTACAAAGTTTAGGTCATATTTGCTACCTAAGCAATTTGTGATTCTAACCACGGATGAAATATTTCCCTATGTTGTACAACACATGGATGTGTCTTCTAGAATTACTAAATGGCTAGTTCGTCTGCAAGAGTTTGACTACACGGTACAGGTAGAAAGCACGACAAGGGCAAGTTTGGGGGGACTCATGACCTACCAAGTCTTTGAAGGGAAGGAGAAGCAATCTAAGGAAGGAGAAGTCCGACTAGCTCCAGTACCACCGATGGTAGAAGGAGCATACTCTCTCTACTTTGATGGAGCCTACAAGCGAGCGTCCGACAAAGCAGTTGCAGGCATAGTGGTCTTTGATGACAAAGGGACAAAGGTATTTTCGTTGGGCCAATTGTTAGATTCACATTCTAACAATGAAGCTGAGTATGAAGCACTAACCAAGGGTCTACAATGGTGTGTCTCGCAAGGTGTACAACGCCTTAATATATTTGGGGATGCTCTACTTCTGGTAAGGCAAGTAAATGGAGCATGGACATGCAAGAATCCTAGTTTAAGGACTCACTTATGTGGTGTAAAAACCTTGTTGGGTAAGTTTGAAGAAGTTCAAATACACCATATCCCAAGGGCTCAAAACCAAGAAGCAAATGCCCTAGCAAGTGAAAGACTACAGGAAGTGGTGGTTGGAGCAATAAAACTAAAGCTCCCTCTATTTCAAGGCAGTGATGCCTTGCCTTACATCATGCATTTTTTGGAAACAAGAGAATGCCCATCAGATTTAACAAAGGGACAGAAGAAATGGCTGACGCGGAAGGCCACAAGGTATCGACTCATCAATGACGGTTTGTATTGTAAGGGTAAGGACCAAATACTCAGGAAGGTCCCTCTCTCTCAGGAAATCACGGGAGTAATTGCTAGCTGTCACGACGGGGTTTGTGGTGGTCACTTTGCCCTAGACATAACAAGTAGGAAAATCTTGCAAGCAGGCTTCATATGGCCTAGCCTCAACCGTGATGTACACCACTGGTGCAAAACATGTAAGTTGTGTCAAAAGGCCGGCACTAGATCACTTATGCATGAACCACAGACACCTATTATCTCATATGGCCCATTTGAAAAATGGGGTATCGACGCCATTGGGCCATTACCTAGGGCCAACTCAGGAAAATTCTACATTATCATTGGGGTCGACTACATGACTAGATGGGCAGAAGCTACAGCCACCACTAGAATCACAGTGGTAGAGGTAGCTAAATTTACCTACGAGCACATATGTTGTAGGTTTGGCACACCTTTAGAGATCATCTCTGATAGAGGGCCAGGTTTCAGAGCAGACTTGGTAGGAGAATTAATGCAGAAACTGGGCATTACAAGGAGGCATTCTTCACCATATTACCCTCAATGTAATGGCCTAGTTGAAAAGGTAAATGGAATGGTTTCTAAAATTATTACCAAGCAAGTAAACAATCATCCTGGAGACTGGGATAAGTATCTACTACCAGCTTTATGGGCCTACAGAACTTTATTTCGTACATCCTTGGGATTCACACCGTATCATCTAGTATTTGGTAAGGAAGCAATCTTGCCCATTGAAGTGCAACTACAAAGTCTCAGAGTAATGGCAAGCCAGCTTCAACAGCCCAACATGCATTTGAGAGATCACATCATCAACTTGGAAAGACTGCAGCTGGACAGAGAAGAAGCAATAAATTATTATGCAGCACAAGCAGAGCATAGACGGTTTAGCTTTAACGAGCATCTCCGAAAAAAAGAATTGAAGAAAGGAATGTTGGTGCTCCGCTACGACAATCGCTTCGACACGCGCAAGGATAAGAAACTCCTGCTCTGATGGGAAGGCCCTTTCATCATCAGGAAAAAGTATACCAATGGCAGCTACCAGCGTATGGAGGCTGATGGAAAACTTCATAAAACCAGGGTAAATGGTTGGCGACTTAAACCCTATTTTCTTCGATTTGACCAGGCTCCACCAATTGACATTCCAGATAAGGACACAACATCAGCCGCCACCTCCGACGATAATGATCAAACACATGAGCTAGAGACATGAATGCCTCTAGCCAAAAGGGGAGGACTAATGATGGGGGCTTTTCACAAGCCAAGCTCCCATACCCCTCTTCTCTCGTCCCCACCCCATGAAAACCCCCTCTTAGGGAGGGAGTGATAAAAGGCATTGGAAAAAGTAAGAAAAAAATAAAGTATGATTATGTAAATATATAAGAAAGGTAAAATAGGCCACCTCATGCCTGCGGGGTAGCCCATCCCCACCTTGCCTCCTTTTTCTTCATTGTTGCCCCGCCGGGTGTCCCTTTTCCTCTCCTCCACTCAAAAGGTCAACCCCCTCTCTCTTCCCCTTGTCCTTTCTCCTTTCTCTCTCCCCTCAAGCTACCCCACCTCTCACCAATAATGCATTATAACTCACCAATAATGCACCCTAACTCACATGCAACTTACCCTATCTTCCAAAATAGTATACCCCACCCCCTCTTTCTCTCTCCTATCATATCCCATGACCCAAATACCCCCCTCTCTCTCTAAAGGGCGCCATGTCTCTTGTCTTGTAGCTAAATAACCTCCCCCACACTCACACACACTCAGTTTCACTGAAAAAGGTGCCCACACACCCATCCCCACCCGGTGGTTACCTGATTTTTCTTGTGTTCACACACATCTGCACACAGATTCACCTCTCAACACACTCCCCTCTCTCCCCTCTTGTAATTACTTTATTCTCCATGTCACCTCTCACTTTTTTTCATCAACCCATCTCTCTCTCTTAGTCTCTCTCTCATGAGACTGCTGTTCTGGCACATATACACACAGCCAGACAAGTGGGGCCCACAGTCACATGGCCTATGTAGATAATGATTTCTTCATTTCTAAATTCTAGAATTTCTCCCCCCTCCTCCCCTATATAAAGAGGGGTCACCATCACACTAAGGACACACACCATCACCAAAGAGTACACTATGCACTGTGTGTGCCTAGTGCACACACACACACCCACACCATCACCATCACCGCAATCACCATGCTCGTCTTAAGCATGACCTCTACACCCTTGGGCTATGGAAGATGAAGGGCAACTAATTGAAGGATGATGTCCGTAACCCTCCTGCGAGTCTTCGCCATCAACTCCCACCTATCCGCCATGTGCTCTACCACGCTCTCCCTTCTCATTCCCCTACCCTATGCTCCCCATTTCATCGCCTTATTCTCTAAATAAAGCTTGAGGTTTTGTGAGTATGTTTTCTTGCAATGTTTTGCCCATGTGAGGTGTGCGGAATCGCCACCTAGTCTTGTGTTTGGAGTGAGCTTGTGTATGTGTGAAGGGTGTGCGGATTCGCCATCCTTTTGTGGTGCCTAAGTACTAAGCCGCTATACCCCCTCCCTCACTCTCTCTCTCTCTCTCTCTCTCTCTCTCTCTCTCACTCGATCTCTCGATCTCATTCCCTTTCCTCTTCATCATTGCTCCCAAGCATCCATCTCTCTTGGATGAAAACTTTGTTATAGTGGTGTGTTGTTTGCGTCCTAGCCGCTGAAGCTAGGTGGTGCCCCCTGTTTGCTTTACCATGACAGGCTCGAGGCGCGCCATTCGGTCCCCGGTGTTTTAGAGGCCGTCGGGGTTCGGGGTTCGCTTTGCTCCCGTCAACGCTCTAGTGGTGGCGGTGGCAGTTGTTGTGGGGGTGATGCCACCGATGCTTCGACACTGCCTCGTATTCGATGAGGCTCTCTACCCTCCCCTTCTTTGCCCGTCCCGACACCAGCCACGGCAATCGCCATCGACACCAAGTTTTGCGCGGCTGACTACTTTTCCCCGCAGCTACACACTACTAGCTACTCCTCCAGGAGTCACTCCAGTCTGGACACTCCTCGCTTCGGGGCTCAGACTCTAGTGGAGACACCTGGCGTGCGTACCACCGTTGACACACCGCTAGAGACCCCTGCCAAGACACCCAGGTTCACGCATCAGCAGCGAGAGGGCTTGCCTTACTCCGTTGACTTCAGTGGCGACATCATCTTGGATGATGAAGGCAAGAAGGTGATTTCGCGCATGCGCGGTCTTTGCTCTCAGGTCTTTAGACACTACATACTAAACACCTGGAGTCAAGTACCGAATGAATTAAAAAACAGTCATCAGCATGCTTCATGACGAGTTTCCCATTCCAACACGGGATGACCGCTTCAATGAAGATGTGATGAAGGTTCGAATGCGTGAATATTGCAATCATAAGCGTTCTGAAGTGCAAAAAGCAATCAAGCATGGGTGGAGAAGACCAGATTGGCTGGCCAAAGAAGATTGAAAGCATGCGAAGAAAGAAGCGCGCGAGAATCCCGACAAGTGGAAGCAACAAAAGAAGGCAGCCAGAGCGGAGTAGAGGCAGGGAGCTCACACCATTTGGGGAGCGGCCGGTGGGCATCATTTGAGGTTGATTTTGTAAGTGTTTTCGCATCTATGTTTGATAGTTTAGGGTTTATGGGATTTAAAATTCTAACATAATGGATTCTTTGTATGTTTTGACAGTGGTCGTTTACAGGACGTGATCCCACACCGTACGAGCGTGAGTACGTAGGCAGGAAGGGCTTAAACGTCCTTATAGACATCCTGACTTCTCGCGGGGGCATGGTTAGTATTAGGGTTTATTCTTTTCTATTTATTGTATTGTTTTATAAACGTCACTATATGTTTATACTTACAATAAGCTATCTTATTGTTTTTTTTTTTTGCAAAATCCGACAGATACGGCGCTTCGACGCAACGAGACGTCTGATTAGACGACGTCAGTTTAGCCATAGCTAGATAGCATTAGTTTCTTTTTGTCATAGATTATGTATCATGAGACGACTTTTATACGTCTTTTTGAAAACCATGTATATTTTTGAAATAATGACAATGGTTTGTAACTATTACATTTGTAATGATTAACAATCAAGTGATTTTGCTGCTGTGTACAATTGTCATTAATTTACTTTCATCAATTCACGCTTGTCATTTTTGTATCTTTATTTTGCAAACAATACGTACTATGGATGATGGAGTTAATGATTATATTGTCTTGTGGGTGAATATTTTTGGGTCTATATTTATCTTTGCACTTTTTTTCAAAGGTAAATAGACAAATGAAACATTCAATATGGTTGATGGGTGGCAGGGCATTCAATGCCCTGTCACCAAAAAAATTTCATATTGGGTGTCGCTATGACCGTTGCTATATTAGGCTCTACAACGTCGTTATTGATGGCCCTGTAGCGTCGCTATAAACGTCGTTATATAGCGACGCCTATAGTGACGCATTTAACGACTCCCGTAGCGACGCATATAGCGACATTCCTGTTTCGACACTAATAGCGATACCGGGGGTTATAAAAACCCAGTGTATTTCCGGCGCTAAAAGCGTCACAAGAGCACACAACCTCTTGTAGTGAAAATGAAAGAAAATGATCTCAAAATCAAAGACTAATGCATAAAGAGTATGACTGACTAGTGGTGTGGAGAAGAATAAGTATGATTGACTAGTTGTGTGCACAAATTGGTTAGTGAACGGACCCAAATAGATCAATGAAATGGCATCAAAAGCATTTGTTCCTCTCTATACATAACCCATGGTGATGTCTCAAAAAAGGAGTGCTCCAACAAACCTGTATCACCACCCAAGGGATAACATTCAAGAATCCCCTAGCTCAATAAAGCCTCACCACAACCCTTGAAATAATCAACACATTGGACTATGGTCAAGCTCAACAATGACGATCTTTCAATCTAAAAAATGGTCAAGATTGTCTTAGGTGTCAAAGATTGGCTCCACAAAAGCGTATCATGGTAGTTAACGCAACACACTGTACATCAAAGTATTATCACTGCTAATGATAGCAAAAAACAATGCACAAAAAACACCAAATAATGCAAGCAATAATGTCCAATCCTTGCAAGGATGTCACTCTCAGGAGAGCTCACAACACAAAAGTGCCTGCTATACACATAAACCAATATGCATAATCCCACGAATAAACATAAATTGATGCAAAATACTTTCAAAGTGGACGTAGTAACCTATACATATTTCCAGTCATACTTGTAAGCCAATAACTTGAAGGTGACTATGGCTATAACAAACTAAAGTCTTAGTCTTTTGAAAAAATCACACAGGGCATATATATACAGCCGAAGAACCCTTATGGCCAATCAAATCATCTTTTAAAAAAATGTAGAGGATCCACTTGATGCCTATGATACTATGGAAATCTCTTAACGGAGCAAAAATGATGCTTCCAAGTCGTAAACCTACTATCAATGTCAAATCTAGGTTCGATTCTCTAAGAAGAACCTCTTGTACCTACGTGTTGGAAAGAACAAACTCCACTTGTGTATCATTACCAAAAGACTTCTCCTTGGCTGGATCTAAATGCTCTAGCCAAGACTTGCTCTTTGTGTGTATCCAAGATCCATGCACTCTTTTTTTCAGATGTCTTTGTGTATCAATTGGTGTTGAGAACTTGTCTTCACCAATATTGCTCAAGAGATGTATAGGTTTGTCCTAGGTCCAAAAACAATTTGGTGATTTCTACAGCAAATCTCGTGGTTACATACACATTGTAGAATGCTATTATTGTCATAAGAAAGGACATGTGAAGAATTGTAGATCATGGCACACAGACAAAAAGAAATCTCGGGATGAGAAGAAGTCTGACAGTGACACAAAGGAAAAAGCTAAGATTGAAATGATCAATGTGGTTGAGTCTCCCAAGACCAATGTTCTAGATATTTTAATATTCACAACAATCTTAGCATGGATGCTCTTGTCACACAAGATGCCATTTTTGCACTAAATTGGGTCGTTGATTCTGATGCAAGCTTCCATGTTACATTGCATAGAGATCGGTTCTTGGAGAGTCTTGTATGCTTGATATAGTTGGTGTGAAATAATGGCACAAAGTTTATACTATGCAATATCATACAAATGTGTATCCGAGCTAGCAAAGAGGTTGATATTGGTCAAACAACTAAACAATTTGGGGTACACTATAGTCTTTGGGAACGTATATTGGATAATCAAGACGGGTAATCTTGTGGCTCTCAAAGGTCATAAGCATGGTACTCTTTACTCCATACATGTGTCTTATGTGAAAGATGATTTTATCTTTATAGCCAAGCCGTTGTCTATTGAGTTGTGGCCCTAGCCAGCTAGACCATATGAGCCAAAAGGAAATAAAGACTCTAGCACATTTTAAAAACTTAAATGTGTTGATTTTCAATGACTTTTCTGTGTGTGAGTATTGCATTTATGGTATACAAAGAAGGTCTGTACACTTGCCATTGCGAAGAAAGCATCTTGAGCCATCATAACTAGTACATATTGATATATGCGATGTGAGCATTGCATTTTTGGTAAACAAAGTAGGTATGTACACTTTCCATTGGGAAGAAAGCATCTTGAGCCACTATAACTTGTACATACTGATATATGTGGTCCTATGTTGACCAAGTCTTTAGAGGGGGCTAGCTATTTTGAGACATTCATACATGATTCTACTAGGAAGGTGTGGGAATATCCTTTGAAACATAAGGATGAGGTCATTTCTGCATTTCAAAAGTTTCTCACATTATTCAAAATTCATTTAAGCAAGAAACTAAAAAGTGTAAGGACTAAAAATAGAGGAGAATGGGCCAAGGAGTTTGCATACTTCTGTACTAGAAATTTGGTGGCAATATACTGCGTCTTACACACATGGGCCCAAAATGGAGTAGTTGAAAGGATCAATCGCACGATTCAAGAAAGGGTCACAGGTATGCTATCTATGGAAAACTTAACTCGATGTTTTTGGGTTGAAGCTAATTTGAGAGCAGTTCACAATAGATCACCTAGTATGCGATTGAGTTACTAGAATTTAAAGGAGTTGTGGTCAAGCAAGAAGCCACATTATGATCATTTACACGTCTTTGGTTGCAAGGCATATGTACATGTGCCAAAAGAGCTTAAACGAAAGCTTGAACCAAAGTCACACAAATGTATCTTCTTTATTTATGGTGCAGATGGAGGGATGGGCTATCATCTCTAACACTCAAAATCTTGTAAGATTATTAGAAGTTTGGATTTCATATTCAATCAGTCAAAGATACATAAGAAGCCTATCAAAAGAGATGGAGTACAAAAGAGTCACATTCGAGGATGTTGCTTCAAATTGGGTCAAAACTCAAAAGTCTAGTGTGGAGCCTTTCACTAGTCTTTTCCATTTCTATTGACGCTAAATTTTAAAAATTTGAGATGCAAAAAGCCACACATTGAAAATATAACGTTTGGTGACAATTATAATTTCAAATTCACTCTTTAGAACATTCTCTTGCCTTTTTACATGTTTGTAATAAATATGAGTGTTTTTTAAGAGCTTTTCTACAAAAAAGAAGTTCATTTTCTCACGAGGCTCTCCAAAAGACCTGGCCCGGTTGCCCACTTACAACTATGTGTCCCTAAAAAAGGATATCTAGATGTTTTGCAAGGGATGGAGGGATAGGGACAAGGAACCTTCAATACAGATTGTGGTGGCCTACTTTACTACTCTACATATGGACTCCAACTCTTATGTGGAATGATGTGATAATTGCCAAAGGCAGTAATTTCAGCCCTAGGGTTTACGTTGGATGGATGTCGATGCAATTGAAATGGCTTCAAAACAAAAAAATTATGAGATACCTTTCCCTTTTTAGGAAGGATTGGAGCACCAACTAGAACCACTTTAAGCTTTTTGATTTTTGAAGGCTACATCACATTCTGAGATCAAGTTGAGCGAAAAAAAAATAGGTGGTATTATTGCCTTGCTATTTCAAAACACATGTATATAGATTTGTGATAATAGTTGCAATGGTCCATGAAGCTTGAACTATTTTTGGCCAATAGATCAATAAATATAGATAGTTTTTCCATGTCATATATTAGCATTATGATGGAGAATCATGCCATGGTGAACCATAAAGTAGCACTCTTCAAACATAAGGATTAAATGGTTAATTGTGCCCTGTAGCCGAGACTCAAGTCGTGCTACACGATAATGTTCAGACAGAGGGCTACAATCGTCCGTTGCTCGCATGAGAGAGGGAGATCCCTGGCTCGGCATAACCGATGAAAAAGAAAGCGGATGTGGTTGCCATATTGCGCCCCGTCGTAGCAGAAAGAAAAAGAGAGATGCGAAAGGTAGGGCCAGTCGGAACAAATTCCTTCCGCCCGTGCGCACCTCCTCTACAACTCTGGGTGCTCTTCGGTTCACCACGCTCACACTCACAACTAGCAAAGCACACCCATCCCGTGCCCTGCTTCTAACCTTCACAACATGACGGACTCTCTCTCTCTCTCTCTCTCTCTCTCTCTCTCTCTCTCTCTCTCTCTCTCTCTCTCCATAGGGCCGGCATGTCCTTTGGTTCAACCCCTCAATATGAGCAAAGCCACATCGGTCCCATGGTGGCACTTGGAGCCCTTCGAGAAGCGCATGCAACATTCCAATGACATTGCTGCAAGAAGAGGTCCTGTGAACCAGTTGATGCAGAGTCGATAGTTGGGATGTTCTTAATATACTTTTGTGCCTTCCATTCACCGCCCTTGCGCCTTCTTTTTCCTCCTTCAACATCACTTTGCAAGTTTTCCCTACAAGTAAAGGGGAATCGCCCTTTGAATAGACCTAGACCTAGCCTACCCAAAAAAATTGTCAATCTCTCTCTTTCTCTCTCTGCCATGTGCCGGCACCATCCTTTTCCCCCTCAAAGGCATGGCAGGAACCCCGGCTTTCTTAAGCTTTCGCTTCGAGGGTGTTCCTGCCCAACCCTCTGCACCAAGCTCTGGCTTCGCCGCGGCTTCACCGTGCTCCTTGGATGGTGCTCTCAAAGCTACCCCCACCCCATATGCACTTGCCTACAACACTTTGTGTGTGTGTGTGTGTGTGTGTGTGTGTGTGTGAGAGAGAGAGAGAGAGAGAGAGAAAGAGAGAGAAGAAAAAGAAGAAGAGAGGTTTAATGTCGCAGGAAACTATCCCAAGAGACCTTGAATATATCGAGATACTAGACGTGCAAAGCAATAAATTTTTTTTTCTTTTGACCTTTCCTTTTTCTCTTGCTCTTGAGCCCCAAGACAAGACAAGGGATCTTTCTAGATTCTATCTAATTCAAACGTTAGTACTACTTATTCGAAAAAATTCCTAGATTTCCAGAATTGCCAAACTCATTAATTTGTCCGTAAGATTCGAATCGAATCTTTCAATATCAAAGGAAAAGATTCTTGCACGTAGAGCTTCGTCTTGCACCCCTCTCTCTCTCCCTGCTCTCAGACCCACCATGGGTTTGCTTGTCTCGATCCCCCCCACCCCATCAGGGACTAACAACGCTGGATAGCATGGCATCGCCTCCTCCATCCTCTCTCTCTATGCGCTTAACAAAACGGCGCCTGCAGCTAAAAGGGATGGCATCCTCACAAAATCGCAGAAATACGTCCGTTGCCAGGCCCCGCAAGACAAAGAGCGTCTCTCTGTCTCTCTCTCACTCTCACTCTCTCTCTCTCTCTCTCTCGCTTTCTCTCTACCATTCCCTCCCCGAGGATCCTCGTGGGGGCTCTCCATCGCCATGCCGGGGTCTTGTGTCCATCGCATGTAGGGTCAAGAGAGAGGCGCCGCTGAGGTCACGGGAGAAAGACACCATCTTCGTCAGGCACAAGAGAAAACTGCACAGTAAATACATCTCCCTCTTTCACTATCCTCCACCAGCCATTTGCTCTTCCCTTCACCATTCGTCGTAGGGCAATCCTCGTCCTCATCAATCGTTCTGCGTCCTTCGCTCGTTCTTGACGCATGGAGAGTCTCTCTCTCTCTCTCTCTCTCTCTCTCTCTCTCTCTCTCACACACACACACACACACACAGAGCTCATCGGACTACAGTCCGCCATCGGCTCTACACTATGGGACCTCGCCTCGTTACTAGCACGTGACAGAGAGAGCGAGACAACCTGCAGCTGCACCTCGCAGCTTCCACCTGTGCAACAGCAATCATGACCTTGACCTTCTCTGAATATCCTTCTGCGTTCGATCTAGCAACAACACAAAACAAAAATCTGCTAATCTAGCTTCGACTTTGCGTCGCTTCTCCCCAGCTCTCTTTCTCCCTCCTCCACGTGTTTTGTCCCTCCCTTTTCTCCTACAAGCATCTAGTGAGATTCCCTCTAGTAAGTCCCTTTTTTGAAATTGGCCGGGCCTATGTGACTCTTTCTTAAACTGCATGCAAAACTCACCCATAGACAACTCTGTTGTATAATCTTGTAATATTTCCTTTCAATGTTTACCACTACTTAAACAAATGCAAAAAAGATTGTTTCTATTGGCCATTTCATTAATTAATTAACTGAGAAGATTCGTTTTGTTTACCCTTCGCGAAAGCAAAACTTTGTTGCCTCCTGGTTCCCACACCGTGTCCGCCCTCACCCCTCCCATTGTCTAGCAGATACCTGTTGCCACTGCATTGCTACACCATCTTCGCCTGGATCTCCCTCAACATTGTTTGGTAGTGTTTTTCATTACCTTTAGCATCTCCAATTAGCATGTCCATGCACCACATCATTTAAAACCAATCTTGATGAGTATGATTTGAACACATCACGTACATAGTATGAAACTCAATCTTAACCACTAGGCTATATGCCTGCGCGCTGGTCCTTTAGCTCCCTTTGAGCCATTAAAAAAAAGAATACAACCCCCCGCCCCCAAACTAATTAATGCGTTTCTGAAAAAGTTGTTTTGGCTACCTACTCCAAAGTAGGTACGTGTTTGCATGGGCTTCAAGCTCTATACTAACTCTTCGTGAGGTTAAGCTTTATTATGAAGATTTTTTTATTTTTATTTTTGGTATCGACTTATGTACATGTTGTCCTTTTCATCTTCTCTATACTCTCATCTCTCTCTCACAAGAGGTTTGTGAAATTTTCCAATGTGGAAAGAAGCTCTTTTCTTAGTATCTTTCTCTAGAGTGCTCAACATCATGATTTGATGTAAGGGAGAGACTGCATGCCTAGCTAGGTCCAGTTGAGGGCAGGGAAGTGCCGGCACCCAAGCCAGCACTCCAGTGCTGCCCCCAACTGCACCTAGCTATACGTGCGGTCCCTCCCTTACAACAGATCATGTCATCATCTGTAATGTGGGAATTAGAGTGGAAATTTGAGCTTTGCAGCTCCTCCATATCCTTGACTCTTGATCACCATTAGGTATCAGAGCCTTACATCACTTAACCAAGCATGCCATAGCCTGATTATCTCAGTCTCAAAGCCCTCATGGGAGCAATTTCCTGCAGAGTGGATAATCAGCTAGTTGATGCATCAAATTTATCACAATTTACATTGAAAAGGTCATGCAAGTTGAGAATTTTCAAGGCATCGAGACAACCCCAAATTCCAAATCTACTACCTGCTAAAAGTGAAATCAAGATTCGCATGCAAGCTCCACATTGTTGTTGGGGTAAAGACGTTGCACCTTTGCTCGGGGCTGAACATTCAGTGCTCGACTGGCCACTGTACATCCTTATTCTTGATATACACAAAGAATAAGGAGCTCCTTACACAACCATTCCTTGGAAGTTTCTCAACCCACACACCGTGCTCTTGCTTCTCCCCTTTGTTGCACACACCGTGCATGCACGCATTCGCACTACGTGCACTCACAAGTGGTATCAAAGCTACGGTGGTAGATCCAGCTACGGACAGCGCTTGTCGGCTATGGTGGTAGCCATGGGAGCTTGAGGATCGAGCTCGGCCAGGATCCAGTAAAGAGAAGGCGGATCGGAGGAAACCCGATGGAGCTTGGCTTCCCCGACACATGCAGCTCCTCTTGTACACAAGCTTCAACGGACTACTCCCTAGAGACACACGCAGAGATGATGAAGATGGAGTTCTTTGGTATGCTTATGCTAGAGGCTGATGAGTTGGTGCTAGGATACTCAATTCCGCCTATGGGTGAGAGGGACGTAGCCATCCTAGTGTCGATAATGACACATCCGTACGTGTGGATAGTCATGATGATGCAGTGCACGTAGATAGTGCAAGGGAGGCTAGGAAAGCTAGGTTTGCACAGATTTGGTCAGCGTTTGGGCGTCTCATGTTGACCTACTAGTGTCGAGGCCCGACCTAGCAGCTATAGTGGGAGCATTTGCAGCAGGGGTTGTGAGCCGTACAGTGACTAACACTAGCATGATACATCGTGGAGCTTTGCAAACCATACAAAGTTTTCTGTGGGATTTGCATGCAGGCTCTAGCGTGGATACGCACACTTGCCTATCACTAGAGACGATATGGCTACATGTAGATTGACTGAGCGAGCCAGTGGCCGTAGGTTGACAGAGTCTCTCACCAGTTTCTTGTACATACTAGTAGTGTAGCTCTAGTAGGCCCCACTCATCGGCACGTCACTTTTAAGTGGGAGTTTGTTGGGGTAAAGGTGTTGCGCTTTTGTTCGGGGTCGGACATCCAATGTCCAACCGCCCACTGTACATCATTTTTAATATACACAAAGAATAAAGAGCTCCTTACACAACCATTCCTTGGAGGTTGCTCCACCCACACACTGTGCTCTTGCTTCTCCCCTTCCCCTCACGCACCACACTGCGGCACACGCACACATCTACACTATGCGCACTCACAATTTCCACCTGCACTTTTCATTGAAATTACATCATATTCACACAAATGTCGTATTGCCCAAATTTGAAATTACATCATATTCACACTAATGTAATATTACCCAACATATTCTTATCTTTTAAGACATTTTTCAAATTCTTGAAGTATTGACACTCTCACTGAGCTTCTATGTTGATATCAAAGTTTTTCATTTTAAGAATTTTCTAGGTCTGCTTTGACAAATATTTGTTCTATAGAAGCAAAAGTTTACACTCTCAAACACAATCTTCATCAAACGTGAGGACATGCACTGAGGACAACCTACATGAAGATGTTCCAATTGAAACATGAGGTTCCAAATTCTCTATTTGGGTTGAGGTTCTTAAGATTGGGCAAGCAAGACGCTTTGAAGGTAAGTTTACAATGTTAAGTATGGAGCCTGATTTACCCTTGTAATTTTCTGTGGTAAAAGTGTACATTTGTAAGGCCCCCATTATGAGGAGAAGCCATCGTGCGTGAAAGAAAATCACTCATCGGAAACCAAAATTTTCACGGACAAGAATCAAGGGCAACTTTAGAGGCCTCAGGGGTGGAGGCCCCCAAGACTTTTTTTTTTTGCCGGAATATTCATTTTCGTCGAAATATTATGGCCGGACGGCGATCAAAAAGTGGTCGGAAAACAACCGGTCAGTTGGCCGGTGGCCGAATTCAAAAGCGGACTTGTCTTCTCAAGGGCGGCCACACATGGGCGGATTGGAGGGTCCGATTTGGACTTATTCGCACAAAGGCGGCTACACATGGCTGTCTCTCATAAGAGAGGGCAGCCCTTTTGGCCTATAAAATGAGGCCATTTCTATACACATTTCATAGTGTGAAGTTGATGCAACAAGGTGAGTGTTTTAAAGTACTAAAGCCATTGAGTGGCTGCTTTCCCATGGACGTAGCCCACATTGGGTGAACCACGTATATCGTGTGTACTCTCTCTCTCTCTCTACTCTATAATCTTGTGTATGTAAATCTGTCTCTCTCCATTAAGTAATCTACTCAATTATCTATTTAGCTACGTCTTATTTACTAACAACTGGTATCAGAGCAAGGTTTGCTCGTAGCTAAATTATCTCAAGGAAAGCATTCCTTGAATTGAGTGGGAGTTATGGCGGAGGAAGGGAAGCTCAAGATTGAAAAGTTCAATGGCAAAAACTACCAACATTGGAAGATGCAGATTGAAGACTATCTCTACCAGAAGGACCTCTATTTTCCACTAGGCGGTCTTGTGAAGAAGCCCGCAACAATGGCAGATGAAGCATGGATTGTCCTTGATCGAAAGGCACTGGGAACAATCCGGTTAAGCTTGGCGTCAACGGTGGCCTTCAATGTTTCGGAGATGAAGACCACGGAGGACTTGATGAAGTCACTTGACGACTTCTACGAGAAACCATCGGCATCCAATAAGGTATTTCTTATGAAGCGCTTGTTCAATTTAAAGATGGCAGAGAATGGTTCAGTTGCAGAACACCTAAATGACTTTAACACAAACATAAGTCAACTTCGATCGATAAAAATCAATTTCGATGACGAAGTGTGAGCTCTCCTTATACTATCATCTCTACCGGATAGTTGGGACAGCCTTGTGATGGCTGTAAGTAATTCTATCTCTGGTACAGATACTCTTAAGTTTGATGATGTTGTGGGTGTTCTCCTAAGCGAGGAAATACGAAGAAGAAGCATAGGAGAATCATCAAGTGCTGCATTGTCAGTGGAAACAAGAGGAAGGCCTAAGGAGAGGTTCAAAAGCCAAAAGGGTCGTGATCGCTCAAGACGGAGCAAGTCACGCACAAAGTCAGTTCTTGAATGTTGGAACTGCGGCAAGAAGGGCCACGTCAAGAAGGATTGCTGGTCCAGGAAGAAGAAGGAGACAGAGTCTCAAGACAACCAGCCAACATCGGAGGCCAATGTGGCAGGTAAAGTAGAGCAAGATGCTCTAATTCTCTCATTAGACAATGTGTCTAATTCCTGGATAGTAGATTCCGGGGCTTCATTCCATGCGACACCACACAAGAAACATTTCCAAGACTACACCAAAGGTAATTTTGGGTATGTATACTTGGGAGATGATGAAGCTTGTGAGATTGTCGGCAAAGGTACAGTTTCTGTCAAAACTGCTAATAGAAATGAATGGAAGCTTAAAGATGTTAGGCATGTTCCTTCTCTTCGCAAAAATTTAATCTCTACAGGACAATTGGACAATGAAGGTCACAACATTGCATTCGGAAACAAACGGTGGAAGATCTCAAAGGGATCTTTGGTAGTTGCCAAGGGAGAAAAGGTCGGTACACAATCTTGTTAGCACACAATCTTGTGTACTGTTAGCACACAATCTTCAGCTTGTGCAGCAACTACAGAAGTTGATAGTGCAGTGTGGCACTATCGACTTGGACATATGAGTGCCAAAGGAATGCAAATCCTTCAAACAAAGAAGCTTCTACCAGGTTTGAAAGAAGTGGACTTAGAGTTCTGTGAAGATTGTGTTTATGGTAAACAAAAGAGGGTAAAATTTCAAAAATTAGGAAATGAAAGAAAAAATAAAAAACTTGAGTTGGTTCATTCTGATATTTGGGGTCCTGCAAGTACACCATCACTTGGTGGCTCATTGTACAATGTAACATTCATAGACGATACGACTAGAAAAACATGGGTTTATGTCATGAAGAATAAATCCGATGTATTTTCCATATTTCAAAGGTGGAAAGCCTTTGTGGAGAATGAAATAGGTACCAAGGTTAAATGCATCAGATCCGACAATGGAGACGAATATTGCAGCCAAGCTTTTGAAAGCTTTTGTGCTAGCAATGGCATTCGGAGGCAAAGGACAACCCCAAGGACACCTCAACAAAATGGGATTTTGGAAAGGATGAACAAGACAATCATGGAACAAGCACGAAGCATGCGGCTACATGCAGGCCTACCGCTTGAGCTTTGGGCGGAAGCTGTAAGTACGTCTATGTACTTAATCAATCGGTCACCATCAACGGCATTGGATGGGGGAGTTCCAGAAGAGGCATGGACGGGTAAACCGGTGAATTATGCATTTCTCAAAGTGTTTGGGTGTGAGGCTTTCATGCACATAGATAGAAGCCTAAGATCAAAGCTAGATGCAAAGTCCAAAAAGTGTTTCTTCATTGGCTATGGAAAAGGAGACTTTGGGTATCGCCTATGGAATCCTGAAGATGGTAAAATCTTAAGGAGTAGGGATGTAATTTTTAACGAACAAAATATGTACAAAGATTACTTGGAAAGAAAACAAACAAAAGAAACACGTGATGAGTACATGGAGCTTGAGGACGATGAAGACTCAAGGACAGCAAACTGTGACAATGTGCAACAACGTCAACCAAATGAGGAGCCTCGACCTATTCCCCGAAGATCTACAAGAGCAAGTAGACCTCAGAAAGGTTTGTTCCTTCCTTCAACCATCTCTTGATCTCAGATTCTGGAGAGCCGGAATCATACGAAGAAGCTATGCAACATGAATCCAAAGAAGAATGGACGAAGAGCATGCAAGTGAAGATGGACTCACTACATCGCAACCAAACATGGGAGTTGGTTGAGTTGCCTAAAGGTAAGCGGGCACTTCAAAACAAATGGGTGTACAAGCTGAAGGAAGAAGAAGGTGGGAAGAAAAGGTACAAGTCTAGGCTTGTGGTAAAAGGTTTTTCTCAAAATAAAGGTATTGACTTCAATGAAATATTTTCTTCTGTTGTAAAAATGAACTCAATTAGGCTTGTCTTAAGCCTTGTGGCTGCTCATGATCTAAATCTCGAGCAAATGGATGTAAATACGGCATTCCCTCATGGTGACTTAGAGGAGGAAATCTACATGCTTCAACCAAAGGGGTATGAAGTAAAAGGTAAGGAGAAAATGGTTTGCAGATTAAAGAAGAGCTTGTATGGTTTAAAGCAAGCATCAAGACAATGGTACTTGAAGTTTGATCGATGGATGTTGGATCATGGATTCACAAGATGCAACTTGGATCACTGCGTCTACACGAAGAATTTGGGAGATGGGAAATTCATCATCCTAATGTTGTATGTTGATGACATGTTGATTGCAAGTGCTAACATGCAGGACATCAAAGACCTAAAAGAGGAGGTGTCTAAATCTTTTTCAATGAAATATTTAGGTGCTGCAAAGAGGATACTTGGTATGAAAATATCAAGGGACAGAACGAAGAAGACAATAAATCTATCTCAAGAAGATTACATCAATAAGGTACTAGAAAGGTTTGCAATGCAAAATGCAAAACTAGTTTCTACACCTTTGACTGGTCATTTTAAACTAACGAAGGATATGTGTCCAAAGACACAAGAGGAGATAGCCTATATGTCTAAAGTTCCAGATGCTGCAGCGGTAGGTTCTCTAATGTATGCTATGGTCTGGACAAGGCCAGACATTGCACATGCAGTGGGAGTTGTGAGTAGGTTCATGGACAACCCAGGTAAAGAGCATTGGCAAGCTGTGAAGTGGATACTTAGGTATCTAAAAGGGACAACAACAAATGCTTTGTATTTTGGAGAAACTGATATTTTTCTAGAAGGGTATGCTGATGCAGATATGGCAGGTGACAAAGATACTCGAAGGAGCACTACTGGCTATGTGTTTACGGTTGGAGGCACAGTAGTAAGCTGGGCTTCAAATCTGTAGAAAGTGGTTTCATTTTCTACCACGGAAGCAGAGTATGTAGCAATGACGGAGGCAAGCAAAGAAATTATGTGGCTTCACAGATTCTTAGAAGAGCTTGGATTCAAACAAGACAATTGTGTCTTGTACAGTGATAGCCAAAGCGCTATCCATCTTGCAAAGAACTCAGCCTTTCATTCAAGGACAAAGCACATTGAGGTGAGATATCACTTCATACGCACTCTTTTGGAAGAGGGACAGCTAAAGCTAGGAAAGGTGCATACAAGTGAAAATCCTGCAGACATGTTTACAAAGGTGGTCAACAAGGAGAAGTTGAGCTTTTGCTCATCTTCAATCGACATTCAAGGATAAGAAGCCAGAATGGAAAGCAGTCACAGGTTTGGTTTGGAGATCAGTCTCCAAGTGGGAGATTGTTAAGTATGGAGCCTGATTTACCCTTGTAATTTTCTGTGGTAAAAGCGCACATTTGTAAGGCCCCCATTATGAGGAGAAGCCATCGTGCGTGAAGAAAAATCACTCACCGGAAACCAAAATTTTCACGGACAAGAATCAGGGGCGTGAGGTAATCAAACAAATGAAGCACCTTCCCTCTTCCAAAATCACCCTCAACAAAAATCCTCCAATCTCTAATCCTCGTCCCACCTTACCTAAATCATCCTCTCTTCATACATCTTCCAAAGCCCCCTTTTTTCCACCAAGAACCTCTCTCCCCTCTAAGCCAACCAAACTCGGTCCAATCATCAAATCCAATAAATCATATTCTCATCATCCCTTCCTCAATAAAGCACAACCTCATCACCATTTCCCCCAATCCACAACCAAACCATTTCTAACAAAATCTCCCACTAGCTCTCCCCCTAGTTCTCCCCTTTCCAAAAAGCGTAAACTCCCTCCCGCACACTACTCCAAAGAACCTACCATGCCACCTAAATATCCTCTCAATCACATTCATAATCTCTTTTCCCCAAAGCCTTCACAAACTTCAAATCCCCTCTCTTCTTCACATAACAATCTTGTACTTCATCCTAATCGTAACTCTTTGGATTCGGGAAAAGGAAAAGGGAGGAGGGACTAGGGCTAACCTACCCAACTTCATGGGTACATTTACTTTTTGATAAGCCCCCCCTCCTCCCTACACTTTGGATGCTCAATAGCTCTCCTTTACCTCCATCAACTACGACTTCGCCTAACCCGCTGGATCACCACAACCACGACCCCAACTCTACATACATTAAAGTTAGGAAAAGGAGAAAATTTTGGCTCCCTCTTACCAACCCACATGCTTACAAGCTCAAAATTTTTGGTAAGCAACCGGCCTACTCTTTTGATAATGCCGTGTCTTTCAATTTTGTGCACAACCTCACCTCACGCCCCCTCACTTTTAATGAAAAGCAATGTCTAAACCTGGGTCTAAAATACATCCCACCCCCTCCTAATCCTACACCCAAAACCCTCATAGAAGCACATAAGACCTTAGAAAGGAAACTACAACTTAAAGATTTTTTCAAAACCAAAGAAACGCCCTCCGTGTCTCCATATAAAATTCCCAACCCCTATTGGAAACCACCTAAAGAGAATCCCACTCTAGAATCTATCTCCAAGTTAAACCTGCTTCACCTTCAACAACAATTGGAATCCTACAACTCTCCTTGCTCAAAACCCCCCAAATTTGTACATCTAGCCCTAAAATCTCTCTCAATAGACAACTCCATTGTCATCAAACCCGCCGACAAAAACCTTGGACTCACTATTCTCTCGAAAGAATGGTATGAAAATGAAGCACTTAGGCAACTCAATGATCCCATCACCTATCAACCAATCACCCCACCTTCTCATAATTACTTAGTCTCTCTCCTCTCTACCATCATACATAAATACACCCTCCTACCCATGGAACAACGTGCCTTCATCCTTGCACCCCTCTCTAAACCTTTCAAACCCTACCCAATCTACTTTCTTCCTAAATTGCATAAACCTTCCCTGGTTGCAAGACCCATTTGTTCCTACAAAGGCTATCTCTTTGAAAATGCATCCAAATGGCTCCACATGGAACTATACCCGATTCTCTTGGATAAAAAACAACACCTAAAAGATTCCCTCTCCCTAATCAAAGACCTACACAATACTTGCTTTCCACCAAACTCTCTCCTCTTTACCTTTGACGTAAACTCTCTATACCCTAGCATCCCCATTGACCAAGGACTCCATGCCCTAAAAACAACCATTTGCAAACACTTTGACCCTCCAAAAACCAACTTCATCATCTCTCTCTCTACCCTCATCCTCACACAACACTACATCAGGTTCAATAACAAAGTTTTCAAGCAAATCAAGGGCACAGCTATGGGATCAAATTTTGTCGTAGTCTACGCTTGTCTCTTCCTTTGCCACATGAAGTCCCAATCCTCACTCCTTCATAACCCTAACTTAGCATATTTTAAAAGGTTCATTGATGATGCCTTTGGAGTATGGACAGGCCCTTTAGAATCACTAACATTTACCCTCAACACATATGCAGGACCACTACATGAACACATCAAAATTACCCCCTGTATCTCTACCAATCAAGCCACAATCCTAAACATACACTTCTTTAAAGGGCCCAATTTTCTAGCTCATGGTATCCTAGATTCAAAATGCTACCAAAAGCCCCTAAATTCTTTTCACTACATACCATGGATCTCTTGGCATCCAACCCACCAAAAAATAGCCTTCATCTAATCAGAACTCAGAAGATACATTGTGAGGGAAAGCTCCTTTGAACACTACCTAACCACAAGGAACCTCTTCTTTATCAGACTTAGGAAAAGAGGCTATCCTAGGGAAGTGCTCCTTAGGATCTTCAACTTAATATCCTATTTGGAAAGAAACAACCTCTTAAATAAACCCTCTCCAATCAAAAAACCTCCCCCAATCATTTTCAAATTACCCTTTACCCCAGAAACTAGAAAACTAAAACCCCCCTTAATAATTGGGAAACCTATACATCAAGCTTGCCAAAACTCTGCGCACCTCTCCCACTTGGAAAAACCCATCACATGTTGGACCACTGGACCAAACTTACACACACTCCTTAAAAAACAGTCCTAATGCATAGCAAGGTCAACATGCCCAACTTACCCTCGTTTGATTTGCTTTAAAACTTATGCTGGATAATGGTACCACTACTTCGGTTCAACCTTCCCCCCCCTCTTTCGCTTCCTTCCCCTTTCTTGGTCACCAGTTTATACCCACACCCCATTTTTCTGATACCAGTATATGCCCCCACTGCACCAGTGTATACCCACACCCCGTTCTTGGTCACCATTATATACCCACCCATTCTTCCCCCCTTCCTCCCCCCCCCCTCCCTCTCCCTTTTGTAACCAGAATTATGGGTATAACCAAAAAAGCGTTTTGTGTCGTTTTTCTACAGCTACAGTTACAGGTACATGACACACGTGCAAGTTGTTCAGAGACTATTTTGGGATTATATATAGTCATTTTATGGCTATTATGTGCTATTGAGACGGTGTTTATGGGCTGATTAGGAGCACTTTTCAGCATCGACATTGGCTCGGGTTTTTCAAACATCCATCTCCTCACAGGTTTGTAAGACAAGGGAACTAGGTCCTCAGAGTCCACCACCCAACCTACCATTATATAGGCTAGCCCCTGGCCCTTTGCCCTAGTTGGACTCCTCGTTCCACACCGCCTAGCCCGGCCCTTGTCTTGTCTAGTCCGGCCTTGCCGGTGTCTTGACATTACTCCCCCCTTAAGAAGAGTTTTCGTCCTCGAAAACAAAAGTGGTGATATCTTCGTAAGAACACTGATGTTTTCCGTGTTGGCATCCCATACGCTAGCCAATGGATACGTGATGCAGTGAGGAGGTTCAATGAAACCAAGAGCAACATCTTGATTTTCAACATTGTTGTCCTTTTGCAAGCACTTGGGTCTAAATGGTAACTCCATTTATAACTCACTTAAGTACTGTAAAGGAGTAACCACAACTAAGAGTTTTCCAAAGGCATAACCAGTTTTCATATCTTCTGAAGGTACTGGAATAATGCAAGAAAACCTTGGCGCAACTTTCCATGAAGTTGTGAGCCAGATTTTCAACTCGCGTGAGTATCTTAAAAAGCTCATAGCTACTAAGAAGTAGAATAGGGTGTGTCCTTATGTCAAACTTTTGAACATTTTGGAACACATAGAACTACATGTTCACCCCTAATGAAGGTTACCTGCCAACATACTTGGTCAGCACACTTATTAAGTCCTTGACTTATGAAACTATGGAAACGGTATCCAACCCCACCACAACAGGTGTTCAAAGTTGAAAACCTTACGTAAGCGAATTCTAGAATAGGGAGAGAATCGCCCATTCAAAATGCGTTATGCTAACGTATGCTCGCAGCAGATCCTTTAGCAAAAAATAGCAGTAGTAAGAGTGAGGTGCTTTTCCCTAGCCACTGACAGAGAGTCTACCACGACTGATGATAAGCTAGGACTCAACCATTGATTATCCAACCATATATTTGATATGGAGTGGAGACAACCAACTAGGTTGAAAGCAGTTTGGAGTGGAGTAAGCTCATAGAGTTTAAACCAACCAACTACAGACACCCATACGTAGCCGTTACCTTGTACGATAGGGTGTAAACTCATAAATCTGCTTGAAAAGTTGCACTTGAAGTGCAAAAAATTGCAGAAACAAAAAAGTCCATGAATTAGCATGCCGCTGCAAATAAATTTGTGTTAAACACTAGGGCCCATAACACCTAGTGTGCATGCATTTAACACAAACATATCCGAACCGTAATTCCATGATGAGACTTTCCACGATACATACGTGAAAGTCTTGCAACAAAAGTTGAACCATAATAGAATGTGACAACCCGGTCACACCTAGGTACCAACCATGAGACATTCTCATGAGCGTAGCGTACTTTGCAACAAAAGTTGAACCATAATAGAATGTGACAACCCGGTCACACCTAGGTACCTAGCCACTGAAATTGTTCCTGATACGGTGTGCTCCAAATGGTCTAATAAACGAATGCGACAAGCACGTAGGGACTTTGTCACGACACAACATTTAAAAGTCGGGCGCCAGTGTCAGTCCCAGAGAATCATATTTGCCACATGTGGAATATGTCTCAAATAAGGATGTCAGGAAAAGTGACATCCTTCAAGTACAAGTTGTACTTGTGTGTGGAGGTAACTGCAAACACTCCGCGACAAGAGCGAGAGGGACCCTCTTATCTTGCTCCACACTGGCTAAACCAAACTCTTGAGTTCCTAGACCATGTTGTATCCCATGTGACAACATGTGCCAAATTGAACCCTACAAGTAGGTTCGTAACAGCATAAGGCAGAAAGATAGATTGGACCCTTGGCCCAAAATACTTTGTGCCGACATGCCCTTGGCATGGCTCTGTAACATTCAAGCGTACTTATACGTCTTGAAAAACCAAGCAAAGCATACTAAAAATGGAATAACACCAAATCAATAGATGCGTACCTGGAGATTTGAACGTAATGTTCACTTACCCGTATTCAAATGGAGAGGAGCACGTCCCCTACCTGAAAAAACAAACAACATTGCAATGTGAACCCTGGGTGTTGCCTTTGTAATCCAAGCCGTTGGATTAGAATCTACGTAGTCAAACCCCTTGGTAAGACTCTTTGTAGAAACTGCTCAACTAGCAGATAACGGTAACCAACATAGTCAACCGTGTACAAAATGATTGGAATCAACTTGAAAAGTGTATTCATCCGCTACCGCGTGGTAGATTGCGGAATTCTTTCCTTGAAAGTATAACTGGGAGAGATCAATTGTGATCCTCAATGCAGATCAAACTGTGATCCTTAATGCCTATGGGGTGATGTAGCAATCACCCGTCGGGTCTTACCCCAAAACAGTATGTCCATAGACACTCCGTAGTGCTATAGAGAGAGCAGGAAACCCACACAAGTGAACTGCCGAGCTCTTATGGACAGCCATGCTGTCGCAACTAATTGCTGCATCTATACTTCCTTGTAGAGATCGGCTACTGTGAGCTGAAGATTATCAAAAACTCAACTTGAGTGTCGCGCTAAAAACATGTAGTGCAAAAATGACACCCTAAACATCCTTAATGACAAGACTCTTGCTTGTCCATTAACGTCGATGTGTACTTCCTTGGGTAGATCTTGAAAACAATCACCCAAAGAATGCCAATAATTGGGCCTTGCCAGTGTCCTGACAACGGCTCTTAGCCTGTTTGGCTCATAGCCCTTATGCAAAATAGTGTTCAATTGACGGACCGATGAAGAATAATTTGAGTAGCATCTTAGCCACGTGCTAGCTGTGAGTTAGAGCACCTTGGCTCAAGCTGACTCACAAGCAAAACATGTATCAAAAGCTTCTCAGAAGATTTTCATTTTTTTTTTCTTAGAGAGAGAGATAGAGAACGAAAAGAAGATCATGTTGGGCTGAGGAACTTTCCTTGAGTTTTTAGAGTGTGTGCCCAAGCTATGTGCTCTTACGCATCTTATGCCTGACTTGCAGCTTATCATATAAGCATTCCCCAGTTTTTCGGTATGACTCTCTCATCGAGAGAGGTAACAGAAAAACACAAAACTCATTCCGATCCACCTACCTTGCAGGGGTCGTGATTGTATGAGGAGGACTTAGCATTGCACTTTGCCCATGAAATAAGTCCTAGATTTAGGTTTCCTTTTAGTGTTATTGTGTGTTAATAGCAACCAACAATCATGTTAAACAATCCATCATTGATTCTGTCCTTGACAGATTTGCGAGTGTGATAGCGGAAGCGTAATCCATGAAGTGGTGGAGGTCATTCACTTGGCTAGCATGCCTTTCATGCAGAGTGATGGCCTCAAACATGAGAACCAAAACCATAAGTGCCTTGCACATTCGGCAGTGGTAGTGATACATCATAACGTGATGTCCTTACGCCCTAAATGGGAACAAATTTTTGATCGTACCACTTCCCCAAACTTGCATGCCAATGCTCTTGATGCCAAGTCAATGGGTAGTAGCATAGCATGATCTAGAAGCCTTGCTTCATGGGAAACTGGCAAAGCACATTGCTTTGCATAACCAACAACATAAATAACGTTTTCATGAAAAAACAAACAAAACATAAATTTGGCTAACCTGGTTGTCCTGCTGTAAGCAATTGTCTTGAGATGTCAAGGAAAAATCGCTCAATTGCAGCTCATAGCTCTATCCGTTGCACGAGAGAGAATTATTGTGTGCATCATATACACCCTTATATATCATATACGCCCGTCTAGTATGTAATGAAATAACTTGCAATCATATTGCCAATTCCCCCGCCTAGGTTGTATGCTCATAGCATAGTCCAATTGCAAGAATCTTCAAGGCAAGATGCCCAAAACATTTGTAGTGAAAAAATGTTGGTATTGACGTACAAAGATCATGGCAAACCAGAATTGGCCTTATCAAGCAATTTCAAATTGAAATTGGCTAGTGCCGCGTGGCAAGTATCTTCGCCTGCTGTTGCTGAAAGCAATGATAAGAAGTCGGCCATGCCGAGCTCTGTGCACCCTTCATAAAGGCGAGCAACAGGGTGTGTCGATCGCCTTGAGATTCCATGTGTATCAAACTTGAACTGCTATTGATCCATCCAGCGGATCACGGCTGCATGTACTCAAGCCATGCTTGAGTCATGTTGGTAGGTGAAGCATTAGTTCGATGCCAACAGAAGCCGTGCTTGTGTTGGGATTGCCTAAAGTGCACTCCTATCGATTGCATGCGAGCCTTGCTTGTTGAAAATATTATGTAAATTTCAAAGTAACAATACAACATGCACATGATAGGCATAATGCAGTCGCATGTGCAAGTGATGATCCTTCATGCTAGCAAATTTATGGAAATGAATGGAGATTGATCACTTGTACAACAGCCTTGCTGGGACAAGAATCACTCATCATGTGCAAACAAATTGGCCTAACAACTTCAAAAACAAATGCATACCTCATTACTGACTGATGCCGACTTAGCTTGCTAGCCACATGGCCATGATGAGTATTTTCAGAAATTCCATGCAAAGCCAATCTCGGCATGGCCATACTCATGGTCGGCCATGTAAATTGTAGAATTTCCACCCAACTGGCCTTGCTGAGGGTAGTCGCGAGAACATTACATATCTATCGTCAGGTACTACAAAACCTTCACAATGCTGCACTCGCGATTGTTGCTCAAGTCAACAAGGCCGAGCTTAGATCCTTGTTTTTGTAAACCACACCATTCCAAAGGCTTCAACATCACTTGTGTCTGTGACTCAAACCCTGGAAATCTGGTTCGTTGAGGTTACAAAACCCCAAGGGCTTTGCATTGATGCGCAGCTAATTCCCTTATGGCTATGGTGCCCGGGTGAAGGGCGCCTTCTTGTGAACTCCGTGGGCAACAACCCTTACCTTAGTGTCAAAAAAATGTATTGCCCTAAGGCCCATGGCCTTTGGGCGCCTGTGTATGAAAAGCCAAGTTCACAGTCGGCTATGGTGCACAGAGAGTAGCCGCGAGAGAGAACAAGGCCACCCCCGAACTCTGTGGTGCTCAGCTTGCAGCATGCCAGGGTCGAGTTATACTCCCCTTGGCCACGCGATCCTGTAGCGTTCCTTTACACCCGCTTTGGCGAAGGTCGGACCGTTTTCCCTCCCCGGCTTAAGGGCGCCTACACACGGTTCCTTCTTTGTCCTCGACTCCCTCTCTGCTAAGCGGCCATGCCCGCCTCCCAATCTCGCCCTTAGGTTGCATGAACATGCATACAATGGAGGTCCACGACCCACTTTGCCTAGAATAGACCGGAGCTCTGATACCAGTGTAAGACAAGGGAACTAGGGTCCTCAGAGTCCACCACCCAACCACCCATTATATAGGCTAGCCCCTGGCCCTTTGCCCTAGTTGGACTACCTGTTCCACACCGCCTAGCCCAGCCCTTGTCTTGTCTAGTCCGGCCTTGCTAGTGTCCTGACAAGGTTCTTGCATACATAAAGGACATCCAGGTTTGTTAGAGGTTGCAGTGTTTAGCATCAACACAGATTTTAGTGTCAGTACTTGATGCGCATATGCATTGTTTTGGTACTTTTGATAGTGCTTGAGCTCTTTTGAGAGCGGTTTTACTCCCCGTAGGGATTTGTTTACAGCTTGCACATTTTGTTTGGTGCATGTTTAAGCGCATATACTACACCTTGCAGTATTGTTGATAGTGGATGTACGTTGAGTTGAGGAAACTGCCATATGTACTTTTTGTGGAGCCGATTTGGCTTGTCTAGCAGTCCCGACCGTTTCTTGGACTTGGTTCGGAGGCCCTTTCTGAGACTGGGCCGGTTTCTTGCCTGCATAAACTTTTGTGAGGGTCGATAGCGTGAGGTTTTCTTGAGCTGGGGGATTCTCAAATGTTGAGATCCTTTCGGTGATACAAGTTGTTGGAGTACCCCTTTTTCGTGGCCTCGCCATAGGACATGTTTAGAGAGAGCTAGGTGCATTTGACGCCGTGTTGGCAGTCTTGGGTCAGCTTTTGAATTTTTTATGCACAGTTAGTGGTTGATGCACTTGCCTTATGCTCTGAGAGCATTATTTTTTATGTGTTACTGATCTCTTGTGACCGTTTTGGATTGAGATTCTGTCAGTTTTTTTGGGAAAACTCTGCCGAATTTTTCCCAGAATTACCAGTGTTTATCGCCATATTATCTTTAGCTTGCAGCCATGTCATCTAGCGGTGAAAAAGATATTTACAATACCTAGAAATTTGATGGGACAACTTTTGCTATCTGGAAAGAGCAGATTCAAGATGTTCTTATACAAAAAGGCCAGTTGGATCCTATCATGGAGCGCCCAGAGGGCGAGTATACAAATGTTGAGTGGGAAAGACTTGATGCTAAGGCCAAATCTAACCTCCGTTTGCATTTGGCCGAATCTGTGTACTTTACTATAGTTGGAGAAAGGACTACTAGAGATGTATGGGATAAGTTGTGTTCCAGTTATGAGAATAAAAGTGTCGCTAATAAGGTTTTCTTGATGAGGAAGCTGTTTGACCTTCATATGAAGGAAGAGGGCACTTTCTACTCACATTAATGAGTTCAATATCATTTTCACTCAGTTGACCACTCAAGGTTTGGTCTTCGATGAGGAAATCAAATGTATCTTCTTGCTATGTAGCTTACCCTCGTCTTGGGATACGTTCTGTATTGCGATTAGCAACTCAGCACCTGGTACCAGCCTAGTGTACAATGATGTCCTTGTGAGTCTGTTTACCGAAGAGATTTGCAGGAAATCTCTCGAAGGCAAGAAGGATGGTGATGTGTATGTTGCTAGTGATATACAAAGGGGTCGCACTCAAAGTCATGCCAAAAGCAAGGAACATGGGGGCTCACGCAGTAAGTCTCGGGGTTTTATGCATAATGTCGAGTGCTATCACTGCCATAAAAAAGGGCATGTGAAGAAGGATTGCACGAAATGGCAGCAAAGCAATAAGGATAAACAATCCAGTGACACTTCTAAGTCTGATGATTCAAACAAGGGCAAAGCAAAGTTAGAGGAGATCAATGTGCTAGAGTCTTCAAATGCTCCTATTGTAGAGACTCTTCTAGCGGTTGTTATGCCACTTACCTCTGACGTATTGGTCTTCATAGCAGATCTACCTGTTGAGGCTCTTGTTACAGAAGATGCACAGTATGCACAAAATTGGATAGTAGATTTTGGTGCGAGTTTCCATGTGACACCACATAGAGAGTGGTTCTCTACTTATTCTCACTCTTGTGGCAAAGTGAGACTTGGTGATGTTAGGAAATATGATGTAGCTAAATAAATATTTGAGTAGATTACTTAATGGAGAGAGATAGATTTCACACACACGAGATTATAGAGTAGAGAGAGAGGAGAGAGTACACACGATATACGTGGTTCACCCAATGTGGGCTACGTCCACGGGAAAGCAGCCACTCAATAGCTTTAGTACTTCAAAAAAAGAAGTAGTTTACAAAGGGATTATACGCTTAATAGAGCTCCCGCCTTGCTTCACTCTCACCACCTCACACTCACCTTGTTGCATCAAATTCACATTATGAAATGTGAGTAGAAATGGACTCCTTTTATAGGCCAAAAGGGTTGCCCTCTCTCATGAGAGGCACACATGTGTAGCCGCCCTTTTGTAGATAAGTCCAAATCGGACCCTCCAATCTGCCCATGTGTGGCCGCCCTTGAGAAAACAAGTCCACTTTTGAATTCAGCCACCGGCCATCGGCTATTGACTTCCGACTACCGGCCCACTAGCCATTGACTACCGGACACCGGCCAACCGATCGGTCGTTTTCCGACCACTTTCCAGCCGCCGTCCGGCCATAATATTCAAGCGAAAAGGAATATTCCAGTGAAGGGGGGAAAAAAAAACGTCTCAGGGAAGTTGCCCCTGATTTTTGGCCGTGAAAATTTTGGTTTCCGGCGAGTGATTTTCCTTCACGCACGATAGCTTCTCCTCATAATGGGGGCCTTACAAATGTGCGCTTTTACCATAGAAAATTACAAGGGGTAAATCAGGCTCCATACTTAACAGGTGATTCTTATGACCTAGACATTGAGGGTGTCAAAAACGTCAAATTGCATCTAAGAAATGGCACGCACTTTACTTTATGTAATGTCAGACATGTGCCCAAGTTGACTAAAAGCTTGATTTCTGTTGGTCAGCTTGATGATTTGGCCTACAACACCGCATTTGGCAATGGTTCGTGGATAGTACGCAAAGGTGATCTTGTTGTACTCAGAGGTCAAAAGCATGGTACCTTGTATTCCATGCATGTATTAGATGTTGGTCATGATTACATATCTATAGCCGAGCTGTCGTCTACTGAGTTGTGGCATTCTCGGCTAGGTCATATTAGCCAAAAAGGAATGAGAACTCCGACTCGTTTTGGCTACTTACATGTCTTGTCTTATGTTGACTTTCCTGTTTGTGAGCACTGCATCTATTGCAAACCGACTAGGTCCGTTCACTTACCATTTGAAGGAGTATGAGCGGAAGTGCGACCCGAGAGAGAGTGCGAGAAGAAGAGCACGACGATATGGTGAACTCGCTCTATTGTAATGTGTAGAGCATAGTGAGTTCTTATTAGGTTTCTACAAAAGAATATGTGTACATACCTGGCGGCCCGCCCACTTACCTGGGCAACCACATTGGGCTTTATACCCCAACAACCTCCCACTTAAAGTCCAATGTGGTACTTTAAGTGTGAGAGAAGCTACTATACAAGCTAATATACAACAGATGTAGAGAAGTGATGTACTACCCTACACCTAACTGCTTGCGAAAATGCGCAAAGCTCTCTGAGGGAAGTCCTTTTGTAAATAGATCAGCAGGATTTTCTGTGGTGTGAACTTTGACAAGCTGAAGTTGCTTATCCTCGAGCATTTCCCTGATGAAATGATACTTCACATCCACATGCTTTGTCTTTGAGTGATAAACTGGATTGTGAGCCAATTGTATAGCACTTTGACTATCACAATATAACACAGGCATCTCTTCTTTGATTCCCAAATCTGTTACTAGTCGATTAAGCCAAATTGATTCTTTGCATGCCTCTGATGCTGCAACATATTCAGCCTCTGTAGTAGACTGAGTAACACAATCTTGTAATCTAGAACGCCATGATACTGCTCCACCAGCCAATGTAAAGACATC
The DNA here is from genome assembly GCF_014529385.1 of Adiantum capillus-veneris. Classification (NCBI taxonomy): domain Eukaryota; kingdom Viridiplantae; phylum Streptophyta; class Polypodiopsida; order Polypodiales; family Pteridaceae; genus Adiantum; species Adiantum capillus-veneris. The sequence goes on along the minus strand of NC_140947.1, from coordinate 94,330,206 downwards.
CCATGACGTAGACCTTCGGTTGTCTAAGTCACCTGCATAATCTGAGTCTGTAAAACCCTTTACACTTAGCTCCTGACTCCCATAGCATATACACATACTCTTTGTAGCTTTCAGGTATCTCAATATTCCTTTCACTGCCTCCCAATGTTTCTTGCCTGGGTTTGACATGTATCGACTTACTACTCCCACTGCAAATGCAATGTTTGGGCGAGTAGCAATCATTGCATACATCAAACTACCCACTACAGACGCATATGGAATCTTATCCATTTCAGCCTGTTCTTCCTCAGACACAGGACAATCTTGTTTGCTAAGTTTCACATATGGTGGCAATGGAACACTCAGTGCCTTTCCCTTCTCCATATTGAAACGTTGCAAAACCTTGTCAATATACTCTGTTTGAGATAACCAAATCAACTTCTTTGATCTGTCTCTCTCAATGCGCATACCAAGTATATGACTTGCCTCACCCATGTCTTTCATGTCAAACGATTTTGCCATCTTTGACTTCAAAGCTGAAATTTCTTCCAAGTGCTTGCCAACAATCAACATGTCATCCACATACAAAATAAGGATCAGCCAACTACCATCCTTAGCCTTCTTTGTATATAGACAGTGATCGAACTCACTACGTTTGTAGCCTTGAGAAAGCATAAACTTGTGGAATTTATGGTACCATGCCCTCGGTGATTGTTTTAAGCCATAAAGACTCTTTAACAATTGGCATACCCAATCTTCCTTGCCTTTCTCAACAAACCCTTATGGCTGCTGCATGTAAATTTCCACATCTAAATCACCATGCAAGAACGCTGTCTTGACATCCATTTGGTGCAACACCAAATCTAATATGGCAACCAATGCAAGAAAGCATCTCAATGTAGTCATCTTGACCACCGGAGAGAAGACTTCCTCAAAGTCAATGCCTTGTTCTTGCTTAAAGCCCTTGGCAACAAGCCTTGCTTTGTACTTTGGCTGACTATCATGAGCGGTGATCTTATACCTGTAAACCCATTTACAAGGTAGAGCCTTTTTGCCCTGTGGTAATTTAACTAGCTTCCATGTCTTGTTTTTATGCAGAGCTGTCATCTCTGACAGCATGGCCAATTGCCAATTCCCCGAGTCCTTCATTTGCACTGCTTCCTTGTAACATGAAGGCTCATTGCAATCAATCAACATGACATAGTTCATAGATGGAACAAACCTATCAGGAGGTCGCGTGACACGTCCAGATCTACGCACAATAGGTGGCTCAGGCTCAACCACAACCTGTGGTTCCACTCTATTCTGTCCTTGCTCCTCTTGAGCCCTGACATTTTGTCTTGCACATGCAGGTCCATCTTCTTGGAAGACAACTCTTCTAATCTCCTCAACCCTCTCTGGTTTAGAATGATATTTGGATTCATTAAAGTGAACATCATTGCTACGGACAACCTTTCTGGATTCGGGATCCCAAAGTCTGTACCCCATCTCACCAGAATTACCATAGCCTAGAAAGATGCACTTTCTACTCTTTGGCTCAAGTTTGTTCCTAAATTCCTTTGGAACGTGAGTATATGCCTCACAGCCAAAGACTCTGAGATGCTTGTATGAGGGCATTTTGCCTGATCATACCATCTCTGGCACTGAATCCTTCTGCAAAACCTTGCTAGGAGATCTATTTACAAGATGAACAGTTGTTGATACAGCTTCAGCCCAAAACCCATTTGGCAGTTGTGCATTAGACAACATACTTCTGACCTTCTCTTGTATGGTCCTATTCATCCTCTCAGCAACACCATTTTGAGGAGGATTGTAAGGAGCAGTAAGTTCACGTTTTATACCTTTTGACTCGCAAAAGTCCTGAAAGGCCTTTGAAACATACTCTCCACCATTGTCAGTGCGTAAGCATTTAAGCTTCTTGCCACTCTGATTCTCGACAAGTGTCACAAACGTTTTGAAAACACTAAACGCTTCATCCTTGTGCTTGAGAAAGTAAACCCATACTTTCCTCGAGTAATCATCTATAAATGTCATAAAGTAAGAAGCTCCCCCTAGAGATAGGTTAGGCATAGGTCCACACAAATCACTATGAACAAGTGCCAACTGTGTATCTCTTCTACTGCTTCTATGCTTATGTGGCTGCTGTGTTTGCTTACCATACAGACAATGTTCACAGAATTCAAAATCATTAAATGAAAAGCCAGGCAAATAACCAGAACGAGACAAGATTTCCATTCCCTTCTTGGACATATGTCCTAACCGGCTATGCCACAAAGAAACGTTCGGCTGCTCGGTTACATTGATTACATTTTTAGAGACATTTGATACATAAATCATGTAAAGTCCTCCAGACTTTACTCCATGTGCTACTGTCATAGAACCCTTGGATATCTTCCACATGTTCTGTCCAAAAGTGGTGACGTAGCCAGCATCATCAAGTAAACCTGTGCTGATCAAGCTCTTTGTAATTGCGGGAACATGTCTCACATTCTTCAGCGTGAAAGAAGAGCCATTCTGAAACTTCAATTGAACATCTCCAACACCTAAGATCTCACATGTCTGCCCATTGCTTAGCCGAACATGATCTTTAGTGGTCACATAAGAGGTAAACCACTCCTTGTTTGGAGACACATGAAGTGATGCCCCTGAGTCTATAATCCAGTCACTCAATGCATTTCCATCAGATGCTGTAAGAAGAGCTGAGTCCATTGTATTCTTCAAGAAGTAGATGTCTCCTGACACTAGACTGTCATCCTCTGGAACAGTGTTTGTCACATTTACTTCTTGAATCTTAACTGAGGACTTGTTCTTCTCACCATGGTCTTCAGCTTTCCCTTTGCCTTTTTATGCTTTCCATTCTCTGCAGTCTCTTTTCATGTGACCCTTCTTGCCACAATGGTAGCATTCTATGTCACTCTTCCCTTTAGCACTGCGGGACTTGCTACGAGATTGATTCCTCTTTCCACCTTTGTACTTTTCTTTGGTCCTTCCCCTGACAACTAAGGCTGTTCCTTTGCCTTTGTCCATTGTCTTTCTATTGGTTTCTTTAGTAAGCAGACTTCCTTCTACACCTGCTATGTTCAAACCATCTGGAGGTGCAGAATTACTCAAAGCTGTGTGAAAAGTGTCCCAACTTTCCGGCAATGTGATCAACATGAACATAGCTCTAACAGGTTCATCAAACTTGACACCTTGAGCTGACAACTGACTATAGATTGTGTTGAATTCATTCAGATAATTAGACATAGGTGTCCCTTCTTTCATCTTCAAGTCAACAAGCTTCTTAAGCCTGTATACCTGTGAAGCTGCACTCTACTTCTCATAAAGATCACTTAGCTTTAACCATGCTTGATAAGCCAACATCTCGTCTGCTACATTGAAGTAAACGCTTTCTGCCAAAGTCAGCATAATGGTAGAAAGTGCCAATTCATCCATTTCGCTCCATTCATCTTCGTCCATATCTTCTGGTTTTATCCCCTTGAGCTTTATAGGTTTTATCTGCTTCTTTTGTACCAACACGTGCCAAATTTGCTGCTTCCACAATGGAAAATTGGTTCCATCCAGCTTCTTGATATTGTAAAGAGCAGTGTCCTGTGATCCAGCCATAGCTACGCTTCATAGTAGTTTACTTTCCTGGGAAAAATTCGTTAGAGTTTCCCCTGTAAACTGACCTCTGAACCAATATCAACCTGTCAAATGAACCAAGAAAGCTTCAGATTCTGCATAAATTTCAGCAAAGTCTCCTTTGTAAAATGGCTCTGGTGTACTCAAAAACAGACCAAAAAACAACTCAAAAACACTGTCTCTCTGACACTGTAAGCTGTGGGTAAACCTGTCCTGCACCTGTACTGTCTCTGACTGTCCTGTCACTGTCCTGTAAGCATAGACTGCGACAATGCCTCAACGGCAGTAAAGCAAAGATGCAATCCCAACTGTCTAACTCATAGTCAATACATCCTAGCTGCCTATCTAAGGGTGCTCGAGGGATCGCTCCAAGACCTGTATCACCGAAAGGATCTCAACATTCGAGAATCCCCCAGCTCAATAAAACCTCACTCGAACCTCAACAAAGGCTGCAGTAAATCTGACAGTACATAGACTTCCCACAAAGTCATACATCCACAAATTTCCCATTGTATGTTGTAACCGCTGCGGCAGTTGTTTGCTGCGTGACTCACAGCCAGCAAACCCTCAACAGACATACATCATCTCTGACAATACATCCCATGTGGAAGTACGTGCAATGTCAGGATGAAATCTGGAATATCAAGCAGCAAACACAAGCTACTTGATGAACTAGTGGATGTCGCCTACAGTCTGTGTGTAGATGCGCCCGTGTCGTATGTGACACGCCTCCAAGAATTGTGAGCCGTCCTTCGATGTGTAGACAGCCACAAATCAACACTCTGGGAGTGTCGATATCCTTAGCACCTGCAGTCGTAGGTCGAAAACCCAAATTTGCAGAGTCGGATCTGCACCCGTTGAGACCACGTAGTCGAAAATGGCCTGTGCAGACCTTTGTCGAAGCCGAACGGTGGCCGAGATGACCTCAAAATGATTTGGGGTCGTGTCTTCGCCTGTCGAATTTCACTCCAATCTGAGCTGGTGACTCTAGCCTCCTGCAGTGCTGCCCCGAGCCTCGATCTGAGCTCTGATACCAGTTGAAGGAGTACGAGCGGAAGTGCGACGCGAGAGAGAGTGCGAGAAGAAGAGCACGACGATATGGTGAACTCGCTCTACTGTAATGTGTAGAGCATAGTGAGTTCTTATTAGGTTTTTAGAAAAGAATATGTGTACATACCTGGCGGCCCGCCCACTTACCTGGGCGACCACATTGGGCTTTATACCCCAACACCATTGGGTCAAAAGCGAGCTGAACCTCTAGATTTAGTACATAGTGATGTTTGTGGTCCTATGTCAACCAAATCTCTAGGGGGGGTAGCTATTTTGTGACATTCATAGATGACTCTACTCGAAAGGTGTGGGCATATCCTTTGAAACATAAGGATCAAGTTCTTCCTGTGTTCCAAAAATTCTTAGCACTCATTGAGAATCAGTATGTTAAGAAACTCAAGAGGTTGCGGACTGGCAACGGTGGAGAGTATGTCTCCAAGGAGTTTGACAATTTCTATGCTAAAAGGGGGATTAAAAGGCAGTTTACTGCACCATCTACACCAACCCATAATGGAGTTGTTGGGCGCATGAATCGTATGATTCAGGAAAGAGTCACTGCCATGCTTTCTAGGGAAAATCTCACACAAGGCTTTTGGGCAGAAGCCGTCTTGACCGCAGTGCACATTATAAATCGTTCGCCTAGTACACCATTGAACTATGAGATTCCAGAAGAGTTATGGTCTAAATGTAAGCCCCACTATAACCATCTACGTGTTTTTGGTTGTGAAGCTTATGCTCACATGCCTAAACAACTTTGACAGAAGTTAGAGCCAAAGTCACACAAATGTATTTCATTGGATATGGTGCAGATGGGGAGATGGGATATCATCTCTCGCACCTGGAATCTCATCGAGTCATCCGTAGTTCAAATGTGATCTTCAATGAGTCAAAGATGCATAAACAACCTATCAAGGAAATGGAGATTCGGAGAGTCACTTTTGAGGTGTTGCCTCAGAGACAGTAAAATCAACTCACCAGGCTAGTGATGTACCTTCCACTAGTAATGCTCCAGAGGAAGCAGATAGCAATGGTCAAGGAGTGAGACGGTCTACTAGAGTCTCTCGTCCACCTGCGCATTTCAAGCCAGGTCTTGATTACATCATGTTGACTGATTGCGATGAGCCAAGCTGCTACCAAGAAGCCATGATGACGGATGATGTGGTGAAGTGGAAGGAGGCTATGGAATTTGAGTATAACTCGATTCTGGCTAATGACACTTGGGACTTGGTAGAACTGCCAAATGATGAAAAAGCTTTACCTTGCAAATGGGTCTACAAGAAGAAATTTACCTCAGGTGATCCAAATCCAAAGTACAAGGATAGACTTGTAGCCAAAGGGTTCAAACAGCAAAAGGGAGTCGATTTTGATGAAATCTTCTTGCCTGTGGCATCAAGATGACAACGCTTGGAACCGTACTTGGTCTTGTAGCGATTGAGGACATGGAACTTGTCCAAATGGATGTGAAGACAACATTTCTTCACGGGGATCTCGATGAGGATGTTTAGCATGAAGGGTTTGTTCAAGAGAACGCATCTCATGAGGAGCTAGTATGTAAGCTCAAAAAGGAACTTTATGGCTTAAAACAGGGTTCAAGGCAGCGGTATCATAAATTTGATGCATGTATGAGGTCTCAAGGATATAAAAGGAGTGAAGAGGATCACTGCTTGTACACAAGAAAGCTAGACGATGGCTCGATGATCATTCTAGTTCTGTATGTTGATGACATGCTTATAGCTGGGAAATCCATTGCGAAACTTGCCAACTTGAAGAAAACACTTAGCAATAATTTTGCAATGAAAGATTTGGGGGATGCTACACACTTTCTTGGCATGCGAATCAAAAGAGATTGCAAATGTCATATTCTTGAGTTATCTCAGGAAACATACATTGAGAAAGTTTTGCAGCGTTTCAATATGCAGGGGGGAAAAGCATTGAGTACCCCAATGTAGGCATTCTTGAAACTCAGCAAGGAAGATGCACCCAAATCTGATGCTAAGAGAGCAGAAATTGCTAAGGTACCATATTCTTCGGTAGTGGGTAGTCTCATGTATGCTATGGTAGCCACAAGGCTAGACATTGCTTTTGCAGTGGGAGTGGTGGGCCGATATATGGAAAATCTTGGCAGCAAGCATTGGGAAGCAGTGAAGCACATTCTTAGGTACCTCAAAGGTACGGTTTGCAGGTGTTTACGCTTCGGGAACAGTGACGCATCCATCGCGGGTTATGTGAATGCAGACTATGCGAGTTGTGTCGACAATAGGAGATCGACATTTGGCTATGTCTTCATATTTGCTGGAGGAGCAGTATCTTGGAAGTCATGTCTTCAAAATTATAAGTCGTCTTCCAATACAAAAGCAGAGTACGTTGCATTGTCAGATTCAAGTAAAGAGGCTGTATGGTTATCTCGCTTGGTCAAAAATCTTGGCATTGATGAGACTCCATTGATTTATTGTGATAGTCAGAGTGCTCTTGCATTGGCAAGGAATCCCGTGTTTCACTCCAAATCAAAACACATTGAAGTCAGGTATCATCTCTCGAGAGATTTCTTGGCCAAAAAGCTCATTGATTTGGTCAAGGTACACACTGACCACAACCCAACAGAAGCTTTGACGAAAGGCTTAGCTTTGGAGCGGTTTACACATTGCAGCGAGTTGATGGGTATAGGTTGAAGCCACTAGATTTCTTTACGGTTGTATATACCAGGTCACTTGGGCTGCATTGGCCTTCCAGTGGGAGTTTGTTGGGATTCAGGCCAACTGGCCGGACATCCCACTTACTACTAACCCATCTACTAACTTAACCATTATACACTCATTCTTTAATACACAAAAGAATAAGGAGCTGCAACAGGATTACATTGCTGTGCGCTCCACCCAAAGCAGCTCTCTCTCTCTCTCTCTCTCTCTCTCTCTCTCTCTCTCTCTCTCTCTCTCTCTCTCTCTCTCTCTCTCGCACTTGCACTCACACACGCTTCCCGTGGCACCTTCACTTTAACCGTAGCACCAAAGGTGCCATCGTAGGTAAGGAAAGAGATGCTCTTTCCTCCCTCTTTGAACTTCTTGAGCTTGGATGACCTCTTCCACGCGGCATAGGGTTTCCTATGGGCTCTTCTTTTTGATGGTTCAAAAGTTGCACCATTGCTTTCTTCAGAAGATGAAGAATTTGAGAAGATGGAGAAGAGGGTGACCTCTTTCTTGCCTTTTTCTTCCTTGTCGGCACAATCACTTTCTTCATAAGAGGAAGAGGATGAAGAAGAGGGTGACCTCTTTCTCGCCTTTTTCTTCTCTTGCTTTTTGTCATCCCTCTTTGGAAATTATGGTGTGGAGAAGTGTGCGATGGTCTTCTCCGTTTAGGAGGTGATGGAGAGCGTTTAGTCCGCCGTCTTCGTGGAGCCATCTTCGCCGAGGTGGCAGGAGGCTCACTTCTTTCTCGTTCCTTTTGTGGGGGCTCTTGAGTTCTCTGTTGAGAAGGAGATGCGTCATCAAGAAGCAAATTTTTGAGCCCTTCACATGGATCTTGTTCTTCTTCTCGAATGGGAGAGAGGCCTCTTTTGGGAGTCTCACAAGGAGGCTTCCTAGGTACTCTCTCGTCATGGTGGGGTGCTCGGAGAATCCCATGAGCACGAAGCTGCCGTTGCACTTCACTTTGGAGGGATGGATTGCCCATGGCTTGTTGCAGCCTAGAAACAAGGTAGTTAACAAGCATAGGGGCATCATTAGTAGCCTACTCATTAGCAAAATCAAAGGTATCAACATTAATTCCACTCTCTTTACTATTGTCAACCATTCTGACAATTTTTTAGGTGTAAACTTTTTTTAGGTGTACTTTGGCACTTCAAGCCCTAGTTGCTACTCCTCTTTACCCCTTTAGAAAAGCACTCAAGCTACTGTACCCGTGGCTCGAATACCATAAATTGCAAGGAATAGAAGAGAGGGTCGTTCAACACCAAAACAACACTGGCTCCTATCAAGCTTCTAATATCTCAATAGTGGAGTCGTAGGCAAGCCCCGTAGGACTCCACTATTAAGGCCATAGCTCTCGACGAAGATGCCTCGTTATCTGTATGAAGGCAGGCGCACTCCAAGGCTGAAAAATCCCTATTCTACTTACTCAATTGCAATTAATAGTACCAACCATTTACACCTAGCTTGAGGACCTCCCTTCTTGAGCAAAGAAAAGAGAAACCTTGTGCTTTGATACCAATGTAACATTTAATGGCCTAGTAACTTGTGTGTAGCGAAAAATAGCATGAACATAGTGAGCATTTCATTAGAATAGATTCCTAATGAGCATAACAAGAGTGCTTGGGTGGAGAGAGCAACAAAAAGCATAACATAGCTTAGTAATTAGCATGGTAGAGGAGATGAGCATGCATTGAAGCTTGGCTCTTGGTTGGATTTGCATCACAAAGCCAAGAGTTGTTGGTGTAGGCCTCCCTTCTCACAAGCTTGGAGTAGGTGATAAGCTTTTCATTAAAACTTGAGAAGGAAAGAGAGAGTCTTCTTGCTTCACACATGAGCTAGTGTGAGTGTGTGTGGAATAATGACGACAAATTCAACCCCCTCTCTCTCTTGGTCGACCCCTCTTCCATTTTACTCATGCAGGCACCCCATTGGCCCATGCCAGGCTCAACCAATGAAAATTGAGAGGCATAAGTGATAGCCTTCCAACATGTGTCCCCCTTTCCCCTTTTGTGAGAGCTTAAGGTAATTATTTAATGCAACTAAACTCTCATTGGACCCCTTTGTCTCCTGGCCAATAGCAATCAGGCAAGCCATTGGGCTGTTGGATGCTCATTGGACCCCTTAGGAGATTGTCCAGTAGTCTTCTAGAGAGCTTAATTCTTATTGGTTCTTTTATTAAGTGTTTTTAAATTAATTAAACTAGATTTACTCTAGATTAATTCTCATTGGTCCACCTCCATGGCCATCCAATGGGATTTGAGTAGACCTTGTGGGCATCTGGGCTAGGGAGCTGACATGTGTCCCACATTCCCTTTGTGTAAAGGAAGCTTGTGACTGTGTGTATGTGTTTCTCTCTCATCCCCTGCTCCCAGGGCTTGCCCCCTCCTATGTAGGACTCATTGAAGACTTTTTGTACACACACAAGTATCCAATTTTCCTAATCTTTGACCTTTGGACATAACCTTTGAATTTTGGAACCTTAGCATTTTGGAAGTCTTAATGGGCTGAACCTTAGGGTCTTTAAAGCCCATTGTTGCACATTGCTCTTTTGCAGATGCCCCCCCCTTTGGATCCCTATTTTCCCTCTTGTGGATCCCTAATGTGGCCAGTCTGCTAGCTTAACCAATATTCTAGCTTTTTCTCCCCCCATATTAAATGGTCAGTTTAACATGAGAAAATCATTTAGGAGAATTAGATATTAGTTATTATGACAGTGTTAAAAGTCCTTTGACCTTAGGTAAGCTAGGGCTAAGCTTGAGGTGGGAACCCGGCCCAAGCTTGAGGTGCTTGTCGTGCTTGATGACTAAGGTGCTTTGTCGTGCTTGCTGACTAAGATGCTTGAGGTGCTTGTCGTGCTTGCCGACTAGGGAGCTTGAGGTGCTTGTGGGAATACTACCTGCTTGTCTTGCTTGCCGACTAGGGAGCTTAGGTGCTTGTGGGAACACTACCCAAGCTTGAGGTGCTTTGTCATGCTTGCAGATCAAGGTGCTTGAGGGTAAGGTGTTCAAAAAGTGACATCCAATCCCTACTCAAGAGGGGGCGAGCCCTAAAGCTAGGGGGATGAGAGAAAACACACGCACACGCACACGCACGCACACACACACACACACACACACACACAAGGAAAGCCCAAGCCTCAAGAGGTAGCAAGGATACATGTCAAGCCCCTACCCATGTTGCCCTCATGGTGTGCCTATAGCCTATTGGTTGGCCTCCCAATGGGTCCGATGATAAATTAGCTAATTTGATTAATTGTTTTTGCATTTATCAAGTCCTCTCTCTCAAAGGGGAAAGGGGGAAGCCCCTACCCATGTTGCCCTCATGGTGTGCTTATAGCCTATTGGTTGGCCTCCCAATGGGTCCGATGATAAATTAGCTAATTTGATTAATTGTTTTTGCATTTATCAAGTCCTCTCTCTCAAAGGGGAAAGGGGGACACTTGTCCCAAGGCTACCCTTGTTGCTTGTTATGCATTCTGCATGTGACTGGCCAGGCTTGCAGGGGTCCAATAAGCTTCTTTCATGAGCTAGAAGAGGGGGTCGACCAAAGCAAGAACGGGGCTAGCTTGGGGGGTATACTCTCCCACACACACTCTCATTGTGTGAAGTGCAAAGTCAAGAGCTCCATCTCCTTCTCCAAGCTAGTAGGGAAGTTGAGAGCCTACACCAACACTCTTGGCTATGGAATACAAATCCACCAAGAGCCATGCTTCAATGCTTAAGATTTCCATCTTCTCCATCTTCATTACTATGCTATTATGTATGCTAGCAAGAATAATGATGATAAGCGGAGGAACTACTTCTTTCTCTTATGGAATGTTTCTTCTTTCTCTTCCCTATCCTCATTCCCCGCTAGCTCTTCTCTAATTTTCCTAATTCCGCTACTCTCAAAGTTTATAGGCAATTTCCATTACACTACACAAACTCCAACAACGAGAGGAACAAAGAGATTCTCCTACGAACACTGTGTGTGTGTGTGTGTGTGAGAGAGAGAGAGAGAGAGAGAGAGAGAGAGATTCAGATGCTTCTGTCGATTGGAAGGACCTGGAAAGACATAGAGAGATCGACAAAGAGAGAGCCCATGTGGGCGGCCACGGAACCACACAATCGCTATAGACTCCGCCAGTTGCCCCTCGCCATTTGAATTGCCTTTCACGCGTCCCCCATGGCCTGGACCGCCAGTTTTTGGTAGCCTACACATCAACCTCTCTTTGCCTTTCCTTGATTAAGGAACCCGCATCTTCAACAAACCCCACATCACTTCAAGATTCTAATTTTTAAGCGATTTTTAAAAATCGTCCAAACATACGGGCTTCACTTAAAACAAATCCTAGTTCCCAAAATCCCCCTGGATATTCCTCCCCCCTTCCTCTTTCCACGTCAGCCATCCCCCCCTTGTGCCACGACCCTCCATACACATGAGCATTGCCTTGCCTCCTTCCGCCCCCAACCCCTACTCGGGTGCTGCAGCCACCACAGTGAGCCGCTGAGAGAGAGAGAGAGAGAGAGAGAGAGAGAGAGAGAGAGAGAGAGAGAGAGAGAGAGAGAGAGAGAGAACTCTACTATGTTGCAGGCTCTTTAAGTGAGAGAGATCGCCCTTGAGTTTTTGCTGCAGGCTCAACAAACCGACCTCTAGTGCACATGCAAAGAGAGGGAGAAGTACAACCGTCCACCGCCTTGGAGAGAGAGAGAGAGAGAGAGAGTCTTTGAGAGAGACTCCATGCCGCTTTGCACCCACCCAAAGTCCTTGCGGCACGTGGCTCTTCTCTCTTGCTTCCCTCGTTGCCACCTCCACTTCCATTTCAAGCACCACTGCCATTTCAAGCATCATCTGGAGATTCCCCCTTTTCACAATTCTGAAGAGACTCCCATAAGAAAATGTGCACTCCACTCCACTTGGCTTTGGGTGGGAAAGCAAAAGCCGGCACACACACAGATGTCGCGACACCTCAAAGCAAAAATTATCCCGTTGTGGGCTCTCTCTCTTCCTCGCTCCCCTCTTCGAAGCCCCCCTTACACACATCATTGATACAGGCCGGACTCTTCTGCGTCTCTCTCTCTCTCTCTCTCTCTCTCTCTCTCTCTAGGCCGGAGACTCTCCTCTCTCAAAGACACACACACGCGAAGTTAAACACGCACCCTCACAGCCTGCGCACACACACACACACACACACGGAAAATTCTTCACACGGAGAAAATTTCAGTTACCGGGATAAAGACAACATCAGGTAATGTCAGATCGAACACAAAAAGGGTTTGAACTTTGAAATTGGTCAAGCAGGTGCAAACCTGTAATGGTACAGACAAAGAACTGCTATGTTTTGGATAATGGGTTCAGATCCTTGAGCTCGATTAGTTGAGAAGCTTTAGCAACAAAATTAATTCTTAACAGGGCAAGGAAATCTTGTAAACATGAACTATCTTTTTATCAACACGTTTTGTGGGTTTTGAAGCACAGCTTAATTAAGCTCCATATTCTAGCCTGGATGGATGGAAACATGTCACATTTGTCTGGGCTCATGCACCTTGTTTGGGCTTTGCTTAATTCCACAGTGATTAACACCCGCTTTGCTTTTCTGCAGCTTTAAACAAGCATAGAACAGAATAACAAGCCAAAGCAAGAACACAAATGTCGTCAGCAGCGGCACCCACAGCAAGTGACACACCCAAATCCAGACTTTCAGATTTGGGAGTATCGGCCGGCATCAACATCCTCAGTGCCTTCATCTTTTTGGTTTTGTTTGCAGTTTTGCGTTTTCAGCCTGTCAATGACAGGGTCTATAATCCCAAGTGGTACACCATGGGTGTGAGAGCTTCCAAAAGAGTTGGGAGGTCCTTAACCAGTATTGTAAATCTCAACTGGAAAGTGTATCTGCATTTCCTCAATTGGACACGGGACGCGCTTCATATGCCTGAACCAGAGCTTATTGAACATGCTGGCTTTGACTCTGCCATATTCCTGCGAATTTACATACTTGGGTAAGTGAGATCAACAATGTTACCATATTTTAGCCAGTTTATTCAACTCAGTATGAACTGCAATTTTGATAATAGACCTTTTTTTCAGATGTATAATGCATGCCTTCAGTCTGCCAACAGAAATTAATGTATGCGCCTCATGTGGATGTATCTATGTATGTCTATTCAGGAAGTTGCAATTACAACTCCATGCACAGATGCTTTATGCCTGTAGAATTGAAATTGGAAAAGTTTGCTGATGCTTGTGTAAAGCATTTTGCACCATCAAAGAACATGTGAAATTGTGAATGCACCAATTGCATATGCATAATATGCAAAAAACGTAATCCTTACATGTCTAGATTCCATGGCCGGTAATGGGGCTTTTATGTACGTTTTTCACAGGACAATTTTTTGATATTCTTGTGCTCGTTGGATGGCAGGCTCAAAATATTCATACCTTTGATGTTTATGGGGTTTATAGTTCTTGTTCCTATCAATGCAACAGGCGACAATTTATCAACAAAGGATATTGGTCACATTGATATTGGCTTGTTGTCAGTTACCAATGTGCCTGCAGGATCTCAAAGGTAACCGGTTTTATACTGTGCTAATGCCCTTTCTTGAGTGACTGTAGTAATTACCTGATGCACATGTTAAGGTTCTTTTATATTTGAAAATGCTGACTCTGTTTATGTTGTGTATGAAAGACTATGGGCACATGTGACTATGGCTTATGTCTTCGCTGCATGGGTGTGTGCAATGCTTTACATCGAATACAAAACAGTAACGCTTATGAGACTTAATTTTCACGATGCACAAGATCGAAGACCTGACCAGTTTACGGTATGGGATTTCTTATTCGGGAAAACAAACTTTTGGAGTGCCATGTGTGTCACAAGTCTCACCTGCTCATTACTTTACAGGTACTAGTTAGAAACATTCCTTCAGATCCTGATGAATCCCGGACTCTCCATGTCGAACATTTTTTCCGAGTGAATCATCCAGATTATTATCTGTCACATCAGGTCTTGTTAAATTACTGAAGGTGTTCACAAGTGAAAAGAGCTGCATAGGTGATTGTTGTTTGTTATGCCTTTTTTTTCTTTTTTTGTAGATGGTGCGTAATGCAAACGCACTTGCAAAGCTTGTGAAGAAGAAGGAGTCACTTCAAAATTGGCTAACATACTACCAAAATAAGCTATCGCGAAATCCAGAAGTGCGCCCCAGGACAAAGGTTATTGGAATCTGGTGCTTTTTGCATCATAGTTGTTTTGACGAGATGTAGTGGTTGCTCCTTTAGTTAGGATTAGCTACACATTCTTTGTCTCTGAGCATGCCAGATGTTTTTCAAATGTTTATTTTCTATTGGGTGGTCAATCTGGTGGAACCCCCAACCATGCAAGTGCATAATTCTATCTTATTACATAAGCTGGGAAAGATTTTGATCACAGGCCAGACACAGATGTGGGGCCATGCAAGTGCATAATTCTGTCTTGTTACATACAGGCGAGACACAGATTGTGAATATTTAGGATAATTCAGTGTTTGACTACCATGGGTCTATACCTTGCACTTTCCTTTAAGGGTGAATCTGGGCTTATCCTGGATTCATCTAGGTATATAATTCAGTGTTTGTGAGTTGCACAAGAGGCTGAAAGTCTTGTGGGAGAAAACGCTCAACTGAGGGGATCTTCTTTGCACAAAAAAGGTCTTTGATCATTACTGAAATTATTCATAATCTAGCATGGACACTAGATGTGACATTAGAATAGGATCAACTATAAATTGTAGTGGATTTTGATAGAGAAGCTATAGTGAATTATAGCCATACAAAAATAAAATATAGGTTGAAGGAGACAGCAGCATCACCTATAATATACACTATTATTCATGCCTATGGATACAATGTTTTGAAGTACAGGTATCTCTACTAGGAATGGCATGGCGTAGAAGGGTTTCTCTTATATTATTTTAATCTCGATAATACTGCTCTTGATTACCACAGATGGATCTCATTACATTTTTCTAGCTAACTTTGACTAAAGCATATATAGATAGGGGTGAATAATGGGATTCACTATCCTAGCCACAGCCTTACATCCATGCACTCCAGGTCATTGCTTGATTTGAACAATTCTTGTGCATACAAGTGAACTTGGTCATTTGCATTGGTTTTCTTGTTTGTAATGTTCTATTTTAGAGCTGCTTGCTTGGATGGTGGGTTTCTGTTTCTTTTCATTGTGACTTATCTTGTCATGAAGATGAAAAGGCAGACCGCTTTTTGTAATTCAGGTTTGTTTTGTGCTTCAGATAGGTTTTTGTGGCTTAAGGGGGAGGCAAGTGGATGCTGTGGATTGGTACTCTACTGCAGTAGAGAAATTGTCAATGGAGGTAAGCATCTCTTCATCCATTGTGCAGTAATGTGTAGCATGAAGAAGATGATTTTAATATGGCAGCATCAATTTGCCAAATTTTGTTATGAGGAAGCATACAACACTATTATTATGTTGTTTTTATGATCATTCACGTCCTCTCTATTTGAATATATAGCTTCTTCTCTTAAGGGTTAATGAGCATGAGGATTAAGAGGGTTGACCCTAGACTTGTAATGAGCCACAAAACTGGCTCAGATCAAGATTCTAGTAAATGAGACATAACTTTTGTATATGACATCAAAACCTCATGAAACTTCTTATGTATTGGTTTAAAATATGAAACTAGTTTTCAATTACACAATTTATATGAAAACCTACTGAAAATATGAAACTTACTTTTCTAAAATTAGTAAAGTACACGTAAAACTGCATTTCACTACTTAACTTGGAGGAGTAAAAAATGTCGACTGTCTTTGAATGTAGTTCAAAAGAGCTTGGTACAACGGTCACATACCTAATGAAGGATTTGCCAATGAAGTTTGGGCCTGGTTAACAATTATTTGATTTACTTTTTAAAGAGAGTAGAGAAAAATTGTACGTCTCCACAAACTAGTTGTTGACGATGGCCATGAAAAAACACCTTTAGACCTTCATTTACCTTTGTACTTTGTTTTATTAGCTCATATTGAATGTTCGGCATAATTTCTTGAAAGCATTTTCTATTTAGATAGTTTATGTAGTGTTGGATAATTTTTTACAAAAGTCTCTAAAAGCAATGAAAGTGGCTATTTTTGGAGAGGACTAGTGTTAAATTCTCATGCGGCAATTATTTGAAGGTTAAAAATATCATATCTGATCATTTTGCAAACAGATTTTGAAGGAGCGTGAACGTGTGATGGATGACCCCAAAGCAGTGCTTCCTGTGGCCTTTGTTTCTTTTAAAGGGCGGTGGGGGGCAGCTGTCGCAGCTCAGACCCAACAGACAAAGAATCCAACAGTCTGGTTTACTGATTGGGCGCCTGAGCCCAGTGATGTTTACTGGCCCAATCTAGCCATCCCTTTCGTGGAGCTAACGGTTCGCCGACTTGCAATGGCCATTGCACTATTCTTTTTAGTCTTCTTCTTCATAATTCCAATCAGTTTTGTCCAGTCTCTTGCAAGCATGGATGAACTTTCGAAAAAATTGCCCTTCTTGAAACCCATAGTTAGTTTGTAAGTATTTGACTCTGTTGCTTGTGGACCATTGTCCTCAGTTTAATAATCTTAAGTAAAATGCTCTTTATTGCGAGCCATTGCTCGTTTGCATACGAGTTTGATAAACAAATCTGCCAATCATGGTTTTTAGACTGGTTTGCCTACCAGTTTTATGGCTAACTAAAACCTTATTTTTGCCAGGCCTTTTATTAATTCACTCATTCAAGGCTACTTGCCTGGTCTAGCATTGAAGCTATTTCTTATATTCCTTCCAAGTATTCTCATGCTCATGTCCAAGATTGAAGGATACACCTCTTTGTCTTCATTGGAAAGGCGAGCTGCAGGCAAATATTTCATATTTTTGGTGGTTACGGTATTCTTTGGCAGTATATTTACAGGGTCTGCTTATGAACAGCTCAATTCGATAATTAGGGAGGCTCCTGCAAGGTACATGACTGTATGTTTTGTTTAGTTCATCTGCATACTCAATTTATACAGTTTTGGATTCAATATTGCAGGGTCTATAGCATAGACTCTTCCTTCCCTCAAAAAGCAGCAGATCTTGAAGGGTTGTTTTAACCTATGGTTGTATAGTGTGATCCAGCTTGCTGCTTCAGCGATGTTTTGTAATTGACATCCTGCTTTTATGTAGTACAAAGGGCTACTAGCCCATTGATTCCAGAGAGAGAAGAAGAAGAAGAGAATTTTAACGTCGTTGGAAACTATCCCAAGAGACCTTAAAGATCTAGCCGACGAGGAGTTGAACTCAAGACCTGTTCTTCAAGAGGGGGAAATGGCATAACCAATCTCACTTGGGTGATAGAAAGGTGATACCATTTTCCTCTTTTTATTAGCACACGCATACGCGCACACACACCCACACACACACTCGAGAAGAAGAGAATTTTAACGTCATAGGAAACTATCCCAAGAGACCTTAGAGATATAGCCGACGAGGAGTTGAACTCAAGACGTGTTATTCAAGAGGGAAATGGCATAACCAATCTACCACACTTGGGTGATAAAAAGGCTATACCATTTTCCTCTTTTTATTAGCACACGCACACACACCCACACACACACCCGAGAAGAAGAGAATTTTAACGTCGTAGGAAACCATCCCAAGAGACCTTAAAGACCTAGCCGACGAGGAGTTGAACTCAAGACTTGTTATTCAAGAGGGAAATGGCATAACCAATCTACCAGACTTGGGTTATAGAAAGGTTATACCATTTTCCTCTTTTTACTAAGAAGAGAATTTTAACGTCTTAGGAAACTAATCCAAGAGACCTTAAAGATCTAGCCGACGAGGAGTTGAACTCAAGACCTGTTATTCAAGAGAGAAATGGCATAACCAATTCACCACACTTGGGTGATGGAAAGGTTATACCATTTTTCCTCTTTTTATTAGCACACGCACACCCGAGAAGAAGAGAACTTTAACGTCGTAGGAAACTATCGGAAGAGATCTTAAGGATCTAGCCGACGAGGAGTTGAACTCAAGACCTATTACCTATTATTCAAGAGGGAAATGGCATAACCAATCTACCACACTTGGGTGATAGAAAAGTTATACCATTTTCCTCTTTTTATTAGCACACGCACACTACACACCCACACACACACCCGAGAAGAAGAGAATTTTAACGTCGTAGGAAACTATCCCAAGAGACTCTTAGAGATCTAGCCGACGAGGAGTTGAACTGAAGACCTCTTATTCAAGAGGGAAATGGAATAACCAATCTACCACACTTGGGTGATAGAAAGGTAATACCATTTTCCTCTTTTTATTAAAAAGAGAATTTTAATGTCGTAGGAAACTATTCCAAGAGACCTTAAAGATCTAACTCAAGATTTGTTATTCAAGAGGGAAATGGCATAACCAATCTACCACACTTGGGTGATAGAAAGGTTATACCATTTTCCTCTTTTTATAAACACACGCACACACACCCACACACACACCCACACACACCCGAGAAGAAGAGAATTTTAATGTCGTAGGAAACTGTCATAAACGGGAGCGCATAACAATATAAAATATACTCGGATAAATAAAATTTATCACTTAATATTGAAGCCAGAGGATATAGAGAGAAATAGATAGAGAGAGGGATAGAGAGTAAGAAGATCGACACAGTACTGGGGACCAAAAGATGGGCTGGTCCCCCCCCCGTAATAGTATCTTTATTACTGAGGTGAAGTCTATACAAGCACTTGAACCGAACGTATTACCACGTTCGTTCTAGAATAAGACTTGATGGTTCCTAGAAGCCTTAGCTTCCGATTCCTAGGGCAAAACCCTATTCCAAGGAACTTCCGTTCCTTTTTCCAAATCCTTGAGAACCAAGGTTCTCGCCTCTGGATCTCACCTTCCAGACTCAGGGCATGACAACCCTACAACTCTTTTCTAACTTTGTTTCCAGAGTCCTCTTCCTGCAGATTAACTCCGCTTTCCTGGACACGAAGTCCTTCCCTTGGGAATTTTAACTTCTGGATTACATCTCGAGAGTCTACCTCTCTTCGATCCGTGGATCTTCTTCCCAAACTTGGGTACGAAACCCTTGGGCTGATCTGGCTCTAGTTCCTCAGAGCGCTTTTCTCGTGCAGAGGCTCCTGCCTTCCTCTGCTCCTACTCCCTCACGAAGAGGAAGTACACCTGCAATCAAATACTCAGAGATCATAACATGAAAATCGTTACCTTCAAAGTCTCGATGCTCGAAACGCAACTCGGTTCTCGAAAAACAATCCCCCGGAAGAGATCTCTACATAGAAAATCCTCTCTTCCAATCTTACACACAGAAGAGGTGTGTTCTTGGGTTCCTTCTCGTAAATCAGCCCAGTCTGCAACGTTTATGGGCTGAAAACAGAGAAAAACAGCAACTTCTCGCGATGGAAACACGCTCCGTAGGCACTTCTTCGCGGGCACTTCTTCGCGAGGGAACTCGCGCACTGGGTCTTGGCGACATCTCGTACACTTGAGGCAGCCATGGGCATCACCGGCAACGTCTTCTTTACGGCTGAAATCTGCAGCAGCGTCTCCTCCTTGCAAAGATTGGTCTTCCCTCTGAGTGAGGGCATGTGATACTTTTATAGCTCCTAGCCACAAGCACGAATAGCTGCTTGCGCGTAGAGATCGCAGCCGGTTTTTTTTTTTTTTAATTTTTAATTTCAATTTTTTTTTTTTGTTTTGTTTTTTTTTCGCTGCTCTGCCAGAAAAAGAGAGAGAAAACACTGGCTGATCTGTTGCCTTATTTATCAGATGGCTGCCCACTTATTAAGTGGGCGGTTGGTCACCTTTAAAAATGGTATGAATCTGTCCAAAAACTCAATAAAACCTTATAAGTTAAAAACAATGCTCTCACAGCACTTCCCAGGCGTCCCTGGATGCAATCACATACACAGTTGTAATGCAGACATAGACTTCCTCGCGAGAAAGCATCTGCTTTCTCGAAAGGCAATCCCGCTTTCTCAAAAAGCATCTGTTTTTCCTCAAAGTTTCCTCTGAACCCATCTTCATTCAAGTGCTTGCTTTTTCCTTGTGCACAATTTTAACACAGTTCGGAATTTCCTCCCGACTATGGATATTCCCTTTCTGATGCACCCGTCACCCCCACCTTGTGACGCATCAGGAATACCCATCACCTTGTCCTTTCCTACCGAACTTACGGTACAATCTCCTTCACAATGCTCTACCGAACTTACGGTACAATCTCCTTCACTTGCGCGAAACCAATTCCCCTGCTGGAACTCGCTTGCACTGTCGTATACCCTCTGATTCCTGTCCAAAAACAGTAAATTCAGCACGCTGTATTTACTGGTTTTTGCCCTGTTTTCAGCCCCAAACAGTCCCCTAACTGTCCTCTGCTAGTGGGGCACGATTCCCAATGGTCCTGGCGTCCGTATGGCTGAAAAACAGTGAATTTACAGCGCATACTCAGCGCTGATTTTGCACGTGTACGGTGAGGTTATGACCCTCACCAGTGCCTGCTTTGGAGCAGCAGTTAGCTACCTATGTTCCTGCTCAAGGAGGCTCTTGCCTCAGCACAAAAGCATTAACCCACACAACTGTATATCAATCAAATGAGTAGCCCTCTTGTGGGGCATCACATAACTGCACGTAGGGGAGAGAGAGAGCAGTGTGTAGTGTGCAGGGCATCACTCCTAGCACCACACTGTACATGAGAGGGAAAGGAAGCACTCCATAGCTCTTAACCTGTGACAAAAACTGAAATGAGGCCTCTCCCAGCATAAAATTCAGCGCCACTTCTTCTGCAAGAGGAAAGTGCATGAAAATTCGACACTTGGCGCATTTACAAGCATTTGTCCGTTTCGGGTTCGCCGCTTAAAAATATCTTGACCGGTTGTCCAGTTGACTTCACGGCAGAGTTATAAAATGTTCCCCTAGTCATACCGGAGGTAATGACACGAACACATTTCACGGCCCAAAATAGCAGTTCCTTAAATTTTAGGAGATGCTTCCGTTGGGCTCCCACTGGTCTTCTGACCATCTATCCTCATTGGGACCGCATCCAAAAATGCAATGTGGCCCAACTGTCGGATACTTTTTGTTGGTAGTCCCACCTTGACTTTACGCCTTAATTGAGTTCACTTCCTAGTATCCACCAACTTGCTAAGTGCGACGGGGGGACCTATATGATCTTGCTTTGAGCCTAGACATTCTCTTACCATACGAATTCCAGTGCCGACCACTTCCCGTCTGCGGGTGAATCTACCGTTCACATTGGCCATACAATGTCCGACCGTTTGCTACTTCAAAAAGAGGGTCTCAAAACAAATAAAATAAACCCCATTGGAAAGAAACCAACAACCAAGGTTAGCAGTTGCCACATCTCTGTGACATGGTTAATAATTGCCACGTCCTCGTGACAATATTTCTCTCAATCTTCTTGGCCCGAACATAAAGACTATGCGCTGTTGGAAAAAAATCTTCCTGGACACATGAACATTTATCTGGATTCTCTGTGTTAAATGAAAAGGAGTGAACTGAGGTCCGTCGTGATTATCCATTAAAAGCCATCCATGTAGCTTTCAAAAAAGCACACTTGACTAATCCTCTGATTTTGCCAAAATTTCAGCAGCATAACAATATAAATGGCTTAAAAGACCAAAAAATAAGCCATCACAATTTGGAAAAATTTTGACAGAGTTTCCCCAGAAGTAGAGCAGTAAGAACCCAAAATATAGACTATATATGTATGCATAAACTGTTAACAATAGAACCCGAGCATCAAATAGGACTCACTAGTACATAGCCTATGGCGAGGTCACGAAAAGGGTGCTCCAGCTACCTGTATCACCAAAAGGATCTCCACATTTGAGAATCCCCCAGCTCAATAAAACCTCACGCTATCGAGCCTCACACGAAGGCTTATGCAAATCTCGTATAGTCAAGTCTCTGAAATGACTATCTTCCAGACCAAGTCTCAGAAATGGCTGGGACTGCCAAATAAAACCAAATATGGCTCCACAAAGGTGTACAATGGCAGTTTCCACAAGTAATGTACAATCCAGCATACAATGCGCTCAAACAGGCGCCAAATGATGCATACCCACAACAACTGCAAGTGACACCACTGCTAGTATATCACTGTACTCAAGCTACCCGTACCTGTGTGAATCACTTGTACCTGTACCTGCCCCTGTAACTTGTAACCTGTAATTTGTAACCTGTAGTCTCGAATCTCGAAGCTTGAAGCTCGAAGCAGAAGGTACTCGAAGAAGATCCTCCGTGGGGGCACCAAAAGAATGTGAGCGGGATGGAAACACACAGAATGCCTCTATAATGACCCGACGCACACTCTTGGAAGGATATACACACACACTATGGGACACCATTCGGCTTACACAACACACCTGGCCGAGACAGGGAACACACCTATGGAGTGAGAGGAGAGAGACTATCCGTTTACCCACTCCACACAGAGAGATATACACACACAGACACACCCAAAAAACTCAGCTCAAAAGAGGAGAATTTCTGATGTTTAGATATAAATGAGCTTGTGCCAACACCAATGGGGCAAATAGCTCACACAATATGGGTAAAATAAGCCAGATACAATCACAAACTGGAGCAGAAACTTCGCTCATAGGAGAAACTTACACAGTCAAAACAGTAGAAAAAGAGTGAGGAATTTGGCAAAATGGACAGCGCCATCGCGTCCGGAACGGCCCAAAACCCCGGTCTACAATGTCAAAGTGCTCAAATCCGACCTCGGATGAGCAGTTTACGGCCAAAACAGGCTCCAAAAACCCCAAAAACACACCTGCGGCTGTTCCTCCTCTCTTCTCCACGTTTTTTCTGGTCTTCTCTCTGTTTTTTCAGTTCCCACACTTAGCTTTATCACTTGGGCACCCTTGGCCTTTTAGATGACCTCAAACGGACCCCGAACAGGCCAAAAACTGACCTCGCAGTGCATAGTTGTGACCCTGCTGCCTCTATGCGCACACCTGGCACTCAAATTTTTCCAATAATGCATCCCGCCACCATGTGAAGTAGCCCCAAAATATGGTCCTCATGATGACCTTTCTGCATAATTCTCACAAGAAAACACCCACGTTGTGTCCGTACTTCTCTGCGTGCAAATATTGACCCCATTCGCCGTCCTGATGCCACTAGATGCCATATGACTCACCTGCTTACCTCATGTCGTTGGCCCGCGGATAGCTTCCTCGAGAAGTTTTACGCGCTACCAACTCCTCATTATTATAGAAAAAACACACTGGTACTAGTAATAATGAAAATCGATGCACTATGTACATGCTGCCCTACCTGTACACATGTGGGCCCCACATAACCACCTGGCTCTGGAAAATGGGCAATCCTTTTTTTGATGCACCATGCATGTGTATGTATGTACATATGAACAATCCCTTGCTCCAAAAAAACTCCTGACAACGCATCAGAGATGTCCGTTCCCGGATGGTCGGATACTTCTTCCCGATGCTCCTCCCTGTCACCCATCCGATGTGACGCATCAGAAGTACCCGTTCTTGGTGGCCTTACAGATATTCCCTTTCACAATGCTCCCGTCATTACTCTGAATGACGCACTAGGAATATTTTGTACTCGGATGTCTCCAGTGAGAAAAACCCTCTCACTTAAAATTCCAATAATTCATTTAGAATTATTTTTCCTTGGTGTTCCAAGCGAGAAAACCCTCTCACTTTAAATCCAATAATTCATTTAGAATTATTTCTCTGTCAGATAAAGCCAATTTGGCAACATCCCTCTCACTTATAAACAGTTGTCCTCAATTGTAGAGGTCCAACTGAACTGCCAAGGAGAAATCGGAAAAATTCCAAATCTTGCTCAATGGTGAGTTGAGTTGGTCCTTTCTCAGAAGAGAAGCTAAAAATTAAATTAAACAAAAATTCAATAATTCAATACTTACCTTACCGGTTCATGTGCTTCCTCTAGTACCTCGAGGATGTCCTTCACCTTTCCTTAAAGTTACGAGCCATGTAAGAACTCGTCATTCGCGTCTTTCCGACAGATTGGAAGTTTCCTTATTCGAGAATCTGTTAACTCGATTCCACCTTCTCAATTTCGAGAAGAATAATCCTCCTAGAAATCAATCTAGGTCTATGTCCTTGCGCATAACCTTGCACTATTAGTCCTGAGGATATTAAACCTCTTGTGTCCTCCCGCATAGGGCATGTTGAGAGCATTAAGCTCATGTGAATCTTCCTGTGGCAGACAAAGTGTGCCACCTTACCAAAGTAAGTTCTTATTCCGGGCCTTTGCTTTGGGTAGGCCAATTGTTCTGATCCAAAGTTTCGCTATCCGAGACTCTGTTAACTTGATTCCGTCTTCTCAAATTCGAGAAGAATAATCTTCCGAGAAATCAATCTAGGTATCTGTCGTTGCGCATAATCCTGCGCTGTTAGCCTAGAGGGTATTAAACCTCTTGTGTCCTCCCACATAGGGAATGCCCAAGTCATAGAGCATTAAGCTCGATGTCTTTCTTTCACAAACAGAGTTTGCGATAACATTAAAGAAGGTTCTTGTTTCGGGCTGTCGCTCAACGTAGGCGGACGGTTCCAATCCGAAGATTCCTTGTGCACGGCAGCACTTCCTTCCAATCTTTTCCTCCTGCGAGTTATTACCACCAGCAGTGTTTTCCAGACGCCCATTAGAGTCTCTTCCTTACAATATCATAAAAAATGATTCACTTTGCGAGCATCAATGACGCCTTGCAAAATCTCAGGCAGATAGGACTCTAGCCATAGCATTTTCTGAACGTACGTTCAAACCCGGTTCATGATAGAGCGAACCCTCTTTGATTCTTACCATTTTGAAACGGTTGGCAAACTATATTCTTACGAACATAATAGTTCGAGTTTATTCCAGCAGCATGTAAATGCTACTTGACCTGCTCATGGAGAAACATATACTGCAACCAAAAGTTGCTACTGTAATGGTAAAAGCACATAGCGTACTCAATGATCAACGACCATCAGAAAGCCTCTTCTCTGTAGAGAAACTCAAATTCCTTCTACCAAACACATCTCAAATAGAGATTCTCGTGTTGGAATATCCTTGCACGCAAAAAGGCGCTCAAGAGAGTATAACAAACTCTCGAGGTCCTTGGCATAGGTCTGCATCTTCGTGTGTTATCCATGTACTCAAAAGTGTACATAAAACTTAAGCTGTGTTAAAAGTTTTGGTGAACCTGGGAAATTGCCTTCCCTTCGTAAGATCCTTGGAGCGAAGACGCTCACCTGACGATCCCTTGGCTCGATCTTAGAGCAAAACCCGCTCATCAAATAATCTAGGATTTCAATCCTTGGATTCCTCGAGCACATGCTGTAGTCGTCGCTTGTTCCTTCCCTCGTAATGAGAATGCTTATTCACTTGTGCGAAAAGCACTACCATATCTTCCCTTACTGGATAGGGGGTGTTGGCTTAAAGAGTATTCAAGCTTAATGAAAGCTTTTCTTTGCTGGAAAACTCAGAATGGTTCATTCATAATTTCCTACCCACAATAGCAAGTAATTTGTTGGAGAACTACCGGATACCATATCAATCATGGACCTTCCGGATGGTTAAGCAAAGCACTTCATCGTATAAAACAATGTTCTGACTCAACCTTACTCTCATAAACACTCGAGAGTAATTGTCTTGGTTAGACATGTGCATATCTCGTGCATAAAAGCAATATGCAGTTGATGAGTTTCTCAAAGATTTAACTTTGATCAAAGACTTGTCCTCTCACTTAGAGTTTGAGGGTCTTCTATTCAAGCATTCAGGAGTTAGATTGAATTCCCTTACTCCAAACTTTCTCCGGATAGCAATGTATCCTTCGAGGAGAGGTAACAAAAATTCGTTGTTTCTGTGTTCAATGGTTCCCGTCCCACTGTGGGGATTAGATTCTATGTACACTGAGGTGTACACTTCAGCTTGTACTGCTGACTCCACCATCCACTACAAAGTATCTTGCAGATGTGTCCACAAAATTCGGGCAAAAGTCCTTTGTTGTATTTGTTTATCTTTCCTTCCTCAGAGAGGATCAAGATTGGAGCTACGTTGGCAAGGGTGAACCACTACTTGCTTTGACTCGCTTGTGTTCCTATTGGGCAAACCAATCCCAATCTTCTTAAATGCCTTCCTCAAAGCGTAGAGAAAAAATTTGTCGAAAAATTCAGCCTTGAATCGAATCCAAGTCTTGTTGTAAGTTCCTTCCAGAGCTTTGGTATACCACCAAGTACTTGCAATCCCCTTGAGGTGTTTGGTCACATGCCTCATCTTCGACGCTTTTTCAAAAATTGCCATTTGCAAAGGCAACTTCAAACTTGTCGAATCAAAGCGGTAGCTTTTGGGGCATCTTCCCTTCCGTCAAAAGTATCAAACTTGACTGGAAGTGTTCCTAGGTCTAGAGACCTTCTTCATATCCTTCCCGGAATGACGGGTTTTCATGGCTATAGTTCTGGATTGACGTTCATGGATATTTTCTGGATTCTGAAGAATCTCGAGCATTCCACTCCTTGGATTCTCTAGGTTCTTGAGCATCATGCTCTTGTCGCCTTCTCAGAGAATCCCAAGCCTTGTGTCAACTTCTTGTAGAGAGAAAAAAAAATTCCAACTCTATGAGCTTTTCCTTGCAGGACTTAGGGTTCCGCCTGCTTACTTCTCTCTTGGCTTGTCATGGCTTCTTCCTGTATCTTCCCAGAGTCGTCCTCCTTTATAGAGAAAGAGAGGAGACCATGCTCTGATACCACTGTCACAAACGGGAGCGCATAACAATATAAAATATACTCGGATAAATAAAATTTATCACTTAATATTGAAGCCAGAGGATATAGAGAGAAATAGATAGAGAGAGGGATAGAGAGTAAGAAGATCGACACAGTACTGGGGACCAAAAGATGGGTTGGTCCCCCCCCGTAATAGTATCTTTATTACTGAGGAGAAGTCTATACAAGCACTTGAACCGAACGTATTACCACGTTCGTTCTAGAATAAGACTTGATGGTTCTTGGAAGCCCTAGCTTCCGATTCCTAGGGCAAAACCCTATTCCAAGGAACTTCCGTTCCTTTTTCCAAATCCTTGAGAACCAAGGTTCTCGCCTCTGGATCTCCCCTTCCAGACTCAGGGCATGACATCCCTACAACTCTTTTCTAACTCTGTTTCCAGAGTCCTCTTCCTGCAGATTAACTCCGCTTTCTTGGACACGAAGTCCTTCCCTTGGGAATTTTAACTTCTGGATTACATCTCGAGAGTCTACCTCTCCTCGATCCGTGGATTTGCTTCCCAAACTTGGGTACGAAACCCTTGGGCTGATCTGGCTCTAGTTCCTCAGAGCGCTTTTCTCGTGTAGAGGCTCATGCCTTCCTCTGCTCCTACTCCCTCACAAAGAGGAAGTACACCTGCAATCAAATACTCAGAGATCATAACATGAAAATCGTCACCTTCAAAGTCTCGATGCTCGAAACGCATCTCGGTTCTCGAAAAACAATTCCCCGGAAGAGATCTCTACATAGAAAATCCTCTCTTCCAATCTTACACACAAAAGAGGTGTGTTCTTGGGTTCCTTCTCGTAAATCAGCCCAGTCTGCGACGTTTATGGGCTGAAAACAGAGAAAAACAGCAACTTCTCGAGATGGAAACACGCTCCGTAGGCACTTCTTCGCGAGGGAACTCGCGCACTGGGTCTTGGCGACATCTCGTACAGTTGGGGCAGCCATGGGCATCACCGGCAACGTCTTCTTTACGGCTGAAATCTGCAGCAGCGTCTCCTCCTTGCAAAGATTGGTCTTCCCTCTGAGTGAGGGCATGTGATACTTTTATAGCTCCTAGCCACAAGCACGAATAGCTGCTTGCGCGTAGAGATCGCAGCCGGTTTTTTTTTTTAAAATTTTTAATTTCAATTTTTTTTTGTTTTGTTTTGTTTTTTTTTCGCTGCTCTGCCAGAAAAAGAGAGAGAAAACACTGGCTGATCTGTTGCCTTATTTATCAGATGGCTGCCCACTTATTAAGTGGGCGGTTGGTCACCTTTAAAAATGGTCTGAATCTGTCCAAAAACTCAATAAAACCTTATAAGTTAAAAACAATTCTTTCACAGCACTTCCCAGGCGTCCCTGGATGCAATCACATGCACAATTGCAATGCAGACATAGACTTCCTCGCGAGAAAGCATTTGCTTTCTCGAAAGGCAATCCCGCTTTCTCAAAAAGCATCTGTTTTTCCTCAAAGTTTCCTCTGAACCCATCTTCATTCAAGTGCTTGCTTTTTCCTTGTGCACAATTCTAACACAGTTCGGAATTTCCTCCCGACTATGGATATTCCCTTTCCGATGCACCCGTCACCCACCTTGTGACACATCAGGAATACCCATCACCTAGTCCTTTCCTACCGAACTTACGGTACAATCTCCTTCACGATGTTTTATGTCACCCATCCTATGACGCATCGGAGATGTCCGTTCCCGGATGGTCGGATACTTCTTCGCGATGCTCCCTGTCACCCATCCGTTGTGACGCATGAGAAGTACCCGTTCCTTGTGGCCTTACAGATATTCCCTTTCACAGTGCTCCCGTCATTACTCTGAATGACGCACTAGGAATATTCTGTACTCGGATGTCTCCAGTGAGAAAAACCCTCTCACTTAAAATTCCAATAATTCATTTAGAATTATTTTTCCTTGGTGTTTCAGAGAGAAAACCCTCACTTATAAATCCAATAATTCATTTAGAATTATTTCTCTGTCAGAGAAAGCCAATTTGGCAACAGAAACTATCCCAAGAGACGTTAAAGATCTAGCCGACGAGGAGTTGAACTCACGACGCGTTATTCAGGAGGGAAATGGCATAACCAATCTACCACTCTTGGGTGATAGAAAGGTTATACCATTTTTCTCTTTTTATTAGCACACGCGCACACACACCCACACACTCACCCGAGAAGAAGATAATTTTAACGTCGTAGGAAACTATCCCAAGAGACCTTAAAGATCTAGCCGACGAGGAGTTGGAGAGAGAGAGAGAGAGTTTTGGTCGAAATGCCTATCTCTTCAATAGTTGAAAACAACTGAACAAAAATTTGAACTGAACAGGAGAGTGAAGAGAGGTGAAAAAGATGGTGGAATGGGGATGCTCTTGTTTGTACAAGAGAGTCAGTGGCCTTGAACCGCCATTGTTAGCACCCCGTGTTGGGTGTTTATTGATTGAGTTCGCATACAAGGGACGTCAAGAACTGTCCTCTTGCGCCTTCAACAAGCTCCATGTGGAGATGTGTCAAATTGCCTACTCTAGAGATTCTTATATAGGTTCTTTCCTCAAAAATATTAAATGCAATTTCCTAGAAGCCTTGGTTTTCTTGCCCCCCCCCCCCCCAAACAGGGAACGGGGGGAACACAGTCCAAACGTTCCGAAACGGCGTTCCGATGAGTCCCGCTCCCGAAACGGAGATGGGAACGGAACGTCGTTTTGGAACAAGGTGTAACCGGAACGGTGTTCCGGAATGGGCGGAACAGCAAAACGCGGGGCGGAACAGGCAAAAGTAGGCATTTGGGGGAAAAAAAGTGGGCTTTTTGGGGCAGATTTAGGATTGTTCGGGGAACATATTTGGTGCAATTTGAGGGTAGGTTAGGGGGCAGATTTGGGGCCAGTTCCCGTTCCCGTTCCCGTTCCGCCCCCCCCCCTCCTCCTCCCCGTTCCGAACCCTCCCGTTCCCGTTTTCGTTCCTGTTCTGGGAAACTATGCCTCCCCCCCCCCCCAAACCCACCCACCCACACCACACACACACACACATACACGCTTTAAAGCAGAACCAAACTCTAAGAACAAAAGCACAAAACCAAATGCTTTGCAAGGAAAAGTAAGAAGCGCAAGCTCTCAAAAACCAATAGCAAGCAAAAAGAGAGCCCTTTTTTGGGGACAAAAGGCAAGAAAGAAATCAGTTTTTAAATTGTAGACAGAGAAAATCAATTCTCTTTTGGAGAGAGAGACTAACATAACATCTAGACAGAGTAAAACAACTGATTCTAGAGAGAGAAGATGCTATCAGGTGTAACAGACTTGGACACTCCAAGTCAAGAATCAATCACAACAGCAACACCAAATAACCACTTCAAAACAGTTCACAGTTCACAACAGATTTGCACTGGCCCGGCGGAGTTCTGTGCCTAGAGATATTGGCCCCAAAGACTAGCGCCCCTTTCGGTATTTCTTTTTGTATCAATTAGTTCAAAAAGTACGAGAGTGGTTTGGGCTTCACTCTCAGACTCCGCGTCCAGATGCTCTGCAGAGTGTGAGCCCTCACCACTTATTTAAGTTACGAGGGATGCCAAAAGCAGAGCCCCAAAAGCTTCAGATCAAAAGCCTAACAAAATAAAAGCAAAAGCTCCTCTCTCTCAAGCTCTCTTGAGTTGTAAAAATAAAGCAGAGTATTCTCCCTCTCTCTAGCTCCAATGCGTAGAGAAAAAACACTTGCTGCCTTCGCCCAAAAGCTGGCAAATCTGCCGCAAAAGCAGTCCCGCAATTTTCATGCCTGGCCGTACAGTGACACGTCATCAAGTCAGCGCTTTTCTCGGGGGTTCAGCCTGCTGCCCTACAATTTTTAGGGTTAGGGTTTGGCTTTCTGGCAGCAGGTGTTAGGGTTAGGGTTTTCCAGAATTAGGGTTTTCAGTAGCAGTCATGGTTTCAGCTCTCGGGCAGACACGTCATCACTTTGTGACATACCCCCTCTTGAAAGCATTGTAATCGCCCTCGATTACGCCTGCAAAACAAATAGAGGCCATAAACCGTCTTAGCAGACACTGACTGTTAGTACCTACGTACTAGGAACACATATCTAGCACATGTACCAATCGACAGTCACATCACAGGACATCACTAGACATCATAGGACATCACATGACATTCAACATTCATTCGGATCTTAGACCATGATTTATCGGCAATGTAGCTAGCAATCACATCTAGATCCAGTCGAAACCTCATCGATGTCCGATTGACTAACCCTATTGCAACCATGTCTATTCGAGATCTAGTAGAACAAAATGCTGCAGTCATTTCGTCTATCAGTTCGTGCACTTAAAAAGAAGTTAAGAACAAATCAGTATCATAATCAGGAATTCCATTTCATAAAGTCATACAACAGAATATTGCCAGCTTTCAGTATCCTTGAAGCTCGAAGAGACATCAGTGACTCTAGTATCTAATCAAGGCATCTGTTGACAAAGGAGCAGAGTGACTCCCCTCTTGCGCATCCCACTGCACGAGATATCCGGCCAAGCTGAATTCTGGGTTCCATTTGGAGTAGTCTATGCAAAACCAAAAGCATCGAGGTAAAGTGTCAAAATCTAAAGAGTATCTGCTAGGTCTTCCTCCTCCATCCACTTCGCATCCAATGCAGGATAGTTTTTGAACTTAACCAAGAACCGCCTTCGGACTTTACCTTTATTCTTCGTATCCTTATGTGCCAAAGTCTGTTCAGAACAAGGATCTCCTCGTTTTCTTCCACTTCGGGTTGCTCATCAGGCTCCCCATCATCAGGCACATCACCTTTAAAAGGTTGCAAGAGACTCACATGAAATGCATTGTGAATCCTCCAAGTATTAGGCAGTTTCAGTCGGAAGGAGACATCATTGATCTTTTCAGATATGGAAAGGTCCATAGTATCTCATACTAAGCTTTGGAAAAAGCCTCTCCTTTCCCTTTTTCTTTCTCAGGTGTGCCTTGAGATTTTTGCAATGCCTCGCGGACCTTGGCAAAAGCCGTGTCTAAGTTGCACGCGTATACTCATCAGCTTCAAAAATCTTATCTTTCGTGCTTAGGAAGGTTGGAACCTTCGCAGCACCTTCAACAATCTCAAATGGCGCCTTCTCCGTCGAAGAGTGTATCGTGTTATTGTAGGCAAATTCCACCAAAGGTAAGTACTTTTTCCCATTGAGTCTTCTGATCTGAGATATAAGACTTCAATGAATCTAAAACCACTGAATTGGCAATCTCAGATTGCCCGTCAGTCTACGGGTGGAACGATGACGAGAACTGCAACCGCGTGCCAATGTTCTCCCAAATTGCCTTCCAAAACAAACTCGTAAATCTGGGGTCCTTGTCAGAGACAATCGTCTCAGGCATGCCATGTAATCTAAAAATTTGGGCCACAAACAGTCTCGCTAAGTGATCCGGCTTGACTGTTTTCTTCATTGGAATGAAATGAGCTTGTTTGCTAAATCTGTCAATAACAGTTTAGATACCATCGTGATTACTCTGTGTTCTCGGGAGATCAAAAATGAAATCCATTGCAATACTTTCCCAGGGCGGGTGGGTGTGGGTAAAGGCTGTAACAATCCTTGTGCTTTATGCTTGTCAAACTTGACCTTCTGGCATACCAAGCAACATACCAAGCAACTGCGTACAAACTCTTCCACATCCTTCTTGAGTCTCAGCCAAAAGAAGTACCTCTCTACCCCTTTCATGGTGGTAGCAATGCCGCGGTGACCCGTAAAAGGTGGACAGTGACATTCAGTCATAACCTTTTCCCTCAACGGTTGTGTAACGCACAACATGGTTTTTCTCATCAAGTAGCCATCCCGAATGGAGTATCCTGCTACTATCTCCCCATCCCGTATCCGTGTGAAAACGTCTGCAAAATCTGTATCTGTGGCATACTGATCAACCATATCCTCGAAGCTCCTATGATGTATCGCGGAAATAGCCAGAACCAACGGCTTCCGAGACAAAGCATCTGCCACGTCATTCTTTTGTCCCTAAACATGGACAATCTGGAAGTGAAATTGTGACAAGATGTTCGTCCACCGCATTTGCTTTTTCGAAAGTTGCTTCTATGACAAGAAGTAGCGTAAACTCTGATGGTCTGTGAAGACAGTAAAATCCGCTCCGAGTAGGTAGTGTTGCCACTGAGTAAGAGCATGGATAACCGCCAAAAGCTCTTTCTCATATATCTGTGCTGTCGTTTCCGGCCTTGAGAACAATCGGCTCAGGTAAGCAATGACATGGCCTTCTTGCATTAAGACCGCACCCAGACTACGACCACAAGCATCACAATATACTCGCTACTATCCCCCCATCCCGTATTCGTGTGAAAACGTCTGCAAAATCTGTATCTGTGGCATACTGATCGACCATATCCTCGAAGCTCCTATGATGTATCGCGGAAATAGCCAGAACCAACGGCTTCCGAGACAAAGCATCTGCCACGTCATTCTTTTGTCCCTAAACATGGACAATCTGGAAGTGAAATTGTGACAAGATGTTCGTCCACCGCATTTGCTTTTTCGAAAGTTGCTTCTATGACAAGAAGTAGCGTAAACTCTGATGGTCTGTGAAGACAGTAAAATCCGCTCCGAGTAGGTAGTGTTGCCACTGAGTAAGAGCATGGATAACCGCCAAAAGCTCTTTCTCATATATCTGTGCTGTCGTTTCCGGCCTTGAGAACAATCGGCTCAGGTAAGCAATGACATGGCCTTCTTGCATTAAGACCGCACCCAGACTACGACCACAAGCATTACAATATACTTCAAATGACTTCTACAAGTCTGGCAAAGTCAAAACTGGTCCTGTAGTCAATTTCTCTGTCAATGTTTGAAAGGAAGTCACCTCTGTGGGTCCCCACGAGAAAGGAACTCCTTTCTGTGTCAAGATATGCAAAGGGGAAGCAACCTCTGCAAACTTTCGAATGAACCGCCTTTAATACGAACACAGTCCCAAGAAGCTTCTAACTTCATGGACATTCTTCAAATCGGGCCAATCACGGATAGTCTCTATCTTGGCCGGATCCATTTGCACTCCTGCTGCTGACACAATGTGTCCCAAGAAGTGTATCTCCGGTAGGAAAAATTCACTTTTCTTTGCATTAATCACTAACTTGTGATCTCGTAATGCCTGAAAGACCTAAAGCAGATGATCTTTGTGTTCTACCTCATTCTTGGAGAAAACAATGATATCGTCAAAGAAAGTGCCAACAAATACCCTGTGCTCTCGAAAAATCCTGTCCATCATCCGGTTAAATGTCGCAGGAGCATTGGTTAAGCCAAAAGGTATCACCAAAAACTCAAATAACCCAAAAGTCGTCCGAAAAGCTGTCTTGTAGATGTCTCCCGGCGCGATTCTAATCTGATGATATCCACTCTTCAAATCAATCCTGCTAAAGCACGAGGATCCCTGTAATCTGTTGAGTATATCATCGATCCTAGGAATCTGGAATCTGTTCTTGATGGTGATTTTGTTGAGAGATCTGTAATCGATTCACATTCTCCAAGATCCGTCTTTCTTCAAAACCAACAACACTGGAGAGCAATACGGTGAAGTACTAGGCTGGACAAGACCCTTTTCCAAGAGGTCTTTCACTTGGTTCATAATCTCTTCATTCTGTGCTCGGCTCACACGATAAGGTGGCCGGTTTGGTGGTGTGCTTCCAGGTATCAGATCAATGGTATGATCTTCAGGACGAGCAGGTGGTAACTCGCCTGGCAGGCCCTCTGAGAAACAATTGGCATGAGAGTGTAGAAAATCTTGGCGTTCTTTATCAAGTTTAGACATATTTGTCCTATCCTCATCAGTCAACTCTTTCATAAAGATCGAGTAAAAAACATACTGGATTTCATCAATTTAGAAATGGCCGAAGCCGATACAATAGGGACAGACTCGCCCTTTAGTTTAATATCAAGTACAATGGTTCTGCCCTTCTCTGTAGTCAATGTCGCTTTCCTTGCCCGATAACCGACCACGTCGTTGTTCTTGTGGTACCAGGGAATCCCTAAGAGAACATCACAACCTTCCAAAGGCATTATGAAAAAGCCCTCATGCCCCAAATACCCCTGACAATGCAACCGAAGTTTGCCAATGACAGGTGTAATGGCCACGTCCCTGCCTGGTGCTGCTAGAACAGCCTCCGCAAGTGGTCTCATCCGATTGGGAGTGATCTCGAGCTGCGCCGCCAATTCCGGTGAAATGAAGTTGGCCTTGGCTCCTCCATCAAAGAAGATCAAGGCCTCTTGGTCTTTCACTTTGCCCCAAGCTCGGCAAAGCTCTGTACTCTCATCCATGGTGCTGGGATCGGTACCCACACAATCTGGAACTAGTCTTGTTTTCGTCTTGCCTTTTCTTACACTTTCCTCAATTGCTCTTGAACTCTCAGGCCTTTCGTCGTCCTTGTCGTTCCGTTCTTTCTGTGCCTTTTTAGGGCACTTCGTGGAGATATGTCCGAATTCCCCGCATCCAAAGCACTTCCCCTCCTTGATGAAGCGAGCTCTCTCCTGAGGAGTAAGCTTGGGTCGTGCATCCTTCTTTTCTGGGTTGCTCTTTCTCTTTCTACTTTCATTCGTTGAAGTCTGTTCGGCTCGTTGTGTCGTGACCTCATCGGTGGGGTAGGTCAGACTGCCAGAGTGAATGGCAAAGCCCCTTTTCGCATGACTCATTAACCCCTGAATAGAAGCTGACTTCTGTTCCAAGCAGTGATCTCGGATCTCTGTAGGTAGACCCAAAGTAAACCGCTCAATCTGTTCTCTGAACGAGATCTTCTTGAATGAAGATGCGGGTAGAAAAGAGCTCCAGAATCTCTCGCAATAAGCATCCACTGTATCTCTCTTGGTCATCCGAAGATGGTTCCAAGCAGCTCGTATTACTCTTGCGTCAGCGAAGAAGAAATAAAAAGCTTCTTAAATTTCAGCCATTTAACTGGCGTGGTCTTGTTTAAAAGAAGCGTGGACCATTAACTTTGAGCATTCCCCTTAAAATAAGAGGCAGCTCTCCAAGATTCTCCGAATCTTGGAGTGCTCTGAGTAGCGTCCTCCCGCGAAAGCGATGTCAAACTGCTGTATAAAAGACAAAGCCTTCGAAGCATTCATATCCTGAAAAAGTGTCAAATTTGATCGAATGTCCACTTTCCTTAAAACTCTCGAACTTTCTTGCTTTTATCTTCGAGAAAGTCATACTGGTTGGCTTTATAAAAATTCTTCTTGTTCGCATAAAAGTTGCCATCATCAGAGTCTGAACTGTCTGTAGACGAGTCCTCTGTAGAATTGTCACTCACTGGGCGAGATTTAGACTTCTTTGCCTTTTTCTTGCCCTTTTCGCTTTTTGCCTTTTTTGTCTTCTTTGCTCGAATCTGAAGAGCTAGAAGAACCGTCAGAAGAAGAAGAAGAGGAAGAAGAAGAAGAACTGGGTACTCCTTCAAATCGAACACGCTTCTTTTGTTTCTTTGCCTTTTCAAATGTCGACTGACGACCCAAATAACCCGGAAAGTCAGTGCCTTTCTTCTGCTTTTTGCCGTGCTTTTTAGCTATTTTTTGCGTGTCAAAAAGGTGAGCAATTCGTGCATCAACCACCTCTTCTAATTCCTTCTCTGTATACTTCTTGGGAAAAGGAGGTTTCTTGAGAGCGGGTTTCGGGGGTGGTGTTGTGGTTCTCTGCCACTCCGTATGCACCTCCTCCAAAGAGGTTTGGCTTATATATTTTGCCATCTTCGGGTCCTTGGCAAAATTGAGCATCATCTTTGTTGCATCGTTGATCAACTGTCGACGCTTCATCTCTCTTTGCTCGCCTTGAGTAGGCGAGGCGGGCCATATTCTCTACCGGAATCTTCGTTGTGATCCCTGCCCGCATCTCCGGATGCAGAGGGAGTCGACTGATCCTTGCGTGAAGCCATAGGTGCCGTGGAAAAAAATTGAGGATCGGATTTCCCGTAGAAGAGAAATCGGCCGTGCTCTGATACCACTATAACAGACTTGGACACTCCAAGTCGAGAATCAATCACAACAGCACCAAATAACCACTTCAAAACAGTTCACAGTTCACAATAGATTTGCACTGGCCTGGCGGAGTTCTGTGCCTAGAGATATTGGCCCCAAAGACTTGCGCCCCTTTCGGTATTTCTTTTTGTATTAATCAGTTCAAAGTACAAGAGAGTGGTTCGGGCTTCACTCTCAGACTCCGCGTCTAGATGCTCTGCAGAGTGTGAGCCCTCACCACTTTTTTAAATTACAAGGGATGCCAAAAGGAGAGCCCCAAAAGCTTCAGATCAAAAGCCTAACAAAATAAAAGCAAAAGCTCTTCTCTCTCAAGCTCTCTTGAGTTGTAAAAATAAAGCAGAGTATTCTCCCTCTCTCTAGCTCCAATGCGTAGAGAAAAAGCACCAGCTGCCGTCGCCCAAAAGCTGGCAAATCTGCCGCAAAAGCAGCCCCGCAATTTCCGGGCCTGGCCATACAGTGCCATGTTCAAGTCAGCGCTTTTTCCGGGGGTTCAGCCTGCTGCCCTAGGGTTAGGGTTAGGGTTTATGACAGTTTTTAGGGTTAGGTTTTCTGGCAGAAATTAGGGTTGGCAGGTTTTAGGGTTAGGGTTTCCAGAATTAGGGTTTTCAGCAGCAGTCATGGTTTCGGCTCTCGGGCAGACATGTCATCATTTTGTGACACCAGGAGGGAGAAAACAATCTTTGGCTATTAAGAGAGAAAACTTCACTTCTTTTAGAGAGAGGAAATAAGTGAATTCAGGTTGAGAGAGAATCAGCATGCTTTCTAAATAGAAGGAAGAATCTAGAAAGAGCATTGCTACATAGCTTGTTTAAGGCCTCTTTGCTAGATGCAGATTTCATTAGCAGTCCATACGGGATTTGACGTGAGGTTGCTTCCCGTTTGCTAGAAATTGATGCCCTATTCTTGCCGGTTGGCATGCCACGATTAGAGGACAAACAACCTTGCCTTCTCATGAGGGATGGTAGGCATTCTTTGCCCCCTCTGGCCAGCCAAGCTTACTTGGGATGAGATACTTTCTATAGTGTATATGCACTATTGCGTGGACTCTTTTTGGATGAAACCACTTTTGTCCTGTCAAAGTTTGGCTGGGTGATGGGAGATTGGCCATTTCAACTGAGAGTGTGATGGATGTTGCCTACGGTGTTGCTCTGAATCTCGTTATACTGATGGGTAGGTTTGTTGTGGATGCTATTGTAGGCAGTAATGGTCCTCAATATCATGGCTAGGATGGTTATTATAGTTTAGGAGATGGTGAACTATGACTAAAAGGGTTCATAAAGGTCATTGTGTCCTTTTTGAAGACGTTTAATATAACATTTTGTCTCTCTCTCTCTCTCTCTCTCTCTCTCTCTCTCTCACACACACACACACACACACACACACACACACACACACACACACACACTTTTTTTGTAAATTTGCTTTGATTAATTTACAAGTGGGAAACCTCAAATCGAGGAAAACCCATGAAAAGAAAAAGATATAGAAAGCGGAGCACTACGAGGCTTCGAAGGCTAGAAACAGTCAAAGTAAATCCTGTAGGTATCAAGAGTGATGTCCCCAGCGTCATAGGCAGAATGTAGTGCTTGACCAAGAGATAATTTGAAATAGGGAAAGGGGTCAACAGAAGTGCCTTGGAACATTAAGGAGTTCCTATGGTGCTAGATGGCCCGCAAAGTCCAAAATCTGACCCAGGTGAAGAGTACGGCAAATTGAGATTGCAGTGACTGTAGCATCCCAAAAAGACAAAAGCATATGTGAAAAGAGCTGGAAGGATAATGCAGCCGAAGAGCAATCGATACATGTCGAATGAAGCCGAAGAGCAATCGATACATGTCGAATGAAGGCTCTGGAGTAACGACAACGCCACAATAAGTGTGGCACGGTCTCCTCAGCTTCAAGGCATCTGGGGCAGGGGGAAGGCGCAATATGCTAAGCATGTAACACACTGCGAACAGATAGAGCTCCCACCAAGCAGCGCCACAAGAAAACACGTTTCTTCAAAGGCAAATGAATCTGCCAAATGCGAGACAATGTGTGTTGCCACCACAAGGATGATTCGGAAAGCGACCACAGTTGATTACCCTGATGCACAATCCATACATCAGAGTGAAGGATGGCATAGACACTACCAACTGAGATGCAGTCCAATCTAGTAGTAGCCAGATTCCATCAGAGAAGCAAGAGTCCACATCCAAAGGAGGAATGGGTGAGTGAGCAGCAAGCATCCTTTGAATCTCCCGCGAGAGAGGAGAATAGTGAAAACCCAACGTAAAGCGGGGACAATACATCAGCGAACGAGAGAACATAACTCGAGTCATCAACCGCCAGATGCACCTGACAGATTCCTTTTTGGGAAAGAAAATACGCTTGGCAAGGAGATCGTTGAACCAAAGTCGAAGCGAAGGCTCTGATCCAGAGCAGACTCTTCAAGCGAAGAGAGTTGTTACCCACAGAGGATTGTCGACCATTCCAAGCCAAATGCGAAGTGACAACCTTCCAATCAACAATTAGAGAAGTAAAGGGACATCTAGGAATGTGTCCTTCAAGCTTCTCAAAAACAACATCCCAATAAGTCGATTTCCAATGACCAAAAGATGGGGTGACAATGTGCGTACACAAATGTGTGATCATGAGAGCCAGGGTTGCTGCTGCTCCACCAAAACTGGCAACAGCATAGCTTTCCGAGCTAGAAGATGACGTCTCAACTCCAAAATATTTAACCCTCCAAGCCGCTTGGGAGAAGACTGCTTGTCCATAGATAGAAGCCGAAGACCCTTCTTGCTAGACGAGGTCCCTCAAAAATGCTCTAAAATATTGGACATGAGGGGGCTTCAAGCGCAACCGAGGCCAGGATAACAAAGGCAAGTAAAACTGCACATAAGCCATAAGGATGCATCGGACAATCCTGAGACGCACATGAAGTGGCCACGTGGATAGTTTCCAATAATTCAACTTGGAATGCAGACGTTGGAGCACCCAATCCAGTTTCTGCATAGCCGATACATTCCAACCCAGCGGATAACCCAAATGGAAAACCAGAACATGTGGAGGAACAATCTCCCCAGGCCACAATATTTTATGCCAGTCACACTCTTTTAGAGGCAATAGCTTGGATTTACAAAAGTTAACTTTGAGACTTGCTGCCAATCCAAACAAGTGAAGAGTATGCATAATTTGTTGTACATCATCATAGTTATTGCGAGGCATGAACAAAGAGTCATCCGCATAAGCCTGACCAGCAAACTGCTGTCCAGAAGGTGAAGTCAGGCCATGTAGCCTACCAGTGGAAATCAAGGAATCCAAATACACATGAATAAGGAAGGGGTGAGTAGCGATCGCATAAAGCAAAGCACTCAACCACAAGTATCACAATATACTTCAAATGACTTCCACAAGTCTGCCGAAGTCAAAACTGGTCCTGTAGTCAAATTCTGTTTCAATTCTTGAAAGGCAGTCACTTCCGTGGGTCCCCACGAGAAAGGGACTCCTTTCAGTGTCAAGATATGCAAAGGGGAAGCAACCTCTGCAAACTTTCAAATGAACCGCCTTTAGTACGAACACAATCCAAAGAAGCTTCTACCTTCATGGACATTCTTCAAATTGGGCCAATCATGGATAGTCTCTATCTTGGCTGGATCCATTTGCACTCCTGCTATTGAGACAATGTGTCCCAAAAATTGTATCTCTGGTAGGAAAAATTCACTTTTCTTTGCATTAATCACTAACTTGTGATCTTGTAATGCCTGAAAGACCTGAAGCAGATGATCTTTATGTTCTGTCTCGTTATTGGAGAAAACAATGATATCGTCAAAGAAAGTGCTAACAAAAATGCCTTTACCCTCGAAAAATTTTGTCCATCATCCGGTTAATAGTCGCAGGAGCATTGGTTAAGCCAAATGGCATCACCAAAAACTTAAATAACCCAAAAGTCGTCCGAAAGGCCGTCTTGTAGACATCTCCCGGCGCGATTCTGATCTGATGATATCCACTCTTCAAATCAATTTTGCTAAAACACGAGGATCCTTGTAATCTGTCGAGTATATCATTGATTCTAGAAATCAGAAATCTGTTCTTGTTGGTGATTTTGTTGAGAACTCTATAATCGATGCACATTCTTCAAGATCCGTCTTTCTCCAAAACCAGCAACACTGGAGAGCAATATGGTGAAGTACTAGACTGGACAAGACCCTTTTCCAAGAGGTCTTTCACTTGGTTCATAATCTCTTCATTCTATGCTCGGCTCACATGGTAAGGTGTCCTGTTCGGTGGCGTGCTTCTAGGAATCAGATCAATGGTATGATCTTCAAGACGAGCAGGTGGTAAATCGTCTGACAGGCCCCTGAAAAGCAATCGGCATGAGTGTGGAGAAAATCTTGGCATTCTTTTGTTCAGGTCAAAACATATTTGACCTCCATCCATCGTTCAATTCTCTCTCAAAAAAAAGTGAGTAAAGAAACTGAAATTTAATCAAGTACAATCTCTGAGCCCTTCTTTTGTCAAAGTCGCATTTCGGCCCGGTAGTCAACCACGGCGTTGTTGTGGTGGTACCAAGGGATTTCGAGTAGAACGTCACAACCTTCCAAGGCAAATACGTAAAACTCCTCGTGCCCTTATGTCACGTGACACATCCCAACCCTATGTGTCCGTGGACAAGCTACACCACAGCAAGGTTAAGTCAAGTCTAGATTAGCAGTGATCTGGCATTTTTGTGAGTCTATTCGTAGACCGTGTATGCCCAATCACTTAGCATAGATGCATATCCTCCGGTTGCACACAACATGATCATTGGAATTCCCATCAGAATCCATTAACATCAGTTAGGGGAATTTTCCAGTGCATTTAGCCTATTTTCCTATTTATTGGGATTTTCACTTATTCTTTTTAAGTGACTTTTCTACAAAAGTAGGTAGGGCAATTTTGCCAAGTTTCTATATAAGCAAACCCTAAAAACGCAGCAAACCCTAAAAACCAGCGTTTTGGTTTTTCAGCCATAAATGCATCAGAACAGCAGCGTTTTCAGCAGTAGACACAGTAGCAGATTTAGCCCTTGAAGCCTTGCAGAAGATAGCCATTTTCAGGCCTCGAAAACGCAGCCAAAACAGTCATTTTCAGCCACCGAAACAGTCCCGAAATTCGGCAGATAAAAGATTGCAGATTTCAGCCCTTAGGTCGCCGTCGTCATCGGCATAGACCAAGTTGCATAGGCCATTGCATACGCATTGTACACCTTTGTGCAATCAAAGAATAGACAACACTCGCCGACGAGAGTGGGGCCTTCGGAGGAGGGTTTTACAACCTCTCGGGTGTCGTATCTCTTCTCTCTCCTTCTCTCAGTCTCATTCACTTGCACGCACAATATCCACTCACTTTGTTCGTGATCATATCACTCTCCATAAGACGGAAAGCTCTCTCTTTCCCTAAGAACTAAAAGGAACCTTGAGCAATAAAGATCACTAATCTTGAGAAAATACAACATTCATTCCGCTACACCTAACATTGGTATAAGAGCTTTGGAAGTGTTC
The DNA here is from genome assembly GCF_014529385.1 of Adiantum capillus-veneris. Taxonomy (NCBI): domain Eukaryota; kingdom Viridiplantae; phylum Streptophyta; class Polypodiopsida; order Polypodiales; family Pteridaceae; genus Adiantum; species Adiantum capillus-veneris. Next base: position 94,287,574 of record NC_140947.1, on the reverse strand, counting down.
TGCATTACTCAAGGAAAGAACCACAAGAATTTTTTTTGCTTGTTGCGATCGCACGAACCCAAGTTTACTTGGGCGTGGCGATTCCTAATCGTGTTTTGTTGAAGAGTGACAGGAATCCCAAGAAAGAAGGGCTTGTCCAGCCTCCCCTTGTGTCTCTTTTCACTCATTGAGAGCGGACCGTGCACTTAGCGGCCGGCCAATCGACGTGAGGTGGGAAAAAGCAACCTTGGTGTGAGCGCAAGGCCGCCAAGGGGTGCGCCCGCAGAAAAGGGTAGAACTCGGGTGAAGAGAAGATCCTTCTCCAACGCGATTTGCAAGCGAAAGAACACCTCAAGAACCTCAAGAACCCAAGATTCTCACGAATCAAGGACCTCAAGAACCTCAAGAACCCTAGATTCTCACGAATTAAGGACCTCAAGAACCAAGACCCTCAAGAACCCAAGTTCCTCATGAACTTAAGAACCCAAGACCCCAAGAACCCACAAGAACCCACGATTGCAGAATGGTCATCACTCGAAGCGGCATGGATACTTCGCTTGGAAGTGATGAGCATGAGAGAGGCGAAGAAGAATTTTCCCCACCAGGAGGTTTTTCTTACCCTTCTCCATCTACGACACCGATTGCACTAACTTCTATGGAGGCTTTCGACAAGAGGATGATTGACAAGAAGTTAGCAGACAAAGCAAGAAATGCCAAACGAAAAGCAGAAATAGAGCGTGACTACGAAGAAAAGATGGCAGCCATGGAGCGTCAGTCCCAAGAAAGAATGGCAGCCATAGCGCGTAAGAGCGAGCAAGCACGCTTGGAAGCCAAAGCAAGAGAAGCAGAAATGGATCGCAGACACGCAAAAGACAAAGCAGAAAGAACAGCAATACAAGAACAGAGCGACCAACAAAACAAAGAGTTCTTGCGACTTTTTTCTCAAGTACATGCGTACTTTGCACAGAATCATGGAAAGGAGACTGTCTCAGTCTCTTCTTCTCCAAAGCAGGATACACAGGATTTGCATGATTGTGTGAAGCATGATGATGATTTGGATGACAAAGATAAGCATGATTATTTGAATAATAATGATTTGCATGATCAAGATGTGATTTCTCACAAGCATGATGAGTTGCTTGAAGAAGATGTGATTGTTCACCAAGAGGATGTGTTAGTGGATGCTTTTTCTAGCGAAGCTAACCTCGTTGTAGATTCGATCAATCACGAAGGATCGATCTTGGCTCTCGAGCCTAGGTCAACAGAACCCCCTCAGAAAGAACCCACTCAAGAAGAACCCCGTGACGAAGATCCGATCTTGGCTTTCGAGTCGAGGTCCACAGATCCCCCACAAGACGATTCGATAGATCCCGAAGAAGCGATCTTGGCTCTCAAGCCTTGGTAGAAAACACCCTCACAATATGTATTATGTGTTCGCATGATTGATACGTACGCATTGTTCGAGTGTTTCATTCGTGACGGTTTCCTGTATTTTAGTCAGCATCGTTATGTGATCCCTTTTCCTAGGCATGACATATTGTATGTTGAGCACGTTTCTTTCATGGATGCGCACGAATGTATGCGGATTTTTCGTGAAAAGCTGAAAAGTTTGTATGTCAAGAAGTCACATTCCATGTCTCTTCCTTGACATGACACAGTTTCCGAAAGATCACATGATAGTATGAGTACCAAGCATGTGAATTGCCACAGTTGATTGATTTTGATCAAACAGAAAAGATTCGACCTCATTGTTTGCATGTGTTTGATGAACGGGTTGTCACTCTGTCTCTATGTTCATCGACATTGCATACACAGTCTTTAGAGAAGACAAGATTTTTTTCCTTCACTATACATGGAATGGGTATGTTCATGGTTTTGTGTTGGAGATTGTTTCAGGAATTTTCAGCCATGGAGATTCTTGAAGACGAAAGGAGGAGGACTCTAGACGAAGTTGAAGCAAGAAAGGAGATTCAGAAGACTTTGTGTCGCTTTCGGCGCGGCCCAAAGAAGCAAGCGTTGCAGACCTTTATGAAGTTCAAGTACCGCACGACCCACACATCAGGGTGGGCCGGCGAAGAGTCCCTTCCAGGATTCCGGATGCTGTTGGCGATCTCCCTCGACGCCATACAGTTCGGTACCAATACCTCACTTGAAAAGGAGGGGATGTCACGTGACACATCCCAACCCTATGTGTCCGTGGACAAGCTACACCACAGCAGGGTTTAGTCAAGTCTAGATTAGCAGTGATCTGGCATTTTTGTGAGTCTATTCGTAGACCGTGTATGCCCAGTCACTTAGCATAGATGCATATCCTCCGGTTGCACACATCATGATCATCGGAATTCCCATCAGAATCCATTAACATCAGTTAGGGGAATTTTCCAATGCATTTAGCCTATTTTCCTATTATTGGGATTTTCACTTATTATTTTTAAGTGACTTTCCTACAAAAGTAGGTAGGGCAATTTTGCTAAGTTTCTATATAAGCAAACCCTAAAAACGCAGCAAACCCTAAAAACCAGCATTTTGGTTTTTCAGCCATAAATGCATCAGAACAGCAGCGTTTTCAGCAGTAGACACAGTAGCAGATTTAGCCCTTGAAGCCTTGCAGAAGATAGCCATTTTCAGGCCTCGAAAACGCAGCCAAAACAGTCATTTTCAGCCACCGAAACAGTCCCGAAATTGGGCAGATAAAAGATTGCAGATTTCAGCCCTTAGGTCGCCGTCGTCATCGGCATAGACCAAGTTGCATAGTCCATTGCATACGCATTGTACACCTTTGTGCAATCAAAGAATAGACCACTCTCGCCGACGAGAGTGGGGCCTTCAGAGGAGGGTTTTACAACCTCTCGGGTGTCGTATCTCTTCTCTCTCCTTCTCTCAGTCTCATTCACTTGCACGCACAATATCCACTCACTTTGTTCGTGATCATATCACTCTCCATAAGATGGAAAGCTCTCTCTTTCCCTAAGAACTAAAAGGAACCTTGAGCAATAAAGATCACTAATCTTGAGAAAATACAACATTCATTCCGTTGCACCTAACACCTCAATACCCTTGTCATTGCAAATGAAGTTTACCAATGCTCGGTGTAATGGCAACATCCCTTTTGACCTCCGCTTGCGGCCTCAGCCTGTCGGGCGCAATTCCAAATCGAGCCTCCAATTCAAGAAGTGACCTTGGCTCTCTCAAAAGAGCTTCCTAATCTTTCCAAGGTGGTAAGGTACGTAAGGTACGATACGTATTCGGTACGACCTGTACGTAGTACCGAATGGATAGAGTTGTTAGGTATGTAAAATTCGTAGGTGTTTTTTTTTTTAATTCCAAAAACCTACAATACGGTCTATACTTGATAAAAAATTCATAAGTATCACTCCAAGGATGTTAGTTCACTATTCTATAAACCAAGGCAAAGCTTTCATACGAGTTCCTGATCGTGCTTGCCCTGCTATATTCACCACCGTAATGACGTTCGTGTGTGCTCTATAAATGCAAGTTATGTCGAAATGTCTACAAAACTAGGTGTTGGGATAAGGCTAAAGAAGGGCAAACCAAAAATTCCTTCCACAATAGGGTTTATTTCCACATATTACCCATAGCACTACGCCCCCCCCCCCCCCCCCCCCTCCCCCCCAAAAAAAAAACCCGTATGGTACGGTACCGTACGGTACGGACGTACCGTATCGTACAGATCCGTACGTACGTACGGATCCTACCCTGAATCTTTCCCTTTGCCCTAAAAGTTTGTACTTTCATTCATTTCATTCGGTTCAGGCCCCACGCAATGTGGTACCAGTTCTGCTTTTTATCTGCCTTTTCTGCCACGTCCCTCAGCTTCTTTAGAACTTTCTGGCCTTTCTTCATCCTGTTCATTCGGTTCCTTGTTAGGGCACTTCACGGAGATATGTCCAGTTTCCCGGCATCCAAAGCACTTCCCCTCCCTGATGAAGCGAGCTCGCTCATGAGGAGTAAGGTTGGGTCGTGCATCTTTCTTTTCTGGGTTGCTCTTCCTCTTTCTACTTTCATTTGTCAAAGTCTGTTCGGCTCTTTGTGTCATGATCTCATCGGTGGGGTAGGTCACATTTTCCCTCCACCAAGCTCATCCCTTCATCGCTTCATCTCTCTACCCACTCCCTGCGCCATGTAGTAGATATTTGCTCCTATATGGATCTTGTAGTGCAATCCTTTGCTCGCTGTGTACAGGTGCTACATTCATTTTTTCCCCTATAAAGTTATGCCCAAGTGCAATAAACAACAAGAATCTTCGTAGTAAACTAATGTCTTTTTTAAAAGTTGCTCCAATATGCACCAGTAAACTTTAACTGGCGTAGTCTTGCTTAATAGAAGCGTGGGCGACCAAGTTCGAGCATTCCCGTTAAAGTAAGAGGCAGCTCTCTGAATCTTAGAGTGCTCTGAGTAACGTCCTCCCGCGAAAGCAATGTCAAACTGCTGTACAAAAGACAAAGCCTTCGAAGCATTTCTATAACCCGAAAATGTGTCAAATTTAACTGACTGTCCACCTTTCTTAAACTCTCGGACTTTCTTGCTTTTGTCTTCAAGGAAGTCGTACTGGTTGGCACTGTAAAAATTCTTCTTCTTTGCATAAAAGTTACTCTCATCAGAGTCTGAACTGTTTGTAGACGAGTCGTCTGTAGAACTGTCACTCACGGGGCGAGATTTAGACTTCTTTGTTTTTTTCTTATCCTTTCTGAAGCGTTGTTTCTTGCTTCGCTTTTTACCTTTCCTATCTTCTTCACTCGAGTCAGATGAGCTAGAAGAACTGTCAGAAGGAGAAGAAGAAGAACTGGGTACTCCTTCGATTTGAACATGCTTCTTCTGTTTCTTTGCCTTTTTAAAAGTTGTCTGACGACCCAAATAACCTGGGAAGTCAGTGCCTTTCTTCTACTTTTTGCCGTGCTTTTTCGCTTTGTTCTGCGCGTCAAAAAGTTGAGCAATTCGTGCATCAACAACCTCTTCTAATTCCTTCTCTGTATATTTCTTGTGAGTAGAAGGTTTCTTGAGAGCGGGTTTTGGGGGTGGTGTTGTGGTTTTTTGCCATTGCGTATGCACCTCCTTCAAAGAGGTCTTGCTCATATATTTTGCCATTTTTGGGTCCTTGGCAAAATTAAGCATCATCTTTGTTGCATCCCCGATCAACTGTCGGCCCTCCATCTCTTGACGCTCTGCCTGAGTAGGCCGAGGTGGGCCATAATCCTCGCGTGAATCTTCGTTGTGATTCCTTCCTTCATCTCCGGATGCAGAGGGAGTCGACTGATCTTTGCTGAAGCCATAGGTGCCGCAGAAAAAAAAATAAAATTAGGTATCGGATTTCTCGTAGAAGAGAAATCGGCCGTGCTCTGATACCATTGTAACAGACTTGGACACTCCAAGTCGAGAATCTACCATGACAACACCAAATAACCACTTCAAAACAGTTCACAGTTCACAATTTGTTCGACACTGGCCCGACAGAGTTCCGTGCCTAGAGATATTGGCCCCAAAGATTGTCACCCCTTTCGGTATTTCTTTTTGTATTAATATTTGAGTTCAAAGTACAAGAGTGTGGGCAGGCGCTCACTCACTCTGCGTCCAGATGCTCTGAGTTGTGAGTGGCCTACCCACTTATATAAAGAGTACAAGGGTTGCCAAAAGCAGAGCCCCCAAAAGCTGAAAATCAAAAGCTTAAGTAAAAGCTTTGAAAAATAAAGCAAAAGTTCTTTCTCTCTCTTTCTTTTAATAAAGCAGAGGCTTTTCTTCTCTCTCTCTCTCTCTCTCTCTCTCTCTCTCTCTTTCTCTTGCTTAAATGAAATAAAGCAAAGAGGCTCTCTCTCTTTTCCCATTGCGTCGAAAAGTAATGCCAAAAGCTGAAATAAAAAACAGCCCACGCAAAAGCAAAAGCAATGCCAAAAATCTGCCCAGCTTTCCGTAAATCGCGTTGGTGTCCGTACAACAGGCTACGTGTCAGCCCACCACGTGAGCAAATCAGGGTTAGGGTTAGGGGAGAATTAGGATTTTTGAATTTAGGGTTAGGGTTTCAACAAAATTAGGGTTTTGGACAGAATTAGGTTTCTGATTTTAGGGTTAGGGTTTCAACAGAATTAGGGTTTCGGGAAGCCACGTCATCACTTTGTGACACCTGCAATTTGGTCCGGCACAAACAATTTAAATTCATTTTAACTGACTTGTCCTAAGGCCGTAAAAATAATTTAGGCCTTAGGGGTTAGTGTTCTAAGGACCCCATCTCATTCCTGTGCTTGCACTAACGTAATTCTTCAGAGCCTGAAATCTAACTATCTACCCATTTACTGAAGACCCGATCTCCCAATCACTAGGGTTTCAGTGTATTTTTTGCTAGAGTCTCCCTAAGGTGCTCTGGCCCAATATTGGGTGCACCTGAGGCCCCATAACTACTATATCTATTCTGATGTGCACACAACTAATTAGATAATTATTTCCTCGTAAATAAATTAATAATCTACAAAGTCTGACATTGTTACATTTCAAGCATACGGGAAAGTGATCCGAGAGACACGTAGCATAATCAATCTTCATCTCGCATACAAAGTCATCATACTGTTGCATGTGAAAAAGATACCAACGATCCAACTGAGCGCGATACATAGTTGAGCTTTATGCTGAAAAGTGAATCCTGCATCAGTTGCATGCAAAAAGGGCCACAAATCAAGCCCATTACATGTCGACATAAATTGGTCCCATGATTGCCGTTCCATATGAAGCATGTGAGAATGGCCAGTAGTATTATCCGCAAGGTTTGGTGCATTATTAAAATCCCGGCAGAGAAAGGCATTGGAACGCCAACAATAAGAGGAGATAGCACTCCACATCCGTGCCCTATCTGCAGAAGCTATGTATGCATATAATCCTCCAAATTCGAAAACTTAACTTCTCCATTAACAATACATTGGATGACCATCCATCTCCCAGCCCGGGTCATTGAAAACCAAGGTCGGGAAGAGTTCATGTTGAACAAGTATAAGCACTCCAGAATAGCCAGCTGATCTTGCATAAGCTATCCAATAGCCTGCAAAGTAAGAAGTCTGTCTTGCAAATTGATGCTGGTTATGCTCTTGAAGAACCACAATGTCCGCTTTACATGTATGTACATAGTGCCAGGTAAGCTGCCACTTATTGTGATCGCATAACCCACGCAGATTATAGGAGATGCAATTCAAAGAACTAAGCATTCTATATGGTATATACAGCAGGCGAGGAAACGGGAAAAAGGGGAGAAAACTCAAGTATGAGTGCCCATCGACACATGCTCTCGATCTGTAGGTACCTCAAGAGGTGGGTCAAGACCTCAACCCGGATGATTGAAAATAAAGGCACCGTGCGATGAAGAGGCTTCTCCTGTAGCAACTTCCTTGTAAGAGCGAACCACCTTGTCCCAAGCTTGAGCCAAAGAAGTGTTGTCATTACAAGGGATTTTTTTTTGAGCAACATACAAAGGGGGCACATAATTACGAGAAGATGCCGGAATACGAGCTGGAGCAGCTTTAGTGGGTTTCTTGGGCTCTATCCAAGGTTGAGAGGTCGAAACCTGTTCTTTTCCTTTGTCTTTAATATTTGGAGAAGCAGAAAGTGCAGACAATTGTAATCGTTTCCCTTTGCCTTTATTTGCCCTAGCTGTCGGGGAGGAGGTTGAAGCACCTTTGGTTTGAACCTCAGTAGAAGATTTCGGAGGTGAGCGAGGTTGAGGAGTAGGGATGGCTGAAGGAGGTGGTTGTAGATTTGGTTCCAAACATTCGGACTGCATATGACCAAATTTGCCACAGCGGAAACAAGAATTTGCAAACTTGCACCATTTAAGCCTAAATGGACACTTTCCAACCACTGCATCCCCAGAATCAATCGAAATACCCGTTGGTGTGGGGATATCTTTGTCCCACAGAATACAAAAATGGTTTGTGTTTGCGTGCAGCTTAGGAGGGCAAATGACTTTGCCCAGCTGAGCAGCCAACCAAGGAAGAAAGTGACTCCAAGTGCGAGGAAAGTCGACCACCTTAACCCAGACGGGACACTTGTAACGAATGAGACTCTGATAGTCCTTGGTGAGAGCCGAGGGTAGTACATGAGTCATCTGCGTATTGAAAAAAAGAGGATACATTTCAAGCAGAGCATCCCGAGCATCCATGTCGGCCAACAAGACTTCATAGAACCCTCGCGCACCAAAGTAAACCCCTCGGACTGCTTGCCGTTTGAGTAGGAAATCAACCCATTGGCCTACATATTGAGCCGTAGGCGTTCTACCCGGGAAAAAAAGAATCACCGCGTTAAGTGCATATTGTGCAACAGGATTTATAAGCTCCTATATAGGGATGCGCACTTCCATGACGGGAGCGGCTCCTTCCTAGGCTTGACGTGCATCCTTGGAGTCCTCATGCAAACATATAAGGCTTAAAGCATCCATATCCAAAGATTCCATGGCTTTCCGGCGCTTGTATATATAGTGATCAGTCGAATCCATGTGAAGCTCACACGCACACACACACACACACTCTTTTTTGGGGTTTTTGATATTTGTCTGCTATTGACACAGACAGACACACACAGGTTGGCCGTACAGAAACCTACTGCTTGAAAGCTTATATTCACACCTCTCTCTCTCTCTCTCTCTCTCTCTCTCACACACAAAACGATAGAAGGATCGCGTGCAGGCAAAATCAAACTTCAACCAACGGCACGCTGTGAAGGGCTTGCACAAGGTAGATGTTGTGCAGAACAGAGTCCGCGATAGACGAGTTGCAGAAGATTTTACCACACCCAAATCTCCCATGCACACACACATCCCTAGACAAAACGCACGTTGAACAAAGGCCTACGTGCACATACACACACACTTACACCCTCTCACACGCACACACACAGAAAGGGGAGTGAAAGCTGTACAAGAACTGTTGAGGGCTCAGAACACTGGGGGCATCTGCAGTGTCTCTTCATCTGCTACAGTCACAAGACGGGCTGCTGATTTCACGTAGACCTGTAGGTAGAGGATTGTGTGTAGGTGGCAACAGAGGTCGCGCAAGGGGTTGCAAGAGCCTGTCAGGTAATAAAGCGAAGTGCACGGGCGATTCTCAATGAAGTCCTTCTCTCTCTCTCTCTCTCTCTCTCTCTCTCTCTCACACACACACACACACACACACACACACACACACACACACACACACACACACACACACACACACACACACACACACACACACACACACACACACACACATGTAAGTACAGATACAATAGCTATAGCTCTACACCGGACCAAATTAGCTTACAAACTAAATCTCACTGCATGACAGAATCAGGGATTTTTCCCCACCAAAAAGGGACTCTAGAATGAGCAATTACTTTGTATGCATAGCAATCAAGGACCCCTTTTGACAAAAATTAAAGTTCTCCCCTTAGGGCATCCACTTAATCTCCGTGGGATGAATCCCTTCACTAGAGAGCTTGACCTCTAAATCCCCATGTGATGGGGCCCTTCACTGGGCATTTAGCCGCCTCTGTTAAAATCTACGAGTAAAATTCTTCCCCCAAATAGGGCGCGTGACTTATTTATGTGACACATTATTACCTACTGGCGTGTGTGCACACTTCACGTCCGCCCCACTCTCTGCCTTGGTCTCGAGAAGCTCTCTCTGCTATGCATGCGCACCGATTGGATATAGGGCTCCATCTCTCTCCCATTGAAGTTACCATGGCAACTGCCGCCTATATCATAAGCCTCAGAATTCTGACGTGTTGATGAACAAACGTGGAATGGATTCTCCTTGCTAGTGCTTCTGAGTGCATCTATCGGAGGTGCTTCACTATTTAAATGAGGGGAGGGATGCTCTATGCCTCTCACTTAGCCTTGACTTTTGCGTATAGTGTGTGTTTTTGAGAGAGAGGTGTTTGAGGGGCTTTCTTTGCTCCACTGCATACTGTGTGGCTATGGAGTTGGTGGAACATGGGGGTGCTTCTCAGGTTGGTACCCTACCGGAACTAACTTGGTTTTTTGATTGACAACATATGATCTGCACTTGCTCGTTTGGATGGTTGGTAATATTACCAGTACACTACGGTTTGGTTCATGAAAGATGCACAAATTTGGGCTATACAGCTTTTTTGTTTAAAAGAGTGTCGTTGGCATTATGTGGTTTTTTTCCTGGTTTCACAAGCGATATAGGGCAACTTTACCATACTGCACGTGTTTTTTCCAAGCAATGGGCTAGATTTTTTTTTTTTTTTTGATTAAGGGGTTAAACACTTGGGGCTTACTCTCGAACTCCCGAAGGATGGTTGTTGTGCCTTGGTAAAAGGCCGATAGCTGGCAGTTGATGGCTTTTTTGCTTTTAGGTGTTCTGAACCAATGATCACTAGGGTTTTAAACTATTTTTTTGCAGTACTTTTGTCTTGATAACTTTTTGTCTGAGAAAAAAGATGCTGGTCGAGGGGGTTATGAGAAAAGCATGTTATACCCTTTGTTTTTTAGGCAAAACAATGGACCCTTCTCTCTGTATTTTTTAATGCACATAACTATGTTTTGCTGAATAGGAGGTAAAAAGAATTTTTTGGTTTTGTCTAAAGAGCTACTAAGTTAATTTCAATTTTCTCCTTAAAAATCGGGGGAAGGGGGTAGGATTGATACATTGATCACATGCCTGGTCTTAATAATTTTTTAGATTGGTTGTGTTGCGTTTTGAAAGTTCATAGCAACATTTGGCTTTTGTATAAAACCCAAGAGTGCAAAAATGCGATATGGAAGGACTAGTATAAAGGGAACAAAACAATTTGGGTTTGAAATTGGGAGTAAGACACTTGGATCGGGAGGGGTGGTGGCCTTCTGATTAAAATGATATGTATATAAATAACTATTTAAGGTCTTAATAAATCGGGCTGTATGATTACCGTATCTATTAAAACTACATGAAATCACTTGTATCTTAAAGGAGTGATGGCCTTTTTTCAATACAAGAATGAACTTAAAAGGAAAAAAAAACAAATCTTTTACTTGGCAAACTGGAATTCATGATTACTTTGGACGATGTTTTAAGTTGAGAAGGTTGTAAGATGGACATGGATAACAATTGATATAGTCCATTGACACGTGTAAAACGCATTCAAGGCTAACATAGTTGTTTTGTTTGAATGGATGCAGGTGAGGACTCTATCCTTTCTTGGATTTTTTTTGGCTTAAAGTAAACGTCCGTCCTTGACATAGCAGGCTCTTGTCATTTCGTGGAACATACACTTTAAATCGACGAGTGTACTTCTACACTAGGATGAGACCTCATTCTTATAGCAATGTACAAAAATAGTTGGCTCTTTTATTCATACAAGGGATGCCTAAAAGCAGAGCCCCAAAAGCGAGCCCCAAAAGCAGGCAGGTTCAAAAGCACTTCCTCCCAAAAGCATCTCCTCTCAAAAGCTAGCGCTGGAGATTCTCAAAAGTAGCCAACGTAATTTGCGAAAATCCATACAGCCTGCCACGTGGCACCTGCAACGGAAATTGCATACATTCTGTACGGCCCTGTCATGTTAGCATCCGTACGATCTGCCACGTCAGCATGTCAAGCATTTTACGAAAATGTCTCCCAGAGGTCAAGCTTTTGGTATTTGGGGTTTTAGGCCTCTCGGTTGGTGCTCCATAAGTTCTTTAAGTTGATTGGTACAGTTTCTCTTGTCCACTCGACCATTTCTCTTCCAGTTGGTCATGCCACGTCATCACTTTGTGACACTAAGGGAGGTCTGTCAATGACCAAAGGTGGAAGCGTAACATGCTGGCATACTGAGGCAATCGTGACTGTCCATGGCTGAGATTGCTACGCAAGAGTAGTTAATAGCATGGTCTTCCTCGTGAGAGCGTGGTGCAAGGTGGAAAGGTACGTAAGGTACGGTACGTATTCGCTCAACCTGTACGTAGTACCGAATGGATTGAGTTGTTAGGCACAAAATTTTTTTGAAGGCCAAAAACATGTAATACGATCCTTACTCTCTCTGTGCAAGGCTCTATGGGCTACTACTTGTATCTATTGCAGAGAAAACTCTCTTGAATAAGATGCCCAAATAACCTAGAACAAGGGCGAAAACAAGCGCTACATAAGCCTGGCTGTTTTATAAAAAATAAAATAAAAAAAGTGTACAGTACGGATCCATACGGTATAGAACCGTATTGTATGGATGTATGGTATCGTACGGATCCATACGTACGTCCGGATACAACCTTGGCGTGGCGGCGAAGGTCGGAAATATTAAGCCCCCAAAAATGCTACGGAGTCCAAATTTTCTCCATTGATAACAAACAGAGTCCTTTCTTTCGGAAATTAGTGTCACAAATGAGAGAAAATATCAGACATGAGCGATGTGAGGCGAGGATGTGGCCAATGCAACAACGACAAGTAGAATCGAACATATGCAAGCATGATGCTCTGGACGATATGGAGCCTAACATGTAATGGCCATGTGGACAATTTCCAATATTTTAACTTGACATTCAGGTGTTGCATAACCCAATTCACTTGTTGAGTATTGGTTACCTTCCAACCAATAGGATACCTCAAGTGTCTGACAATCACATGGGGATCAAGTATATCTCCAAGCCAAAAAAGATGATGCCAGTTACCTGCATGAAGAGGCAGGAGTTTGGATTTTTGGAAATTGACCTTAAGGCTTGCCGCAAGTTGAGACGTATCCAATGCCTACATAATCTCTCGCATGTCATCCTAGTTATTGCAAGGTATGAACGAGTCTTAGGCATTAAGCGTGCCTAATAAAGTCATTTCTAGAGGGTAATTGCAACCCGTGAAGACTATCAAGCGAAGTCAACTGATCCAAATGCAACAACAAGGGGTGAGTGGCAATGGCATACAATAAGGCATTGAGGGGGCAACCTTACCTGATAGAGCTTCCAAGTGACCAAAGGTCGGTTAGCTCACCATCAAGAAGGTCAAAACACGTACTATGAGCATAAAAAAATATACAACATTGGCTAATTTAGGATTGAATCCAAGGGGTCCACATTGTGTCAACAATGGAATCCCACTAATTCCATTGTATCGTACCAAAGGCCTTTTCATTGTCTACTTGCTCACGAGTACATCTTGCTGGAATGACCATAATTTGTAAATTAGCTATTTCTTCCTTGAAAGTAATACGAGCCCAACATTATAAATATAAATATAAATATAAATATAAATAAATAAATAAATAAATAAATAAATAAATAAATAAATAAATATATATATATATATATATATATATATATATATATATATATATATAGAGAGAGAGAGAGAGAGAGAGAGAGAGAGAGAGAGAGAGAGAGAGAGAGAGAGAAGAAGAAGAAGAAGAAGAAGAAGATTGTTTTAACGCTGTAGGAAACTATCCCAATGATCTATCTGATGAGGAGAGTTGAACTCAAGACCTGTTATTCAAGCGGGAGAGAGATCAGCAATCGTGATTGATTCGATCGGAACGCATGCATGTGCGTGCCCTGAGAGAGAGAGAGAGAGAGAGAGAGAGAGAGAGAGAGAGAGAGAGAGAGAGAGAGAGAGAGATGAAATGAATTGTTATATTAATGTTTCATATCTCATTTGTATCACTAGTGATCTGTGTCCATCTTTGTATTACTTTTGTATCAGCCAACCCAATTATGTCACCCCCCCCCCCCCCCCCCCCCCCCCCCCCCCCCCCCTTCGTTTCAGTTTCAGTTTTTTCAGTTCTTTGTACTTTCTGTAGAGGAGAGAGAGCGAGAGAGACCCATTTGTATTTATTTTTGTTTACAGCTATCCAAGATTGATCGGTGAGGGAGTGGGCTTAAAGGCTTTGTTCTTTATCACGTACATAATGGTTGATGGATGGGCTGGGGTCGCAGCAGAAGTTGTTCGACTTAAGCCTTTGATTATATACCACTTGAAGAATACTTTTCTGGTTAAAACTGACAAAGACAGGGATAAGGCCATGGATCCAGGTAGCATTGGCCTCAACGAATCACTTCCTCAACTGGAGCTTTATTTTCTAGTGGGCCTTGTCTATTCTGTGATTGCGCCAATATTGGTCCCTTTTGTGACTGTATTCTTTGCGTTTGCATACTTGGTCTATAGACACCAGGTTTGTCAAATATATGTCTGTTTTGATGCTTTCTTTCAACTGAGATGGATTGCTCTAAACTTTGTTTACCTTTTGAGCCAGATTATCAATGTATATGTTCAAGAATACGAGAGTGCAGGTGCCTTTTGGCCTCACATTCATGGTCGCATTGTCGCGTGCTTGATCATACAACAGATCTCTTTAGCTGGGCTATTGGCCACAAAGCAAGCAAAGAAGTGTACTCCTCTGCTGATTCTTTTACCCATCCTCACCATCACTTTCCATTTGTATTGCAAGAAACGATTCGAGCCAGCTTTTAGGAAGTATCCACTAGAGGTCTGTTTAATTTCTAGCTTTGATGCACGAAGATTACTTTGATACATATCTCCATTCTGACAAAAGGTCTTGTTTGTATTAACTGGTGCATTTTTGTTGCATACAGGAGGCCATGGCAAAAGATACCCGAGAACGAGCAATGGAACCAAATTTGAACGTGAAGAGCTACTTAAATGATACATATCTTCCTCCAGCATTACAATTAGAAGAGGATGATGAGGAAAGCAGGTTAAGTGGGGAGAAATGGTCAGAGGGGCCTCCTCTAGTGCCGACGAAGCGGGTTTCTCGTGCGAGCACACCGGTTGCGAGTGTGACTAGTGAGACTCCGATCATGTTGGAGAGAGTGACGTATTAAGACGACATCGTTATCAAGAGCTGCTGTATCCACTGCTCCATGGTTCCGCAAAACAGTGAAGAGATAGACGATAGTCCCATCTAGAATTTACAGGAGGCATTTCTCAACAGATACGGCTGTGATATATCAGTACATCCGTGATAGTTAAGGCTGTGATGTATCAGAGAATCTTCAAAAGTGATGCATCTTGAGTGGATAATGTCTGGCTGCAATGAAGGTCTCACTCAAGTGGATGAAGTGTACCAATAGCTCTCTCATCAAGATGGTCACCACAAATATATCAATGAAGTAGAGAGGCTTTCTTGTTGGTAGTAACTAACACCTACCGTGGGTTGATCTATTTGGAAGATTCACTAATTCTTTTAGGCTTATCATGTATCATTCAAGGGACCCATACTGTGGTTGTTTTGCCAAGGGCCATGTATTCTATAAAATGCTAGTCAAATCATACCAGTCTTTTAGTTTTGTTAAATCTCAATCTCTCTCTCTCTCTCTCTCTCTCTCTCTCACACACACACACACACACACACACACACACACACGTGCACATTTTTTTTTGTCAAGAGGACAAGGGGGAGAGTTTTTTTTTCTCCCCTTTTCGGGTGCCTTTGTTTAATTAGTTAGTGAGCAGGTCCTATTACCAAAGGGCCACAGTGGCTTCCTTTACATTTTGATTTACTATGCTTGAGTTAGGCTTCACCTTGTTAGGAAACCTTAATGCGAGGCAATACCCCCCATGAGTAGGCCACATCTCAATGACTCACAGATGGTGTAGAGATGGCATGCACCTAATACAAACACTAATTAAAAACAATCAGGAGACATGTCTAGGCATATTGTAAAGGTCAAAGGAAGACCGGCAAGGTCCGATAGTAGAACAATGAAAGAAAATGACAATATGTGAAGGAAGAAGAGAATGCATAGGGGAAAGTACACATGGAGACATTCAGTGATTTAGGAAGAGAAGTCTTAACAATAGTAGCAAGTATTGAATGTTGTGACCATCACAAATCGCATATTTGTAAGTGCTCGCTTGCAAGAGGTGGTTTTTTTTACCGGTGTCTACTTCATACATCTTGCATTTTGTGCAAAAACTTTTGAAATGAACATGGTTCTTGTCTCATTGGTTTCAATTTCTCAAGATTTTTGTATCCTTGGTGATGTGAAAAGACGAACTAATGTGCTTTATACATTTGGTCTTGTTATTGGTTTCGATTTTTAGAGTTATCTATGTTCGTCCTCGACACTCCTCAAAAAGCTTTTTGTTGTTGCATGCCATCTTGCCCTACTCGTCAGCCTCCTTTTGTGGATCTCTAGGAGTTTGCATCCTCCTTGGACTCTTTCTTGGGTACATTGACTCCTTCTGTTCCTTGGTTTGTCCCCTTGCCTCTTTTTCTTTAGTTCTTCCACTATTTTCTTTGGTTCTTGCCTTAAATTTCCTTTTTGAGGGGTGCAACTTCATACCTCATACTTTCTTGGCCTCTTTCTTGTGTTTTTTTTCCCCAATTTTTGCTCTTGATGTTCTTGCGCCCCAATCTTTTTCTAGCCAATGAAAGGCAAAAGGGACATTGAGGGAATTTGAAGGGAGTTTTTTTGATTGGAAGTGAAGGGGGATATCTCCAAGAGTGTCATGAAAATTAACTTTTAACCTTCTAAAAGTATTTTTCTTCTTAAATTGGTCAATTAAGTCTCAAAGAAAATAAAAACAGAGCAAGTGAAATTGATTAAGTGTTTATGGACCAACCCGGTCAAAGGCGTGGGATTGAAAGGGAAGAAGGCTCTAAAAGAGCAGGAGTAATTGCTATGTAGTTGTTTCAGTCATAGGTAGAGGTCAAAGAAGATAAATGTATCCTGAGTAGCTTTGAATAAAGGTACAAGACAAAAGAGATGACTTACCGCAATTATAGGAGTCTGAAAATCAAAAGTAGATGTGTTAAGTTCAAGTCATTAGAATAATTCTTTAGACTCCAAGTATGAAGTATGGGAAACTTTATGGTTAAATTCTAACTTGTCACAAATTGTTTAAATTTAACAGGTTTTGGGAGTAGCTTGGTGATACCTCCAAAGTATTGTGCTAAGGGTTCCCAAAGGAGATGATGCTTTAAAGCCCAAGGGTGAGTTTATTTTTATCAAAGTCCTTCCTAATGAGCAAGTAAGGTTATAGCACTGGTTCGCTTCATAAAGCCTCCAATGTTTGTGCAAAGGTTTTGCATTCGAGTTAGTTTAATTAAAGGGCAAGTTTATGGCTTTTAATAAGTGAAAGAGAAAAGTTAAGTTTAAGGTTAGATCAACCCCGCCATTTTGGTAAGTTGACCCTACACCTTCTCTTCCAAATTTGGTTAGGCCACATGCCCAAAGTAGCTTGCCATTTGCTTCTGTGAAGTTGAGCAAGGTGTGTGTGTGTGTGTGTGTGTGTGTGTGTGTGTGTGTGTGTGTGTGTGTGTACCCTTACTAATCACAAGTCAAAAGAGAAGGTGGACGAGTTTTCTCAAGAAGGAAAGTGGAGACAAGTGTTTGAGCATGCTTTAGTTGCATTTTTAATTGTTTACATTTTATTGTGGGCTTTTTGTTGCTCTCTCTCCCTCATTTTGCATTCTTGTAAAATTTCACATTGTGGTGAAGTAAACTTTCTCTCACTCCCTGTCTCATGGGAGCTTAAGAGATAAGTCAAAGGATGTTGGCCTAGTGGTAAAGGTGAGGGGCTCTAAGCGCACCCGCTATAATTCAACCCCTAAGACATGTGGGTCTGGGTGAGTGGGCGCAATCCCGTAAAACTAGTCGAAGCAAAGCTTCAAACGGCTTTAAAAAAAAAGAGTCTCTCCATGCTAAAAATCTTGGCTATGGATGCAAATCCCACCAAATGAGAGTTTTATCTTCTTCTTCATCTTCTCCTATTACTCTATTATGCTAAGGTATGCTAAGAGCTTGCCATTAAGTAAGCGTATATAAAGTAAACTTTTTTGTGCTTAAAAAATACTTCTTTCACTCTCATCTACCTCTTTCTTCGTAGTTATTTTCTTCTCGTTGGGGTGTTTAGGGTTTGGAAAGGAAGGTTGCACCATGGAATCTTGAAGTACATCATCTTCTTGATTCAAGAAAAGCTCCGCAAGAGCACAAATTGTATTGTTATCAAAGCTCTCTTCACGAGAGAATTATAATACAAAGACCTTTTGGAGGGGGGATCGGCTCAAAGCAAATCTGGTCCTCATAAAGTTGTTAATCTTAATTGTAGTATTCTCTTTGAATTATGTGCATGATTTTAGTGTTTTAATATGTAATTGTGTAAAGAAAATTATCCCGACACAACCTATAGTCTCCTCTTTAATCTCTCTCGTAAGGGAAAACTCTCTCCTTTTATATGTTCAATTCCATTGAATCTAAAAGAAAGAATTAGATTCTCTGACATTGGTATCAAAGCTGAGATTTCTTCTTTTTTTTCTCTAAGAAGTGAGGTCCTTGAGTAATCTATGAAAGGGTAGAGTTGTTTATTGCAATAGGGTAAGTGTGACTCGGATTTATTATCTTTGTTGGCATGTCCGTTTACAGGGTACGGGGAACACCACCGAAAACTATGGTCTTAATAATGGAGTCTTTTGGGACTTGCCTACGGCTTAACCATTCTTGAATTGTTAACTGCCTGATAGGAATCGATGTTAGCTTAGCACTATTAAACCTACCACTACGTTTTGTAATTAACAATATTCTAAACCACAGGTCTAGTTATTGGAGTGTTGATTTTCGAGGGATAAGAGTAGTAGTAGCCAAAGTTTCGAAAGTGCCTAGGAAAGGGCTAGTATACACATACAAGGAAATTTAATCCCGGCACAAGTGTAGCTCCAAAAACATGGAAATCTTTGAGGATTGCTATTATGAAGCAATTTCTTGCAAGTGATGCCAAAGATAAAGCCCTCACAGAATGGTAAAGCTTGAAACCCCATAAGAATCTATTCAAAAGTGTGTGGATAAGTTTTGGGAGTTACATCTCAAAGCCATTGTCTACACGAAGATAGACTTTGCAGATAAGTGAGTATGTCAACTCACAACGACCTAAAACTATCTCGATTGCCATACATCACAGTATGGTCGCCTCGAGATCCATTTCCAACAAGGGAGTAAGAAGCACGCCCTCGATGCATGGAAGCATTATCTCCTAGGTACTCCATTTATTTTGTGCACAAATTATCAAAGTCTTAAATAATTTTTGATGCAAAATAAATTAAGTGATAAACAAATGAGGTGGGAAAACACCCTTTCACAGTTTAACTTTCATATTGCTCAAATAGCTGGTAAGCACAACCAAGCGGTTGATGCACTTTCATGAAGACCAAGAGTGAATGCTGTATCAATAGCTACTCACGATGATCTATCCTCTATGATAAATGAGAAGCTATTGATCTAAACTTCAATGATGTAATGTCACTTATCGCCCTAGGGAAGAAAGAAGAATCATACAGTGTGCACATGATTATTATCTCTATGGAAATAGGTTATGCATTACACATCATTTACGTGACAAGATTATGTACAAATCTCATGTTCCACCATATGAGGGACATAGGGGGATTCAAGATACTCTCAAGGGAGTAGAGATGTACTTTTATTGGAAAAAAATGAAGGCAGACATACCCGATTATATTGTCAAATGCATTGTATGTCGAAAGACAAAGTATGATAAAAAGGGAAGCAACCTATCTTGCTCCAGCCATTGCCTATACCTGATTCCCATGGATTTCATCTTTAGATTGCCAAAATCCATATATGGATTTTGGCAAGTAAGTACATTTTATACCGGCCAAAAAGACTATTAAAGCACACTATATGGCAACCCTAATTATCTCACAGGTATTTAAGTACCATGGCTTACCAACACCTATAGTATCCAATAGAGATAAAAAAATGACTAGAAATTTTTGATGGGTCTCTTTGGGAATCTGGATACTAAGTTGAATTTCTCTTCGGCTTATCACCCACAAACGAGTGGCCAAAGTGACAAAAATCAACCATTATTAATCTACTTAAAGCCTATGCTACAGAAGTAGATCAAATAGATCAATGAGGGGATGTACTTTTCTTAGTAGAGTATGCTTTCAATAACACTGTCCGTACTTCTACATGAAAGGCACCCTTTGAGGTAATTGAAGGAAGATCCAAGCTCCCATTGATAGTCAAGAAACTTGGAAATATATTTTCTGTTGATGAGTATGATAGAGACCTTAAGGAATATTTTCAAAAGATTAAGGAAACTATATCCATTAGGCAACAGAAGAAAAAGGCTACTGCTCATAAGCATAGACAATCCTTGACCTTCAAAGAAAATGATTGGGTATTGCCCAAGTTTCCAAAGTCATGCCTATGCCACTCTACAGGTAAGGGAACATAAGGACGCCCAATGGGTCACCAAAAATATTATGCTAAGTTAGCAAAAATATATTATGGCCCATTTTAAATTCTTAAGCCTATCAATGATGAGCTTACAAATTAAGTTTACCAAGTAATTGCCTCATTCATAATGCCTTTTATGTGAGCATCTTGAAACCTTATAAGGACGAGCCACCTAAAGAACGAGTAATTGAAGAACCACCTAGCTTGAGGGTCAAGAAGAGATTTTGCAACCAGAGAGCAACCTGCGACATGAGACAATGTTTTAAGACTATTCAATGATCTCTTGTAAAATTAGAAAATTATTCATTGAACATGCAACTTGGATGCAATACATCCAGCTAAAGGATAATGTAAACCTTGTAAATACTTACAATGACTCCTGCCAAAGGTAAGAATCAAGTACAAACAAGTATCTTTTATAAAAAATCGTATCTTGTTTTGACTCTAGTATTTCTTTTAAATGTTCATAATTTTAAGTGTATGTATCCCATAAATCAAGCTTGCGGCGGCATCTTAGTTTCTCAAGCATCTAGCAGACCTTACCAATCTACTATGAAAGATGATTAGGACTGAGTAAAGACATGCTTGCGATAGCAAATCCTTCCAAGCACCAGGTGGAGTTAGTCACCCACTATGGAAGAAGGTCAACGAGTAAAAGGGGATTACCCAAAGTAACATGACTAGCTATGACTTTATTTTCTCTTCCCAATAGCTGAGGAAGACTATGATTTCAAGGGAGAGGTAATGTAATGAACTAACCTTCTAAAAGTACTTTCTATCTTAAATTGGCCACTTAAGTCCAAGGAAAACAAAAAAAGAACAAGTGAAATTGATTAAGCTCTTATGGACCACCCTGGTCAAAGGCTTGGGACCAAAAGGGGACAAGTCCATAAAAGAGTGGGAGAAATTGCTATCTAGTTGTCTCAATCATAGGCACATGTCAAGGAAGGATAAATGTATCCCGAGTAGCCTTGACAAAGGAGATGACCTAGAGCAATTATATGAGTTAAAAAAAAGAAAGTAGTTGTGCTAGTTCAAGGCATAAGAACAACTCTTTAGAATCCAAGTATGAAGTTTGAGAAGCCTTGGGGTAAAGTTCTAACTGCCACAAATTATCTGAATTTAGTAGGTTTTGAGAGCAACTTGATGGCACCTCCAAAGTACTGTGCTAAAGGGTTCACACATGAGGTGAAGATTTAAAGCCCAAGGCAAGTTAAATTATTACCAAAGTCCATCTTGATTTAGTAGGTCCTAAATTAGGAAGTAAGGTTGTAGCCAAGGTCCGCTTCATAAAGCCTCCAAGGTTTGTGTAAAGGTCTTGCACTCAAGTTAGTTTAATTAAAGGGTAAGTTTATGGTTTTTAATAGAAAAGCTAAGTCTAAGGTTAGATCAAACTCGCCATTTCTGGTAAGTTGACCCTAGACCTTCTTTTTCAAGTTTGGCGAGGCCACATGTCCAAAGTAGCTTGCAATTGCTTTTGTGAAGTTGAGCATGGTGGTGGTGTGTGTGTGTGTGAGTGCACCCTTACTAATCACAATTCAAAAGAGAAGGGGGACGAGTTCTCTCAAGACGGAAAGTGGGGGCAAGTGTTTGAGCATGCTTGAGTTGCATTTTTAAGTGTTTACATTTCATTGGACCCAGTTGTGAGCATTCGCTTTTGCTTTTGGGCATGTATGGGATGAAAGAATAGCAAGAGACTGCTCTCTCCATTTATTTTGGGGCCAAAGATTCTTTCATTTTTTAAATGATTTTTTTTTGCTCTCTACCATTTCTTACAAGGTAAAACATTGTTGTCAAAGTTCTTAGTGTGATAAGTTCACTTTAGGAAAATTAAGGAACATATTAAGAAATTATTGGAGGCAAAGGTCATTTATATGGTAGAGCATATATACTTGGCATGAATTGTTATAGTACCCAAGCAACGTGAACCTTGTGACCATGAGCAAGAACTACCCATGTATCAGCCATAGTGGTCCCTGCTCGCTCTCCCTTTATTTTATTCATTTGTTCATGAGATTCCTCCGAATCTCCTACATCCAACCTTTGAACTCAACCTTGAGACGTCACCCTCTAAAATGTAATGGAAGAGTCTAACTCACGCAGATTCAACAACTTGGACATGACAACTCCCATAACCAACCCACCATCTACGTATGTTGCTTACGAGGCAACCCGTACAGTAAAAAAAACTCTTGCAAAATGCAGCTCTTGCAAATTCATCACTCCCTCTTACGCTCGTTCGACATGACGACGATGGGATGGGGGAAATGGAAACACACATGGTACATAAACTAGATGCCTCTCTATAGCCTAGCAGATACCCAACACCCCAAGCCACTCGGATAGACTCACTCACACACTATTTTCTGTATGACTTTACTAACAAGCTCGTAATTTGCACAGTTCACGACTACACTCGTCTAGCCATATGCACCTTAACAACACAAACTCGTCAATAGCTCAACACATAGCACACACCTCGAACAATATAACATAGCGGCAATCACTCTCTCTCATCTCTTGCTCTCTCTTGCACCCACAAATGCTATCTGCCTCTCTCTCTCTCTCTCTCTCTCTCTCTCTCTTTGCTATACACAAACTCCAAGGATCCACACACAAGCCCCGAGCTTTGAACACAAGGGTGACGCCAAGACACAATAGATGGAGTGGTTCGGCTTCAATTCAAGCTCGTACAATAGTGAGAATAGGAAGTCTATCATGAATTCATTCGGATTCAATTCGAGCTCGTACAATCAATAGGTGATGAAGAAGCAATCTTTGGTTGCTTTCTCTTGAGAGCTTTGCCAATATCGTATAGCCGATTGATGAAGCAAGCGGAGGGGGATGCAGATCGTGGACACCCTTCCTTGTAAGCTCACAACCTCCGACTCCCTTCAACCCGGCTCCTCTTGGCAGCCCGTGATGCCCTTTTGGTGACCCTTTTGCATTTGGTGGATTTTACCTCTGTCAGTTGCCTCCCTTCTTCCCCCAGAAACTCAACTACCAACACCTCCTTGCTCTCCTTCTGGCGCTGACCTGCAACCGAACCACCCTCTTTGATGCAACTGGCGCAACCCCTATTGATCCTCTGCATGCCCCTGGCGGCCCTCCCTTTGCTCTCGGCCCCGTCCTGTCTTGCCTTGGCCGCCTCTCACGAGCCAACCTCCTCATGCGCCACCAAGTGGCGATCTTTCTCTGCTCTCAGCCAGCCCACCACCTCTGCAAGTGGCCGCTACATCTCCCCTTCACGGTGACATCACCCTGCAGTCCATGGCGGCCTTTGATGGCCTCCCTCTGCAGCAGCTCCCCCCTTGCTTCGTGAATTGCGTGCCCCTTCACCTCCCTGGCTTCATCCTCATCCTGCTCATGCCATGACGGCTCTACCTTTATCCCACGCTGCTCTTCTCTGGCCCCTAACTCTGGCTACCTTCCCCACCGGCCCTTGGCGACCTCTCCTATCCACTGCATGGCCACCTCCTGCATAGTGGGATGGCAATCCCTCCTGCAGCCTAACAGATGGCGCTCTCCTACTGCATATCCACCACTTGGCCCTCCCCCATGCACTCAAACACTTGGCACTCCTCTTCCTTGCAACTGGCAGCAACTGCAGTCCGCCAATCTTTTTTTTTGTGAGCATGGCAATTTTTTTAAAAAAAGTTAACTTGCGACTTGGCGGCCATTCCCACCGGATGCTTTGATACTTGCCGAGAGTGGCGACTGCAACAAACATTGGCCGCCCTGAATCCCAATGCAACCATAACAACAACAAACATCTCGATCATTAGAGGCCCAAAATCGCCACATCTAGCATACACACCACGATCAAGCTTGC
This sequence comes from Adiantum capillus-veneris, assembly GCF_014529385.1. NCBI lineage: Eukaryota > Viridiplantae > Streptophyta > Polypodiopsida > Polypodiales > Pteridaceae > Adiantum > Adiantum capillus-veneris. Next base: position 94,263,602 of record NC_140947.1, on the reverse strand, counting down.
CGCTATCGGCATCTGGCACCGACTCCACTGCTTCGACCTGTATCTGCATGATTCCATAGTGAGGCTATAGCCATTATTTTGGACCAACATAACTCAGCTGTACCAACGACAACCTTTGCAGCCCTGCTTGCCTTGTGGGTGTTCCTCACGGTCGCTCGCGTTCCTTCCTTGTCAGCCTTGCATGACGCGTGATTGCGTGACTGCACCTTACGAGGAGTTACGACTCACAAAGAGAATCTTGCTCGATTCTCCTCTTTCTTTTTAAAAAAACAAGCTACTGGCTCTACATGACTTTATTAATACAAAGATCCGTTCCTTATTTTCCTCTTTCCCAAAGGAAAAGGCCACGTCGCTCCCCCCTCCGCCCACGCCCTGCTCCCCCCTCCCTCTGTGTTTTGCCTTGCCTTAGTGGTTGCGCTGATCCAAGAACAAAAAAGGTTGCACCCTCCATTGATGTCATCATCGCGAGAGAATAGGCATGCACCCTTGCAAAAGCGTGCCCTCGAAGAATAGAGAGCCAGGCATTACACACGGCCAACCCTCGACAATGGGCACAAAATATCCTAGCTTGATTTAGCTTGAAAGCGGTCGAATTTCAGTCCCCTTGCAGGCAGCAAGAAAGCTCGCCAACATGCTCTTTTCCAGTCTCGCTGATTGAACAACCTCCTGCACAGCTCGCCACACAACCCCTGTGCGGTTGATCAACCCTCCCCAACTGTCTTGCACGTTTCTCCTACTCTTCTACAGAGACACACACACATGCTATGATATGGCGTTCATAGCTTGCCTCGCGCCATGTGAGAGAGAGAGAGCGAGCGATGCTCCCCCCCAGAGGACCCTCCTCCACGTGGCATCCTCTCTCTCTCTCTCTCTCTACATGACTTTATTAATATTCGTTCCTTACTTTCCTCTTTCCCAAAGCTAGATATCTTATCTTGTGAGATACCCTCTAATGAAGACGTTGGGACTACTTGGCCACGTTCTTGGCCACATTACTCAAAATAAGTGTATAGTTTCAGCAGCTCGTCTAGTGTATAGTGTATAATGGGTCGTTTAGTAGTTTCATTAATTAATTTGTACCGGAGATTCCTTGGACTTCTTAAGTTCAAGCATTGGAGCGGCTCCACACGCTGGCCCTGTTCTGCTCCGCAAGCAAGCTCCCCACCACCGTCAACCTCGCCGCTGCCCTGACAGTGTCCCTAGCATTGCATACATCAGCCCTACCGAACCATGCGCCGACCATGCCTTTTCTGTTCCGACCTGCTTTTCCTGCCCTGTACAAGGTCTGCTGCTCGACGTCCACCTCCCCCAACCATTGCTAACAAACAAACTTTGCAGTATCCGCATGCTCTCACCCCCGCCATACACAACTGCAAGCACGCACCAAAAAAAGCGGTGCAATCCTTCGTTTTCTTCTCCACCTGCCAACAAAAAATCTGCAACTCTCTCTCCCACCTTCAAACGAACGTAGAGCAGACTCGGACGGAGCCTGTCTCATCCCTATGCCTCCGGTTCCTTTCCCTGGTTGACCTTGGTGCGCCTCGTCGCGACCTCCATTGCCCACTTCCGTTCGCCAGGCTCACGCGACCCTCCACTGGGCTGCCCACAACAGTTGCGCAAAAAATATCTCAATGATTCTCTCTCTCCCCCGCCACACACGTGCCTTGTCTGGCCTTTTTCTCCTCCAAGGATGCAAGAATCTCGATAGATTCCACCAAAACTAATGAAAACAAAATTGTGGGAACATACTGGATACAATCAAGTGGTTTTAATAACACCCAAGACCAAGAAAAGATGGCCTTGATTATAAAGTGGACATATTTTCCTATAAGGTTATGCCTTTTGTTCCAACAAATGCACCTACTACTTTTGCAACGGCTGATGTGCTATGAAATTCAAAAATACTAGTTTCATTTCTTGGAGTTTGATGATCCATAGTTGACGAGATGGGAGTGCATAGAAGATGAAGAGGAGAGCACATATAGAAGTGAATATGGAAATAGTCTCTTTTTCATAATAAAAATTTAACCCATGGTTCATATAGAGATCAAAACTCATGCATGCATGCACCTAATTTTTGGGTAAAGTAGTGGCAAAGAATAACACTTGATTATCCAACAATCCCCCCCTATCATGCTATCCACTGTTCGAGAAAAATCATTTTCACAAACATACGAAAATCCCTCCAAGACAAATCTGAACCGGAAATTTTACAATACTAGCCATTAATTTTGCAAAATTACACTTTTTTTCATGTATTTTAATCGAAATTTTACAATACCAGCCATTAATTTTGCAAAATTACACTTTTTAAAGCAAAATTTTCTCCTTTTTGCCCTTCCCTCCACCGGCTACTTTGATTTTGCAACCGGTTCAAGGCTAAGCTGAGGCACACTTTTCCGGAACACTGCTATCCACTTTTGCTTTAATGGTTTCATATCCAATTTAGTTGCTTACATCTGTTGTGAGTAGATTGTAGATCATTCAAGTTTCAAAAGATTCCCCCCTTGATGTGATGCCCCCCTCTTCTCTAGTTTATCCTTCTATCTAATGTGAAGGCTTTCATACGCCTCATGAGATTTCAAAATTGAACTGGATTTTTTTTGTTGTTGGTGTGGTAGTTGCTAGTAAGGAGCTCCTTATTCTTTGTGTTAAAATGATGTTAGCGGTGTTTGATTTGTATGACCTTTGGTTCTTCATAACCAAGAAGATTGCAATGCCAACATTACCAAAAGAGGGGGCTCAGTGGGAGTGAGCCAATGCTCATATTTGTCCTTTCATCATTCTGACCCAACAAGTACTAATACATGTGAAGGCGTCGACAAACGCCAACAAGATTTGGGATGACTTGGGAATCTATTAATGGGCGGGTTACCCCTATGAAGTATGCCATGTATGCTTAACTGTGGAAGGGTGTTTGAGCTCATCATAGAGATAGTTTCTACATGATTATGCATTTGGAGATTAGGGAACTAGTATTTGGGATGACTTGGGAATCTATCCATGGGCGGGTTACCCCTATATTGAAGTGTGCCATGTATGCTCAGCTTTGCAATGAAGGGGGTTTGAGCTCATCATAGAGCTAGTTTCTATCCCTTTGGAAAATGTAGGATGATATTCGCATTTGGAGATTAGGAAACTAGTATTTTACTAATGAAGATTTGGCTTCATGTTTACATGTTGATGCCAGATATTGAGTAGCTTTGTATGTTAGTAAATAAGACGTAGCTAAATAGATAATTGAGTAGATTACTTAATGGAGAGAGACAGATTTACATACACAAGATTAGAGAGAGAGAGAGAGAGAGAGAGAGAGAGAGAGAGAGAGAGAGAGAGAGAGTACACACGATATACGTGGTTCTCCCAATGTGGGCTACGTCCACGGGAAAGCAGCCACTCAATGGCTTTAGTACTTCAAAACAAAAAGTAGTTTACAAAGGGATTATACCCTTAATGGAGCTCCCGCCTTGCTTCACTCTCACCACCTCACACTCACCTTGTTGCATCAACTTCACACTATGAAATGTGTGTAGAAATGGCCTCTTTTTATAGGCCAAAAGGGCTGCCCTCTCTTATGAGAGACAGCCATGTGTAGCCGCCCTTGTGCGAATAAGTCCAAATCGGACCCTCCAATCCGCCCATGTGTGGCCGCCCTTGAGAAGACAAGTCCGTTTTTGAATTCGGCCACCGGCCACCGGCCATTGACTTCCGACCATCGGACACCGGCCATTGACTTCCGACCACCGGCCATCGGCCATTGACTACCGGCCACGGGCCAACCGACCGGTTGTTTTCCGACCACTTTTCGACCGCCGTCCGGTCATAATATTCCGGCAAAAAGGAATATTCCGGTAGTATTTATAACGACCAAGCGTGCAGAACACTCAAATTAGATTACGGGATAGGGAGAAGGGAGTTTGGAATAAACGCGGGGGGGGGGGGGGGGGGGGGGGGGGGGGGGGAGAAGAGAAGAGAGGGTTGGTTGAGGATTATACGACCAAACGCGTTTCGCTCTTTAGAGAGCTCATCAGTGGTATTCCAAGGGAGCTTGGAGAGGGAAGAAGATTTTAGGGAGAGGCGAGTGAGGGTTGTTTAAGTAGGGGAGGTTGGGTGCAAGTTTTTGGGAGGGAGCAAAAAAGGTGGGAAACCAAACTTCAATTTTGAAAATTTTGTGTCCTCTTTTCTTGAGTGAGTTAGTCATTAGAAAAGAAGGGTCTATTTTGTTGGGTGAAACCGAAAAGAGGAGCAATCATGTGTGAGCTTACTAAGCGGGGCGGGCTAAAGAAGGGTCTATTTTGTTTGGTGAAACCGAGGAAGAGGAGCAATCATGTGTAAGCTTACTGAGCGGGGCGGGCTAATTTTTTTTTTTTTGTATGAGAGAGGGTTATAAAATTTGGGTAATACCAACGTTTGGTAGGCAAAGATTATTTTTATGCGAGTGAGAACGATAACACAAAAAATACGCTTATGATTTAGGAATTTATTTTGAGATTGGTAGGTAGAGAAGTCCTTTGGTTTGATAACACTTTAGTTACAAGAGGCACGTAGGATGTGTGCCACTTATAGGGTAAGGAGTTGAAAAAATACAACTCCTGAAGCGTAGCTCGGATGAAGCTTTCAACTGCATGAACAACTTCGAAAGGGGGGTAAAACATCAGCACACTAGGACACCTGCTGGAAACTCTCTCGAAACACTGAATTTGCCAATACCAAAATCGAAAACCTGTTTGCACTTTTGAAAGTGCGCACGCGCGAACGTGAAAACGACAAGCACAAACCTTGCTCTGATACTAGTTGAAGGAGTCGCGAGAAGCGTGTGCGAATGCAAGTGCGAGAGAGAGAGAGAGAGAGAGAGAGAGAGAGAGAGAGAGAGAGAGAGAGAGAGAGAGAGAGAGAGAGAGAGAGAGAGAGAGAGAGAGAGAGAGAGAGAGACCTGCTTTGGGTGGAGCGCACAACAACGTAATCCTATTGCAGCTCCTTATTCTTTTGTGTATTAAAGAATGAGTGTATAATGGTTAAGTTAGTAGATGGGTTAGTAGTAAGTGGGATGTCCGATCAGTTGGCCTGAATCCCAACACAAAGTCTTGGTCTTTATCCAACATTGATGGGGCGTTTGGAGATGAGGACTTCACCGAGTCCTCTAAGCTACGCCATGCAGCTATGAACTTTCAAAAGTTCGGCAGACAATGGTGGTCTAGCCTACGGGAAAACGGTGAAGCTCCACGAACATGGAAAGCTTTAAGAGCTTCCATTTTGAAGCAGTGTTTGGCCACTGATGCTAAAGACAAAGTACTCACCGAATGGCAAAGCTTGAAGCTCTCTCCCTACGAATCCATTCACAAATATGTAAACAAGTTTTGGGACCTACATCTCAAAGCCATTGTCTTCAAAAAGATGGATTTTGGAGAGCAAAAGCTGTTGGGTTTCCAAGCCCATGGGAATTACCCCTTTGAAGCATGGAGTTCAATTCCTAGTTTGCATGCCTAAAGCTATATGTAAAGGCTTTCTTCATAATCAATCAATAATAGTGTTGTTTTTCAAGCTATGTCGACATCCCTCTCTCTCTTTTCTCGTTCTGTTGCTCTTCCTCACCACGCCATGGCCCTACTGCGGTTGCATCCACCCTAGCTGCACCCAACATTGGTATCAGAGCTTTGGTGCTTAGCCTCGACATAGAAACGTGGGATCGGCCACTAGCAGAGGAGAGAGAGGCGCAGTCGACCTACAGCAAACCGAACAAACCTGCCATCAACAAGGTTGCCTTGGCGTGCTGGTGACATTTTGACACACTCTTGCCTGCTATTTCGCCCTCTGCAGCTTGTTGCAACCGCATCTTTCATTGGCGCTGTTGTATGCAAAAATTGCCATCGCTTTTTTTTGTGTGTTTCACAGGTTTCAAATTCGTTTAATTTTGGTCTTTGACCTTCAACCAAGAGGACCATCCCACTCTTAAAGACCGGGCAACTCTTTAAGCGAGAGAATGGAGGCAAAGAATCTCCTATTGGATGACCAACAATTAAACCTATTCACTTATACGGATGCTGGTTGGATATTATCAATTTCTCTACATGTGCCATGTTTATATTTGGGCAACGATCGTGGTTATTTAGATATTTATGGTAAAGGGACTATTCAATCTTGCTGCTCAAGAAAAGTCGTGGCTAGGGTCAAAATCTCTGAATTGTGGAATCATCAAATACCACACACTCTTCTATATCTTGAAGGGCTTCTCAAGCCGGTGTGTGACTCGACCAAGGTTTTGACGACGGTGGTGATTAAGCTCATATCAAAGTGCTGTTGTGGTTATCAAAAGCTTAACGACAAGGACAAGGAAAGCGGGTTTTCTACCATGACCAATAATTCGGAGTTGAAGAGTCATACATGGCATCAAACATCGACAAGATTGCCAGCGGTGACCACTTTACATCATCAGTTAGAGAATCTTTGCATGATGAGTGTTGTAGGTTTCTCATGTTTTGTTTGTCAACATAATCATATACTTTCTAGTTCAAGCCGCCTTTTACATTATCTGTTGTTAGTTATTTCATGCTTGTCAGTTATCATCATATCAAAAGCTGTACAGGTTATAGACATTGCCACGACAATCAAGTGGTAAGACCTACCAAAAGTATTTTGTTCTCAACCCATTTTTGTTGCACTTTCATGAGGTTACTGGGTACACCTTAAACCCAAGGTTTGGCAGTGAACCAAAAACTCCATTTTTGGTAGCTACATTTTTAAGGAGGGGTAAAGAGTATCTCTTTTCTCACCTATGATGGCACCTTTGGTGCTACGGACAAAGTGTCGCCTTCATCTAGCAATTTGATGCGGCCTTTGGTGACGAGGGCTTTAGGGAGTCCTCCAAGCTACACCATGTAGCTATGCACTTTCAAAAATTCAGCTCGTCAATGGTGGGCTAGCCTTTGTGGCAAACGGTGAAGCCCCAAAGACATGGAAAACTCTACGAGTTTCCATCATGAAGCAATTCCTTGCAATCAATGCAAAGGACAAAGTGCTTACCAAATGGCGCAGCTTGAAGCTTCTCTCTCATGAGTCTATCCACAAGTATGTAGACAAGTTTTGGGATTTACATCTCAAGGCTACTGTCTTTCAAAAGATAGACTTTGCCGAGCAAAGGCAGCAATTTTGTGCAGGATTACCTAAAGAGATGGCCGAATACATCAACTCTCAACGGCCTGGTACTATTAGTGAAGTAATCCATCACAAAAATCGGTCCAAGGAGAAGGGAGTTTACAAAGGTAAAAACAATCTCTCTCTTGAAGAGCTTGAAGCTTTTCGCAAGGACCATAAGTGTTTCAAGTGTGAGGAGCAAGGACATGGCTATCGTTCTTGCCCCAAGAATAATTCTCGCAATGAGACTCCTAGGGCTTCCACCATCGAGCTCCAAAAGAGGATGCTCATTGCAAAGGATCATCACTTTCCTATTCTTGGGGAAAGGTAAGAGAGCATGATGCCTTCATCTTGTTTGACCCTGGCTCTACTCACAACTTCATATCAACAGAGTTGGCCACCAAGTTGGGCATTCAAGCTTTCAAGATGGGAGATATGGTAACGGCTGACGCAGCTTTCAAGGGACAGCAAGCCTTCGTTACTCCCTTGATTGGGAAGTTGAGGCTTCGTGTCCAAAGCTATGTTGACAAAGAAGACTTCTTCATCTCTCCTCTCCAACATGAGGATGCTATCCTAGGGGTGCCATGGTTTGATCACACGGCTGTCAATATGAAGTTCCCTGAAAGGAGAATCTACTTCACCTACAGGGGAAAGAACATAGATGCTAGTGAGCGTGGTTGCACTATTTCACTTGTAAATCCTCCTGCTTTTGATAAGTCAATGAAGAGCTCAGTTTCTACGTACATGATTTTTGTCAAAGAGTCTCTAAAAGATCCTAATGTTTCATCAAATGTAAATGGTAGTAATCAAGAAGAGTTAGACTTGTCTAATTTTCTAAAAGGATTCCAAGATGTGTTCATCGATGATATCCCTATGGACTTACCTCCAAAATGAGGGGATGATGACCATCCCATTGAGCTCCTTCCAGGAAGCTCACCCCCTAACAAGCCTCCTTATTGAGTCTCACAAGCTCAACAAGAGGAGATCATGAGACAAGTACAGGAATTGGTAGACAAAGGGATGCTAAGGCCTAGTTCCTCTCCCTTTTGTTCTCCAGTCCTTTTAGTGCAAAAGAAAGATGGTACATATCGTATGTGTGTGGACTATCGAGCACTAAACCATATCACTATCAAAAACAAATTTCTCATGCTTTGGGTAGAAGATCTATTTTATAAGCTACAATTCTCTACCTACTTCAGTAGGATTGACCTTAAAAGTGGCTATCATCAAATAAGGATAGTGGATGAAGATATCCTAAAGACCACGTTTCGCACAACATTTGGTCTTTATGAATATCTAGTCATGCCTTTTGGCTTGACTAATGCACCAGCTACGTAAATTCACTGGAGTGGTCTTTGATGATATCATCATCTACTCCAAGTCTTTGGAGGAACATAAGCAACATCTCCAAGTGATTTTTCAAGCATTGAGGGAGAATAAGCTTTTTCTCAACCAAAAGAAAAGTGAATTTTTTCTTCAAGAGATTCAATACTTAGGTCATATCATCTCTCACGATGGTATCTATATGGATCCATCAAAGTTAGAGGTAATAAAAGCATGGCCTAACCCAAGGAATCTACATGAGCTAAGAAGCTTTATTGGTATGTGTGCATACTATAGACGCTTCATAGCAAAATTCTCCCAAGTAGCAGGACCACTACATGACTTAACTAAGAAGAACGTTAAGTATGTATGGACTGCTAAGGAGCAAAATTCTTTTGACAAGCTCAAGGAGAAGCTTACCTCTCAACCAGTCCTCATGCTTCTCGATCTCTCAAAGCCATATGAGATCCAATGTGATGCTTGTGGTGATTGCCTTGGAGCAGTTTTGCTTCAAGAAGGGCATGCCATAGCATATGAGAGCCAAAGGCTCAATACGGATGAACGAGTCTTGGGCATTTATGAGAAAGATCTTTTAGCTCTTCTACATGCCCTAGACACATGGAAGCACAACCTATTGGGGACTCCAATTATCCTATGAACCGACCACCAAAGTCTCAAGTATTTCATGACGCAAACCAAGCTCTCTAACAAACAAATGAGGTGGGAAAATTTTCTTTTGCAATTTAATTTTCATATTTCTCACATTGTTGGCAAGCACAATCAAGTGGCTGATGCACTTCCACGATGACAAAAAGTTAATGCGGTGTCTATAGCTACTCACAATGATCTATCTTCTATGATAGATGAGTATGCTATTGACCCCAACTTTAGAGACATAATGTCAGCCCTTGCTTTGGGAAAGAAAGAGGAACCATTCACCTTGCAGGATGGTTATCTTATCCACGGAAATAGGCTATGTGTTACCCATTCCCTTCACGAGAAAGTTATGTATGAATCCCATGCTCCTCCCTATGCGAGACATAGAGGTATTCAACCTACTCTCCGAGGAGTAGAGACGTATTTCTATTGGCCTACCATGAAAGTGGACATACATCAATATGTTTCAAAATGTGTAGTATGCCAAAAGACCAAATATGATAGACGGAAGCAACATGGATTACTCCAACCATTGTCTATCCCAAATTCACCATGGGAGAGTATATCCATGGATTTCATCTTTGGATTACCCAAGTCTATCCATGGGAATACCGGAATATGGACAATAGTCGACAGGTTTAGCAAGCAAGCACATTTTATTCCTGTCAAAAAGACTTGTAAGGCACATCAAATGGCAACTCTCTTCATATCACACATTTTCAAACACCATGAATTACCCACATCCATTGTGTCAAATAGAGATCCTAGAATGACCAGTAATTTTTGGAAAGGTCTTTTTGAAAATCTAGGAACAAGATTGAATTTCTCTTTGGCCTATCATCCACAAACGGATGGCCAAAGTGAGATAGCCAATCTTAAGATACTCGATCTACTAAAGACTTATGTTACAGAAGTAGATCAACGCTCACAATGGGAAAAATAATTACCACTTGTAGAGTATGCTTACAATAATATTGTACATACTTCTACACGAAAGACACCTTTTGAGATCATTGAGGGAAGACCTAAGAGTCCCTTGCTACTCAAAGTACATGGGAAGTCTTCGCCGCCGATGAGTATAGCCGTGACCTACAAGAATATTTTCAAAAGATTAAGGAGGATATATCCATCTCTCAGCAAAGGCAAAAAGCTAGTGCTGACAAGCACAGAAGGGCCTTAAGGTTCAAAGAAAATGATTGGGTCTTACTTAAGTTTCCTAAGGCTTGATTAAGGCAAATGACAGGCAAAAATCCTATGGGCCATCAAAAGTATCATGCTAAGCTAGCAAAGATACTATGGTCCTTTCCAAATCTTGAAGCCTATCAATGAGACAGCCTACCAACTCAAATTGCCCAACCATTGGCTCATCCACAATGCTTTTCATGTGAGCCTACGCAAGCCCTACAAAGGAGAGCCACCAAGTGAACCAGTTATTGAAGACCCTCCTGAAGTTGAAGACCAAGAAGAGGTGCTACAACACGAAGCTATCCTTCGGCATGAAGACAAGATACTACGACATGGTAAGATTATCCTACGGTATCTTATTAAATTCAAAAATAATCCTTTTACAGATGCTAGATGGATGCAAGGAATACAGCTTAAGGATAGTATGAACCTTGTCAATGCTTACAATGCTACATTAGAGTAAGCAAATGTACAAATTCCTTTTAAATGACTCATGTTTTTGTCTTATAAGACTAGTTCTCTTTTTAATTGTGCACAAATTTAACTAGTATGCATGCTTAGAATCATGTTTGTGATGACGACGTCTCGCAAACACCAAGTAGAATTTGTCACTCTACTTTGGGAGAATAAAATGGACTAAAGAGTAGACATGCCTGCGGCAGCTATGTCTCCCAAGCACCAAATGGATTAGTCATCCATCTTGGAAAGATGTCGTAGGGTAAAAAGGGATCCTCTACCCGCTAAGTAAGATTGACGAATGAATAAGGCTTTATCTCTTCTGCCTCATAGTCGAGGATGACGATGATTTCAAGAGAGAGGTAATGTCATAAAAACTAATATCTAACCAACCCAAATGATTTTCTCATATTAAATTGATCACTTAATGTGGGAGAATAAACGGGAACAAGGGTTAAGATATTGAGATGTGCTTATAGATCTATCTCAACACGGTGCCAATGGTAAAGGGGCCCAAATGAGAGATGGTCTATCAAAGAGCAAGGCTAACCAATGGAGCATAAGACCTTAGGGTTAGCTTCATTGAAGATCTCCAATAGTTAGTGTAAAAGTCCTTTGACCTGAGGTAAGCTAGGACTGAGCTTGAGGTGGGAACCCGGCCCAAGCTTGAGGTGCTTGAGATGCTTGAGGTGCTTAATGATTGAGATGCTTGAGGTGCTTGTCCTGCTTGCGATGCTAGGGTTGCACTTGAGGAGAGAACCCAGTCCAAGATTAAAGTGCTTAAGGGCCAAGATTGTGGTGGGAATTGGGCCTATGCGTGAGGGGCTTGAGGTGTCAAAAGGTCAAGATACAATCCCTACAAGGAGGGGTCGAGCCCTACAAGAGGGGGGATGAGAGAAACACCCACACACTCACACAAGGCATGCATGGTACAAAGAAAGCAAAAGGGAAACTTGTCAAGTTCCTCCTCATGTTGCCCTCATGGTGTGCCCAAAGCCTATTGGTTGGCCACCCAAGGGTCCAATGATAATTTAGGAGATTTATTTAATTGATTTTGCATTTATCAAGTCCTCTCTCTCAAAGGGGAAAGGGGGACACTTGTCCCAAGGCTACCCTTGTTGATTCAAATGCCTCCTACTTGTGATTGGCTAGGCCTGGAGGGGTCTAATGAGCTTCAAGCAAGAGCTACAAGGGAGGGTCGACCCAAGCAAGCTAGGGGGTTGCTTAGGGGGTATAATCACCCACATACACTCACAAACACTCTCATTGTGTGTTATGCAAAGTGCAAGATCTCTATCTCCTTCTCCAAGCTCCTTGAGAAGTTGAGAGCCTACACCAACACTCTTGCCTATGGAGTGCAAATCCAACCAAGAGCCATGCTTCAATGCTTGAGCTTGCCATCTTCTCCATCTTCATTACTATGCTACTATGTATGCTAGCAAGAAGAGTTATGATAAGTGAGGAACTAATTCTTTCTCCTATGAAATGCTTCTTCTTCCTCTTTCCTACCCTCATTCCCTGCTAGGTCTCTCCACCTTCGAAGGTGTTTGAGGTCTTGGGACTGAGGCTTGGGATAGTTAAAGCTTTCTTCAAGTTTATGTTATGCTTGTGATGCATGAAGCTTTCCATCTTCATTGCATCACCTAGGTCATAAGGAACACAAAGATTGTATTGTAACAAGTCTCTCTTAATGGGAGTAATAATAATACAAATGCCTATTGGAGGGGGGACCGGCTCCACATAAATCCGGTCCTCAACTGTTTTCATGTTCTCTAAATTCTCTCTCTTGCAAAAGTATTGTTCATGCCAAGTTGACTAATTGCTATGATTATGTTGCTATCTTCAATAATGTTCACCCGCTTTGCTCACAAAGTCATTTTTCAAAAGTACTCTCATTAATTTCCGCTACTATCAAGTTAAATATGCCAATTCCATTACATGTTTGAAAATTGATTCGAGAAGCCACCATAGTACGGTATATAACCGCGGATATGGTGCGTGGCCTTTGGGAGTTGACATACTCCGCCATCTCTTCAATTAAGCCCGCACAAAATTGTTGCTTTTGTTGGGTGCAGCTAGGGTGGATGAAGCCGCAGTAGGGCCATGGCATTGTGAGAAAGAGCAGCAGAACGATAAAAGAGAGACAGAGATCTTGACACAGCTTGAAAAACAACACTAAAGCCTTTACATATAGCTTTAGGCATGCAAACTACCCATGCAAACTAGGAATTGAACTACATGCTTTAAAGGGGTAATTCCCATGGGCTTGGAAACCCAACAATCCCCCCCTCAAGCCTGAACTAGACAGACCACTCTCATGATAGCTCGAGTTTTTTGTATACTCGTCAACCGTGAGTTTTAGGTTCTCTCACAACCAAGGATTTCTGGTGTATCCATAACCTGGTGCTATGATAGTAGAACCCCCATTGAATAAATAGGGTGAAGGTAAAAAGCTTTCGTGACCTTGGCCATGTAGGGAATGATTTCCGATGTCCTCCCCTCTTGTATTCTCTAGGAGAATAGCCATAGATTTTGTTGAAAGAGGAGGAAGGTGAAGAAGAAGGAGAAGTGGGTGACCTTTCCTAGCCCTTTTCTTCCTTTGTTTCCTCTCTTCCCTTTTGGATTGACGAGGAGAAGGACTATGTATTGATCTTTTCCTCTTGGGAAGAGTGGGCGATTGTCTAGATCGTCGTCTTCATGGAGCCCTCATGGAGCCACATCTTCAGAGGAACTTAAACATTCATTGCTTTCTTGCTCTTTGGACTCCTCCTCTCGAATGGGAGAGTGTCTTCTTTTGGGGGTCTCTTCAAGAGGCCTCCTAAGCTCTCTCTCCTCTTGAAGAGGAAGGAAAATTCCATAAGCATGAAGTTGTTGAGTAACTTCGACTTGCAAAGTAGGGTTGCCCATAGCTTCCTGCAACCTAGTGACGAGATAATTCACAAACATGGGAGAATTAGCACCTTCATGTGCAAAATCAAAGCTGTCAATGTTCATTCTACTCTCTTGATTATTGTCAGCCATGTTAACAAAATTTATGTATGTACTTAGTGTATGCTTTGGCAATCCAAACCTTAGTTGCCACTCCTCTTAGCCTTTGAAAATCGGCTCTTAAGTATCTACACCCACGACTCGAAGTGGTTAATTATAGAGAGTAGAGGAGTAGGTCTAACATAGCAGAGTACCGAGGGCTAGCTCCTTTTGGACTTCTTATGGCTCAATAATGGTAAAGCCGTAGGCAAGTCTAAAAAGACTCCATTATTAAGTCCAAAGCTCCCGAGGTGTGCACCATATCCCACATAGTGGGCTCAACAAAATCGATATTAGATCCTAGTTCTATTTACCCTAATATAATTAACAACATCAACCATACATAGGCTACTTAAGGACCTCTCTTCTTAAGCAAGAAAAGAGAAACCAAATGCTCTGATACCAATGTAATGCAATTGGACTATTTAACTTGAGAGTAGCAGAAATTAATGAGGGTACTTTTGAGAAATGACTTTATGAGCATAGAGGGTGAGCATAATTGAAGATAGCAACATAATCATAGCAATTAGCTAACTTGGCATGAACAATACTTTTGCAAGAGAGAGAATTTAGATAACATGACAATAGTTGAGGACCGGATTTATGTGGAGATGGTCCCCCCTCCAATAGGCATTTGTATTATTATTACTCCCATTAAGAGACACTTGTTACAATAAAATCTTTGTGTTCCTTGTGACCTAGGTGATGCAATGAAGATGGAAAGCTTCATGCATCACAAGCATAACATAAACTTGAAGAAAGCTCTAACTATCCCAAGCCTCAGTTCCAAGACCTCAAACACCTTCGAAGGTGGAGAGAGCTAGCAAGGAATGAGGGTAGGGAAGAGGAAGAAGAAACATTTCATAGGATAAAGAATTAGTTCCTCACTTATCATAACTCTTCTTGCTAGCATACATAATAGCATGGTAATGAAGATGGAGAAGATGGCAAGCTCAAGCATTGAAGCATGGCTCTTGGTTGTATTTGCACTCCATAGCCAAGAGTGTTGGTGTAGGCTCTCAACTTTTCAAGGAGCTTGGAGAAGGAGATGGAGCTCATTTCACTTTGCATAGCACACAATGAGAGTGTTTGTGAGTGTATGTGGGTGAGTATACCCCCTAAGCAACCCCCTACCTGTTGGGTATGCAAGCCCACTTGTCTGGTATCTAGATCATGGGAATTACCCCTATAGCATGCATGTAACATGAGTCCTTAGTGGAGATTGCATGAGTAGAAGGAATGGTTAATATCACTTCTCAAAAGCTATTTATGTAAAGACATTTTAATGAAATTGCAAGTAGCGTGTTGTTTTTTGTTGTGTGTTGAACTTTTCTTTCTCTCCCTTCCTCGACTACTGCACCACAACATGCTTCCATAGCCCAAGGCCCCAACAACTGGTATCAAAGCCCTACCCAACCCGACCTCGGATCTCGACAAAGCTACCCGAGTAGAGCCGCTTACAGAAGAAGCAAGCATGGCATCGACCTGCAGCAAACAAAACACAACGCCATCAACCTGTGCGCCCTGACCTTTTGGTGATTTTTCGACACCTCAACAACCCCTGAATCGGCCTGTATAGCCCGCCTTGAGCATGCCTGTGGCCTTCGACAGTCTGCGCCATTGCTGGTGTTACATAGTTTTGTTTTGATTGATTTTCACACTAAAAAAATTAAGTGTCCACCCATTAAGTCTCTAAGTAGGGGATCCACCATAGCCACAGTTCCCGAATTTGGTGCTCGTCGGTGCTCACAGTAGATAAGCCAGGTGCTTTTGGAGGCTTATGTTCAAGGTGAAGCTGCTATAAATGAGTATTGAATAAATGCAGTTGCAGCCACCTTGTTAAAGCGGTCCTAAAGGTTTAAACCAAGAATTTTCCGACCATGACCAACAGAGTAACATCAACCCGTTGATAGACTTGGCTCAAACCCTCAGAATATCACCACCTTTCAAAACATTACAAGCTTCTAAAGCCTTCAACATGGCGGTGAAAGTCGACAAATATAACGGGACCGGTTTCCACACTTGGCAGATCAAAGTTAAAGGTTATCTGATACGAAAAAACCTATGGAACATGGTCAAACCTCTTGCACCCGATTCGCTGAAGCAGGCACTACACCTGTAGTAACTCGAGCCCTCTCTGCCGAGCAACAGAGGAAAGACAAACAAGCTTTCTGTATCACTCTAACTTCCTTAGAAGATGACTTTATTCATTATTTGGATGATATTGATTCTTCAAGTGCTGCCTAGATAGAGTTAGAGAAGCTTTTCGGTGCCAAAGCTAAGTATTCCAAAATGAGTTTAAAAATGGAATTATATTCTATTTGCATGCATGGAGATGAAAATAATTGCAGCTTTAGCTAATAGAGTGAAGAGCATCAAAACAAAACTAGTTTATGTTGAAGCCCCTGTGCCAGATGAAGACCTTATAACCATTTTTCTGAATAGCCTCCCTACAGAATTTTGTCAAATTGTCACTATTTTTAAAGGAGAAGGATCCTCTGCCTTCTTTGGATGGTATTGTTAACTCATTGTAGGAAGAAGAGAAATGAGTACCACGAATCAGTTCTTTCGTACCAACTGCATATGTAGCCCGTGGTTGCACTTCAACTGCCAATTCCACCAAGTCTACTACTAGCACTAGACCTTGTGCTATATGTGGACGCATCAATCATCAAATCAAGGATTGTTTCAACAAAAATCCTTGCACCCATTGTGGAAAGACTAATCATCCGTCGGACAAATTCTTTAAGAAGAACATGCAACATATCAATATGGTTGAAGGTGATGAAGACGATGCAGCAACAATGCTTTTCGTAGACAGTGATTCCTGTAGTTTTTTTTTCTTTAGTCTATCTTTATGTTTCCATTATGTCATTTATTTCTCAATAATTGTATGGGTTATAGACAGTGCCACATAAAAGTGGTAAGACCACCCTTTTGTTGTTTGGTCGAGTTTTGGTCTGTCTCACACTGATGGTTGTTTGAGTGAAGTACACATACACACACATGCTATAGTCAAAGGGGGGACTTCTACTCATGGTTTCAGGTGAATGAACTCTGCCATGGTCTGTGTCTGTCTCGAGTCCATTGTCAGTGGTTTGGGCTTGAGGGGGGGGGGGGGGGTTGTTGGGTATGCAAGCCCACTTGTCCGATGTCTAGCTCATGGGAATTACCCCTATATCATGCAGGTAACATGAGTCCTTAGTGGAGATTTCATGAGTAAAAGGAATGGTTAATATCACTTCTCAAAAGCTATATATGTAAAGACATTTTAATGAAATTGCAAGTAGCGTGTTCTTTTTTGCTGTGTGTCGAACTCTCTCTCTCTCTCTCTCTCTCTCTCTCTACCTTCCTCGACTGCTACACCACAACATGCTTCCATAGCCCAAGGCCCTAGCACTAGCTTGCTTGGGTCGACCCCCCCCTTGTAGCTCTTGCTTGAAGCTCATTGGACCCCTCGAGGCCTAGCCAATCACAAGCAGGAGGCATTACAAGAAACAAGGGTAGCCTTGGGACAAGTTTCCCCCTTTCCCCTTTGAGAGAGAGGACTTGATAAATGCAAATAAATTAAATAAATCTCCTAAATTATCATTGGACCCCTTGGGTGACCAACCAATAGGCTTCAGGCACACAATGAGTGCAACATGAGGAGGAACTTGACAAGTGTCCCTTTTGCTTTTTTTGTACCATGCATGCCTTGTGTGAGTGTGTGGGTGTTCTCTCTCATCCCCCCCTCTTGTAGGGCTTGCCCCCTCCTTGTAGGGATTGAATCTTGACCTTTTGACACCTCAAGCCCCTCATGCTTAGGCCCAGCTCCCACCACAATCTTGGCCCTTAAGCACTTTAAGCTTGGGCTGGGTTCTCACCTCAAGTGCAACCCTAGTATCTCAAGCATGACAAGCACCTCAAGGACCTCACTCATCAAGCACCTCATGCATCTTAAGCTTCTCAATCTTGGGCCGGGTTCCCACCTCAAGCTCAGTCCTAGCTTACCTAAGGTCAAAGGACTTTTACAGTAACTATTGGTCTTCAATGAAGCTAACCCTAAGGTCTTATGCTCCATTGGTTAGCCTTGCTCTTTGATAGACCATCTGTCATTTGGGCCCCTTTATCATTGGCCCGGTGTTGATATAGATCTATAAGCACATCTCAGTATCTTAACCCTTGTTCTCGTTTATTCTCCCACATTAAGTGATCAGTTTATTATGAGGAAATCATTTGGGTTGGTTAGATAATAGTTTTTATGAAAAAATAGGGGCTAAGCGAAACTCTAAGCCCACGGAAAACAAGGGTTCCAATGAGCCTAAGGGGAAGACAATGTCCAAAAGTCTCTTAAGAGCAACTCTTGAGCGTTATCGCAAGGATAACCACTGTTTCAAGTGCAACAAACAAGGGCATGCGTACCGTGCTTTTCCCCAAAAGAACAACCGCCATGAGCCTCCTTGAGCTACCTTGGTCGAAATCCAAGAAGAGGAAGCTCACCACAAAGGATCTCCTCTATACCATGCTTGGGGAAAGGTAAGAGAACATGATGATTTTATTCTCTTTGATTCTGGTTCTACTCACAATTTCATATCCACAGAGTTGGCCACCAAGCTAGACATCCAAGCCTATGAGATGGGAGATGTCCTACCTGCAGATGGTTCTTTCAAGGGGCAAGAAGCTTCAGTCACTCCCTTAATTGGGAAATTGAGGCTCCATGTCCAAAGCTATGTGGACAAAGAGGGCTTCTTTATCTCTCCTCTCAAGCATGAGGATGTAATCCTAGGGGAACCATGGTTTGATCGCATGGCTGCCACCTTAGGTTCAGGGAAAAAGATATGTACATAGATGCTAAGGAAATGGGTAACAGCATACCCATTGTACATATGCAAGCTTTCAATAAGTCAATAAAGAGCTCTATTTCCGTGTACATGATTTTTGTTAAAGATTCTCAAAATGAACCTAATGCTTTAACAAAAGAAAATATAAACACTCACAAGGAATTAGAGTTATCCAATTTTCTCAAGGGGTTTCAAGATGTCTTTATTGACCACATCCCTTGTGAACTAGCTACTAAACGAGGCAATGATGACCATGCACTTGAAATCCTTCCAGGAAATTCACTGCCTAATAAACCTCCTTATAGAGTTTCTCAAGCTCAAAAAGAGGAGATTATGCGGCAAGTGCATGAGTTAGTTGAGAAGGGCATGGTTAGGCCTAGCTCAATCATCTCCATTTTGTTCACCCGTGCTATTGGTGCAAAAGAAAGACGGCACATATAGTATATGTGTCGACTACAAAGAACTAAATAGGATCACTATCAAGAATAGGTCCCATTCCACGGGTAGAAAACCTATTTGTTAAGCTACAACAGTCCACCTACTTCAGTAGGATTGACCTAAAAAGTGGCTACCATCAAATAAGGATAGTTGATCAAGATATTGTAAAGACCGCATTTTGCATTATGTTTTGTCTTTATGTATGAAATGCTAGAGTGTTGTTAAGGACAAATAAATTGCACTTTGATGAAATTTATTAATCAAGAGTTTTGGTCTTATGAATGAGTTAGCTATGACTAAGGTTAAAACAACTACTCTAGTACTAGTTAAGCTAAGAAGATTATCTAAATGCAAGATTCCCTAATTGTGCTTTTCAGCTTTGATTAGCCAACTAGCTCTCACAACAAACAAAAGCTTGAAATTTTAATTGTAAAATAATTTCTTTTTTTTCTTTTTTCTTTTAATTTGGTTGACAATCATTTGACGTCTGTGCTTATTTTGCATGTCCGAGGCTTTTTTCTTCTTAAGGAAAAGCGCCCACAATGGGAACCTCTAGGGCTCTAGTACCATAGACAATACATGTGAGTGAAGCACCAAATCAAGCTAGGATTTCTCTTCCAGCGAAGATTTTTCATTTGTGGCACTTATGTTTTTTTCTGCCATTTCCTTGGTATTCTCAGTAGTGTCTTTTTTTGTTTAAGTGAGCAAGCTTCTCTATGCGTAAAATATTCCTAAGGTTCCAAACACTCCGATAATTTTATCAACTAGGACTAGTGGTCAAGTAAATGAGTTAACCTAAAGTCACAGTCTCCTAATCTCAAGGCTCATTTATAAGATTAAACTCTAGTTCAATCAACTTAAGCAAAGACAAATTTATACATCTATAATGGCATATAGCAAACATAACTTTTGCACTCAAACGAACCATGAAAAACCACAATTAGCAATTATACATATCCATTAGCATGAATCATGGAAAGTAGTACACTTGGAGGTATGGAGTTTCTCCTTTTGTTGAAGCAGATGTCCTCAGCCATGTGGATGGAAATCCATATGAGTCCTGTTGGAATTAGGGTTGCAGAGAAACACACACAGCTTGGAGAAGACGAAGGAAGCTCAAGGCACACAATAGAGAGTGTGTTACTTAGTGTGCAATGGAAAGATGGATAGCCCTAGAGTGATGGGCGTATATACAATGCACGGGGGAAAAAACCTCCTAAAGAGGGAAAAAATGCCCCGGCGGTCCTAGTGTGTTCACACACATCACTACCACATGTATATGGTAACAAATCCCCCCTGGAGTGATGCGGTGAACGAGAGTTGGCACATGAGTAAAGGGAAGTGCCATGCCCTGAGGACAGGATCAGTCCACAAAGGGGAGTAAGCCCAAAGCTTTGCGGAAAGCTTCAAGCTTCTCACGAGACAATGCCTTTGTGAAAAGATCTGCAAGGTTGTCCTGTGTTGGCACATAAGCCAAGCTGATCTCTCCTGCTGAGAGCCTCTCCCTGACATAGTGGTAATGCACCTCAATGTGCTTTGTGCGAGCATGAAAAACTGGGTTCCTCGCAACTGCCAATGCGCTCTGACATCAGTGTAGATAGTGTTGGCAGTGTCCTGTCCAACACCCAAGTCAGCCATAAGGCGTCTGAGCCATACACACTCAACCGTAGCTGTGAAGACTGCCCTGTACTCAGCCTCACAACTCGAAGTGGCCACAGTAGGTTGCTTCTTGCTCAACCATGATATACATGAACTGCCAAGCATGAAACAAAAACCACTTGTGGACACTCGCGTGTCAAAACAACCAGCCTAATCTGAGTCCGAAAAAGCATGTAAGTCTGGCGGCAATGATCCCCCCTTGGGATAAAACAAGCCAAGATGTAAAGTGCCACTAAGGTAGCGGAAAATCCTCTTGACAGCCTGCCAATGCTTAGACCCTGGGCTATGCATAAATCTGTTGACCTGCGAGACTGCAAACTGAATATCTGGCCTCGTGTTGCATACATAAATGAGGTAGCCAACAGCAGTTTGGTAAAGAGTGACATCAGCAGGATCGCCAGCATCATGTAGACTCAACTTCAAACCTGTTTCCATGGGAGTGGCAATAGGTTTGCAATCCTCAAGTCCAAACTTACATAGCAATGTCTCTATGTAACTTTTCTGACACAAGGCAATACCACCATCACACTGCTTAAATTGTATACCCAAGTAATGATGCAACAGCCCCAAGTCTTTCATCTTGAAAGTAGCATTCAAATCAGCCTTAAATTCAGCAATATGTCTCTCATTTGGTCCAGTGATCAGCAAATCATCAACATTAAGAACCACAATGAGAAATACATCATCCTCACGCTTTACATACAATGTGCTTTCTGTTGGACTGTTTGAAAAATTGGACTTTTAGTGTTTGTAGGTTTTAAAAAAGGTCAAAACAATGATTTTTTGATATGCATATATGTTGGGGAAAATTTTTAAGTAAAAAATAAGTAAAAATATTTTTTTTGAAAAAAAATCAAAATTTGGCTCTTAGTGACCCACGTTTTTGTTGATGTGGCCACACCTCTTTACTCCCTTCACTTTCAAAAAGCTAGAGAGAGAAGGTGACCTCCTAGGTCCACATCCTACATGTGTCTAAAAAAGGCGCTAGAAAAGCCTACTCAAAACTAGCTTCTTGAATGCCCTTGTTCCCTTAACCCTATACAACATTAGCCTTAATCCCTAAAAATTAGGATTCCTTACAAGGCCCATGCAAGGTCTATATTTCTCCTAATGTTATTTCTTCTTCATTATCCTCTTGGCAAGCATGTTAATCAAGAACCGCGCTATGCGTGGATACTCATCTTGTGCAAAAGAATAAGCATGTGCCACTGGAGAAACATTTGCTACTAGGTAGGGATCACTAGTTATCCATAGATGTATCAACCATTTTAACTCATCAAAATTTCTATCACGTGGAAGTCTCTCTACCAAATCCCATTCGCAAGAAAGTACAGGGTAGTAGATGTGAAACACTTGAGAAAAATAAAAAGGGTACCTTTCATAAAAA
Source organism: Adiantum capillus-veneris (assembly GCF_014529385.1). Lineage (NCBI taxonomy): Eukaryota > Viridiplantae > Streptophyta > Polypodiopsida > Polypodiales > Pteridaceae > Adiantum > Adiantum capillus-veneris. The sequence continues at coordinate 94,241,516 of NC_140947.1, read as the reverse complement.
ATAGAAGCGCAAGCCCCTGGTGAACTAGACATCTCTAAGAATACAGATAGATTTGATTAGGTCTTTAAAACATAAGAGTTGTTTTGTGTGCTACTTGATCATGTGACATGGTGAATTTGGACTTATGTGTAGGATCTGATAGGGTGCCCTCTCGTTGCTAGTGGCTCTTGCTCTTTTACTATTTGTTATTCTTTTAATTTTTATTTTTGTTTGTTTGTGAGAACTAGTATAAGGCTATGTATATATAGTCTCTCAATTGCAGAGTTCAAATGTCAGGGAAGAAAATTTAAGAGGATGGGGATCCAAAATATTGAGGCGAGCGAGGACTCCCCCCTTCCTTGGGTAGGTCGGGGGTTTCTAATCACCGAGCAAAAAAACTAAGCGAAGACAAATTGGAGCAAATTGATACAATAGCAACAATGGTGAAAGAAAAAATTATGCCATGCACATTACTTTCACTACACAAATCTAGCACTCCATCGACAAAAAATGAGATTTTAGAACCAATATGAAAATTGAATACTCGAGGCACAAGCAATCTCTTCATACTTGAGATATATACAATTCAATTCCATGTGGCATACCTCCTCTCAAAATAGGTTGTAAAAAATTGGCAAGCTCCATTTTACTAATTACCAAAATTTCAAGTCAAAACTTCTCGTCTCGCTTAAGTTCGTTGGCAGCTTGTGCAACATTGGCTTCTAAGCTACCTCTTGATTCTTTGGGCCCTCCTAATTGCGAATTTAAGGATAAAATAAATCTTTGAGAGGTGCCTTGCAGCACCTCCAAATTGCTGCATTATCTAATCATTTTGCTTTTGGAACCACTTTCCTCGAGACAATTTCTTGCCTAACGAGTCTATTGTGAGATCAATAGACAAAAACAATACGATCGAAAGTCAAATGCAAGTTATTTTACATAGGAAAGGCCCAAGTCTCAAGTGCATTGGCCCGTTGGATGCAAATCAAATTCATGAAGCAACAATTCCTTAAAAGCTTCTATATTGTGAGTTCTCTCACTGTTAAAAACACCCGGAGGCCATGCCACAACTAGAGAATCATCTAATCCTAGGATATACAGGCAAGATTGAAAGAATCTTTTAGTCCTAGCTCAGAGAATGGTGATTTACAACTTCCAAAGCTTGCCAAATCTTTTGCAGCAATAGGTAAACAAGATCAACCATCAGAGGAATAGAGACACAATAAAACTGTTTCTTGTACGTGCCGACGTCTATGGCTACAATCCAATGTTCCTCCAATTTGTCGTAGTATTGTCGTCTGTGACTTAGGATAAATATCAGATTGTAAGCAAACATCATTAGTGTTATGGGGTATATCATGTTGGAATTAATCAAAAGTGTTGGTTTGAATCTTCACTTGTGTTGAAGAGAGTTCGTGCTCATTCATAGCTCGCCCTAGTTCAGATCCCGAGCTATGTTGAATAGAGTTCGTGCTCATTTGTAGCCTATGTATAAACATGTTTGGTGGAATGAACTGCTAGCTAGTTAATCTACTAAGTAGGCTGTCCCCGCGGCTACATGGCATGCTCTCAAGGATCCCATATCCTTGAGAGTCTGATATTCAATTGTAGGTAAGAGTGAGACAAATGAGAACAAAAAATAAAGCCTTCAAAAAAGCTTGGAATCCAACTCATTTTGACAAAGTTTTTTTTTTTCAAGGGAAAACTACCAAAGTACCCCTCTAATTTGTGGAAATTTTCAAAATACCCTTTATCTATTTTGGCTAGATTCTTCAAGATTTTATAATATTTCTTTTTGACAATTGAGATCCGTTTTTGAGTGCTTAGCATGTAATTTGTCACAAGTTACCTCACAAAAAGGGCAATTATGTTCAAAAAATAATGAAGCAATTCGTCTCCAGAGCCTATGTAACCAACTCAAATTCTAGTTTTAGCATCTTGTATTGATAGACAATCGGTGTTCTTATGCAAGCTACAAATTTTTTTATCTTTGGAGAAACTTAACCTCAAAACCAAGCATATTTTGGGAAATTTGGAACATCTAAAGGGCATTTTGGAAATTTAGGACAAAATAGGTGGGGGGGGGGGGGGGGGGGTTACTTGGGAACTTTTGAAATTTGAGGGGAACTTAAAGGCTTTTTGTAAATAACTACCCGTACTAGTTTGCTACTGCAACCAGTCCGCGCCGACGCGGAATGGTTGCAGCAGCAGACCAGGGAGGCTCTACAAACCAGGGCGTAGGTGTGAGGGGTGGGAGGTGAGAGCGGCATCAACAGACCAACAAGAGACCAACGAGCAGCAAACGAGGGCGTATCTGTGAGAGGTGGGCAGCCATGGTGCCCCCCCCTCGGCAAGCACAGGTGAGTATCACACCCCCCCACTCCCCCGTCCCACATGCGCGCGCACTGTCGCTCTCTCAGTGGTGGCATTCAGGTTGCCAACTCGCCTATCTCTTCATCATATCTAGCTGCATGTGTGTGTACATGCGCACGCGCCCGTGTGTGTGCGTGTGCGTGTGCATGTGTGTGTGTGTGTGTGTGTGTGAGAGAGAGAGAGAGAGAGAGAGAGAGAGAGAGAGAGAGAGAGAGAGAGAGATCCATCAGCTTATATAAATAATCGCTGTGAAGTCAGACATAGCGCAAACTCTTACTCACTCTCTTCGAAAAAGTCTCTCTCTCTCTCTCATCATCTCATACACAGACAGATCCAGAGCTAGCTGTTGCATCTGATCTCTCTCTCTCTCTCTCTCTCTCTCACACACACACACACACACACACACACACACACACACACACACACACACACACACACACACACATATCCAGATTAGAGACTAGAGATTGCCCAGGATTGTGAAGAAGCGTGTGAAGGAGTTCAAGCGCGCTCAGAGTGATCGAAAGATGTGTGTCAAGCTCAATCCAAGATCTCCCGTTTGGTGGCCATCCGCAACAGTGGGGGCTTTTTTTGTTGTGTGGTTGCCGTACATAGTTTTGTTATACTATATCAATTATCAAGGCCCTTAAGGCCCTGTGAATTTTAGAAAAATGTCCCATGAGCAGTCTATTTTGAAAAAGAGTTCACAACTCCCACCGATTGTAGGAGTTGACTCCAAAATTAACAGATTTTCGTCAATATTAATTGTATCCAAACTATACTAATTGTTGTTCTTCTTTAGCTTCTATTAACACTGAGAGCGGATTTTTTGAGATGGGGCTCAACTCAAGGCTCCCACCAGACAACCACTCCGTGAGACCCTACACACGCATATTTCTTAGGGGCACCACCCTCTTTTATGGAGAAAGAAGGAAACCAAAACAAACCATATACAACACACACACACACACACACACACACACACACACTCACACACATTCCTTATGTGCTTCAACACAAAATGCCCTTCAACCATTCAACACACACTCCTTAAGCAATCCCTTTGAACACTGCACAAACTCACATGCAAAGATTGACCTTCACCAGATTAGTGCTCATATACTTCTAAGAAAAGCAAGCACAAAACCTCAAAACTCAAAACACCATAATGCACAAATACTTGACAACTCCTTTCCTTTCTCAAAAGAAGAGACTACTTACACACATAAGGCGGCATGCATAGAGAGCTCTTCTCCATCTATGCAGCCCCAAGACTTACTTACACACAACATAAGGAGAGAAGCCAAGCAAATAGACACCATGGTGCACAAAAAACTTTCTCAACAAACAAGCAACCCAATGAGCACAAAATATGAGAAGCTTCCAAGATATGCTTACCAATTTTACGTGCGTTTAGAGCAAAAGTGTGACGACGACACCCCAATTGCAACAATTTGTTGATCAAACCATGAGATAGATCATTGAACTTGATATCCTTGCTCTCATATAGAATCTACAATCCTTATTTAGGGATGAGTATGGTAAGAGAAATGTTTGCAAGAGAATGGTAGCAATAGCATATTGATGCTCTCTCTATGGTGCCGCTTATGATAGCGAGCTTAGGAAATGGATAGGGAGACAAGAGGAGAGAGAGATTAGGGCTTCCCTAACCTTAGAGGAGCTTATTTGCAGCAATGGAGTAGGTGTGTGTATTTTTGTGCTTGCCAAAGGGCCTTTTTATAGCTGTATAAGACCTTGGGTTAGGTTAAACTTGACTAGGGTAGGTAATTAACCATAGTTAGGTTCCCTTTTGACCATTCCTTCAATTATGCAAATAAGGGACTTATTTTTTCATTAAAAATAGCCTTTTAAGTCGTGGAGGCTCCATAAGGGTTGATAATGTATGTGGGCCCCACCATGATGTCCCTCCAATGGCTCCTGCAGAGTGTCCCCATCCTGTTTGTTGTGTCTTTGGAAGCATCTTGAGCCGACCCCTCCACATGCAAGTGGTTTTTAACTCCCAATTGGTATTTTAGAATGTTAGAGAAGTCAAGAAAACTTTTCACCTTTGTGGTTTACCTGATTGTAAGTTTGACTTGCAGTAACAGTGTCCATAGCACCTTGTTTTCACTATAACTTTCAGCCTGTAACTCAGAATTGGGTGCTGTAAAAGGCAAATTTGAACTTCTCAAAGTGTTTAAGCTGATTTTGGAGTGTTCTGCAAGTATACCCACGAGCTAAGGCGTTCAAGATGCATCCAAAACACCTTTTGAACCAAGTCTCCTTGTAGGGGGCCCTTTAGCATGCATCCAAGGTGTAGCATGCTTTTTTCAAAAGAGAATCCACCTTAAACAAATGAGGTAGGCTCCAATAAAGTTTGATTTATTGGGGATATACATTATATTTAGATTTGTTGACCAACACAAGTAAATGATCCAAGAGTTGGGTCACATAGTGGTGGGGAAGGGAAGGCCTACAAAGCTAACCCTACCCTTGAGAGAAGATGGGTAAGATAAGTGCCCATAAATTATTTATTTACAAATTATGGGATGTAGATAGCTATTTAAATTAGTAAAGGTAATTCGTTAAAAGAATATGCAATAAAAAAACTAGGAGAGTAGAATTAAGTTTACTATTTACATTTAGCATGAAGAGAGAAATATGATGTAAATGCATAAAGATCTAAAAAGGGTAAGGTGTTTGTATGGAAAATGGCTATTACAGAAAGAGAGAATGAACACTAGGTTAAAACTTTGATAAAAAATATATACATTTGAGTAGAAATGTAGTGCAAATGCAAGGTTATCATTTAACGCTACTCATATTAGCCCTCCCCCTTCATCTAGGATCATGCTCCTAGATGAAACAAAAGAGTTTTTTCCATTTTCTTTTCTTTCTTTTTTTTTCTTTTTTTTCTAAAAAAAGGAGGAGTGCTATACACTCTTTTACTCCATTAGACCTGCTTTTCATTACCTCAATCCCATAAATCGGAGATGGGAGGGTTGCCTTGGGCATGTTGAGATTCCAAGGCTGGTTATTCTTTGCACATCAAAGCTTTAATAATAGGTGGAGCATTTGCAAAGCCGAAGGGAGCCATGCCAATTTTGAGCTTAGAAGATGTAGGTAGATGACTTCCTATCAACGGATTGATACGTTGAAAGTAGGGCTTTAATCTCCATCCATTGACTATGGTCTTGTGGAGTTTTCCTGATAAATCTGCTAATCTGTAACTACCATTCCCAAACTTTGTTTTTATCATGAAAGGTCCCTCCCATCTTTGCAAAAACTTTTTGTCAAGTCGAGTATCAAGTCGGTTATCATAGCGAAGAACCAACATACCTTCCTTCAATCCTTTCCCCTTGAGCTTCTTGTTGATTTTGTCCCTTTGGCTTGTGGCTTGGGCAATGTAATAGTCGATGGAATCTTCTCTATCAAGCTCAAGTCGTTGAAGATCTAAAATTCTTTCCTGCAAAGCTTCTTTTGGCCTCTTTGCTCCCCGTGAGAGAATGCGTAGGCTTGCAATCTTCACCTCAATAGGAAGGAGTGCCTCCTGTACATATACCAAATGAAAAGGAGTGAATTGAGTGGATACCTTCAAAGATGTTCTGTATGCCCATAGAGCTGCGGTCAAATGACGATCCCAGTCGTTTGGTCGATCTGCAACCTGCTTAGAAATGATCTTACATATCATTCCATTCACCTTTTCAACCAACCCATTGCACTAAGGGTAGTGAGGTGTAGAATGCAAATGTTTGACTTTTAACTTTGTCAAAAGATTATCTAGGAGCTCTGCTCTAAACCCTGGACCACGATCTGACAAAATCTCTAATGGTGTGCCGAATCTACTGCATATGTGATCAAAGATAAATTTTGATACCTCCTCGGCTGTAATTCGTGTTGTACTTGATGCCTCCGCCCATCGTGTCATGTAATCTACTCCCACAATGATGAAGACCTTCCCGGTAGATGTGCGAGGTAAGGGGCCTATTGCATCCACACCCCACTTCTCAAAAGGACCATACGAAATTATTGGAACTCAAGGTTCGTAAGTGAGTCGTGGATTTCCAGCAATCTGACAACCTTTGCATGACTTACACCAATGCTGGACATCACGGTGTAGACTTGGCCAAACAAACCCTGCTTGCAAAATCTTCCTGTTTGTAATATCATGAGAAAAATGACCCCCACAGACATCATCATGGCATGAAAAGAGGATTCTCTCTATTTCTTGAACAGAGGGCACCCTTCTTAGCACCAAATCTTTCCCTTTATGATACAGATCATCTCCTATGAGTTGGTAAGGAGTTGCCTTTTTAACCAACCTATGCCTTTGCACTTTATCCAAGTGTTTAGGGCACTCACCAGTTTGGAGGAAAAATATGATGTCCTTCAATTCCTCTTGGCCTTGGTACTTTGGTTCGTAGAGCTTCACACCTCCCACCATGATCTGAAGTTTCTCATTGGTGAGATAATCTGCTTCCTTGTTGAGGGTTCTCACAACATGTTGTACCTGTGTAGCTTCAAAGTTCTTTATCAAAGCCTTCACCTGTCTAAGCCACTCCACTAGAGTAGGGTTCTTGCACTTCCATATCCCTTGGATTTGCCTAATAACTAGTAAGGAATCACCTCTTATTATAAGTCTTTCGATGCCAAGTTTTCTGCATTCTTCAAGCCCCAACTTTAAGGTGACATACTCAGCCTCATTATTAGAATGAACATTTTCCAAGGTGATACCTTTCTTAACAAGAACTTCCGTTTGTGGACTTAGAATAAGAACCCCCCCTGCTGCCTGATCGTGTTGTCATCGGTAAGCTCCATCAAAGCACAAAATGTGTGCATTGTCCATCTCCTCCTCATTATTTTGTGGTGTAGCTTTGTCTCCTGCCTTTGGTGACTCTTTCCTTTCTCTCAATTTGTATGTGAGAATGTCTGCAAGACCTGCCCTTGTGCTATCTTCCACAAGAAAAGTGCATTTGAACTCTTGAAGTTCTAGAACCCATTTGGCTATCCTAGATGAGAGGCTCATGTGTTGCACAACATGTTGAGAGAGAAGGAGAGAGCACAGAAGTAGAACCCCAAAGTGTGTAGAATACACACATGAGATGATGTATATATAGAGGGGACCTGGGTGCCATATATAGAGAAGCCATATATTGAGTAGCTTCACATATAAGCTCAACACCCCCGCTCAAATAAGGGTCCCTAACTATGGATGAAAAAACCCTTGGGGGATCAAGGGAAAAACCCACAGCTCTATATACACCCACCGTTATATTATAAAAATCATTGAATATACAAATGTTTACGAGGAGCTACATCACTCCTTTTACAATGAATGTTTTATGAGGAGTTACATTACTCCTATCCTATCAATACAATAATGAATACAAAGGTTCAATAAAGAGGTGTAAAAGCTATCGATTAGCTTGTAATCAAAAGTGTCTTCGTGAATCTGCTGTGTAGCTTGTCATCAATATCGCATCACCAAACATGTCTTCATGTTGTCATCAATATGGCATCACCAAACATATCTTCATAAATCTTTTATTGTCACCAAGTTTGTCTTCATAAAATCAATTCTTTGATCAATCCTACATAGATCATAGACTCCAAAAAAAAAACATGTCATGAAAATTATTAGCATCGTTAATGAAATAATTACGTTCACAATGCCATAAGAGATGGTTCGCGACGCCACTCTTTTGACGACATATATACGCACGACAACATATGGTACATAAAGTATAAACGTAAAAGTACAAAATGTGTGATTACATGATACAAATGATATGTGTATATACTACATAAAACAACATTTATCAATGTAGTGATCAATGAATACCATCAAAGTATTAACAAAATATCATCATTATATCAATAAAAATGAATAAATGATCATGGTATCAACGAAAAGCATCATGATATCACCGAGAATAATCATTGTATCAACGAAACAACATCATGGCATCACCGAGAATAACCATGGTATCAACGAAACATCATCATGGCATCACCGAGAATAACCATGGTATCAACGAAACAACATCATGGTATCACCGAGAATAACCATGGTATCAACAAAACATCATCATGGTATCAACAAAAATCACCATGGAATCAACGAAATATCATCATAGAATCACCGAGAATAACCATGGTATCAACGAAATATCATCATGGCACCACCGAGAATAACCATGGTATCAATGACATATCATCATGGTATCAACGAAAATCACCATGACCAAAGTATTAACAAAACATCATCATGGTACCATCAAAATCATTATGGTATCAATGAGAAATTATCAATAAAATGACGTAAACTATATCTCTAAAAGAATAATTATACGAGAATCAATGAACGAGTATATCATATAACAAAAGATCATGTACCAACAATAGCTCGATAGAATTTGGACGATCATCAACGGCTCGACTGAATCGGAACGATGTGTAACTGGCTTCTGCAGCAAAGTTACGTCAGTAACAAATATATGATTGATGAAGAAAAATATAATTGAGAAGTTTTCAATTATGAGAAAAATCAAAAGCAAAAAGTAAAATTTTGATTTTCAAACATATTCGCAGTCCGAGACGATAACCCAAAATCGGTGCAGAATTTAGATAAACTTTCTTCTGCAAAGTTATAGACCACATCGATTCCAATCCCCATAGCGGGTAGTTTCTTTTGAAAAGTTGTAGAACACATCGATTCCGGTCTCTCACGCGGATAGTTTCTGCAAAATCGTTTTCAATAAGCAGAAAAATAAAAAACAAAAAACAAAAAACGGAAATTGCTTTTTAGGTATGTACGCAGTCCGCGAACGATAACTCAAAATCGGTGCAGAATTTGAAAACACTTTCTTCTGCAAAGTTGTAGACCACATCAATTCCGGTCTCTACAGCGGGTAGTTTCTGCAAAATCCTTTTCAATAAGCAGAAAAATCAAATACAAAAAGCAAAAATTGCTTTTCAAGTATGTACGTAGTCCGCGAACGATAACTCAAAATCGGTGCAGAATTTGAAAACACTTTCTTCTGCAAAGTTGTAGACCACATCGATTCCGGTCTCTCGAGAGGGTGGTTTCTGCAAAATCGTTTTCAATAAGCAGAAAAATCAAAATCAAAAAGCGAAAATTGCTTTTCAGGTATGTACGCAGTCCGCGAACGATAACTCAAAATCGGTGCAGAATTTGAAAACACTTCCTTCTGCAAAGTTGTAGATCACATCGTTTCCGGTCTCCTTGTCGAGTAGTTTCTGCAAAATCGTTTTCAATTAGCAAAAAAATCAAAAACAAAAAGTGGAAGTTGCTTTTCAGGTATGTACGCAGTCCGCGAACGATAACTCAAAATCGGTGCAGAATTTGAAAACACTTCCTTCTGCAAAGTTGTAGACCACATTGATTCCGGTCTTATGGGCGAGTGATTTCTGCAAAATCGTTTCCAATTAGCAGAAAAATAAAAAACAAAACGCGAAAGCTGTTTTTCAGGTATGTATGCAGTCCGTGAACGATAACTCAAAATCGGTGCAGAATTTGAAGAAACTTCCTTCTGCAAAGTTGTAGACCACATCGATGTCAATCCCTCTAGTAGGTAGTTTCTGCAAAATCGATTTTGATCAGGAGAAAAATCAAAAACAAAAACGTACTGCTCTGATACCATGTTGAGAGAGAAGGAGAGAGCACAGAAGTAGAACCCCAAAGTGTGTAGAATACACACATGAGATGATGTATATATAGAGGGGACCTGGGTGCCACATATAGAGAAGCCATATATTGAGTAGCTTCACATATAAGCTCAACACAACACATGGTAAATTGTTTTCCATGGTGAGAATGACAAATGGTGCAGGTAAGAGATATAATCGGAACTTTCTTATCGCAAACATAATTGTGAATACCACCTTCTCCATATCGGTGTAGCCCTTCTCTGCAGCGATCATGACTTTGCTTGCAAAGTATACTGGCCTCATGTAGCATGTTTTTGGTTCTTTTTACATGAGAACTACACCGATGGCCTCCATTCCTACACTTGGCGTGATGTAATATGTATCCTTTGGATTTGGTGGCATTATTGTTGGAAGAGAGTTGAGAATACCCTTTACTTCAGTAAAGCATAATTCGTGTTCCTCTCTCCATTCAAATGTGGGTTTGTTTGCTAGCTTGTGCAAAGGTGCAATAGCTTCCGCTAGAAGGTGAATGAAACGAGACATGTACCTTACTTTGTGGTTGAAAGTCATGAGCTCCTTGGTTGTCGTTGGTGGTTGTAGTGACAAGAGAGCATTTACTTTTGATGGATCCACTTGAATTCCTTGCAAAGAAACCGCATGACCTAGCAATACCACTTGTGACTCTGCAATGTGACACTTCTCAGGATTAAGCTGTCCCCCAAATTGATGAAGCCTCCTAAGCCCCTCCTCAACTTTTTGGCAATGAAGTCTTTGGCTACTATAGATACAGAAGTCATCCATAAAAACCCTAATTGACTTTCCAAAGAAGGGCTGAAAGACAAGAGTTGTAAACCTTATAAAGGTACTAGGAGCATTTGTGAGCCCAAATGGCATCACTCTATAGGCAAATCAACCCCAAGGTGTGATGAAAGTGGTTTTTAACTGATCTTCTTCTGCTATTCTGATTTGAAAATACCCTGAATACCCATCACACACTGTGTAACATTCATAGCCGGCTACTTCGTTTAAGATTTCATCTTGGAAAGGAAGAGGAAAATGATCCCTCTTTGTTGCAGCATTGAGCGGTTTGTAGTCAACACAGACCCTCCATTTTCCGTTCTTTTTAGGGGTTACTACAATTGGGGACACCCACTCAGAGTTAGACACAGGGTAAATGAAACCAGCTTTGAGGAGTCGGTTAACCTCTGTTAAAAGTGCCTCTTGTTGTATTTTTCCTAGGCGCCTTAGCTTTTGAGCCACAGGTTTAGTACCTGGTTTTAATTCTATGCCATGCTCTATAACATCCACACCTCTAATTTGTGAGTAATCAGTGATAAACAAATTGGGATACCTCTTGAGCATATCGATGTAGGACCGCTTCTCCTCAGGGGTAAGATCTTTTGCAAGCATCCTCTCAAAGTCTTCAAAGTGCTTGTGGTCACCTTTGTCATCCTTTGTTTGCTCCTTTGTTGGGTCAACCTCTATTGATGGAGTTTTTGATGTGTTGAAGATGATTCCCATTACCTCCAAAGATGATTCTTCTTCGCTATTGGATGTAGTGGTTGAACTTTCCTCGTCGCTTGAGCCAAAACTCTCTTCACTTTCTTCATCAGCCGTGGTCTCATAGTTGATGTCGAGCTGCTTTCCTTCATGCCAATCGTATACTACATGTTGCCCCTTTTTGAGAATCAATTGTCCTCGTCCCCATTTTTGATCTGCATTCACAGCAATGAGCCAAGGCCTCCCTAGGATGATGGGATAGCCCTCCCCCTTGGCTGGCATAACATACATGTCCACACGTGCATCTATATTACATACATAAACTTTTACATTCTCGATGATCCCTAGGCACTTCATACTTGCATTGTTGGCCAGCCTAGCTTGACAATTAGAGGATTTAGTGATTTCAAGCCCTAGTCTATTCATGGCTCTTTCCGTGATCACACACATTTGTGCTCCACCATCAACATACACATTGGATACCTTCCTACCCCTTACATAAGCATCTACAATAGGTTCCACATCTTGTTGTGGCTTTGAAGTCAATGCCTTTACTGTCACCTTTTCTTTCTTTCTTGGGAGTCTTGTGCTTACAAGTTTGGACCAGTGCTTTCTCACCTTGGGTGATAGATGTAGGAGTTGAGCCCAAGAAATATTGGGATTTTGAGTTTGCAAATCTTCTAAGATGTTGTAGGGTTCCATATTCTTTCCTAATGGAAAATTGTTGATGCCGATCTCCCTTCGCCTTGACCTCTGCTTCTTGCCTCCTTCCTCCTTCTTTGACTTTTTCTTCCTCTCCTTCCTTGCAGGTTCTGACTCTTCATTCCTTGTGTCTTCATCCTTGTTGTGTGCTCTTGTGCGCTTTTCTGCTGGCATAACATCAAAATGTATAGGGCTCACCTCTATCTCCTCTTCCAGCTTTATGACGTTTACTCCTCTCTCTTCCTCCAATGGTGGGACAGGAGGGATGTTTGCCACTGGAGGTGGTGGTGGTCGACGAAGAATTTGCGGGGCTTGAGCATGCTCTTGCTGCACCATGAGCGGAGGGGGTCTAGGAGGGTATATGTCCCCTGGAAGCCTTTGAGGGCAATTATACATGCCATGACCAACTTCGTTGCAATTCCAACATCTCAACTCTTGTGCTTGACGTCGTTGATTGCGATTCCCTTCTCTTGGTTGTCGTTGTTGGGGTAGGCCCTGCACTAGATTCAAGGTGAGACTCTCTAGTTGTTGAGTTAATCATTGCAAGATCTCTTGTTGTGATCCTTCCCCTATTTGTGAAGTTTGGGCAAGAGAGCCCCTAACTTGTGCTCCCATGCTTGGTGAAGAATCCCTCTCAATGACTTCATTTAGGTCCCTTGTTCTATGTGCTTGAAAATTTAACTTCTTGAATTTGACCATGGCCACCTCACGTGCTTCCTCAAATGTTGATGGGAATTTTAACTCTACCTTGGTCTTCAAAATTGGATACAAGCCAGCCATGAACCTATCTTTCTTTAGAAAGTTTGGTGCACCACCTTGGTTTTGTAAGGTAGCCTCCCATCTATCCCATAGGTTAAGAAAAACGGCCTCATAAGATGGGTAGTCTTCAAGGAATACCTATTTATGTTGAAGTAGACACTTCCAAAGACCCTCTGGAGTATCTCCTTGCCCAAATTTGGCAAGAAAAATTGCACGTAGCCTCTCCCAATTGGTTTTGTTTTGAGGTTCTAAGGCCTCATACCATGCCTTAGCCTCCCCTTTGAGAACGAGTGGAAAAGCACGCAGCTTTACCTCTTCTTGATCTCTCCCAGAGATGAGGTGTGCCATCTCCAAATTATCCAGAAATTCTTGTGCATCCTCACCATTTTTAGAATGAAAGGTAGGAAAAGTGCTTGACATTTTTACAATACAAGGAGGCTTGTGTACCACAAAGTTTTGACTACGATGAGTGATCACATCAAAATGAAAATATATACATCAAGTGTTAGTTCATAATTTATCATAGGCAAAATAAAAGGGTTGATTGAGGCATTAATTTCATTAAGGCGAGTGGGTCCAAAAATTCTCCTAATGGTTGCTTGAAATCTAAATTTTGTAGCAATTATGATGTGCACAGATTGACGAGCTATGGGTGTAAAAGGAGAAGCAACTCCAGGTTGGTTCATGTGACAATGTGTTCTCCTTTTTCTTTCCCTTGAAGAAAGTTTCCTTTGAGTAGATCGCTATCTAAGCGCCTCTTGTCCCTGCCTCAAAACAAAATAAAAACATGGACATCAAATGAATCATCATAATTAATGAATGGAAGAATGATGGGATTTGGAGATGCCAAGATTTCACCAAGTCTTTCTGCTCCAAACATAAAAACAATGCGTTGTTGGTAAAAAAATTTGCGATCTACACAAATGTTAATTCTGATGCATTGTGAAAAATGAAAAGCATATGGTGCAACTCTATTGTTCATGAGGAGAATAGAAGGCAATTAGGAAAGTTCCTCCGTGGGGGCACCACTTTTATGAGAGCGAATTTTTTGAGATGGGGCTCAACTCAAGGCTCCCACCAGACAACCACTCCGTGAGACCCTACACACGCATATTTCTTAGGGGCACCACCCTCTTTTATGGAGAAAGAAGGAAACCAAAACAAACCATATATAACACACACACACACACACACACACACACACACACACACACACACACACACACACACACACACACACACACACACACACACACACACACACACACCTTCCTTATGTGCTTCAACACAAAATGCCCTTCAACCATTCAACACACACTCCTTAAGCAATCCCTTTGAACACTGCACAAACTCACATGCAAAGATTGACCTTCACCATATTAGTGCTCATATACTTCTAAGAAAAGCAAGCACAAAACCTCAAAACTCAAAACACCATAATGCACAAATACTTGACAACTCCTTTCCTTTCCCAAAAGAAGAGACTACTTACACACATAAGGCGGCATGCATAGAGAGCTCTTCTCCATCTATGCAGCCCCAAGACTTACTTACACACAACATAAGGAGAGAAGCCAAGCAAATAGACACCATGGTGCACAAAAAAATTTCTCAACAAACAAGCAACCCAATGAGAACAAAATATGAGAAGCTTCCAAGATATGCTTACCAATTTTACATGCGTTTAGAGCAAAAGTGTGACGACGACACCCCAATTGCAACAATTTGTTGATCAAACCATGAGATAGATCATTGAACTTGATATCCTTGCTCTCATATAGAATCTACAATCCTTATTTAGGGATGAGTATGGTAAGAGAAATGTTTGCAAGAGAATGGTAGCAATAGCATATTGATGCTCTCTCTATGGTGCCGCTTATGATAGCGAGCTTAGGAAATGGATAGGGAGACAAGAGGAGAGAGAGATTAGGGCTTCCCTAACCTTAGAGGAGCTTATTTGCAGCAATGGAGTAGGTGTGTGTATTTTTGTGCTTGCCAAAGGGCCTTTTTATAGCTGTATAAGACCTTGGGTTAGGTTAAACTTGACTAGGGTAGGTAATTAACCACAGTTAGGTTCCCTTTTGACCATTCCTTCAATTATGCAAATAAGGGACTTATTTTTTCATTAAAAATAGCCTTTTAAGTCGTGGAGGCTCCATAAGGGTTGATAATGTATGTGGGCCCCACCATGATGTCCCTCCAGTGGCTCCTGCAGAGTGTCCCCATCCTGTTTGTTGTGTCTCTGGAAGCATCTTGAGCCGACCCCTCCACATGCAAGTGGTTTTGAACTCCCCATTGGTATTGTAGAATGTTAGAGAAGTCAAGAAAACTTTTCACCTTTGTGGTTTACCTGATTGTAAGTTTGACTTGCAGTAACAGTGTCCGCAGCACCTTGTTTTCACCATAACTTTCAGCCTGTAACTCAGAATTGGGTGCTGTAAAAGGCAAATTTGACCTTCTCAAAGTGTTTAAGCTGATTTTGGAGTGTTCCTCAAGTATACCCACGAGCTAAGGCATTCAAGATGCATCCAAAACACCTTTTGAACCAAGTCTCCTTGTAGGGGGCCCTTTAGCATGTATCCAAGGTGTAGCATGCTTTTTTCAAAAGAGAATCCACCTTAAACAAATGAGATAGGCTCCAATAAAGTTTGATTTATTGGGGATATACATTATATTTAAGATTTGTTGACCAACACAAGTAAATGATCCAAGAGTTGGGTCACATAGTGGTGGGGAAGGGAAGGACTACAAGGTTAACCCTACCCTTGAGAGAAGATGGGTAAGATAAGTGCCCATAAATTATTTATTTACAAATTATGGGATGTAGATAGCTATTTAAATTAGTAAAGGTAATTAGTTAAATGAATATGCAGTAAAAAAACTAGGAGAGTAGAATTAAGTTTACTATTTACATTTAGCATGAAGAGAGAAATATGATGTAAATGCATAAAGATCTAAGAAGGGTAAGGTGTTTGTATGGAAAAAGGCTATTACGGAAAGAGAGAATGATACTAGGTTAAAACTTTGATAAAAAATATATACATTTGAGTAGAAATGTAGTGCAAATGCAAGGTTACCATTTAACGCTACTCAACACGATACTTGGGTATTTATCGTCGCTTTTTGGTAGTGAAACATTGTATTGTGAAAATGTTTTCTGTAATAATAAGACCGAAGACACCAAAAACACACTACCAATAGAGGCTATGCCAGGGTTGAGGCAGTCGTGAAGGTAGCGCATGTATCTGGCCACCCAACCACATCTTGCCATAGGTATTGAATTGAAAACACAACTTTAGATTAACGGGGAGAGCTTGCGAGCTCAAATAGTTGGGCTACAGGCAGCTAGATGCTACGTTGCCATGGTAGCTATGCATCCAGTTTAATTGAGCTTGGTCATCAACATTTTCTTCTTAATTAAGAAAAAGAGAATTCCAAATTAAGAACGTCAATACAATTTTTTTAACTCTTAGATATGGTCGATTGTAGCCTTGATAGTTTCGAGAAAGAGATAATAGTTTCACAATATCCACGAGGATGGATTTAGAAAAATTAATTTTAACTACTACAATAGAAAGAATTATGAATCAATCCTCCATAGGTGCGGTTTGGTTTGGGGAGAAGAAACTTTAAATAATAAATTTAGTTACAATTGCGGCTCAACAAAGTAGCAACAAAAAATCGTTTATCTCTGAATGACAAAGATAAGCATAACCAAAAAAAGTACAAATTCAATTCATGTTTGAGTCGAGCCATGATGTCTCCCAACAACCCTAATACATAAGCCGATAGGGGAGCCACCCCGCAACACCTTGAAGAAGGACCTCTACTAAAGCAAGGACCCAAAAATCTATTTGCAATTTCTCATCATGGAACTTGAAAAATTGTCTCTTTGCTCGGGGTTTTGTTCACTCGGAAAAACTTGCTCGGGCTATGGTAAGACTCACGTAGGTCATACTGTTTGAAATGTGCTCGTCACCTTTTGAAACCAATTGTTCCAGTTGGTAATAGGTGAGGATTTTTGCCAGTAGTTTTCTATTACCTTAGGTGCCTCATTGAGTTGCAAGGGTGGTAAGGTACTCTCCCAGGATCGAACTTGAAGTGGTTCATCAGGTGATTCTTGAACACTGGGAGATGTGGATTCCTTTCTAGCTTCATGGAGGTCCGCTATTGTATGTGGAGGCTCTGGAGAAGGTTTTACCTCTATTACATGAGGAGCTAAAAGCTTCATGGGACTCCCCCCTTCCTGAGCTAGGTGGAATAATTTGGTTTTTCCTTGGAACCTAATCTAGCTCTAGAATAAGTGTGTAGCATTCTGTGATCTTTCCCTTTCCATGGTTTGCCATTTTCTTTGGAGTTACATTGATTGAATCACATGGGTTTGTAGGTGATAGGGAAAGACACATTTTACATTTAGGGACCTAAATTTGCTCATTTCCATCATAGTGGCATTGGGCATCTAATAGTCGTTTTGGAATAGATCGTGATTTGCTCTTGACTCTCCCAGAGCGCGCTCTTGGTTTTCCAAGAGACGGTTTTCTTGAAATGGATGGAAGGGTTGAGGTATCCAGAAGTAAGGCCTTGGAGACCCATTGATATGTACTCTTAGGTTGGTTTTCCAAGAGACGTTTTTCTTGAAATGGATGGAAGGGTTGAGGTATCCAGAAGTAAGGCCTTGGAGACCTATTGATATGTACTCTTAGGTTGTGTAGGTTGAGTACTTGCAATACTATTGCTTGTTGCAACTACAAGTGTTGAATTGCTAGGTTCATGGGTAGCCAACAAGGACGAGTTAACCTCTTTGGTTTATGAATCTTGGCTATCCTACAGCTTCGCTAGAGCCTACAACATAGTGAGTTTGATTCAATGATAGGGGTAAGAGTCGCTTGGCATGACTAGAAATCTTTGAACTGTGCTTCCATTGTCAACAGGGGTCTAAAGGACTTCAAGAATAGTAGTTTTCTTTTTATTAATGCCCTTGACTTGCATCATACTCTAGGATAGGGTCGGTTTTCCTAGTTGACACCAAACTCCATAGGATAACAAGTTGTGTTTAGCTCCAGTATCTAATAAGGCATTATATAGCACTTTCCCATAGGGGGTGCAATTTTTGGGTGAGCAATTTTTGGTGAGCGCTTTTTAAGAATCGGGCGAGTGGATTTCCAAAAGATCCTTTCTCTACCTCTCTCTCTCTCTCTCTCTCTCTCTATCTATCTATCTCTCTCCCCTCTTTTTTATTTATCTCTCTCTCTCTCTCTCTCTCCCCCCCCCCCCCCCGCTTTTCAACTAAAATTTGATTATAGGTTCACGGCCAACTTACATTCAAACAAAAACCACCATGGATGCATTCAATACACTATTAATAAGACAAAGAGAAGTTCCTTACACACAATTATGATCTATTTTCATACAGAAAACCCCAAATATATGTGTTTCATTGCATCAAAAGTAAATACATATGGGGGGATACATCATGGGTGAGGTGGATGAACGAAGGGCGGTGGGGGGTCATATGCTCCGAGAGGAAACAAAGGTTGTGCAAATAAGGGTAGTGCACCAAATGGTGGGGGAACTCCTCCAAATGATAGAGGGTACAAACCATATGTGGGGGGGACTGTAGGTAGTGAAACTTAGGCAATGGATCAACTTCGGATGGGGCCTCAAATGAGGAGGCACTGAATGAAATGGGAGATGGTCCAATTGCACGCCATGCCAAAACTGGGGCTGTGAAGGTAGTATATGGATCTGCTACTACCCTGCTCTGACTGGTAAACATTGTGCTGCCAATGTCCCCACTCCTGCAAAATAGTCCAACCATTAGGAAGTTTCGGAGGTCATTTGGAGGGCCATATGGAGGAGAGAGACAAAAAGAGCGCGTCCAATGAGCAGGACGGCTACGTTACGTAGGAAAATACGTGGAAAGACTCAAAAAATAGGAAAATATCCTTAAAAATTTCACGAATCCAGGATTGTGGCATCATAACTTCTTTGCTTTTACCGAGCTGTTAGGTGCGTGTGTGGTCCCACTGCTGATATTCTCTTATGGTCATCAACGTACTGGAGGGTGACCATTAACCCCGCACAAGATATTGGAATTCTAAAACACTTTCCCTCCATTAGAATGCTTTCAAAGTGAATCTCCCTCCACTAAAGCTTTTCTCTCAGAGCTATGGCTTCCATGTCTTCTCGCCCAAGAAGCTCTAGGTGTTTATGATCTCTTCACATCTCAACTACATTAGATTTGTCATTTTGACTTATTGATACTCTTAGTTTAACTCTTGTTATATATTTTGCAGATGTTTATCCCTCTTCTTATGAGAAATGGGAGCCAGTGGAGTGCATAACAGGCCTCTTCCTTGTTGTTCATGCCCACATTGGTTCTCTACAGTATTTAGGGAGAAGCAGCAAAAGCCTGGCTGATGAAGGAATATTTTTCTATGACCACTTCTACCAAATCTGCCCAGGGAATAAGAATGGCATGTTGGTGAAAGTGCCTCTACCAACCGACTGGAACATTGTGGATTGGCCAGTTCCTGAGGAAACAATGGTGGAGACAATGCGAAGTAAGCTCTACAAGGATATACAGAGGTCTCTATGTAGCTCTATTCCCACCAAACTGGTTAGAATTGCAAACTTTTGTCCTGCTGCACTGTTCATAGAGTTGTTTCATAACTACAATATACATGTTACAAAAACTATGTTCATGTGCAAGTCATTTCAGCAGTCATCCTATGACAAACTTCTCGACAGAGGATGGTATGGAAAGGAAGAGATTGGCATAGGGTGCGAAATTGCACTTGACAATCTAGTTGTCAAGTACATGATTGCAAGCCAATCATTGTTAGTCTCCTTTTGGTATATGCGATCACAAATGCTCAGAGGTAAGTACATTCCTATGGACCAGGTTTCTGCAGGTTTGGAAGATAATCCTGTTGTGGATGTGGAAGTGATTGATAAAGAGCAAGGCCTAATGTTGGTGGTTACAATAAGGGAGCTATGCAGTCTTCTGCAGTTCCGGCACGACATAATTGAAGAGTCAATGGACAGGGACCTTTCAGATTTTTCCTTTTTCCTAGCTGGCCGTAAGCTGATGCGGCGTAGGGAAAAAGATATTTTGTGCAAAGAGTTGGATGGTCGGATTGAAATAGCGTCAATGTAGCAGAGATTTTTGTGAACCCAAGTGTATACGAATGACTTTCAATACATGAAGTTTTTTTGAGCTCATTTGTCAATTGTGCTATGTGAATATAAGTGTTCTTGAAATACATTTCCTTTGCCATTTCCACCTCTCTCTCTCTCTCTCTCTCTCTCTCTCTCAATGTTAGGCAAGACAAAGACATGATAGAAGAGTCATCTTAATTCATTAGAAAGTACAAACTTGTCCGTGAACAATGGACTGAGATACAATTTCTGTAAGTATGGAATCAAAATGTCTTCAAGGTAAAAATCAAAGATATGCCCCTCAAAAGAGGGTGGTGAGATAGTTGTTCCTGGTGGATTTAGTTCTCCCTTTTCAGGAGTATCATCAATCAATAGTGTATTATTTGCATCAAAGGGTACATCGATTTGGCTAAACGGTTTGTACAAAAGAGGTAAGTGTGGTTTTTTAGGGTGGTAGTGGCCCTCGACGGTAACACATTTTCTTTTATCATACAAAAAAGCAAAATATGACGTGTGAGCGCCGCATACACCGCAAACTATTGTAACTAGTGGCGTCAAGTTTTGCCTTTGCATTGAAGACCATACGGAAACTCTGAAGCGCTGAAGAAGAAACTGAATAAATTCTTTGGTTTTTGGATGAACCACGACGCGACAAGTTCCCATCCGAAATGTTTACAAATCCTCGAAGGGGTCTGCTATATCCAAAGGCACGCGCATCAGTAGCAATCCATTGATGTCCAAGATAATCAACCTCTGTAAAAGTTGACAAGTACATATAAGTAGTTAGAAGCTAAACATATTTTGCCATACTTGAATAGACATTATCGGAACAACCGAATCTACAGGTAGCAAGGGTCCATACTGGGTCTCTATAGTGTTGTTGTCGTTGTTGCTATCCACTGCTTTAGCTTCATCGTCATAGTCATCATTCTCATCTTCATCAAGGGTCTTCCCTATGGCTCTTTCTGCCTCATTCAGAGTTTCCTCCAAGGTCTTTTCCTCTGCCTCTGTTGGCCGGCTTGCATCATCCATATCCTTTCGCTCATCCGTAGGCTTGCTTTCCTCATCCATCCTTGCCTCATCCATATCCTTTAGCTCATCCGTACGCCTGCTTTCCTCATCTAGGGTTTCATCCATGGGCTCTTTTGGCTCCTCCACTGGCCTACTTGGCTCTTTCATTGTCTCCTCCATAAGCCCCTCTGCTTGTACACTAGCACCTTCCATATACTCATTTGACCTTTCTTCATCCTCGGCTCTTTCATCTTCGGCTGATATGACCCCCTCGGCCCGTTGTGATTCCACTGTATCTAATGCAGGGGTTTGTCGTGGTGGCTCGTCATGTATTGTCATATCAATTGTGCGGTCATCCAAGCCGCTATCTTCAGGTTCTCTGGGGTTTGACATAGTGAGTAGGTGTTGTATTAGACTTACCTGATATCTTTGCAAATAATCATATGTATAGTTTTGCACAGCACTCTGCAAAATTGAAAGACCACATGGTGAGAAGTCTTGTATAAAGAAAACCAAAACTGACTGAATGCATTGCCAAATGGTTACCTTAGTCATGAAAGGTTTTAATGCACAGTAACTTTGCAGGACATATTCTTCATGGAGAAGACATCTCCAGCTGCAAGAATTTCCATCGGTTTGATTTGGTACAGGTACATCTTTGATTGGGGCCTTGTATAGTTCATACCTTCCACATAGCTTGCCATAAGCAAGCAACAACCTCTTTATACAACTACACAAAGGAGTATCAAGATGTTAGCTTGAGGCTTTCAAATTTACATGGATATCTATAAGAAACACTTTCTGATACATAACACCTACAACTTAATTTCAGGGTGGGTTCCTTTTATTGAATTGAAGACCCACACTGCTGGCTGCTCAACATCAAGGCATATGAGACTCCAGTGATGGTTGTTCTTATATGGAAAGACATTGATGACAGTTACTCCAGCATAGCACAGTGGAGAAACCAACTCTTAAATGTGCCAGATGGACTGTTCTTCTGTCTAATAATAATCACTGACATTTGTGGATCAAGAAGAAACACCTCCGTGTGGGTGTGCGGTGGAAGTTGACTTTTGATCAAACTGCAGGGAGTGTACCTGAGTTAGTACACCTATGATCTGAGTTTTCAAAGTTAGCAAGATAGTAACACTTACTTAAGACAAGCATAGATAATTGTATCTGAGATCTGAGCATCTGGATTTAGCAATAGATTAATGTCCACTTTTTCTAGAGCCAGCTTTCTGGCTCTATCTATAAATGGTATCTCTGCAAGCAAACCATCCTTCATTGAAAGTAGAGTTTCTTTGTTGCTTGCCTCTATGGACAGGGTCACATTGCATTCTGTTTGCCTCTGGGACTCCACTACTACTTTTGCTTTCTCCTTAAGCTTTGATTCCCTCATGTCCTCTGTGGCGAGAAACCGTCTCTGCCCTTGCCCTTGTATTGACATCATGTGTGACATCTACAATTGTGACTTGTGGCAATAGCTTAGGGGGTTATAGCAAAATTTCCCTCATTTTCTTATCCCTGCAGACATTGGGGACCAGAAGTTTGTCATACCTCCACCTTACCCTTTTTAGTGTCTCACTATCTTTGTCCATTACAATCACCCTGTGGGCATGGGCTGCTACAATGGTCATGTCACTGAAGTACTCAAGCAGGAAGTCCTCTGTTGCTTCCTGTAGAGCCATCAATGCAACCACTTTCCACCTTTTAGTGCCCCAGGTAGCTTCTTCACAAATGGACCTCACCATCCTCTGAAAGGGCAACTTTGGTATGCACAAATCAACACATTTTTGTGCCTTCTTGATTTCTCTGAAAAGTCCCATGTAGCTCTGTAACTTCTTCACCCTTGGACCTTTCAAAATTTTATTTGGTTTTCCAGGTCTCTTCTTTGGGATTGCAGATCTGCTACTTGCCTTAGCTACTAACCCTGGTCCCTTGCCTTCCTTCCTTGCAGTGGCCTTTGTTCTAGCCATTCCACTGCATAAAAATAGAAGAGTCTCTCTCTCTCTCTCTCTCTCTCTCTCTCTCTCTCTCTCTCTCTCTCTCTCACCAAAACTTATGCCATTACTAACGGTGCGCGTGAAAGATATTTTGACCCCAAAATACACCTCCGCGCGCCGTTAGTAAAAGGGAACAGAAAGACTCTCTCTCTCTCTCTCTCTCTCCCCCCTTCCCCAGTCTTTCCACTATTCCTTCCTCTCTCTATAACACAAACACATACACACAGAGACTCTCTCTCTCTCTCTCTCTCTCTCTCTCTCTCTCTCTCTCAAAGCAGACCAAAGTACACACACACACACACACACACAATAAACTGAAAAAGACCTCATGTACAAAAATGCATCACACACATCCACACATACCCATGTTCTATAGAGAGTGAGTTAGACCATCACCAATTTTTTTACTATTATTATATGAAATTGTATCAATAAATTTTAAACTTATATCAATTTATTTGATTCACAAAAAATGGTGAGAGTATGATTTGCACATGTACACACACACACACACACACACACACACACACACACACACACACACACACACTAGGTTTTGATGTTTTACAAAGCTCCAGTATATTTGCACATGTATACACACACACACACACACACACACACACACACACACACACACACACACACACACACACACGCTCACTCTCAAAGTTAGGAGATCCCCCCTCCCCCCTTTTTTTTGGGTGGGTATCTTATTATTATTTGCTTAAAATGTTTTTAGGGTGTGACTCTCACCCAACCCTCAAATTTGAATGGTGGCCCTAGTTTGCATTTTGAAGGCTCATTAAAACTACCTTTTCACTAGATGCACAAAAAAGAACGTCATATAAGTGCAGCCTGTTCAAGGCCTGGAGAAAGCTCTCAATTTTTTTCTATACAAATTGGAAGGGTACAAATAAGATATCCAAATACTTTTTTGAAAATCTTTCACTTGTTTAAAAATGTAGTGGCTTCAAGGCCTTGAGAAAGCTCTCAATTTCTTTCTATACAAATTGGAAGGGTACAAATAAGATATCCAAATACTTATTTGAAAATCTTTCACTTGTTTTAAAATGTAGTGGCTGCATTGACAAGGAAACATGTAGGACCATCACCTATACTTTTTCTTTTCAAACAAAGACAAAAGATGGTAAAATACTTTCCCTACCGTCTAAAAACTTCTCCCACTAGCTCTCATGCACACCAAACAAAAGAAGTTTTGGACACACACACACACACAACTCTCTCCTAGGCATTGATTTTTAAATAAAAGGGTATTGCTAAAAGAGGAGGAAACGGATTGCAGCTTTGTTGTCTTTTATAATTCTCTCTCCTTCTCACATGTACACACGCACACACACACTCTCACAATATTGTCTCTATGCAAAACAGAAATTGGTGTATCTAATAGTAGGTCACTCTACTCTTCAACAGATTAAGGACATATGAGGATAAAAGGAGAAGAAGAGTGATGGCTGCCTACCAAGAGAGCCTTGAGTATACACAAGCTTGAGTTGTACTACACAGTAGAGCTTGAAAAACTATTTGCTTACTTTCAATTTAACATAATTCTATGATAGCTACATGTGTTGAGAAGCCAATCAAAGTATAAATTGTAGCACTATATCAATCATCAAGGTACCCTTGGACATCATAGTCTTGGAGGTGATTTGCAACATGGCATTACTTCTTGCCACAACTTCACAGGTGTTGTTTAATTCATCGTTTTGTCATCAATTTTAAATACGGTGAAGAAATTGTTGCAATTTTTGTACAAATGTTTTCATATGTATTCACACACCCATAGGTACATACATGCATGTGCATGTATGTGCGCATGCACACTTGCACACTTGCACACACACACACACACACACACACACACACACACACACAAAAGAAAATCAAAACACACCCTCACTTGAAAATACACTATACCTACAAAAATGCATGCACATGTATAAAA